>NC_138550.1:149009906-149609906 GCF_964273705.1 Natrix helvetica | reverse complement strand
TCAGCATCTCGACCCTTTTTCTGCTCAGGAACTCAAGCCCTGTGATCCTGACCACCCTTAAACCATCTTTCCAAGCAGCCTCCATGTTTCCAGTGTCTTTTTCCCCACTTGGAACTGAACCCAAGGTGCATAGTTCTTCCAACAGTGGCTATCAAGGAAATGTCGGAAATTTGTTTCTTTTTTTCTTTTCATTTGTATTTACAGAAATAATTCAGCTAGAAGAAAATAGCTTTCTATTTATTTCAGACTAGCGGTTCTATATATTTAAAAGAACTTTACAGAGCAGGTGCCGATGGAGCAAAAAACAGACGTTTATTGGCAAATTCAGGATGTATCATTTCCCTCATGATGGATAACTTACCTTTCTCCTCCAGTATAACTTGTCTTCCTAAGGAAGGAGACATTGAATTGGATTAAATACTTATTCCACTGATCTGTCTCCTTTCCTGCTCCTGGAATTTGTTTTAAAATGATGGCTGATGAACCATAAAGTTTGAAATCTGTGTGAGGTACACTGTCATTTGCTACTGATGAATTTTTCTCCCATGACATAACTTTAATGAAGAAAAATACTGCTTGTAAGTCAGTGCAATTATCTAGGAAAAATACAGAGTTTTATTTTCCCACAATTCATGCCATGTAACTCTTTGGAAAATAATGCCTTGTGAATGGAATAAAATGATGTGTTTGTCTTGGTGGAAATGCATTTTGCAGAGAAAATGGGAGGAAGCTGTTTGCAGAGAAAATGGGAGGAAGCTGATTGAGCACTACGGGATTTATTTCACCAGGCAGATGGGTACATTTTATACATTTGGGTGAATGATTGTGCACTGGGAGATGGAATCAAGTAGAAAACTTAGTAGAAATGCATGAAAAGAAAATTAACTGCATAAAATTAGGTTTCCCTTCATCTTCATAGCTGCATTAATTGTATATGAATTGAATAAAGTCAAATCATAGAAATTAATATTTAGGATGGTCCAATGAAGATCATCCAATGCCCACATAGAAAAGATGTTCAGTAGATATTCAAGCTGAATAGTGAAAGGCTAAGGAACAAGAGATAATTAGTTTCAAGGTTTTTGTTTCTTTTTAAAATACCAAACCAAACTCAAAAACTCTCAGAAAATTCTGGATCTGTTTGTTTTACTTCATCCCCCAACTCATTCAAAATATATTAAAATGTGCTGTTCAACTACCAAAAGATTACCTGCAGTTTCCCATCTGTAGCAAGTGGTTCCTAGTATCTCTAGACAGTAATAGTAAAAAAAAAAATCAACATGTCAGTCATGAATCATCATCTTTTTTGAACAACCCCATAAACCCTTGTGGGGTGCAGTCTGGGCAACTGAATGAAGCTAGCAGAGTGTTTTAATGGCCATATGCCCTTCCTGTCACCAATATAGAGTTTTGTTCAGCTGATATATTCTCAGGGTGCCCAGAGAGAGAAAAATCTGCTTCTATCTAGGATCGAACTCACAACCTCCTGATTGGGAGGCGAGAGCTCCACCTCTAGGCCACCACACCACTCCAACATGTCAGTCATGAATACACAGTTTAAACATAAACCCTTCGTATGTGCATCTACTGCCCACCTCTCAGCTTGAAAACATGCAAATGTGAGTAGATAAATAGGTACCACTTCGGTGGGAATATAACAGCATTCTATGCAGGGATAGGATTCTACCAGGTTGGACCCATTTCGCCAAATCAGTAGTTCCGACTATCAGCTGAGAGCGAATTGGTTCACTCTGACTTTCAGCTGGGCCTGCCCGCCCGCCCCTCTGCTATACTCCCCTATATTATCTTTTCTGAAGCTGCAAATCAGCTGTTTTCCTCCCCAGCTGTAATGCAGAAGGTGATTTCTCTGTAAATTGTGCAGCACACATCTGGTACATGAGTGAGCAAAGTGAGCAAGTGAGCACGTGCGCACAAAGCGTGTGCTCCTACCCCTGATTCTATGCACCTCAGTATACACAGTCATACTAGCCACATGACCATGGAAAGGTTCTTTGGACAAGACTGGTTCCCTCAGTTAAGAAGCGGAGGTGAGCACTGCCCCCTAGAGTCAGGCACAGCTGGATGGGGAAACCTTTGCCTTTACTGTATATTGTATATGCATACAATGGTATAATTGCAATTTCCACAATTACTTTTGAGTTGTTTACTGCTACAGCATATCTCTCTCTCTCTCTCTCTCTCTCTCTTTGTGCCAATACACAAACACACACACTTACAGAGAGAGAGGAAGAAAGACCTCTACCCAGATGTATAAGAGGAATAGAAAATAAAATATTGGAAAATATCACAGATCTCATTGGAATTTGGCCCTCTTTATTGCAGGCACCACTATAGTCTGAAAGGAATAGTGAGACAAGAGCAGCCTATGAACATTTTCTTAGCTAAGTCCAATTTAAGACCTTTGCTTCAAACCTACTTTTGGGAAACTGTACTGATGCTGTAAAAAATCATAAAGAAGATCTATGAACATGAGTGCCTGCCTTTTGCTATACTGTGCTAGATCCATCAGCGCTTTATTATACTCCCTCTGAATAAAAGAAAACGTGTCTTGCAGAAAGGTATTTAAGAAACCTCCAAACTGTTGCAGAAAGCTTTTTCTTTTTCCTTGTTAAAATAACCTTGCAACATACTCTTGCTTGACCAACCTTGATGGGTGAACAATAACTTTAAAGGATGTAAAACTCTTTATGACAAAAGGGGGGGGGGTGACAATTCTTGACAAGTATTTGTTTAGACAGCAGTGTTAACTGTGGATGTTATGCATGGACTGCCACTATTGTTCCAAATGTCAGAATGAGTTAAATTAAGCCCAAGGTAAACTCTGGTCAGCCACCCTATGGAATAGGAATATGAGGAATGAAGAAAGATGATCACCAGTGGTGGGATTCAAAAATAATTACTATTGATTTTGTAGGTGTGGCTTGGTGGGCAGCCTTGGTGGGCTGGGTACTGCAAAATCCCCCATTCCCTAACCACTCCTGGGGGAAGGATACGGTAAAATCTCCATTTCCACCCCACTCCATGGGAAGGATACTGTAAAATTCCCATTCCCTCCCCATCCCACTAACCTGCTTTCCAGCTCCGTTCTGTGCAGGGCAACAAAAGAAGAACCAGAAGATCAGCTGGGACTCCAATCAGCTGAAACTTGGGAGGCAGCGAATAGATGGGGCCAGGGCCAGTCAGAGGTGGCATTTGCTGGTTCTCTGGACTACTCAAAATTTCCACTGCTGGTTTGCCAGAACCAGTCAGAACCGGCTGAATACCACCTCTGTCCATCACCATAGAGTGATGTATCACTAGTACATTGATGACACTCAATTATATGTGTCCACCCCAGTGAATTAACCAGTGCTATTGTTGTTCTATCATGTTGCCTGGACACTGTTGGGGTCTAGAAGGGGAAAACACAGACTTAAACTGAATCTTGGCAAGACTGAGAGGGTTTGAGTTTCAGGACTTTCCAGATATGTGACATTACCATTTTTGGTACTGGATGAGGTGGAACTAGTGTGCAATGTAGGAATCCTTCTGCTCTCATGACTCCTGCTGAGGAGGAGGTGTCACTCATTCTCAGGAGAGCCTTTAAGCAATGTAACGTTGTATTCCAGTTGCACCCTTAACTATATGGTGATGCCCTTTCGCAGTCCAGAATCGATTGTTGCAATGAGCTCTACACAGGGCTGCTCTTGAAGACTATCTGGCAGATTTAGTTATTGCAAAATGCAATAGACCAGCCTGTGGAAAGACACATCTTACACCTCTGCTCCGTAAGCTACATTGGTTGCTAGTTTGCTTCCAGAACCAACTCAAGGTGCTGGTTGCCCTACAAGGAATGAGACCAGGTTATTTCAGGGATTGCCTCTCCCAAGTATGTCTATCCATTTCATCAGATCTGGGAAGAGAGAGATGTTGTGGATCCCATCCTGTCCTTTAAGGAGTTACATCTGACAGAGCCTAGGAGACAAACCTTTTTTGCCACAACACCTTTTTGGAACATCATCTCTTCTCCACCAATGTTGGCCCTTACCTTTGTGCCAGTGGTGGGATTCAAAATTCTGTGAGCGTGGCTTGATGAGCGTGACTTGATGGGCATAGCAGGGGAAGGATACTGTAAAATCTCCATTCCCTCCCCACTCCAGAGGAAGGTTACTGCATAATCCCCATTTCCTTCCGATCAGCTGGGACTCAGGAGGCAGAGAATAGATGGGGGCAGGGGCCAGTCAGAGGTGGTATTTACCAGTCCTCCAAACTACTCAAAAGTTTTGCTACCGGTTCTCCAGAAGTTGCCAGAACTTGCTGAATACCACCTGTGCTTTGTACCCTTCTGGAGATTTCCTAAAATGTGTATGTGTGGGGGGGAGGGGGGTCAGCAAGCCTTAGGATCTCCTACTAATAAGGACCTTAGATGCATCATGTGTAATATTTTGATATGTTACTTTTAATTATCTTGTTTACTTTTATATTTAATTCTGAATTCCGTTAACACCCGAAGTAGAAAAAGAGGAAGTAAAGAAGAAGAGTTCTAAGCAGCTTTTGTCTAATGTTTAAATCATTGCTTTTCTTGTCCACCCTCAGAGTCATTTTGTGTCAGATGGGTGGTCATATACATTTGATACATAAAAATAAAATTAATAATAATAATAATAAAATTAATAATAATAATAATAATAATAATAATAACAACAACAACAATAACAATGACAATAACAATAACATAATAATAACAACAATAATAATGATAATAATAATAATAACAGTGAAATATAATAAAATAAAAATATAATAAAATAATAAAATAATAAAATAAAAATATAATAAAATAATAAAATAATAAAATAATAAAATAATAAAATAAAAATATAATAAAATAATAAAATAATAAAATAATAAAATAATAAAATAATAAAATAATAAAATAATAAAATAATAAAATAATAAAATAATAAAATAATAAAATAATAAAATAATAAAATAATAAAATAATAAAATAATAAAATAATAAAATAATAAAATAATAAAATAATAAAATAATAAAATAATAAAATAATAAAATAATAAAATAATAAAATAATAAAATAATAAAATAATAAAATAATAAAATAATAAAATAATAAAATATAATATAATTAAATAAAATTAAAATAAAATAAAATAAAATAATAAAATAAATAATAAAATAAAATAAAATAATATCAACCGGTAGAGAGCTAATTAATAGTACTTACTATAGTGGATGAGTCATCCTGGGCTGATAGATGAAAGGATCCTTCAGCCTTCTGAAACCTGATGTGTTCCAGATGTCTGGGAATTACAACTCCCCAAATTCCAAGTCATTTGTTGGCTAGGGAATTTAGAAATTTGCATCCATTAATGCACCTTCTTTGTACAGTTTACAGTATTAATTTACATTTTTTAAGTAGCTAGGAAGGGCTTCAGGCTTAAAGCAACATCTCAGCTGGTCTTTGGCTGATCATGGGAAAACTTGCAAACAGAATAAATTAAGGTATTTTTCAAGGATTCTCCATTAATGAAGGAAGAAAAGGAGATGGATAAATTAGGGGGAAACACGGACAAATTCAAAAGAATGTATTGGACATAGTTGTACAGGAGATACAGTCATGTGTGTGTGTGTGTGTGTGTGTGTGTGTGTGTGTGTGTGTGTGTCTGTAGTGGTTTGCACCCATGTTATTGTCAATGTTCCCTGCCTGAACTGAGGAGGTGCAGATATTTGACTTACTGAAATTAGATAAGAAACTAGAATAGAGTAGAGTAGAGTAGAGTAGAGTAGAGTAGAGTAGAGTAGAGTAGAGTAGAGTAGAATAGCAGAGTTGGAAGGGACCTTGGAGGTCTTCTAGTCCAAGCCCCTGCCTAGGCAGGATAACCTACACCACTTCAGACAAATGGTTATCTAACATTTTCTTTAAAATGTCTAGTTTTGGAGCATTCACAACTTCTGAATCTGAGTTGTTCCACTGATTAATTGTTCCAACTGTCAGGAAAATTATCCTTAGTTTTAAGTTGCTTCTCTCCTTGATTAGTTTCTACCCATGGCTTCTTCTCCAGCCCTCAGGTGCTTTGGAGAATAGCTTGACTCCCTCTTCTATATTGCATATGAAGTTACAGGTAGTCCTCAACTTATTGCCATTTATTTAGCAACTGTTCCTCATACTTACAACTGTTCATAGTAACTTACAACTGTTCCTCATACTTACAGCCATCACAATGTCCCATGTCACATAAGCAGAATTTGGGCATGTGGGAACCAGTATATATTTACAATGGTTGCAGTGTTCTGGAGTCACATGATTGACATTTGAAAACTTCCCAGCCAGCTTCTGATAAGCAAAGTCAACAAAGGAAGTTGGATTCACTTAGCAACTTTGATGATTTGTTTAACCACCGTGGCAGAAAAAGGTTGTAAAATTAGATTGTAACTCGGTTAATGACTGCATCACTCAGTGATAGAAATTCCAGTACAAATTATGGTCATAAATCAGAGTTGACCTGTTATTTAAGTGAATGTTTTCAATTCTAACATTCTTGGAGATGAAGTCCATGCATATTAAAGTTGCCAAGTTTGACAAACACTGTTTTAAACCTGCTTGCCATCCCTCGATATAAGTGGGCAGTTCCATTTTATACCCACTGCAATATATGATATGTACAGCATTTCTTTTCCCAACTTTTCTACTAGTTTAACAGACACCTTGTTTATACTTCTCTGAATATGGTGCTAAGTTGAATTTGGTTGTTGATACAGTTGGCATGCATGGGGAACTCTAACTCTCAACTATATTTTATTATTATTATTTGGAACAACATAGAACATACAATAAAAGAATTGGAAGGGATGTTGGAGGTCTTCTAGTCCAACCCCCTGATCAAGCAGGAGACCCCATACCATTCCAGACAGGTGGTTGTCAGTTTCCTCTTAAAAGCATCCAATGAGGGAGCATCCACAACTTCTGAAGGGAAGCTGGTCCACTAGTTAATTGATCTCACTGTTAGGAAATTTCTCCTTAGTTCTAGGTTGTTTCTCTCCTTGGTTAGTTTCCATCCATTATGGATGGTGCTTTGGAAAGTCATCTTTGTGGCAGCCCTTCAAATATTGGAACACTGCTATCATGTCACCCCTAGTCCTTCTTTTCACTAGTTTGGACATACCCAGTTCCTGCAACAGTTCTCTTTATGTTTTAGTCTCCAGTTTGTTGCTCTTCCCTGCATTCTTTAATATTTATATAATGATTAAACAATATATTATAATATATAAAATTTATTATAATATATAAAATGTATTATAATAGTATATAATTTATATATTTACATGTTTTAATTTTTAATATTCCTTACTAAGGAAGATGTGTGACAATTCCCTATAGTTCATTACGCAAAGACACTGAGCTTGACAATCAGAAAGGCTTAGCAGTTCGGCGGTTCAAATCCCTAGTACAGGCCTCCTGCATGAGCAGGGGGTTGGACTAGATGACGTCCAAGGTCCCTTCCAACTTTGTTACTCTTTATTTATTTATCTTTCTAACTGCCTCCTTCCTACACTCCTATATTTCCACTGTATCCCAAGGAAAGATATAAGAGGAATGCATACCTGGTGCTTTTTTTTTTTCAGACAGCCAAGTGTAAACAGCCAAGGACGTTTCAGAAAGATAAAAGATGTTCATTGAAAACATTACCAGTTGTACCACTTGTAACAATAAACAACAGTGTCTCTAATAGTAAAGCCAGCTCAGAAACACTAGGGAGAAATTAGGAAAACCTCAAGCACCCTGATAATAAGGTTGAAAAATCCATTGAAAAATTGCAGGGTAGATTTTATTGCAACATTAATTAAAGCCACACATACTGGTTTCTCAGACAAGCACTTTTGAAAGTCTGCGCTCTGGATACTGCTTTTAAGAGGTACAGTTATTTCATTTGCTTTTAGTGCCATTCAGATCAGTAAATCCTATAATTTGTTTCATTTTTCGCCATTATTACCGCTATACATGTTATATATTGGCTGCTTTTTCCTATTTTCTTCTATGTTTTATCTCTGTGCATTGTCTCTGGTGTGATAGATGCAACCTAATTTTAAGCTGTCTGCCTTTTTTAAACCTGCAAGATAGAGCAAGTAATAAATAGGCTGATCCAAATTGGTGATGTAGATACGGGCAGCATTTAGGCAAAAAAAAAAAAAAAAACCCAGACAGCAAGATCTTATTTAAATGTGAGCTTTAAAAGACTTTCTGAAGGTAATCTGCAACTTCATTCAAGGAATGGGGATTCTTTCTGGAAAACCTCAACAACATAGCATAGCTAATTCAGTCTGTAAACATAATTTGTCTTCCTGTGTCAGGATTGTGCTTTCCATTTAAAATTTTGCAACAAAATATCTTGGTTTCTTGGAAAGGCTCAGACAGGATGGCTTTTAAGGCAATCTCCTTACTCAAGCCGCATCTGTTTCCTACAAGAAGAATAAATATCTAAAGAGGTACATTGGATAAAACTTAGTTCAATCGTCAGGCTTTAATATTTTTTTCCCTTGTACGGCCTAAGATGTGTTCAGCTGAACCAGACCAACCACACTTTAATCCACTTTTTCTAAACCTTGGCAACTTTAGACTGTGTGAACTTCAATTCCCAGAATGCCTGGAGCAGCATGCTGCCTGGGGAATTCCTGTTCACACAACTTAAAGTAGCCAAGGTTAAAAAAAACACTGTTCTGGTCCAATGTTCTGCAACATTCCTGGCCAACAATGCACTGAGAAAGCCCTCAGACATGGATAGGAAGATACCAAATGTAAAGCATCCATGTTATCAATCTGGAAATAGCAAGCAGCCATCAAGATTGGAATTCACTGATTGGCCCATCCTTCATTAGGACATTCATCTACCTTTGCTTTCTTTCTGTGTGTGTGTGCATGCATGCACGTAAGCTTGAAAATGTGCCTAAATAGGATGGCATAGAACCAGGGCTGCACTACCAGTTTGGGTGAACCAGTCCGAACCGGCTGAATACCACATCTGATAAGTATGCAACTTTCCCAAGTGGGCATGCTTTCAAATAAAACAGTGACCTTCAGACTTCTACCAGTCTTTATTTTCAAAGGATAAATCAGGAACTAAGTAATATGGTAGCTTCCTATTTTAACTTTTAAAATAATGGAGAAGATTTTCAAAACTCAGTTAGGACAGGAATCCTGATGAGCAAAAATTTCAGGTTCATAGGTACCTCAGGGTGCCATGTTACCTGCTCCTGAGCATTAACATATTTGTTCTTATTCCATCTCGGTTCTTCAAAATTTAGAGATGGGTCCATTATTCTTTTAATTATGACACCTCCAGAAAGTTCCTTGCATGGGATTGTTTGAACATGAGGGCACTTTTCAGATCTACAAAAGCGAATAAACTCTTGGTTTGTTTGCCACACTTGAAACTGCATACCACATCTGGGATTTCACAGCAGCAGAGCAGGATTCAATGAAATGTATGTTCCGTGTGCCCTTTCTAATTCCAGAGAGATGGGCAATCACTGGGTTGGAAGTGAGAACAAGAAGAGCAACAAATCTTTGTTTCAAGCCAAGAGGACAGAAGGATAGTACTGAAGACCTTTGCCAATTCATCACATTGGCCCTTCTGAAAAGAGTATTTACCATAAGCAAATTGCAATAGCCAATGAAACTACCTTGCTGATAGCAGTCCTTTCAGTATTTTATGACAGTAGAGTTCTAGTACCAACACAGAAGGCTCTGAACCTATTCAACAGCTTAAAGGACTGGTGAATTTGGCTACCGAAAGTTGGAACAGTTATGTGTTATGGAAATATGGTCTTCAGCTTAAAAAAAAAAAAACAATAGACATCTGCTAAATTTTCAGCACAGCCATAGGCCCTTGCTCCTTTAGATGGAATATTGTTTAGAAAGATTTATTGTTGACAAGAGAAGTGTTGGAATTCCCACCATTTTCAGGCTAAAATGTATTGCATAATTGTTAAAAATCCTGCTGAAGAACTCTGAGTAATGATCCTCTAGATTAAGAATTACATGATGAGAGAAATAACAGGATAACTTCAGCCTCCAAACTTCGTATTTTGGGCAGGAAGATGGGAAAAGGAGACTTGGGAATTTTCTTCTTTAATTGTACAATAATCTCTTCAGCTTCTTGAGACTAAAGTAGAATCTGAAGCCTAAATGTCTATGGAGATTCTCAGTCATCCAGGTCATGGTTGTCCCAAAGGTGCTTTTTCAAGAGGCAACTGGACATTCTTTGTTATACTTTGAAGATGTTTTGCTTCTCATCCAAGAAGCATCTTCAGTTCTTTAGAACGGGTATCCTGTTGTTTCACTTTCTTTGTCTTACCAGAACTGAAGCTTCTTGGATGAGAAGCAAAATGTCTTTAAGGTAAAACAAAGAAAGCCCAGTTATCTTTTGACAAAGCACCTTTGGTAGAACCTGAAACCTACATTGTAACAAAGAAAACCTTAGAGAAGTTGTTCCAGGAAGATGTGGCCCAACATTGGAATGCGGCCTTGTAAAATCTGAAATATCATATTTTCTTTCATTTTCTTGCTCCACATTTTTTTGTTTTGTTTATTTGCCGTGGGACATAAAATTGATACAGATCGGATGGGCTAATATACATTTGTGCCTACAAGTCAGTTTTTTATTCCTGGCACCTGTCTGGACAAGTCCCTTCGATTTTTAAGTTTCACATCTGGAAAGGGAAATACTTTAAGGTACAAAAAGTAATTAAGCTTGGCTTAATTATATGCTTTAGTAATCAGGCACCTCATTTAAAAAGCATAACAGTTTGTTTTCTCATTTTTGTCTAGCAAATAAATTGGCGAAATTGTTGGACACGGGTCAGAAGCAAAGGCTAGATAACAGATAGAAATGGTAGAAAACTAATAAGAGACTGAATTTCTAAAGTGTTTTTCCCCTTCTCTTTGCCCCTTCAGGTCATTGTTGATTCCTGGCAACTGCTTAGACAAGCCCTGAAATTTTCTTGACAAGATTTTGTGAAAATGATTTCTGAAGAGAAAGTGACTGGCCCAAGGTTATCCATCTCTTTGCCTAAAACTGAACTACAATTCTTGCTCTTCCAATTTCTAGTCCAGTACCTTAACTATTATACCAAACTGGCTCTCTTCAGATACCTTAGCCCTAAGGAAAAAAACATAAATCAGAATTAAACATGTTTTGTGGACTCTCTGACAGCTTTATTAATGTCTGCTTTAATGTGTCTTGTACACTTAATTAATGTAATCAATCCCATTCAAAGTGCAGGGTATTATAAAACAGGAAAATCCCAATATACTCACTGGAAAAGTGATGAATAATGGACAGAAAGTGGGATGTTTAACCAGTAAGTAGCACATTAGTAGCAAATGTGTCTTGCATTAACCTAACAAGTCCTCTTTTTTGGAGCAACAAAAAAATGCAGTCAATTAATCAATCAATAAGATGAAACAAAAAAAATGATTCCTGGTCCCAACACTTTATTCAGAACTGAACAGAAGGCTCATTTTCTAATGCATGTAATATGTTATATTTACATAAGGGAAAGGTCTGTCTCCCATTTCAGAACCATAAAATAATTATCTACGCTAGATGTGGAAAGGCTCACTAGCATTTACTAATCATAGTAGAAACATTGTTGGAAAGAAGGAATGAGGAAGAGGTATAAAAGGCTGCAGAAATCTCTCTTGAAAATTAAGCCTGAGTCTTGAAGCAAACTTGTAGCAGTTTACATGAAGTTTGGAAAAGGCTCCCTGTCCTGCGAATTTACCTCTTTTTGTAAGCCTTCAGCTGGTTTTCTCTCTCTTTTCTTTCCTTCTCAGATTTGTTTCCTTCTCTGTTTTTTTTCCTTTATTTTTTTAATGTAACCATCCTTTTTCCCACTTCCTTTTCTTCTTTTTTTTTTTCATTTTTGCTAGAAAAATAGATCAGAACTTTTTTACTACCTACATGCATACAAATGGTTAAATGTGTGTCACCGAAAATATAGAGAGACAGAGAGAGGAGAGGAAAAGAGATCCATTAATTTGGTAAATGAGGTATCTTATTTTACAAGCAATTAACTTCATTTATCAGTGAGCAATTCAATTAGTAGATCATTTTTGTCCTAGACTTGCCCTTAGATTAGCAACCCCAGATTGATCAAATGAAAACTGGGCCCATTTATGATAGACGCCACATCCCACAGTCATGGGATGCTATTTGTGAACTTCACAGTTGACTTCTGACAAGCACTTTCAATGGAGAAATGGCAGAAACGTACAAGTCATGGACATGTAGCATCACATTTAACAGCCTGCCAGGTTTCACTTAACCACAACCAAAACCGATATCGTAAGTCCACATGTCTACATGATATTCCACTTAATGTCTATGCGCACTTAGCGACAGTTGTCAGTCACTATTGTGATTGGTAAGGGAGGTGGTATTTAGCCAGTCCTGACAGGTTCTGGAGAACCGGTAGCGGAAATTTTGAATAGTTCGGAGAACCGGCAAATAGGCTGGCCTCGGCCCCACTGCCTCCCAGCTGATCTTCTTTTGTTGCCCTCAACAGGAGAATGGAGCTGGAAAGCAGGTTAGTGGGATGGGGAGGGAATGAGGATTTTGCAGTATCCTTCCCCTGCCGCACCCACAAAGCCACAGCCACAAAGCCACATCATGCCCACAAAACCACATCTACAGAACCAGTAGTAAAAAAATTTGAATCCCACTGCGGGAGAGAACTACCTTTATAGTTCTTGCAAGAGGCAAGTAATGTGAATGTGTGCATAGGAATACCTATAATAAAATCCTCTGTCTCATGTAATGAATGGTTTAAGGGCAAATGCGCTGAGAGAAGGAAGCTATAAAGTTACACTGAAAGTGAAATGTTACAGGAATGACATGCCCCAAGCTCCTTTAATTAAGCAGAGCCATCTACCAGGACTCCGGAAGTGTGCTTCTTCCAGGGGTGGGTTCCAGCAGGCACTACTGCTGGTTCGCTGCATGCGCATGTGCAGTGCAATTAAAATTGTTCTGCACCTGTGCAGAAACTAAAAAAGATGGCGCCACCATAGGTGCCACCTGGAGATCCGGTTTGGGGGAGTGGCAGGCCTGGGCTGCTGCCAGTTCCAGTGACCCAAGTTGCCAAACCATTACCTGCTCGGCTAAACCACTTCAAACCAGTAGGAATGCACCACTGGCTTCCTCTCATCTGGAACCTGCCCTCTGGATGAGGTTATCCCTGAGATAATAGACGTAGTGATGCAGTCGTTAGAATGCAGTATTGCAGGCTAATTCTGACGACTGCCAGCAGTTCGATTCTGACCGCGTCAAGGTTGACTCAGCCTTCCATTCTTCTGAGGTGAATAAAATGAGGAGCCAGATTGTTGGGGGCAATATTCTGACTCTGTAAACCATTTAGAGAGGGCTGTGAAGCACTATGAAGCAGTATATAAGTCTAAGTGCTATTGGAATGACTTCTACCCTAATGGGAATTTGGAGTATCTGAAGGACTTGGGTCTTCTCTCAGGCTCCAGGTGAGGGTGATTGGAGTCCCTTATGGATGTGCTTGTTGTTGAAACACGTTTGCCATCTATTGTTGTTATGTGCCCTTTTTATTATTTTAACTTATTGTATATTTGTTTTGTTTTAATACCATGAGTCACCTAAAGTTAAATTTGCACCTAATTCTTAAAAAATATAAAGAAAGAGAGAGAGAGGAAGGAAGGAAGGAAGGAAGGAAAGAAAGAAAGAGAGAGAGGGGAAGAGAGAGAGAGAGAGGAAGGAAAGAGAGAGAGAAAGAAGAAAGAAAGAAAGAAAGAAAGAAAGAAAGAAAGAAAGAAAGAAAGAAGGAAGGAAGGAAGGAAGGAAGGAAGGAAGGAAGGAAGGAAGGAAGGAAAGGAAGGAAGGAAGGAAGGAAGGAAGGAAGGAAGGAAAGAAAGAAAGAAAGAAAGAAAGAAAGAAAGAAAGAAAGAAAGAAAGAAAGAAAGAAAGAAAGACCAGAACCTGGAGCTGCTCTACTCTGGGAAAGCTGCTTTGCAAGATGATCACATAGGAATTATCTGGAATCAAAACCAAATTCTCAGAAGACTCAAAAGATCCAGGTCGTCATACCTACCTGCAGCTACATAGCTTTTTGCATACTTTTGTAGATCTGAATCTTATCTAGGTGTACGACCACAAAGCCATTCCCAGTCTCCAAGCTGGCTGCAGGGGTAGGTGTGTGTTAATTTATCTGCTTTCCAGGGAGCAGATTTTCAACCTTGCTTTTTATCCATTCTTTATGCCTTCTGAAGCTGATATGGTGCACTCACTGTAGCCCTGATGAAATGCTTCACTAGGGGGGAAAAAATCATAAATTCCATTTTGAGACAATCCAGCCATTTGCTTTAAACTCTGCAAACCTGTTAAGAAAAATGAGAGCAACTTCTGTATTATATGATTTAATTTACCATCATAAATCACTAGAAAGAAGGGTTGGTTTTTTTTTTAAAAAAAGCCTAGCTTGTTAACGGCAATGGTCAGATGCTAATAGGTAGGCTCATTAGCTTTAAAAATATCAGCCTGCTTGTGCTATCATTTCTTCGAATAACAGAATAATGACATCCATTAACAAGAAGGAACCAACCTGTTACAGAAAAAAAGAAGAAGCAAAAAACCCGCCAACCTTTCTGGCTTAATAAATAGATGCACTCTAAAATGCTGGTAAGCACATATATAAAAGAGAAAGTGAAGGAGATTTGTTTTAGGGGAAAATAAACTGTAACTTTTGCAACATATGCTAAGACATCCTTGAACCTAATGATTCTGGAAATAGAATTACATGTTTTCATAACAATAATGTGGAAGAGTTTTATAAGTTCTCTTCTTCCAGGGCAATTTTGTCAGCCTCCCCAAGTAGATGAGATGGAAAGCATGACCAAATCCACTAATTCTTGTCTGTTTTATTGTAGAATCTTGCAATCTGAAAGTACAAATCTCCTGCCATCTCCTTTACATCTGGGGAGATAGTTAGGGTCCCTTCTGACCTTCTTTCTCTATTTGCTATGTAGCTGCAGGCTAAGTCCTCTCTTATCGGATGGTATGGTGATGCAGTGGTGCAGAGGCTTAATGATTCTGGAACTATTGGCCAGAAATGATCGGCACTCTGGCATTTTGAGCCTAACTCTGTCAGATGGAGTGAGCTCCCATTTCTTGATTCTTATTTCCTGCCTAGCCAGCACTTTGAAACAAACAATATTGTGAGTAGATAAATGGGTACCACCTAGCTGTGTTCATGTGTGTGTAGAGAGAGGAAGCGGACTGGATGCAAGGCATCAGAACACAAGATGAGGCAAGATGACCCGAGTGCTGCTAGTTAGCTGGTGTAAAACTAGTTCTCTCCCACAGTGCACCAAGGATAGGCGTGTAAGCGATGAACAGAATGAAATAGCATTCTACATTGTCAGGATTGCATTGTGTGTCTACCTTGTGAATATTTGTTTGACATTGTATGCTAAATATATTCATTAATTACTGTTAAGTAATTAAGCTCCCCATTAGAAGAGCGAGTATGCAGAGAAGCGTAATGAGAGTGATAGGGAATAACACGCACAAACTAGCATACAGAGACACTGAATAGTACAAAAATATAGTAGTTTACTATGTAGAAATATAGAGGTATTCAGAGTCCAGTTATTAGTCCAAGTCATACACGGTTCAGTAATTCAGTTATCAATATTCTCAGTTTAACACACAAAATATAGCTAAACAGTAGCAAACCACAATACCTCAAAATACACCGACCAGCATCTAACAAAACAGAGAGATAACAGATATTCTGGCTCCCTCTTATAGCTGCTTGAGGTAACAAACCAATTACATGTCTTAAGCATTTAAAGTAACAGTACAGTAATCATAGCTTATATACATTGCCAAGCCAAGCCTAGGGTTACATCCCTAACAATCACCATTCAAGGAGACATCATCAGTCTCCTCGAATGGTATCATAAAAGGGTATTTAAAAGGCCAGTGCTTGGACAGATGAGCACACTTCAAAGCACACTGATGATGTCTCCTCGAATGGTGACAAAATGTTTGCAATCAAATTCCCAAGCTCGGAGCTCAGACCAACAGCCCCTTGTATGCTAAATAAATACATGTGATGCTTCTCTAGGCAGAATATCTGTTTTTAAGGCCTTTTTCACATACCAATATGTTATTTAAAGAGCCATCCTCTCAGAAGAGTGTTCCGTTCAGAGTCTACAATTACAGCAATATCACCAACTGCCAGATTATCACATTTACTGTGATGTCTCTGCCAAGCTCAGTGGCAGCCTAGCCAAAGTTGCCTGATCAAGAAAACTAAGCAAAGTTGGCCCTAGATGATAATTGGATAACTGGCAAGTCTAGGACTGTAGGAAAAATTAGGAAGCCAATAGATGAATCCAATGGTAAAGTTTCACAGTATCTGACTAAGAAAACTGCATAGATACATCATATGTTGCCAGGAGCTGAGCTCTGCCCAAAGGTAGTTTCTGAATTCTCTAACTTATCTCTGCAATTATAAATCAGCTAAATTGACCAATTGGATCAAGATTTCTCAACCTTGGCAAATTTAAGATGTCTACATTTAAAGTCCCAGAACTCCATCCATTATGGTATCTAGCTTCTTAAGGCCTTCTTAGTCAATTCTGAGATTGAATCAGTTCCACCCAACCAAGTATTAAGTGATTCTTGCTAAAACTAAAGTTGTTTATAGAACTTAGAATTCTTTAAATACATTAAGAGAAGACTTTAGAAAACCTAACTAAATGCACACATGGAAAAAATGTGTTTTCTAAAATCAATTTTAAAGCAACTTTCTATCATCAAGATCTCATTTTTCTTCAATGGTCAGCCAAGAGGATCTGACCTTCAGTTAAAGAAGAAGATTCACAGATCTGTCTAGTCAGAAATGCAAGAATGTAGAGAATAAGAAGATGTAACTGCTTTTAATAGATGGGACAAAGTTGTGTGAGAACAGCAAATCAGTTGCCCCTCTCCGTGGGATTAATGGGTGCTTCATCTCTGGAGGTTTTAAAAAAGAGACTGGACAATCACTTGTCTGAAATGGTATATGTTCTCCTGCTTTAGCAGGTGGTTGGACTAGTCCAGGGGTGTCCAAACTTGGCAACTTTAAGACTTGTGGACTTCAACTCCCAGAATTCCCCAGCCAGCTCTGGCTGGGGAATTCTGGGAGTTGAAGTCCACAAGTCTTAAAGTTGCCAAGTTTGGACACCCCTGGACTAGGAGATCTCCAAGGTGCCTTCCAACTCTATTTTGATTGAGTGTCATTAAACAGCATGCAAGAATTGAAGTGTGACTGGTATACACTTGACACTATCTCTTCTGCCTACTCAGAAACTATCAAATGTCTCTCATGAATGCCATTCCAGTGTAATAATAAAAGTTAGCTGCTAGTCATGTTCACTTCAGGCTCTGGAGAGTTTCTACTTCATGCCTGTCTCAGAGAATCTGACAGGTGCCTCTATAAATTATGAATGAAATACGTTTTTAGTTCACATGGAACCAGATCTTTTGGGGTTCGTTGCCATTCTGTGTGAAATGAAAGGCTATTCTACAGTGTGCCGAGCACAACATGATTTCAGCAAGCTGACTTTCAGCAAAATATTTCTATCGCTTCTGAATTTATGATTGAGGTGCCCCTCTCTGTTTTAGAAGAACTTTAAGGTTGTGTTGGACTCAGTTTAAGAAACCAAATATTGAATTCTTTGTTCTCAATATGGAAATAATTTCAATAATGTATTTATAATAGTATCACTACATTCCAGCTATTTATTGGTTCATAACCACACTTATTAACAGTATCCTACTTATTAACAGCTTATCATTGGGTGTTTTTAAAATTGTTTTAATGGTCTAAACGTATACACAAATACAGATGTATAGATAGTTACTGTATATAAAATAAATACCTAGTCAAATGAAGATCTTGGCTGGTCTGAAGAAGATCCTGACATTTGCTGATCACAGGCTGAATACAATAAATGATATTTGTGGTTCCTTTCAATTCTATTCATCTGAAATTTGTCTTAAATGCATGAGCAGGGGTTTGGACTAGAAGATCTCCAAGGTCCCTTCCAACTTGTTATTCTGCTATTCTATAATTCAATGAATATGAACCTTATACTGTAGGCTGCATCCATGGAAACAAACAATGCAATCAGGTGAAGTACTTTTTTTTTTGCCTAATGGAGTATTTTTAGCTTCAAGTTCTTTAATTTATGGAACTTGAGATACTCAACATTCCACAATATGTGATAGTATTTGCTCATCTGCTGCAGGGATGGTTTCTGGCTTCTATTACTGCTGGTTTGCTCAGGGACATGCTTCACGCACGCATGCGCAATAGTAAAAAAAATTGCCACGCGCATGTGCAGAAGCAAAAAACAAGATGGCAGCACCATAGTACTGGTTCAGAGGCATGGCTGGCTGAGTTACTATATACTGGGCCGAACTGGGCCAAACTGGTAGGAACCCACCTCTGGTTTTTTTTGTTTTAAATTCCACCTTTTTTCCAGGAGCTCATGTTGACTTACATGGGGATCTGTCTTCATTTTTATCACCACAAAATCAAATTAGACTATTAGAGAATGTCTGTCCCAAAGTTACCCACGAGAGTTCCATTGCTGAAGATAGATATGAATCCAGTAGCAGATGCAGCAAACTACAAGGTTGCGAAAATTGTGATATGCGCAGGATGATGTCACCAGGAAAATGCTAGTCTTACATGCTGGAGTCCCGTTGACTGACACTTTACACAAGCCATACATCTGGGTGTGATGTCATCTCCATGCATATTTTGCAATTTGTCTTTTTCCAATATATACATATTTGAATCTCTTCAAGAACTTGAAAGGAGTCATACAGAAACAATCTTTAATCCCAATGAGCAAAATATGGAATCGGGTGGATTTTAAAGTTACAAGAAAACAAATTCCAATTTACTATCAAGAAAAGTTTTCTAAGAGTAGCATATCAGGAAGTGGAGGATGGGTCTTCTCTTTATTGGTTATATTTCAGCAGAAGTTCTTCTATTAGAAACACTTTAATTTAGGTTCCTACAGTAGGAAGAAAGGAAGTTAGTAAGTTTATTATTGTAGCCACAGGTTATAAGATATAATATGCCATAAAATACAATAAAATAACAGTAAGATATTGTAAAAAAAAAGTAATAAAAAGAGTATTAGATGTAAAAAGGTTACAGCAAAATAAAGCCAAGACTACAGCTAAGAACTTAAATATTTCTTTTTAAGTTTAAATGAGAGCAGAGCAAAAGTAGCAACTGGGTTGCTGCTAGTTAGAAAACACATTTGCCAGAAAATAGTTCAATTGTTCAAAACTTAAGTCCATAAATTCACCTACATCAGTAATTTGGCCCTAATCTCATGGTGCATAGGGCAGTGAAAGACATATCCTCCACTTGACCAACACCACAAGGACATATTTCTGTAGTAGCAGATGGTAGATTTGATGGCCAACCCCCCCTCCTTTTAAGTGTGTTTTTTTTAAAAAAAAATATTTAGGATGAGTAAAACTTAATATCCAGGTTGCATGATGAATAAAAATTAACATATATCTCAATCTATATCAGCTCACCAAGACAGGCCAAGTCAGGGAATAAACAATGCTGGTATTATAGGTACTGTATTTTTCAGAGTATGAGACGCACCTTCCCCCCAAAAAGAGGGTAAAAATCTGGGTGCATCTTATACACTGAATACAGCATTTTGGCCTACCAAAACCCCGCCCCCTTTGCAAAAATGGACATGCAGAGGATTTATGAGGCTTGCAAAGTGCCCCTGAGGGCTTGGGAGGGCAAAAACAAGCAAAACACAGTCTGTCCCCCCCCCCCCCCGCCAGCTCCCAGGAGCATTCTACAAGCCTCCCAAATCTCTGCATGCCTTTTTTTTTTTTTTTTTTTTTTGCAAAAAAACCCCAGGCGTGCAGAGGGTTTGGGAGGCCTGCATTTAAAAAAAAATTACCTCTTCAAAATCATGATGTGTCTTATACTCTGGTGCATCTTATAGTCCAATAAATATGGTAGTCCTGGACCTATGACCAAAATTGGGACCAGAATTTCCATCATATGTTATTGTGGTGATAGATCAAGTTACATTGAATTTTACTCATTTTACATTGAGTTTTTACATCAGTTGTTAAGTGCATTTGGCTTCCCAGGAGGTGCTTTTGGGGCAGAAATTGTCTAAAAAGATCACAAATTGTGATCCTGTGACCACAGGATGACACAATTAGTAAATACAAGCTGGTTGCCAAGTCCCTGAGTTGTGATCTCATGACTGTGATGCCACATTATAAGTGCAAGTACAGGTTACAAGTAACTTTTTGCAAGGATATCATAACATTGAAATGTCATTACAGGAACAGTCATAGCCTAAGGCAGGGGTGTCCAAACTTGGGAACTTTAAGACTTGTGGACTTCAACTCCCAGAATTCCCCAGCCAGCCATGCTGGCTGGGGAATTCTGGGAGTTGAACTCCACAAGACTTAAAGTTCCCAAGTTTGGACACCCTTGGCATAAAGTATGCTCATCCTCCCTAATGTTTCTGTTAGAGTCACATCAAACAATGAAGATATAACTTTTCCAATGAGCATTAAGTTAAATAGTTTGCAATCATCATTTTTATTTTCCTTCAATTTCAATCACTGGGATATATTTAATTGTTAGGTTATCTAAATTTGATGTGATAGTTTCGTTTACCACTGTATGCTTTTTTCATATATTGGTTATTTGGATGAGTTCTTCATTGCTTTAATTCATTTATATTTACCACAGAGTTTTAACTATTGAGGGTGTTTGCAAAGATCATTTTGTATGTTTCTTTGAGTTTTTATTGATTTGATGATATCCAAGATGGATGGATGGAAATACAGACAAATAGACAGCAGTAAATGTGAGCTGATGGTTGAAGCTCACTCAAGGAAGTGAGTTTGTTCTGGAAATCTTTTCTGAGAATCTAGCTGGTAAAAAGTTCACATCCTTTTGGAACAGTTATGCTACGCCTATTGTGTATAGACATAACATCAAAGACTTCATAACAAGATGATTAATGTTGGAGACTAAAATGCAATTGAGCATTTTATTTACATTTCTTTTACAAAGATTATATTCTTTTGGATGACTAAAACTGAATTAAACATAAGGAAGGAACCAAGGCACAGTGAGAGGAGTGCTGTACATTAGGGAGCAGGTGAAGTACATGGATAGAAGCCATGTTTTCTGCTGTTTTCCCCCCTGAATTTTGAGAACATATCTTCAATTTTTTTTAGTTCTGCAACATTACCTTCTGCTGGATAGACAAGGTATTATCAGCACAAGGTTAAACTTAGTTTCCCTTCAGTTCTCCTAGGGAAATCTCACCCAGAGCAGTTTACAAGTTGCTTTTCAATGTTCACTAAGAAATTAAAGATGAGTCATGTCTGGCAGCTGGCAGGAAGTCATTCCTCCAATTAGAAGACAGAAGACAGGTTGGGAACAGTTGTCAAAGAAATGTCTTGCTTTTGATTATGATTCTCTGCAACTTCAGAACCTGAACTTTATGACAATCTGTGATGCATCTCCATAGCTCTGCAAAAAATAGAATAAAAACTTTAGGGTGTCAAAACAAAGAAAGGAGGTTTTCTTTTGCATTATAGTCTTCTTGATATTAAGACTATTTTAGGGCTCGTATTTGCAAGTTTGTTTTACAACACTCTTGTCTCCTGGTTGAAGTATCCACCAGTTCACCAACCAAATAAACAGGAAATGGTCACTCTAAAAATGAAGCATCATAAGCATCGAACAGCCTCTAAAATGCTTCCATTTTCTCAGCCACATTCTCACTCCAGGAACTGAGATTTCTTTCCATGTTCAAATTCTGAAGAAACTGAGGAGTGAATGGAGTGGTGAGTGTGTGTCAAAATATATTGGTCAGACGTGTCCCTTTTTTCTTTCCTTTTCAACATTTTTCTTTCTTGTTTCACTACAGCAGATTCTGACACTGTTTTCCTGCGGTGACAGTGATCTCCTCTATAGCCTAACAAACAAAACAATGGTTAAATGCCTCCTTCTGCCTTAATACTTAACCTTAAAACAGAAAAACACATAACAGTGGAGATGACAACCAAAGTATTTTGAACATGGCATCCTTCTCCTTGTCTGATGGAAACAAGAAACATTAGAATATATTAAATGACAATCTAATTGGTCAGGGCCGTCTTTGAACTTATTTTATCCTGCTTCTTCGCCATCCTTCTTAGGGGTGACAAAATTAAAATTGCAGACCAAGGTATGTACTTATGTACATACAAGGTATGTACATATAGCTCTCAGTGTATCAGGGGTACTTATGACTAAGCATTTATTATTATTGTTGTTATTGTTAATTATTTTTATTATTATAATCTCTTTTATTCATTAAACATAAAACTCAGGCAACCGAACATTTAAAAATGTATCACAAACACCATTGGCTGATGCTGATTGTTGATATGGGTTGCTGCCAGCATCCTAGATATCAAACAAATATATTCTTAAAATGTTCTGAGTAGTGCTGTTGTTTACAGTTCTGCTGGTGTTATTGCAGGAAGCTGTAATTTCTTGATGTATTTTATAAGATTCTTGGACGTGATACTAAAGTGGAATAAAATATGGATTAAAAATATAAGAATGAAGACGTGGCATAAAAGGGACAGTTGGAAACTTGCTTAAAGGGACAGGGAAATGTCATCAGCCCTCAACCACAACATGTTCCAGTAAATGTCCCTATGTCAAAAGTCCAAAACCACAAGGTTCAATTAAAGTTTGTTAATGGCACGTAGCCCTTACCTGTAACAAAAGGAGAAGTAAGACCCCCATCTCCTTATAGGGCTTTTTCCCCAAGGTAACCAATAAGAAATGAGTTAAGTGTTTCCATGTTACACTGTCTTTGAGAATGTATAAGAATGCGTGCTTCGATAATAAAGATTGTTCAGAATTTCCAATGCTAGCTATGTGCTAGCTTTCTGAACCTGGCTGCCAAATAAACTTTTCCTGTATCCTGAGAAGTCTAAGCCTGTCATTTTTCTGCAACAATACCAAGTGCCCCGATGACAATGGGTATCACTGATACATGTTTCATCCATAATCGTGTAGTTTCAATGGCCAGGTTGTGATATTTCGTGACTTTTTTCCAGTTCTTTTTCTTCGACTCTGGCGTCTCCTGGTACTGCAATATCAATAAACTGTATTGTTTGGCCCTCAACAACTGTAATATCTGGCATGTTGTGTTCCAAATGACGATCTGTCTGTATTAGAAAGTCCCACAAGATCTCCACCTTCTCATTTTCGGTAACTTTTTCCACTTTGTGCTCTCATGACTTTTTGGATACAGGTAAGTCATATTTTTCACATAATGACCAGTGGATTAATTTAGCAACTTGGTCGTGTCTAGCTTTGTAATCAGTTTGTGCAATTTTGCTGCATTGAGGTATTAAATATGAAACAGTTTCATTTTTTTTGTTGCAAAGTCAGCAGTTTGGATTGTCAGTGTATTTTTGTACCTTCGTTTTCATGGAATTAGTTTGTAGTGCTTGTTCTTGAACAGCATGTATTAAACCTTCCGTTTCTTTCTTGATGGTTACCATCTTAAGCCATGTCCATGTCAAGTTGTCATCACATTTTCCTTCAATGTTTTTCAAGTGCTGTCCATGCAAAGCTTTGGTTTTCCATCTATTTAATCTGTCATCTAGCTGTTTTTTCTTACAGTATATTTTGCCTTTGTTTCTGTTGTTTTTATACTGTTCTCCATTTTCACAGACTTTTTCTGTACTTTAGTTAACATAATCATTCAAACTTCATTTTTCTTCTTCTACAGTTTGATGGATTTGCAATAGCCCTCTGCCCTCTATTTTTCGTGGCAGGTACAACCTGTTGATGTCACTTCGTAGATATAAAGCATGATACATATTCAAAAGTTTGTGCATTTTCTGGTCCAGGTTTTCCAGTTCAGCCAAAGTCCAGTTGATGATTCCAGCTGACTAGCGTATCACTGCAATTGCCCATACATTAATGGCTTTAATTATGTTTCCAGCATTCAGCTTTGATTTTAATATTTTGTGGACCCTCCTGATGTATTCCTTTTGCGTTGACTCTTTGACTTTTCCATTCAAGATGTTATCTGACTCCAATATGCCTAGATATTTGTAACCATCATCCTTTGCTAATGCTTTCACTATGCTTCTATTTCCCAGTTCTATTCCTTCTGGTTTTTTTTTTTCATTTTTCCTCGCTGCATGGATAATATAGCACATTTTTCAAGTCCAAAGTTCATTTTGATGTCACTGCTGAACAGTTGAACTGTGTTGAGTGTTGATTTAAGTTCAGTGGGGCTTTTCGCATATATTTTTAAGTCATCCATATATAGCAGATGGTTTATCTTGCCACATTGGTTTGAGATTTGGTATCTCAGTTTTGTGTTTCGTAGGATTATTGTCAGTGGAAGTAAATTGTTGTTGTTATAACTATTATTATTACATTGTTAAAGTAGCCAGAGTGATCAGGCTCCTGATTACATTTGCATGATATAATACAGAAAATTAGTAAGATGAGCAGGGACTAACCATAAGCATTTATAGAATATTTATTGCCAAAATCCAGATTAGCATTTAATTGTTAGAGCAACTGCAGAATCTCTTCATCTTTTCCTCTATCCAATCCTTCATTCCTACAATCTCTATTGAATTCCTGATAATCATCCTTGTTTAATTAATGTTCTAATTCAGCATGTGAGCAAATTAAGCCCCATAACTTTAAAAATCTTCAGAGCAAAACAATTGTCCATGACTAAAATATCTTTTTTTTTTGCTTTCATGCAGCAATCCAAGATGAACATGTTTAAAATTGGACTTCCTCATTCATTGCCATTTTCCAATGAAATATAATCATAACTTTCCAAATAAGCCCAAATGTTATGCACCTTGTTGTTTTATTCTTTTCCTTATTTTTTTCTTTTAATTAATTTTATTAAGAATTATGAATGAAAAGGGGAAAAAATGCACATAGAGCAAAAAAAAGCAAACAACAAAATATGAAAAGGAAAAAAGCGTGGAAAAAAACCCCAAGAAACAGTAACGTCTCCCTTTATCCTTGCAAGTAAAGACAATTTAACAAATTTTCACTATGTCTAAATAAAACATAATCTCTTCTCACTTTATAGCTCATCTCTTAAATTGAAAAAATAAAATAAAAATGCTTCATCAATCATTCTTTGTTAGCAAAAGTCCAGTAAGGGAAAGAAGCTATAACTATTTTTTTTCTCTTTTTACACTGATTGAATAAACCAACTTTGCAATTTTTCTTTCCTTTATCTTCCTGGACTTTTTTTTTAAATTATGACACAAAATTGCTTACAAGTGGGATTCAATTTTGGGTGACTTCCTGGAAATTTCTCTGTAGTTTACTTGTCAATAATTTGAGAATTACTTTCTTACAGGACTTTGGGTTTTGTTTTTTGGTCTTCCTTCAACATGCTAATGAAGATCTGCTAATACTGCCACCTGCTGCGGAAATTAATAACCATAAGAAAATAATAATTCATTGGTTCTCATACTGTGCTAAGATTTGGCTGTTGTTGTTTTTCCTTGCTTGAGTCCATTATTCATTCCAGTCTCCTTCTATTTTCCTTGAAATGGAGCCAAGAAAGCTGTCCAACAACAACTAGCCAGAAGGAGCTCAAATTGTTCCAAAGATATTCTACCTCAATGCATCCTATTGTTTAGAGAAAACTGAGGATATATTGAATAAACAAGGAGAAGTAATGTTAGGATTGGCTTCAGCTATTCTATAGAATTATTCCATTTTAAAGGAAGCAAATATTAAAACAATGCCTTAGTTACCAGCTTTACTCAAAGGAAGCCAATTCCATTAGCACTGAGAAATTCTTTATCACTGAGCTGAGTGAGAATTTGGTGGGTTCACTTTTTATCTATCTGACCATACCAATCCTAGCCAATCACTTTGGCAATAATCAGCAGTGTGAACTGTGCCGGTGTGTGTGAAAACCTGCTCTGTTCTACAGATTAATCTTATGTGAAATGTGGGTGTACTTTTCACTGTATCGCCACCAATATCAAAGATAAAATTAAACCTATGCACCCAAATGTAATATTGTCATAGTTAATTTTTCCTACCCGGTTGTGGGTAGCATCTTATTTCCTGAAGTGACACTATGATAAATGATAGTAACCTTTGTCATTTTTAATTTTTTTAAAAAATAGTGCTTTTGCAGGATGGAAGGTGGAATTTAAAGCTTTGATTAAAGCTTTCTTTTTACCCCCCACCCAAATACAGTAATTAAGACAGGTTTCAAACTGAAGTTTATTAAGTATGTTAAGCAGGGACCATTACAAGGGATTTACATGGAGCAAGATCAATCTTGGAGTTAATTTAGACTATACACCATGATGTGAGAGAATCCTCTTTATAATAAATTGCCTTGGCCTGAAAGCCTTTGGTTGTAGTTTTTACAGCTGCTATGGCAAAAAAAAAAAAGGTCACACATTGAGAAATTTAAGAATGATAAGATCCCAGCAACTTAAGGTTCTGTTCCCAAATGGATGAATAAAAGAATCAGTGAAGTTGATAGTGAGATATATCTTCCTTCTGAGACAGAAAGAGTTAACATAAATCTTTTGGCTGATATTTGAGATTTGAAAACAGGTGGCTTGTTGTTTCAATTTTATTTGCTTGATATCTGCTGATCTTAGATAGACAAGCAACAAAGAGAGAGGGAATCAGCATTAAACACACCCACACACCAGTGGTGGGATCCTGTCAATTTAACAACCGGTTTGGTGATCACATGCTTCGCACGCACACTTTTACCAAAATGTACCTTCCACACTACTTCCTGGGGAGTAACACAGCTGAGGCGCAGCAATCCACTCTCTCATGCTAGTCAGCTGAGAGGATATAGGTAAGTAAAGTGCATGGGAGGACGAGCGACACAACCTGATCTTCAGAGTTAACCGGTTCACTCTCAGCAGATCGTCAGAGCTACCGGTTCGCTCGAACAGGTCTGAACCAGCTGAATCCTACCCCTGACACACACACACACACACACACACACACACACACACACACCAGAGGTGGGTTCCTACCGATTCAGACAGGTTCGGCCAAGTAGGTAGTTACTCGCCCTGCCGCACCCCCAGACCGGTTCTCTCAGTGGCGCTGTAGACGCTGCCATCTTGTTTTTTGCTTCTGCACATGCGCAGAAGCATTTTTTTAGTACTGTGCATACGTGCGTAGAGCACATCAAGTACACATGTGCAGTGCGTCCCTGAGCAAACCGGCAGTAGCAGCAGCCGGAAGCCACCATGCGCACACACACATACACACACACACACACACACACACACACACAGAGTATTGTTAGAGATGTTTTAAAGTAGAGTAAAGACTAAATGCAGTTCCCGAGAGAATGCAGTCCACAAAAAAGGGAGAAGGAGAGGAGTTTTGATTGCACATGTGTGAAGACAGATAAGAAAGAGAGAGAGTTTTTAAAATGGAAGGGGTAGCCATTCAAATAGGCAGACTTCAATCTCTTTAGGACTTTATAATTCTAAATCACCACCTTCCCTATAAAGAATTGAGAAGTAGTGCACATCCTTCAGTATAGTTATCATATATGAGCCGAAGTGTATTCTTGCAGAATTAGGCAAAAGTCCATCTTAGTACGATTGTTTCTTTCTTGCTCATAGCGGCCAACAGATGCCTCATAACTTAGAGATGGAGACATATTCACTGTTTTGTTTTTGTGGAGTTTTTTTTAACTCTGAAACTTGTACATAGAAGCCTCCTGTCCCCAGTCTGGAAGCTTCAAAAGTAGTAGCCTTATTGACCTATTCTGTATGAATATACTCAGCATCCTTTTAAAAAGCATGCATAGTAGTACCAATAGAAGAGAATATTTGTAGCTAAGGGGTGAGCTACGGGTTCCGTCGTGTTCTCTGATCGTGGTTGTTTTCTTGCAGATGTTCCATTACCCAACTAAGTAACATGATTAATCCTAGAAGCATTGATCATGTTATTCGGTTTGGTAATGAAACATCTGCAAGGAAACCATCAATCTGAGAGAGCACCAAGGAGCCCTGACTTCATGGTAGTGGCTTTCACGATGATGTCCCCTTCTCATGCAACAAAAAGAAAAGGAGGGAGGAAGTGAGACAAGAACTCATTGTCTCACTTTGGTTTCACAAAGGTTTTGAACAGAATTTCTTATCAAGTTTGTAATGTCTGTTTATGATTTGTTTCTCACTGTACAGTAACCAGAGTCTGATTCTGTGACATGGAATGCTATATAAATTAAGAAATAAACCAACCAACCAACTCAGTGGTGGGTTCCAGATCCCGGTGCAACTGGTTCGAAGCAACGGGGCCGGCATCCACCACATGAATGTGTACAGTGCATGCATAGAGTGCGTGCGAGCATCCTTACCTTTTTCAATGCATCCACGAGCTTCCGCGACGTTCCAGCTGCTCGGCGGAGCGTTAAGCAGGCACCGTGTGCTCTGTGCGCATCCGCGGAAGCGCTGAAGAGCTCAAATACAGGTAAGGAACTATCTCCAGAGCACCATACTGGAACGATACCCGGTGGTCCGGGCAGGGACCAGTACACCCGTACCGGAGCACACCGCCTGCAACCTACCACTGAACCACCTACAAATATTATTGGTTTTGTTTTTAGTTATCCATTGTATATCTCCCTGAGTTACGATCTCGTGTGGTGGGTAGCATAGAAATGTGATAAATAAATACATGGTCATTACAATACAAATGTGGAACACCCATTACTTAGCCACACTTTCTGAAGTCACCTAGGAGACAAAACTAAGTTCCAATTCTGCCAAATGGTCCAGAAAGAAATTGTTGGAAGAAATGTCCTTCTGGGTTCAGTTCCAAGTGCGGAAAAAGATACTGGATTCATGGAAGTTGCTTGGAAAGAAGGTTTATTGATGGTGGACAGGACCATATGGTTTGAGGTCCTGGGGGGAAAAGGGAAGAGATGTGGACAGTGCCTGAGTTTTATATCCTCTCTGGGCTTTTGAATTCAACCTTGTATTCTGATTGGCTGCCAGACTCCCATGGGGTCATGCAGAAGCAACTCTGTAGGCTGTCCTGAGTCCCAGGCTTGGTTGAGCCTTGCTGGGTGGTGATGTAATGAAGGGGCTTTGGGCAATTCCTCCTATGGCTCAACCTGAAGGAGGTAGATCTTTGTTATGTAGAATAGACTGTCTCAGGCCTTAATGGCCCATTGACAAAGGTGGGGAGATGAGTTTCTGCCTCCCTTTTAGGGGAAGTATCCTGTCCTTTTAATATTTCCTAAAATATTAAATGTTTATATGGATGCTAACTTCCTACAATATGTATGATAAATGGCATGAGAAGTCCAGAGAATTTCAGGGTTATGCTTCATTGCTAGTCATTCTTCACTGAGATTATGAAAATCTTTAGATAGAAAGTGACTTTTCCCCCTTTTTATTTTATTTATAAATCTTGGCATATTGTACCATTTCAATATAGCAGGGGTTTTATGATAGGATTAGAAATATGTTAACATTCTGCGGTATTTAAAAGAGAGAAAGGAAAGAAAAATAACAATAGTATTTAGACTTATATACTTCCCCATAGTGCTTTACAACACTCTCTGGGCAGTTTACAATGTCAGTCATTATTGATATATTGTCCCCAACAATCTGGGTCTTCATTTTATTGACTTCAGAAGGATGGAAGGCAGACTCAACCTTGAGACCCATCTGGATCAAACTCCAGGTTATGGGCAGAGTTTGCCTGCAATTCCACTCCACCACCAGGGCTATCCACATTGATTACAATTTAGGATGTAAATCCAGTTGCACAAATAATCTCCCAGTGCTCACTTTCACGCTCAGTATTCAATCTCAAAGCCACCCTGAAGGAATTTTCTGTGGTAATCTGACTCTCAGTATGAAGAGGAAATCCGTCACTTAAGAAATTGCCGGAGAATTTATCTTTCCCTCAGAACAATCTGGAGGACTCACCTTTCCAAAGTCTTTGTCCTTATATTGGATGGAGATTTTCAGAAAGCCTTTTGTGCTCAGCTTTGTTTAAGGTTCTTTTAAGAGTGCTGCCGTGAGTCATCTCTTCCTACTGGCAATGAATTCAATCTTTTGGCTTCTTTTTACAGCAAAGAAGAAAGAAAACGGTGACGCTCTTCTATTGCAACTTCCTTGTTCTTCATTTTGACATCAAAAGAAGCCGGGTATTCCTACATTGTAGGCAAAAAATGGCTCATTATAATTTTGTATCTAGTATAAGTGTAGTTTACTAAGTAAATTTCCTATGAAACCAAACTGCCAATATCGAATATCCCTTCATAACAAGGATCTGCAAAAGTGTACTAAATTCACCTGCAGAATAGGCAAGCTAAAATATCTTATACATTGGGAACCTTTAGGTTCTTAGACTTTTAAAAACTGTTCCTATTCAATTCTCTGAATTTCAAGACAATGTGTGTGTGTATATGTGTGTAATATATGAGTTTTTTTGGTTCTTATAGCTTTTTCTCTGGGGCTGCAGTAAGCATCAGCTGTTGGTGTTCCTATGCATTTCAGTTCTCCAGTACCTTTAAGAATTGTAAAAATGGCAAAGATGGGTAAATATGCAAATGCAACAAAGTGCTATGTCATTTCAATCTTCCAAAGTCCCAGACGTCTCTTTATTTTGGGAGGGAACTTTAAAGTCAGAAAACCATTATAAAGAAACATGGAATTATATAGTTGGAAGACTCTTCTTAAAAAGTACTTATTCTTCCTTTCAGGAGTAATTAAAGGATTGTGCAAGGAATTAAGGGTGGAGGAAGGAGGGATTAGTTTTGGGATTAGGTTTAGGTTTAGGTTAAGTTTAGGTTTAGGGTAGTCAAGTAAACCAGTTGTCACCAACAATAAGATGATTCTGCAACCTTGCATGGTCAGCTAATTGTTTCGTAGAAGGAATATAATTATCTCACATACTACATCCATATATAGAGTCTTTGTCAGAGTTTGCAGTAGAAATCACATCCAGAAAGCACACACAGATAACTGATTCAGCAGGATTCATTAACTTCTTCATATACATAACAACACAGAAGTAAATGTACAATACAACAGCAGATTCTTCCAACGTGGTAGAGAGGAGAGATTGTTTCAGTTCACAGTTCAGAACTTAATACAGACAAACTAGTTTTAGTTTCAATTCTCAGCACAGCATTCAGAGCTGCAGGTTTAAACCATGCCCAGACTCCAAACCATCTGGCATGGCTCTCAGTCACCAGATAGTTCCCATTGGCTGACCCAGTTGCCATGTCCTATTCCAATTCATGAATATTCTGACAGTTTTCTCTTTTAAATAAGATTTTTTTTCTTGGTACTGTTTGAAGCATTTCTTCTATCCTTCTCTTTCTCACTAATAATCAATCTGCCCAGTCTCTTGATCACTGAGTAATTTAGCAGACTAGAGTTTACAAGAAGGAAGATCATTCATGAAACTTCTTTTAAAGAAGAAAGATAAATGCTACACAACACGTATGACTACTTCTTCTTCCTGTTCAGATTCTGAGCAGAATCCCCGTCTTTCAACACTGACTTTTCTCTTCATCTCATCATTTAAAAACAAGTTGAAGTCCAAACAGAGTGAACAGTTCTGCACAATATTCCTCCCAACTATTTCCTCTCACTGACCTACATCAATTACACGTAGATTTATTTACACAGTATTGAATTCAAAAATTCCTCCAGAAAGCACATTAAAAAAAATGCAGTTCAACAGATGAAAAGTTGTTGAACTCATGAGGTTTTTTTTTTACAAGGGGATTCAATGAGCGAAAGGGCAAGGAACACGATGGAGCTGGAAAGCCAAGAGGCGCACCTCGCTTCTCCCCCCCCCACCCCTCGTTAAAGGGATGGCGGGGAAGGGAACCAGGCAGGCTGCCTTTACCATTGGGGCGAGGTGGGTGATTTTGGGCTGTGAGGCACGCTTCTTACCTTTCCAGCTCCGTTGCATTCCTCGCCATTATGTTCAGGGAAGCCCTTGGGGAAAAAAAAGCTTCTTGTTTGATTGAACTCGCAAAAAGGGGTTTTTTTACTAGCCACTTCCCTGAGCACAATGGCGAGATGGAAAGATAAAAGGTGCGTCTCGCTTCTCACCTGCCCCAGAAAATAATAAGCCCTCCCCTATAATAAGCCCAAGGCCATGTTTCATGGGGCAAAAGAAAATAAGACCCTGTCTTATTTTTGGGGAAACACTGTAATGTTTCTTTCATCTTGCATTTACCACTTTTTTTGGCATATTCTGGAATGTATGTCCCCTCTACAATATTAATGTGAAAACCAGCTAGAAGTGATTAATCTTATGCTCTGGTTTTACCCTGGTTTTATGCTTGTTTTGGAGCTTTATTTTGTGTTCTAACTTTAGAGTTCATTAATTGCCTTTTCTCCCTCCACTATTACAACCATCACCCTTTTTCTTGACACTGCAACTCTCTGTTTAAAATTCCTTCTGAAATCCTTATTAGAGAATTTTCTGAAAATGGAATTTAAGTTTTATGGAGCAAGACTGACCCCTACTGGTCCAAGACACAATGTTTGTGACTGGGATAAAATGTCTGGCATGTGTATGAAGGTCTTTGGAGATAATGCTACTAATTCACATTCTAAACAAATGATCTCTACAACATTAGATAGTTAATGCATGGAGATATAAACAAAAATACATTTTTGAAGATATTCAGAAAGCTGGGTTCACAATCTAGCTAGAATTTCTGATGTTTCCAATGTCTTTCATTTGCTGTTCAAAGAGAATGTTGATTATCTATTCTATCTCTCTTTGTTTTGTTTTGTTTTTAATAATGTTCATTAAAAGAATATTTTACAAAGACTTAAAAATATAGAAATAGAAAAGGATTATTAAAGGATAAACATGAATAATAAAAAGCAAGAAAAAGGATATCTAAAGAGACAACTTCTGATCATCTTCACAGCCAACATAGCAATTAACATCTCCACTCCACTATCCAATTTACATACCATTACATACCTTTTTCCCATAAGCAAATATTTTTAGTCAACAAATCCTAAAAATAGCAGTTTATTGTTAACCATTTTTAGCAAAATATCTGTTCCGGTGCTTTGTAATAGTAGTTATAGTTCTCCTCTTAATCAAATCAGTTTGCTCATTTCTGCAAACTCAGCCATCTTTGCTATCCATTCCTCCATTATTGGTGTTTCTGTAGTCTTCCATCTTTGTGCATTGCTGCAGTTACCATACTGTATATAAAACATCCATAAATCTTTTCTAGCTGAGGCACCCACAATTTCTCGAGGCAATCTGATTCTGTTTTCAATCTGATACATCAAGATGTCAACCCTGAAGCTGACCTGACTGAAGCCATTTTGAAGCTTCAGTGTTGCCAGCTGAGGGATAGAGAGGTGGGAATAGATATAGCTGGGGTTTTGTAGCCAAAACAAATGCTTTCTCCTGGGAACCAAAGACATTCTCACACCTGGTCAGGGAGAGGAGGAGTAATATTACTCAGCAACCGGACGGCACCTCAGTTGGACTATGTGACTGATTGTTTGGGGAAAGGGGAACACTTTTACTTCTAATTAAGTGAAAACCATAGGAAACCTCAGGGACAGTTTTCACCAAGATTGTGCCAATATGATATATCCAATAAAACTATTCTTTGAGGAATCTACCTCCCTTGGAGTTTTGTTTGCTATGGGCATATTACTTGGAACCCTGACATAAGAAATGTTAAAATGTTAAAAACATGTGCTCAGAATAATCAGTGCAAAGTTAACAGAGAAAATAGGTCTTGGGAACAATGTTACAATTGGTTAACTGAAAGATTAGGGTTTATGGAAGGAATGATTGGTAAAATAATGCAGAAAGTCAAGAGAGAACAGGACTTCATTTATACATTAGATGTTTGACTGATGATTGATGTCTTATCAAGTCATTGTCAATTCTTAGCAACCACATGTAGGGGGAAAAAACCCTCCCCAGAATTAAATATACTTTATTCTTAATATTAAAGAAAGGCAGATTAGAATATTTCCACTAAAGGAGAAGATGAACATCTTCTTAAAGGCAGAAAACAGCCTCTGTCTGCCTGCTATAGGAAGAGTGCCTCAAGGAGAAGCCTGAAGATGCTAGTCTTAAGGAATAGATATTCTGTGTCCATTCAGAATGCTGGGCCATTCTGTTCATAAACGAAGAGCAGCCAGAAACTCTGAATAAGCAACACAAGAGGCAAGGAGCAGAAACTGGCAAGATTAGCTCAGACAAATGAAACACCTAGGATTTCCCCTTTTGCCTGCAGAGTCAGCCATGACCCCTACATGATCCCATAGGAATCTGGCAACAGCCACTAAAATATTAATATTCTTGCACTCGAACAGACATCTCAAAGCCCCAAAGAATGTATAAAAGCCCACCTGCTCTCAACCTCATTTTGTCAGCCACCCCAGGAACAGGCTGCTGTCACTGTAGTTTCTGGCTACCAAATAAATGGAGACCTCCATTTTCAATTGCAGGTGCTTTCCGTTCATTTCTTCTGCACCTTTCTCCTGGCTTGCAATGACAACTGGACCAGATTTTTCTTCCAAGACACATAGATAGATCCCCCCCCCCATGATGATCTGTCCCTCACTTGGTCCCTCAGATCTTCTAGCACCACACTCATCACCACAATAACTGAGTTCACCCAACTTGTTGCTGATTGTCCCCTTCACTTTTCTTTTACTTTTTCCCTAGTGTTAGTGTCTTCTCAAGACTGGCTTCTCAAGGCTGGCTCTTCAAATAAAATGTCTGAAGTAGAATAATTTGAGCCTGAGTTATTTTGATTAATGGGGAACAAATTGGTTGCTTTGCTAGCAGACAAAAACAGATTCACCAAATTCAAGTACTGTGTTAAATGTGTATTACAGGAACACGGACTTTGAAATAAAACTGGTCCCTAGAGAGCAAAGAAGGGAGAGGGAAAGATTGTTGCATATGTTGTTAGTGATCTGGAAATAAATGATAGTTGCAGACTTAACAAATGCAGTTAATGAGACTAAGAGAGAGCATTTGGAGTGGATATGTGAATTATATGCATATATAAGACACACAATGAAATGTAACACACTTAGCATAGGATTCAATTAAAGTTATTTATGCTACTGGTCTTTCAAATCAAAGTGGAGGAAGTACAACTCTGATATTTTATCATCCACTGCAGAGCATTTAAGTAAGGAATCGCTAGAGTGAATCATAACTTTTCAGAAAAATTATCAAGATCTATTTATAAGTTATAAATGTCACGGCCAAAGGAAACTTTTTTTGTTTCTAGGTCATTTCTGGCTTGGTTGCTTGGTTTCTCTGGCAAGCCGAGCACATATATTTTTTTTTTATTGAAAAGTGATGTCTTTCAATTAGCAAAAATTATTCTTCAACATTTTAAAATAAAACTAGACTTTGTCCTCTAACCCATCCAATTGTCTCACCATTAAAGAACCTCTGCTTGTTTCCATTTAAAAATAGATGTTGATATGATGGGCTTGGACTCTCCTGCATATCTCAAAACAGGAGTTGTTTGTGTCCAAAATTCCCCAAAGGACATCAACAATTAATTAAGACAGGGGTGTCCAAACTTGGGAACTTTAAGACTTATGGACTTCAACTCCCAGAATTCCCCAGCTGGCTGGGGAATTCTGGGAGTTGAAGTCCACAAGTCTTAAAGTTCCCAAGTTTGGACACCCCTGAATTAAGAGAATAGTTAGTGACCCTTTTTCCTGCCTTTCTTAATCCTCAACTGACCATTATCAAAATTGTAAACTAATCTTAATGGAGGGAAAAAGCAGATTTCAGTAACCTTTAAAATATCAGCTTGATCTGACCAGGATATTATATAATTGTCCTGAGGAAACTAACTAGAATGTTCTGTATCAGATACTGTGGCTTGTCAGGAAATGTCTGCCTTAGCTATGCATATGTTGTGACCCAAAGTAATTTTATTTATTTTGAACATTTATATATTCTGTATTCCTGCCAGTTTCATATAACATTGATAGGAGGGAGGGGGAGGAGGGGGGAGGGAGGGAGAGAGAGAGAGAGAAAGAGAGAGGGAAAGAGAATCAAAATGCCACTCTACTGCTTTATTACAATAAAATAGGGATTGAATTCAGATTATATTACAAAATTGTTTGGTTGCTAAATCATGACTGATTCTTCATGATTCCATAGACCATGGTTTACCATGTCCTCCTCTCCTCCATTGTCTCCTGAAGTTTGCCCAAATTCATGCTCATTTATTGCAATTAAGTACTTCCAATAGTACCTGATAAAGCTACAAGAAAAGAACTGACACAGAGAAAGGAGGTATGTTTATGATTTGCAAAAAAGGAAAAGAACTGACACAGAGAAAGGAGGTATGTTTATGATTTGCAAAAAAGGAAAGGCAGTTTTTAAAGCCCATCTCTCTTAAACAGTGGGAAGCAGTAACCAGATATATTTCAAGTGGGGTTTTTTTTTCCAGAAATGTCGAACATTTTGATGGTGATGAGCGAGTCAGATACCATCAAGTAACGTCAACTCCTAGTAATTGCATAAATAAATGCTTACCGTCTTGGTTTGTCTCAGATTTAATAATTATTTCTTTCCAACTGTGGTTCCAAAAAGAATAACAGTCAGAACTTTCAACACTTTATATTGAAATAACAATAGGATATTTTTGCTTTCTGGAAAGCAAAACCTTTGCCAGACCAATTCTCGAATACAGCTCGTCTGCCTGGAATCCACACTGTATATCAGACATTAATACAATTGAGCGGGTCCCAAGGTACTTCATGAGAAGAGTACTTCACTCCGCTACTCACAATAGAATTCCCTATGCCACCAGGCTCGAAATTTTGGGTTTGGACAATCTGGAACTTCACTGCCTTCAGTATAATCTAAGCACAGTATACAAAATTGTCGGTTACAATGTCTTACCTGTCAACCACTTCTTCAGCTTCAACTTCAATAATACACAAGCAAACAATCAATATAAACCACTCCAAACTCGATTGCAGAAAATACGACTTCAGCAACAGAGTGGTCAATGCCTGGAATGCTCTACCTGACTCCATTGTTACATCCTTTAACCCTCATAGATTCAACCTTAAACTGTCTACCGTGGACCTCACCCCATTTCTAGGAGGTCCTTGCATAAGCCCACCAATGTGCCTACCATCCCTGTCCTACTGTCAAATAAAGTTTATTTGTATTCATTTCTTTCATTCATGTCCATGTTTATATTTATACCTGCTATCTTGTACATATTTGACAAGCTAATAAATACAAATACAAAGCCTAAAAATTATAATGCAGTCCCTATTGCAGTTCTATACTTCTAGAGCAAACCTTTGTGGAAATATTTTAGGAAAAACCTCTTATAGACAGCTTTGAAGTAAGACCGGGAACTCACAATGAGTAGATTAACACATAGCACGAAACTGTAGCTTGTATGTTGATTACATTTATATTCCACAATTGGTTTGGAAGGTGACATTATGGATGTCTCCTCTCATTTATTTTCACAACTACCATGTCAGATTCATTGGCTGAGCAAGGGTCACCCAATCTGTTCCATTGATGAATTGGGATTTGAATCTATCTACACTAATCAATTTGCTGCAATTCACATAACATAAGGTGAAGGTAAAGGTTCCCCTCACACATATGTGCTAGCTGTTCTCAACTCTAGGGGGCGGTGCTCATCTCCGTTTCAAAGCCGAAGAGCCACTGCTGTCCGAAGACATCTCTGTGGTCACGTAGTCAGCATGACTAAGTGCTGAAGGTGCATGGAATGCTGTTACCTTCCCACCAAAAGTGGTTCCTATTTTTTCTACTTGCATTTTTACATGCTTTCAAACTGCTAGATTGGCAGAAGCTGGGACAAGTAACGGGAGCTCACTCCGTTACATGTCACTAGGGATTCAAACCGCCAAACTGCAGATCTTTCTGATCGACAAGCTCAGCATCTCAACCAATGAACCACTGCGTCCCACTGAGCCACTGAGCCACTGCATCCTCATATAACATACTATGCATAAAACCATTGCTAGATTGATACAATATGCTAAATCATTCAAATGCCATTGGTAAATATCAGACTTCTTGGGTAAACCAGACAGGAAGCATCACTAGATGAAAGGATTATATATTATTGTACGGCTATAGTAACAGAATCTTGAAAATCTGAAAGCACAAACTTCCTTTTATCAATTTTAACTGCTTGGTCTAATAGGACAGGTCCTTCTTAAGTTTCCTTCTCTGAAAATTAAGCCAACGGGAGTCCTGCTCCTCTTGTCTGATTGTTTCCTAGGCAGCATATCTTTCCTTCTTTCCCCAAGGTCATTCACACATTCCATTACAATAAGCCAATTAAGCTTAATGTACTGAGAGAATCTAATTTGGCACTTTTGAAGACAACTGGACTTATATTCTCAGTTATGTTTACAAATATTTGCCATATAATCAAAACAAAAATAATCAGAGCTTTAAACTGATATTGAAAGGGTATCTGAATTCAGGTGTAAAAACTCTAAATGACTACTAATTGGCAGGAAGCGGGGGTTGTACCTTGTTTTCTTCATTTTAAATCATACAGCAGAATTTTTGATTATTATATGATCCCATGGAGTAATGTTACATATATGTGCCTACATTTGTCATATATAGATCAAGGAATATTAAGTTGTATGTGTCATATCAATCCTTGAATAAAGCTTGGTATAGTATAGCTCAGTGATGGCAAACCTTTTTTGACTCACGTGCCACAAGTGGGGGGAGCGCAGAGGAGTCGTGTGCGGGCGTTCCGCACCCATAATGCAATGCGCGACCCCCCAATGCGCATGCACACACAACGCGCGACCCCCCATTTTTACATGCTTTTTTCGCCCTCCCCAGGCTCCAGAGGCTTTATAGGAGCCTGGGGAGGGCAAAAAGAGCCTCCCCGCCCCCCCGGAGGCCCACCCGGAGGCTTCAGGGACCCTCCGGAGGCTTCCCTGAAGCCTTCGGAGCGCTCAAAAGGATCCTCCAAGCAAACCGGAAGTGACTTCCAGGTTGCTCGGAGGGTCATTTGAAGTGCTCCAAAGGCGTCAGGGAAGCCTCCGGACGGTCCCTGAAGCCTTCGGAACGCTTAAAACCACCCTCCGACCAAACCGGAAGTCACTTCCCTATTTGCTCAGAGGGTTGTTTTAAGCATTCCAAAGGCTTCAGGGAAGCCTCCGGACGGTCCCTGAAGCCTCCGGAGGCCCTCTGGGAGGACAGGGGAGGCTCTTTTCGCCCTCCCCAGGCTCCTATAAAGCCTCTGGAGCCTGGGGAGGGTGAAAAACGGCTTTTAAAAAGGTGAACTCAGGGTGATAGATCAAGTTACACTCAATTTTACGAAAGTTTTTACATCAGTTGTTAAGTGCATTTGACTTCCCAGGAGGTGCTTTTTGGACAGAACTTGTCCAAATTGTGTCACCACAGGATGACACAATTAGTAAATACGTACAAGCTGGTTTCCAAGCCCCTGAGTTGTGATCTCATGACTGTGATGCCATATTATAAGTGCAAGTACAAGTTTGGGAGGCTTGCAAAGTGCTTTTTTTGCAAAGTGCAAAAAAAGAGCAACAAACGGGCCATTTGTGCCCCCCCAACCCCCAGGAGCACTCTACAAGCCTCCCAAAGCCTCTGCAGCCTTCTTTTTGGCAAAAAAGCCCGTTTTTTGCTCGATTCCCCCCCCCCCCGACCCCAGGGGCACTCTACAAGCCTCCCAAAGCTCTACATGCCCTTTTTTTGTTCAAAAAACAAGGCATGCAGAGTGCTTGGGAAGCCTTCAGAGTGCAAAAAACCTTTTTTTTACCTCTTCAAAATCATGGTGTGTCTTATACTCCAGTGCATCTTATAGTCCAAAAAATACAGTAACTCAAGGTAGCAAATATATTTAATTCTCCTTCCTCCTTTTATTGTTCCCACAACAGCAACAACCCAGTGAGGTGAATTGGAGTGAGAGGGAATGGCTCAAGTCACCCAACCAGTTTTCATGTCTCAGGCAGGACTAGAACTCACAGTTTCCTGGTCTCTAGGTTGCAGACTAACTATTAGACCAATGATGGTGAACCTTTTCGGCACTGGGTTGCAAGCCAGAAGAGAAGCAGCCCAGGGGGCATGCACATGCTGGAAAATGAACTTCTGGTTTCCAGTTTGCACACTGGCAAGCTAGTTTTCTGGTTAATGGCACTTATTTGCATGCGACGATAACCTGGCCAGCACACATGCTCTCACCGGAAAACAGAAGACCAGCTCTTCCAGTTTCTGGCACTGCCACATGCATGAAGGCCAACTGATCGTTGCACACACATGTGCACCAGAAACCCAGAAGAGGAACGAGCAATGCCGGACATGCCAGGCAACATGGCTCATTGTACCTCTTCAGGCGCAGGTGCCATAACTTCGCCATCACAATACTAGACCAAACTAGCTCTCCAAAACAATGCAAAAAGCTTTATGCTTTTCACTCTGAATTTTACACACAGACCTACAATATGCAGTATATTCCCTTTGTCTGCCTAAGAAACCTGAGTTCTATTGACACATTTCTGAACCCACATATCATTGATTAGTTGACCCCATTGTTGTATTTAAAACAACACAAATCAATGGGGAAATTGAAAACACAAACTGGAACTGGCCAGAATTTGAACTACTACATGGTGGTTTGGGATTTGTTTGTTTGTTTCGGGAGGGCTGGCCACAAAAACTTGCTTTGGGAAACAGTAAAAACAGAACGAGATCTTTGGTGCAGATTTTTACATTCATCCATTCACAGGAAAGAGAGAAATAAAGAAGCTGAAGTTTATCCCTGATTTACAGTCGTTTCAGATCTGAAGTCTTCGCATTGGGGCTTCGTTACAAACCATACTTGGCTAACTATGCATTTTCACATTTAAAAAAATCTTTTTTATAATGGTATTGATCCCCATGTTTCTCCCAAAGATCAATATCTATGTCCTGGATTATTTCGTCCCTGCTGCTTTAGCTTCTGTTGCTCAACATTTAATGAATGTCTGAGTTCCCTAATATCATTTCAATCATTTTCCATTCTCCCATCGTCATTAAGATTCATGACCTCTCTCAGTTATCTCGCATAATCCAGTGTAATTTTAGAGAGCTAAGAATGAAATAGAAGACTCGTTCCATTCAATCTAGAAAATCATTCCAAAGCAATGTATTAATAAAAAAATTGCAAACTGTTCAGCTACCCACTCTACTTATCATTGACTGCAGTAGTGGCTTTGCAACTGTTGTTTGGGGAAATCAGGAGATGAAAATGACCTCGGTGCCATTTATTTCCTGCTTATTTCAGCACACCAAGTCCCATTAAACAATGAAGGATAGGTCAAGGCAGTCTACTCCATAAGCAGCTCATAATCCTGGAAGACTGAACCCATGGTGTTCATAGTGATTCAAAGGGAATAAGTATAAATATAAAGCACATTGCACATGTCAGGGTGTGAATTCTGCCCTGAATTAACGAGATGTGAATCTTGGCATTCCTTGAAAGTATACCTTTGAAGTAAGCGAAAATAAACCCGAGGCATAATCTAATAAAAAATCTTTAATGTAAATAAAGTAAAAATACAAACTTACTAACTAAATTAATCACATCTTGGCAGAGCTCCTTTGTCTGCCTGCATACAGACAAAGGAAGGAAGGAAAGAAGAAGGATATGTGATGTGATGACCTGTGCAGTAAGTCATCTGCTGATAAGAAGACAGTTCATTCTACTGTATAACTCAGAATGCAGGCACAGCTGGTACCAAAATAAATGCAGTGACAGCACATATTCACAAAGGGACACAGTGGCTCAGTGGCTAAGATGCTGAGCTTGTTGATCAGAAAGATCGGCACTTTGGCGGTTCATATCCCTAGCATCGCGTAATAGAGTGAGCTCCCATTACTTGTCCCTGCTTCTGCCAACCTAGCAGTTTGAAAACACATTAAAAATGCAAGTAAAAAAATAGGAATCACCTTTGGTGGGAAGGTAACAGCATTCCGTGCACCTTAGGTGTTTAATCATGCCAGCCACATGGTCACGGAGACATCTTCAGACAGCGCTGGCTCTTCGGCTTTGAAATGGTGATGAGCACTGCCCCCTAGAATCAGGAACGACTAGCACATATGTGCAAGGGGAACCTTTACCTTTACATGTTCATAGTTAAAAATAGAATTACTGTCTGTTTGTCTGTTAGATATTTATCTTACTATTTGTTCAGGAGTCCAAGGCAGAATACTTACTATCCCCCATTATTTTTTCCCATAACAGTAATAGCCCCATTATATTAGTTGAGTTAGGAGCACATTGGCTTGCATGGTTAAGACACTGGCTGGGAAGTTAGCAAGCCCTTTAAATGAAGAATGGTTGCAGAAACTGGGTTTGTCCAGTCTACAAAAAAGAAGGACTAGAGGTGACATAATAACAGTGTTCCAATATTTGGGGGCTGCTATAAAGAAGAGGGAGTCAACCTATTTTCCAAAGCACCTGAAAGCAAAACAAGAATGGAAACTAATCAACAAGAGAAGCAACCTAGAACTAAGGAGGAACTTCCTAACAGTGAGAACAATTAAGCAATGGAACACCTTGCCTCCAGAAGTTCTGGTTACTCCATCACTGGAGGCTTTTACGAAGAGACTGGACAGTCACTTGTCTGGAAAGGTATTGGGTCTCCTGCTCGGGCAAGTGGTTGGATTAGAAGACCTCCAAGGTGCCTCCAACTCTGTTATACTGATAATTAATTCTGTTATCTGTGTCCATTACTTGTTATAATATTTTAAGAAGGATTTAGGCAAATTAGAAAAAGTACAAAAAAAGCAACAAGATCAAGAAACTAAAAAATGGTTGCAAACATATTTTGAGATACAGGCAAATCTTCAGAATATATGCCTCTTATTCAATACTAATGGCAGAATATGGAGCTCCTTCCATTGTTAGGGTCTACTCAAATGCAGGCTAAAGGTACTTCTATCATCATCTTCATTTAACAACCCCATAATCCCTTATGGGATGGAGTCTGGGCAACTGAATGGAGCTAGCATAGTGAATGGCTCTCATTCCAGCAGAATGCCTGGATGCCCTGTTGCCAATACAGAGTTTTGTTACAGCAGGTATCTGTAGCAGGTTTGTAACAGCAGATACCCTGTTTCCCTGAAAATAAGACCTCCCAGATAATAAGCCCTCCCCAAAAAAATATTGCAACAGCGCAGAAGCCATGAAGTGACCTGACTCGTCGCCTCCTTCACCTCAAAATAATAAGACCAAAAAATAAGGCCAAGTGCTTATTTCGGGAGTCAAAAGAAAATAAGACATTGTCTTATTTTCAAGAAAACACGGTATATTCTCAGTGTGCCCTGAGAGAGAGAAATATCTGCCACTACCGAGGTTCAAACTCACAACCTCCTGGTTGTGAGGTGAGAGCTCCACCTCGAGGCTGCCATATCGTTCCGCTAAAGGTACTACTATACTGAATTTAAAATGTTGACCTTAAAAACAAAGTCATCCACCTGCAATTTACATCCATCCACCTTTTTGTTACAAATGAAAGGAACATGAAGCAATGGAGAGGTAACAAGAGAGTGGTGAAAAAGGTAACATTGTCTTTGATTTTACCAATTTCACATTATTAAAATGTGGAGGCTAAGATATGGTGTGTCCTATCATTACTGGCATGGCATTCATTAAGATCTGAGCCAAGAGCTCTTTTTATGACATAATTAACGGGCCTTGTCACTGTTCATGTTGTAACTAATGGGCAGATGCATTACCCCATCTATGGAAAAACTATTATCACATTATCACCTTCTTTTTACCGTACGTAGCCCTTTTTAAAAGATGAATAATTCATATGAAAGCACATAATTGTGATTCACTAATTCTACCACAGATGTAAAATAAAACCTGTAGCAAGGTGCTAAATGGACAACTTTGGGCAGGTTTTAATAGACCTTGCTTAATAAATAGTAGATGAGGAAGTAAGAGATTCTCAATTTAAAAAAATCAACTGAATCAGGGAAGGTGGCCCCCTCAAGCCATTTTTTAAATCAGCCTCCCTATGATTCTCATTCAGTCTTAAATCAAGGAGATGTACAATCTTTGAACATTGGTCTGCGCATAAGGAAAAGGAACAGTGGCATAAACACAGTAGCGCAAGAAAGGCAGGAACCTTGGTATCCAAAGAGTTGGATAGGGAGATATCAACTTGCAATCTTCTCTTGTCATCCTATCCTTGTGCGCTGATTGTGGTAAACTTAATTGTGTTGGTAGCATTACCATCACTGAATTGGAAAAAAAATTCCAGTGACCACTAGAAGATAACCAAGTTTTCTGGACCTCCTACCAAGTTTAAGTAACTGCCCAGATCTTTGCAGGAGGACATGGTAGCTTTGATTTCTAAATTGGATTTATATGTTTAAATGTGATATTGTAACCTTTTAATCTTTGAAGGCTTAAGTAGATACTGAACAATTAGGTGTTATGAAGGCTAGTTTACTTTAATATTTTTCAATGCACAAAGGATATCCTAATGAAAGAGAAAAGCTATAGATAACCAATATATTTTCACACACTGTTCAGATATATATATTCACTTGGGGAGGAGGGAGAGGGGTAGGGAGAAAGTGAGGAAGGAAGGAAGGAAGGAAGGAAGGAAGGAAGGAAGCAAGGAAGGAAGCAAGGAAGGAAGGAAGGAAGGAAGGAAGGAAGGAAGGAAGAAAGGAAGGAAGGATCTACGCTCCATGACAAAAGCCTTTGAAAGGGTTATAGCTATTTCTTTTTTCTCTTTAAGAAATAATGATGAAGAAGAAGTGGTGAAGGAAATCACCATCTTTTTAAAATCTAGGAAAAAGCAGGTTTTATTGTTTGTTATTGATTTCTTTTTAATTTATTTGAATTCTGAAGGACATCTTTTGGTTCATCCACTATTAAGGCAGAACGTATTTAAATTACCTGAACTAGATTCTACAAAAAGTATCTTCATGCTCAGACTTCCTATCTCTGATGATGACAACTACACAATTGCCTTTGACAGTTTGTTCTACTGCCCTTTGACTCATATAAATAATGAAGAAAAGAGGCCTTCCTATCTAAATAACGGATTGTTTAGCAATCCATCCATGTGTGGCACTCAAAGAATAGTGAGTTCCACCTTGCCTCTAAATCACATGTAGAATTATCAGTATTCCAGATCTGACCACAGCATCCGGCATCTCTTGTGGCTTCTTAAATAGTCTTATGAAGAATAAAGGTTGCCACCCTGTTATATTATTTGCATTTAATCATTAAAAGTTTTAAGGCCCCACCCCCATATTTATTGAATAGAAGTCACTACTTTAAAATGATGCTGAATTATTACCATCCATCATCTACAAGAAGAGTAGAAGCTAAGGGGAAGGATTGAGAAGTAAAACAGCCATTACAACAGGATTGGCATTACCTGATATTCTGCTTTTTGTGAGCTTTTTTTTTGTGTGTTTCTTGCCTTTATTATTTTTACAAATAATCAGCAGGGTTGGGCTGCTGGGGGTTTGCAGGGGTTCGGGAGAACCTCTGGCTAAGATTCTGTGCAGTTCAGAGAACCCCCAAATCTCACCTGGCTGGCCCCGCCCACCCCACTCCTCCAAGGAGTCCCCATGAGATCCGTTTTGAATGCAGGTAAGTGCAGGGCACATACGGAGGCTGGGGGGGGAGTGAAAAACAGGCCTACCAGAAGTTCAGGAAGGCTGGAAATGGGCCTCCAGAGGGCCTCCAGAGCCCGGGGAGGCCATTTTCACCCTCCCAGAGGCTCAAGGAAAGCCTCTGGAGCCCGGCAAGGGCAAAAACACCCCTCTCCCATTATGTCGCAAGAGGCTGACTGGGCCACATCCACGATGGCCACGCCCATCTAGTAACTGGGCAGAGAACTAAAAATTTTGAAGCCCACGCCTCAATCAAAGTGATGAACAGATCCAACATATTTTCCTCTTCCTATTTTCCCAGCAACAACCTTGTGAGGTAAGTTGGGCTGAGAGAGTGTGATTAGCCCAAGGTCACCCAGCTCGCTTTTATGGCTAAGGATGGACTTCTTACTTTCTACCCTGGCCCCTTAACTACCAGGCCAAACATGCTCAATTGTTGACCTAATCTGGAGTCCATAGTTTTGCACAGGTCAGTTTGTGGCATATGGATTTTAATGGCCTGGCCTGGCTGCAGTTCTGCTGGCATGAATCAACAAATGGAGTAAGAAATATTGACCAGCTCAATAGCAGTAGCGTTTAGATTTATATATCACATCACTGTGCTTTTATACCCTCCTCTAAGCAGTTTACAGAGTCATCATATTTCTCCCAACAGTCTGGGTCCTCATTTTACCCACCTCAGAAGGATGGAAGGCTGAATCAACCTTGAGCCAGCCAAACTGCTGGCAGTCAGCAGAATTAGCCTGCAATACTGCATTTTAACCACTGCTCCACCATGGCTCAGTTCTGGCCATGAAGAGCTGCTGCATTGTCATGAGGGCTGATGAGCTAACTGGTTGCTAGATAGAGCTGATATGGGGAGATCTGGAGACAGCAGTAGCACTGGTTCAGCTGTATATTGGTGGCCTGTAAGGCGCACCTGAGTATAAGACGCACCATGATTTTGAAGAGGTAAATTAAAAAAAGGTTTTGCACTCTGCATGCCTCATTTTTTGCAAAAAAAAGGGGGGGCATGCAGAGCTTTGGGAGGCTTCTAGAGTGCTCCTGGGGACGGGGGGGGGAAACAACCTGTTTTTTGCTCTTTTTTGCCCCCCCCCCAGCCTTCAAGAGCACTTTGCAAGCCTCCCAAACCCTTTGCACATCCATTTTTGCAAAGGGGGTGGGGTTTCAGTAGGCCAAAAATGCTGTATTCAGTGTATAAGACACACATAGATTTTCATCCTCCTTTTTTAAGAGAAAACGGTGCGTCTTTCTTATGCTCCAAAAAATACGGTAGGTATTGGGGACTAGAGCCCTGAGGAGGATACACATCTCTTCATTTGCATACTGACGATCTGATCCAAAAATCGAAGATAGAGTGGAAAGGAGAGAAAAAGACTATCAAACCTGACACTCGCTGATCTGTGGCCATGACAAGTTGGCCATAGCAAGTTTGCCTGTGGTGAGTTGGCCATAGGGAATTATCATAAACCCTTCAGAGAGACTTCCAAGAATTTTAATGCAAAACATGAAGGCAATTTGAAGAAAGAGGTAAACCATATTGATATCTCTAAGCAAACAGTTCTGACCTGAAACCGTCTTAACATCTTAAGTAGCAGTAAACTGTCTCTGGCTTTAACATTGTGCACTGGTTAAGATGTTAACTGGGATTCTGTGAAACTCTGGATCAAATTCCCAACTCAGTCACAGAGCACACTAGTTTGCTTTGGACCTGTCATTCCTTTTCAGTTCAATCCACATGATTGTTGTTATAGTAATAAAATGAAGAATCTTGTCTGTAGCCTTGAGCTCTCAGAAGAGGCTTGGGATATAAATGCTATCAATCAATACAAGGTTATATCTTGAAGGTCTACCCTGCCAAAATGCTTGCAGGCATTTGAAAACATTTGTGATAAGACCTGAGAAGCATTTAGCTATAGTTTATCTCTCTTGGAAATGATTTCATTCTCTAAACCTTCAAAATGTGTCATCTGCGCGCGCACACACACACACACACAAAACATTTTTATGGAGGATGGCAATCAAATTCCAATCTAAGATTTTCCACAAGAAGCATTCACATCTATTGCACTGCCGAAGCCATTTGCCAAATTGGAGGTGTGTATCTTGCCTTCATCAATGGAAAGAAATGGGTCTCTGGAATAATATATGTACAATACGATGATTCAAACTTGTATGCAGTGCCACAGTGGGCTATAAAGAAACCCATCTTTACATGAACGATCCCTCCTGCTTCGATCATCTTCCTTTTGTCAGGCTAAACAAATGGGTGATGGATAGACAGATCATGTGAGATAATCGAAGGCTGTAAGGGTGCTTCAGAACACCCGGGAGTATGCAAGTAACATCTGTCTGCAGCTCCTTTAAGGCAGCTGTCTCTCTTCCCAGGATCTTGCTCACAGCAACTTCAGCATGATATTGGGAAATGATGCATTTCACTTAAGGAACTAGAGACAGGTGGTGCCCAAGCTATCCCTGATGCTGTAAATGCTTTTTGTTTTGCCTTCAAAACACTACAAAATCTGCATGGCTCAGTTTTGGCCATGAAGAGCTGCTGCATTGTCACAGGGGTTGATGAGCTGACCTGGTTGCTAGATAGAGCTGGTATGGGAAGATCTGGAGACAGCAGTAGCACTGGTTCTACATGATGCTCTAAACAATTTTTGTTTTGCCTTTGAATTGAAACTGCAAAATCCGCATGGATGCCAAGACTTGAATTTTGATTTGGGCTCACCATCGCAAAACCTGACTCCAGATTAAAATTAGCCATAGCTTCCTGACATATCCTGAACCTACTTGCAGTGTTGCTGGTTCTACAGGTAGTCACTGATTTACCACAGTTCATCTAGTGCACAGGTGTCAAATTCATGGCATCATATTGCCAACATTTTTTCCCATTCATGGAGCTGGGGTGGGCGTGGCCTGCATGTGAGGTATCTGGCTCACAGGCCACCAGTTTGACAGCTCTGATCCAGTGGTGAGATTCAAATAATTTAATAACCAGTTATCTGCCCTAACGACTAGCTGGGTGGGTGTAGCCATGGTGAGCATGGCCAGGGGGTGTGACAAGCACCACTCAGCCTCCTGCACCTACCTGGGTGCAAAAACGGGCCATGGAAGGCACACCATTCTCTGTGCCATTTTGGGCCTATTAGGCCTCCCTAGCTTCCTGGGAGCAAAAATGGGCCACAGCCAGAGGGGGGTGCCCCACCCCCTTTACATCCCATTTTGGGCCTAATCATCTTCCCTGCGCTTACTGGGAGCCAAAATGGGGTGTGTGAGAACTCCTGGAAGGGGCAGGGCACAAAAGGGTGGGGCCAGCCAGCAATTTAACAACTGGCTCACCCAAACCAGCTGAATCCCACCACTGCTCTGATCTAGTGTCTGTTCAAAGTTACAATTGGGAAAAAAAGAGAAACTTTTGACCATTTTTCACACAAACAACCACTGCAGCATCCCCATGGTCCTATAATTAAAATTCAAATGCTTGGCAACTGACTTATGTTTATGATGATTACAGTCTCCCGGGGTCATGTGATAACCTCTTGCGAACATCTGGCTAGCAAAAATCAATGGGAAAGCCAGATTCACTTAACAACCGTGTTGCTTGCACTTTGGTCCGCTCCCAGCGCGGGGAGCAGGGCGCGCTCTGATCGGTTGCATGTCAGACAGCACCAGGTATAAAAGAGCTGTCAAAAGTGCTGAACGGCTGCTGTGCTAGTGAGCCAAGTAGGCACTGGTTAGAGCTCATTGTTAGCCTAAATAAAGTCTGTCATCCCAAGCATTGGGACAGATCATTGCTAACTTAATAAATGCAGTGATTTGCTTATAAACTGGGGCAAGAAAAGTGCTACGATGGGGCAAAGCATACTTAAAAACTGTCTCACTTAGCATCAGAAATCTTGGGCTCAATTGTGGTCCTAAGTCAATGACTACCTATACTTTAGTATTGTAATATTGTACCTGGGGAATGAGGAAAACTTTGGGCACTGATCAGAAGTGGTATTGAGCCGGTTCTTACCTGTTCAGGTGAACCGGTAGCAGCAGCTGCTGGAGGCTCTGCCCACCTGTCCCGATGTAATGCGCAACCTTCTGCACATGCAAGCCCACTCCCATTTGCAAACCGGTAGCAAAGATAAGTGAATCCCACCATTGGCACTGATGATTACGCAGAAATGATCCCAGCTCTTTAGTTGTGCTTAACTTCTTCACGGTCTAAATGAGTCCATGCAATGCTCCCTTTGTCAGGTATCACCAATGTCGAACATGTTATGTTTTAGCACTGAATAGTTTGATTGCTGCTGCAAATGGATTGTTAGGTGATCTATAAATTTGAGGCAAACCCAAAATCTTGACTAACAGAAGGGACTGAGTAAAGAGTATGTTCAGTACTGAAGTTAGAGAAGTCACAAAGAAGAGGGAGTCAAACTATTCTCCAAAGCACCTGAGGGTAGAACAAGAAGCAATGGGTGGAAACTAATCAAGGAGATAAGCAATTTAGAACTGAGGAGGAATTTCCTGACAGTGAGAACAATTAATCAGTGGAACAGCTTGCCTCCAGAAGTTGTGAATGCCCCAACACTGGAAGTCTTTAAGAAGATGTTGGATAGCTATTTGTCTGAAACGGTATAGGGTTTCCTGCCTAGGCAGGGGGTTGGACTAGAAGACCTCCAAGGTCCCTTCCAACTCTACTATTGTATTATAAGTGTATTTATAATTAAGGGTGATGGATGTCAGGCTCTTATAGTGAAATCCATTGCTTCACCGGGAATTTAGCACTGATTTCTTGTTCTTTGGATGCAAATTATGAATTATTTCTCTTTCTTTAGCTCTCTGGATTAACCTAGGTTCTCCTCCAAAGATCAGAAGAGGAGAAGGGTGGGGGGGGAGAACTATCCTTCCAAATGTTTCTAATAGGCTTGATTGGGCCTTTGATGGTCCTTGAAAGCAATGCATCCCATTTCTACATTATCTGTCATATTATGGCTCATTAAATCTTTTCACTGCAGCTTCACCCTCTGCTCATTTTTGTCCTCTGCCACAATCAGAGGGAACAAAACCAATAACATCTTTACTCCTTTCCCAGTACTGGTTTGGTTTTTAAAATACCTGGGCTTGTTATTAAATGAGCTGCTGCAGGGATGTAGGCTTTTGACCATAATTCAGTTCTGTTTTTAACTTTCGGGGAGTGCAATACATTAGCTGGCTTCTGATGATAAGTTCCTCCATATCCCAAGAAGTAGTGATTATTAAGTAAAAAAAAATATTTCCTATATAATATTATCAATATTTTAGTCACATACACACACTTAACAATGTGACAGTCGCACCTTGTCCTGCAATTGTGATGTTGAGGATAAGTGCTTAAATGGGCTTACAAAACAGATCAAGTAGTTAACACTGGACAGCATTTTCTTTTCAAAAATTTTGCTTCCTGAAAAACATTTGCGAAGTATGATAGACCTCTCCGAACGGAACACAAATATAATATCAAAACGACTGTATCATGTAGGAATCTTGAGAAATATGAAATTAACTTTTAATGACTATAACATATTTCATTGCGTAATGTTTCCAACGTCTGCATGAGTTCCACAGGATTAAAAGTGTTGCTGATTTTCATTTGTACTCAGGGTCCAATGTACTATCTACTGGTAACTGCAGTGTCCAACAATAGTCAACTAGATAGTTGCCACTTGCCCTGAAATTATTTTTCCATTGTGTCAATGTCACCATGTTTGTTACTGACTGCATAAGGGGTGTAATTCAGCAGGTTCTGACAGGTTCTGGAGAACCGGTAGCAGAAGTTTTGAGTAGTTCGGAGAACCGGCAAATACCAGCTCTGGCTGGCCCCAGAGTAGGGTGGGAAAGGAGATTTTGCAGTATCCTTCCTCTGCCACACCCACCAAGCCATGCCCACAGAACCAGTAGTACATTTTTTTGAATTTCACCATTGGACTGTATCTAGATGTTTTGGTAAGTATGTTATGTTTCACTTGTGCATTGATTTGCAATTTATTTATTTATTTTTAAAGGAAGACATTCTTGGCACACTTCTCCTAATATATACATGTTTATATGTTCTTTTTCTAATGCATGCAGGTTTTCCCAGAAATTGTCCTGAATCAAAATATATGCATTTAAATATATATGCATTCAAGTGAAACCTCTCTCGGATACATTCTGGTATTATTTTTTCTAAACTGATAACTGCATCACTTCACTTGGAAAAAGGGATGGTAATTGTGTTTAACCTGGCTTGTATGTAGGTTTCTAGAATGTGAATGGAGTAAAACTACATCAAAAGAAGGACTAGGGGAGACATGATAGCATTATTCCAATATCTCAGAGGTTGCCACAAAGAAGAGGGAGTCAAACTATTCTCCAAAGCACCTGAGGGTAGAACAAGAAGCAATGGGTGGAAACTAATCAAGGAGAGAAGCAACTTAGAACTGAGGAGAAATTTCCTGACAGTGAGAACAATTAATCAGTGGAACAGCTTGCCTCCAGAAGTTGTGAATGCCCCAACACTGGAAGTCTTTAAGAAGATGTTGGATAGCTATTTGTCTGAAACGGTATAGGGTTTCCTGCCTAGGCAGGGGGTTGGACTAGAAGACCTCCAAGGTCCCTTCCAACTCTACTATTGTATTGTATTGTATTAAAATGCAAACGAAGCCCATATTTCTCTCACTCCTAATTAGACATGTGCTCCAATGGGCAAAATTACTTTTGAGGCTGCTTTGTTCTTCAGACAACTGACCTGCCTGCATTGCCTCCAGGGAAAAAAAAATATTTGGGAGTTGTGGAACTTTCATTACAAAGTGTGTCTGTGTACTGAAGAATAAAATACCCATTCTGGTATATTCTTCAGACACCTTTTCCATCTCATCATTAACAAAGCCATACTAATTAGGACATTAAGTCTGATTGATTTTGGATAAACTGCCAAGTGTTGAAATGGATTGGCACATCACGTTGATTAAGGATTTCATCCATTCCTTTTCATTGGTGCCTTATATGCTCAAAAGAGGCAAGTTGAAATTGTAAAATACAGTTTTTAAAACAAGATATAGTCAGCCCTGACTGTATCTTTGTAGTTAGAATTGAGCTCTTTTGCCTCTATTTATTTACAAATTTAAAGGTTCCCCTTGCAGATATGTGCTAGTCGTTCCCAACTCTAGGGGGCGGTGCTCATCTCCGTTTCAAAGCTGAAGAGCCAGTACTGTCCGAAGACATCCCCATAGTCAGGTGGCCAACATGACTAAATGCCGAAGGTATACTGAACACTGTTACCTTCCCACCAAAGGTGGTTCCTATTTTTCTATTTGCATTTTTACATGTTTTCGAACTACTAGATTGGCAGAAGCTGGGACAAGTAACAGGAGCTCACTCCATTACACAGCATTAGGGATTTGAACCGCTGAACTGCCAACCTTTCTGATTGACAAGCTCAGTGTCTTAGCCACTGAGCCACCGCGTCCCCACTCTTTACTAATAATAGAGTTAACTTCATTTCTGCTTAGCGGTAGTCTTCAATTTGTAATCATTTATTTAGTAATCATTTGAGATTTCAACAGCGCTGAAAAAAGTGACTTACAACCAGTCATAACCACACTTATGGCCATCACAACTTATCCATGGAAATGTGATCAGAATTTGGGCACTTGGAAATTGGCATGTATTTACGGAAGCTGCAGCATCCTGAAGTTGTGTGATCACCATTTGCAACCTATCCAGGTAGCTTTTGACAAACAAAGTCAAAGGGGGAAGCCAGATTTGCTTAATGAACGCGAACCAGTCATTAAATTACCATCAGCAGCCCTCTAGCAAAGGGGATCCTGGGCACTGAGCTGCAATGGAGAAATGGACAGTGAAACGGCTGGTGTGAGGGAAGGAGAAGGCCACTTTCCCTCTTTCTTCTCCCTGCTCCTCCTCCTTCATTCGTGCCAGCCTCTCCGTTGCCCATTTCTCCATTGCAGCGTAGTGCCCAGGATCTACTTTGATAGTGTGGGAAAGTGATTTAACAACTGGTTCACCCAGGGTCAGATTGGGCCATGGCTCCCATAACAGCCAACCTGACCCTGGGGGAACCAGTTGTTAAATTATTTGAATTCCACCACTGTTGTATTCAGTGCTGGGATTCAAATAATTTAACTGGTTCTCTGCCCTAATGACTAGCAGGGTAGGCGGGGCTCGGTGGTCATGTGACTGGGTGGGCGTGGCCAACTCAACATCATTCATGTCGATGGGCACTTCGCCTTAGCTGTTACGATGTAATAAGGGTTAACCAGAGAGGCAGTTTCTGTAGGTAGGGCAATAAAGATTAGGCTAGAAACAACACCAGAATGTTTCCTTCCTGCCTTCCTTACAGGATTAGCCCTGTAAAGTGGAAAAAAACAAAATGAGATTTCTTCCAACAACTGGTTCTCCAAAGTGCTTAGAAAGTTAACAGCTGATTCTCCTGAATAGGTGTGAACTGGCTGAATCCCACCACTGCTGTATTCCATCTTGGAATGTCCATGTCCTGTATCTAGGTATTTCCTTACTTGTTTGAAAACTGCATTCCTGCCTTCAATTTTGAACAGCACCTCTCGCTTGCATGCTCCGGAGATTTCAGATGTAACTTAATCATAAAGCTTAACAACTTCCCTTCCCAACTTTCCTTCGTGGTTAGCATGCAAACTTGGATAATTGTCATATTAAAGGCTTGTTTTTAAAGTCTATGCAGTCACTGTTTTCTTCTTGGTATATCCTTTCTGATTATGAAGGCAATGCCTTTCCTTTTAGTTATTCATATCCTGAGTAGTAAGCAGTCTAATGCTCTGATAACAGCATCCAATTTAGTCAATTTCAATTTACTGTTGCCTAAGATGTCAATATATAGTTGATTTATTTCATCTTTCAACATGCAGAGATTTTTTCCATGTTCTCATTTAATTCTGTCTTCAAATAACAATTTCAGCAATTAGATGTCCCGAAGGTTTTAATGTTGCCACCTCCTAGACACCATTAATACTCTGAAAAAGCCTTAGCTCTTCCTCACTAACATATTGAGTACCATCCAACTTCAGGAGCTTGTTGGCTAATACTGTATCATCAACCATTTTATCTTTTCTATCCATATTGTTTTCTTAATTAAAATAAATGAATAACTTATCATTGCCTTCTCCGGCACAGTGGGAAGTTGTGCCTTTGCTGTTGTTATTATTAAGATGATTGTCCACTTCCAGGATCCACTTCCAGAATACACTATATCAGCGATGGCGAACCTTTTTTGGCTCGAGTGCCACAAGTGTGGGGAGCGCGGGGGGGGTCGTGTGCGGGCGTGCCGCACCCATAATGCAACGCGCCCCCAGTGCGCATGCGCGCACAACGCGCCCATTTTTGCATGATTTTTTCGCCTTCCCCAGGCTCCAGAGGCTTTATAGGAGCCTGGGGAGGGCGAAAAGAGCCCCCCCTGCCCCCCCGGAGGCTTCAGGGAACGTCCGGAGGCTTCCCTGAAGCCTTCGGAACACTTAAAACCTCCCCGCCACCCCCGGAGGCTTCAGGGAACGTCCGGAGGCTTCCCTGAAGCCTTCGGAACACTTAAAACCTCCCCGCCACCCCCAGAGGCTTCAGGGAACGTCCGGAGGCTTCCCTGAAGCCTTCGGAACACTTAAAACCTCCCCGCCACCCCCGGAGGCTTCAGGGAACGTCCGGAGGCTTCCCTGAAGCCTTCGGAACACTTAAAACCTCCCCGCCACCCCCGGAGGCTTCAGGGAACGTCCGGAGGCTTCCCTGAAGCCTTCGGAACACTTAAAACCTCCCCGCCACCCCCGGAGGCTTCAGGGAACGTCCGGAGGCTTCCCTGAAGCCTTCGGAACACTTAAAACTTCCCCGCCACCCCCGGAGGCTTCAGGGACCGTCCGGAGGCTTTCCTGAAGCCTTCGGAACACTTAAAACCAACCTCCGAGCAACCCGGACTTCCGGGTTGCTCGGATGGTCGTTTTAAGTGCTCTGAAGGCTTCAGGGAAGCCTCGGGACGGTCCCTGAACAGGCACAAGATGTGCGTCTCCATCGCCCGGTCCCGGATCGCCTCCACCGCGCGGCGCCTCAGGCTCGGCGTCCTTGCGCCTGGCCTTCACATTGCTGCCGCCACCGCCACCACCGCCGCTAGGACGGGCTCGGCCGAAGTGAAGTCCGTCAGGCTTCAGCCGCGCCGCCCTCCTCCTTCTCCTCTAGCCGCGCCATCGCAAGGATTAAGGCGAAAGGGGGCGGGGGCGGGGAAAGCGAAGGGGGCTTTGCATGATTTTTTCGCCTTCCCCAGGCTCCAGAGGCTTTATAGGAGCCTGGGGAGGGCGAAAAGAGCCTTCCCTGCCCCCCCGGAGGCTTCACGGAACGCTCGAACGCGGTGCCGGGGCCCGGCAGGCAGCGAACAAGTTGGAGCCTGCCGACTGGAGGAAGAGGGTGAGAGGCGGGTCCTGTGAACAGCGGCAGCAGCGGCGACAATTGTTAGATATTAGCATATATCCTGGCAAGTCTCCCCTCTGGTCCGCTGCTACAGCGGGAAACAGGTATCGTTCTGATTGGTCGAGGGGCGTACCCGATCCCTATAAAAGGGGAACCCTCCGACCACAGAGTAAGCTGGATCACTACTACTACTAATAAAGAGCTGTTAAGTCACTTCGTGTCCGCAGTCTGTCTCTCGTTGCCCAGATCTAACATTGGCGACGAGGATGGGATCGAGAGGCAGATAGGACGCTACCTCCAGAATCTCCGGATTTGATCCAGCCCAGGAATTCGGCAGAAATTCTGGCAGCCATCTCAGATCACCGCAGCGCGGCAAATTCAAACAGAGAAGATGGCGATGCATGCTCCCCCCGCTCCTTTCGACCCAGCAAACGACGAATGGGAAGCCTTCATGATTCGCTTCGAGTGTTTCCTCGAAGCGAACGAATACACGGGGATCATCGACGCGAGGAAGAAAAACATCTTCCTCGGCTACTGCGGAAAGGAAGTCTTCAATACGGCCAGAGACCTCACCGCGCCTACTCCAATACAGGCAGTATCGTGGACGGCGTTGCAACAGGCCCTGCAAACTCATTACGCGCCAAAATCTTCCCGCCATGTCTGCCGCAAGGAATTCAACACGAGGAATCAGAAGGCGGGAGAATCCATCAATCAATATGTTGCAGCCCTACGAAAAGCAGCAACTCACTGCGAGTTCAGGGATCTGGACGAGCACATCTTAGCGCAGCTCATCTGTGGGTTAAGAGACATTTCACTACAAAAGAAGCTGTTGGCAAACCCGAATTTAACCCTACAGATAGCGCTAAATGAAGCAAGAGCGTCAGAGTCAGCAGAGAAATCATCAGTGACCATACAACGAGGGGCCAACGTAAACCAGCCAGCACCAAGGCAAACCAGAGTACACTACGAGGACACAAGCCCCGACTACGAGAATCCCGAGTTCGAGGACAGTCACATGATGCAGAGTAGTCACTTGAGGCCCGGGGGGGAGACCCGGATCCCGTTTGCCGCTCTGCGCAAGTTGCGGAGGGAATCACCCCAGGTCTACTTGTAGGTTCAGGAACGTTGTTTGTTCGCACTGCAACAAACTTGGGCACATCGCACGAGTGTGCCGGAGCGGAGTCCCTGCCTCACGGCAGCCACCCATGTACCGCCAACAGAAGCCCAACCCAGGGGCTTGGCGAAATCAAAAAGGGCGCCCAGAGAGAAATCCACAAGTGTTTACCCAGAGAGAAAATTTCCAAAGAGCTGAACGAGCGTATCCCCAGAGAGATTACTCACAAGGAGCTGAGCGAGCGTATCCCCAGAGAGAATACACACAAAGAGCTGAAAGAGCGTTCTATCAAGACGCTCAACGAGAGTATTTTCAGGATGTAGACAATGAGATAGAGTTGACCCAGAGAGAGGAGTTGCGAACGTATCTCACCACAATACATCAGGTCCGCCCTAAGCGGCCAAAAAGGCTGAGAGTCACTGTCCTCTTGGAGGGCTCACCTTGCGAGCTAGAAGTTGACACAGGATCGACCCTGACGATTATTTCATGGGCATCCATGAAACAGGCTATCCCTAGCCTCAGAAAGAGCCAACTACGCGCTCCAGACGTCCTGCTACGAGACTACCAGGGGAACCAAGTCCCCATCGTGGGCCAAGGCACATTCCAAATCCGTTTCAAGGACATCGAAGCCCAGCTGCCCGTGACCATCGCCAGCGCGCCATTACAGAACCTTCTGGGGCTTGATTGGTTTGAAGCCCTGGGGTTAGAAGTCACCTGAATCAACGCCGTGAGAAATAGCAGCGCTGAACAGATTTTTAAGGAGTTCGAGGAAGTGTTCAGCCCCGGTCTTGGTAAGTATGTGGGTAAACTGATATCATTCAATTTAGACCCCAAAGTGGCGCCAATCCGACTTAAACCGAGACGAGTGCCCTTTGCACTCCGCCCAAAAATAGATAAGGAAATAGATAAGTTAGTGGAGCAAGGAATCCTTGAGCCGGTGGATCACACGCGCTGGGAAACACCCATCGTGACCCCAGTCAAACCAGACGGATCAGTCCGCATCTGCGCGGACTATAAATGCACAATTAATGTCGCGCTACAACAGAGCGCATATCCTGTGCCTGTAGTACAGCACTTATTGCACTCGTTGGGGCCAGGAAAGGTATTTGCTAAATTAGACATGGCACAAGCTTACCAGCAACTGCCAGTAGATAGCGCCACAGCGGAGGCCCAAACTATAGTGACGCATAGAGGAGCATTCAAATGCAACCGGCTACAATTCGGCGTGAGTATTGCCCCAGGATTGTTCCAGAGCGTCATGGAACGACTTTTGCAAGGGATACCGGGAGTCGTCCCCTATTTTGATGACATCTTGGTGTCCGCTGCAAACGAGGAGCAATTAAATAAAAGAGTCAGAACTGTTTTGGCCAGAATCAGAGAAAAGGGTCTCCGCCTCAAAAAGGAAAAATGCCAAATTAACGTGCCTAGCGTAGAATTCCTGGGTTATAGAATCGATGGTCAGGGAATACACCCCACTTCAAAGAAAATTAAGGCGATCCAGGATGCCCCCACACCACGAAATCAGACCGAGTTGCAGGCCTTCCTCGGACTACTTAACTTCTACAGCGTTTTCCTGAGGCAGAAGGCGACCGTTGCTGAGCCACTACACCGTCTACTCCAGAGGAACGCACCATGGAAATGGGGACGATCCGAAGCTGCAGCTTTCGCCGGGGTAAAGCGCCTGCTCACCACTGACTCACTGCTTGTCCAATACAGCCAGACCCTACCGCTAGTATTGACCTGCGACGCATCACCCTTCGGAGTTGGAGCAGTCCTCAGCCACAGGATGCCCGACGGAAAAGAAGCGCCCATCGCCTTCTACTCCAGAACTCTTTCATCGGCCGAAAGGAATTACAGCCAAATGGACAGGGAAGCGCTGGCTGCTGTAGCTGGAGTAAAACGTTTCCACGAATACCTCTACGGCCGCGATTTTGAACTAATTACAGATCACAAGCCGTTGTTGGGACTTTTGGCGGGAAACCGCCCCACTCCGGTCTCCCTTTCTCCACGCATGACCAGGTGGACTGTTTTCCTGGCTGCGTACTCATACAAATTGATTCATCGACCGGGCGCCACTCTCGGACACGCAGACGCACTCAGCCGTTGCCCATTACCTGACATTCTGCCAGACCCCACTCCAGAAGTACCGGTATTGCTCATTGACTGTTTGGACTCTGGACCGGTTTCTTCATACGACGTTGCAAGGTTCTCCTCTAAAGACAATTTAATAAAGCAAGTTCAAACTTGGGTTTGGAGGGGGTGGCCGAAGGGAAACGTGGGCCCGGAATTCAAAGTGTTTTGGTCAAAACGGGATGAACTCTCAGTGTTGCAAGGTTGTTTATTGTGGGGGGATCGAGTTGTTATTCCGTATGTTTTACGTAGGAATGTATTAGATGCTTTACATGTGGGTCATCCGGGGATTGTTAGAATGAAGGCGTTAGCAAGAAGTTACGTTTGGTGGCCAAACATGGACAAAGAAATAGAGGAGTGGGTGGCCACTTGCGACCCATGCCAGGAATCGAGACCAGCACCCCCGGAAGCGCCCGCCACAGAATGGGAGAAACCTAAAGCACCCTGGTCGCGAATACACATCGACTTCGCAGGGCCATTCCAAGGTCAGACTTTCCTTATAGTTGTGGATGCATACTCAAAATGGCTAGATGTAGTCCTAATGACTTCAACCACGGCAGAGGCAGTCATTAAGGTTCTACGGCTACTTTTCGCCACCCATGGCCTGCCCGACCTCCTGGTCTCCGATAACGGGCCCCAGTTCACGGCCATGCAATTTGAGACATATCTAGCAGGTCAGGGAATTCGGCACGCCCTCGTCGCGCCATTCCATCCGGCATCAAATGGACAGGCGGAGAGAATGGTACGATTCACAAAAGAGGCCCTCGCTACGATGGGTCCAGGTGATTGGCAAACACGCATTGATCATTACCTTTTAATTCAGCATATCACCCCAAGTGCAACGACGGGTAGGAGCCCCGCTGAACTACTCATGGGCCGCCGTCTATGGCCTCACCTGGACCGTCTTCACCCAAATTACTCTGCCACAGCTCCCCCAGACTCCACAAGCAAAATTCGGTCTTTTAGCATAGGGGATTCAGTATACGCCCACAACTATGCAGGGGGAACATTGTGGATGCCGGCAAAGGTCATTGGCATCACGGGTCCACGATCGTATCTGCTGGAACTGGAAGATGGGCGGAACTGGAAAAGGCACATCGATCAACTTCGGGGTCGCCTAGCACACTCAGACCTTCGAAACGAAGACGAGATTTTCCTGCCGACAGGAAGTCAGCCACGCGAGAGCCCCATCATAGAAAACTACGACACCTGCGAACCAAGCTTGGAACAAGAAAACACGCACGAAGCAGAGCAAACCCCAGGCAACGCAAGCGAGCAGACTCCGGAACGCCCTAGCAACGAGGACACGAAACCTCCCGAAAGTGGAACGAGAAAAGCATCCGATCCGGAAACCATTTCTGACCAACCAGAACCACGACGTTCCTCCCGAGTAAGGCAACCCCCCACATACCTAAAAGACTATGTTACCTACCGCAACATTCCGTCTAGGAGGGGAGGGGTGTTAGATATTAGCATATATCCTGGCAAGTCTCCCCTCTGGTCCCCTGCTACAGCGGGAAACAGGTATCGTTCTGATTGGTCGAGGGGCATACCCGATCCCTATAAAAGGGGAACCCTCCGACCACAGAGTAAGCTGGATCACTACTACTACTAATAAAGAGCTGTTAAGTCACTTTGTGTCCGCAGTCTGTCTCTCGTTGCCCAGATCTAACAACAATAGTCGCAACTCGGCTGCCTGCCGCCTTTCCCCTCCTTTGTCTCCCAGCCGGGGCGGCCCGCCGGCAAGTTACGACTATTGTCGCCGCTGCTGCCCCCGTTCACAGGACCCGCCTCTCACCCTCTTCCTCCAGTCGGCAGGCTCCGACTCGTTCGCTGCCTGCCGGGCCCCGGCGCCGCGTTCGAGCCGGTGGGGGAAAGGAGGAGGAGAAGGAGGACAACAAAGCCCCCTTCGCTTTCCCCGCCCCCGCCCCCTTTCGCCTTAATCCTTGCGATGGCGCGGCTAGAGGAGGAGGAGGAGGCGAGGGCGGCGCGGCTGAAGCCTGACAGACTTCCCTTCGGCCGAGCCCGTCATAGCGGCGGTGGCGGCGGCGGCGGCAGCGATGTGAAGGCTGGGCGCAAGGACGCCGAGCCTGAGGCGCCGCGCAGTGGAGGCGATCCGGGCCCGGGCGATGGAGACGCACGTCTCATGCCTGTTCAGGGACCGTCCCGAGGCTTCCCTGAAGCCTTCAGAGCGCTTAAAACGACCATCCGAGCAACCCGGAAGTCACTTCCGGGTTGCTCGGAGGTTGGTTTTAAGTGTTCCGAAGGCTTCAGGGAAGCCTCCGGACGTTCCCTGAAGCCTCCTGGGGGGGCGGGGAGCCTCTTTTCGCCCTCCCCAGGCTCCTATAAAGCCTCTGGAGCCTGGGGAAGGCGAAAAATAGCTTTTAAAAAGGTGAACTCAGCTGGCCAGCGCGCGCACGCCCGCTCACCAGCTGTCAGGGCAGCGCCTCGCATGCCCTGACAAATGGCTCCGCGTGCCACTTGTGGCATGCGTGCCATAGGTTCACCATCACGGCACTATATCCTGCCCAATATAGATGCATATTTGCGTTAACTGGGTGGTCTAAATGACCTTCACACCTTGGTGACTCTTTTATACGTTGATGAAGATTCTCAGTCATCAAGGTAGAGTTGTTTGGAAGTTGAGTTATGGAAACTGGACCTTTTTTCTTTTTGGTTTGAGGCATTTTGCTACTTATCCTCAATACCAGGAAAGATTCTGGACAAAGATAATCAAGCAATGAATTGGCGAACACCTAGAAGTAAAAAAAAGTAATAGCCAAAAGCCAACATGGGTTTGTCAAAAACAGATCATGCCAGACTAATCTTATTGCATTCTTTGACAAAGTGACAAAATTAGTGGACCAGAGGAATGCCATTGGTGTAGTTTACTTGGACTTCAGTAAGGTATTTGATAAGGTAGACCATAAACTACTACTAGATAAAGTAGAAGAATGTGGATTAGACAGCATCACCACCAGATGGATTCATAACTGGCTGACCAACTGCACTCAACATATATTCCTCAATGGAACTGCATCTACATAGAGGGAAGTATGCAGTGGAGTACGCCAAGACTCTTCAACATCTTCGTCAATGAGTTGGATGAGGGAATAAATGGGGAACTCATCAAATTTGCAGATGACACCAAACTGGCAGGAATGGCCAACATTCCAGAAGATAGGCTTAAGATACAGAAGGATCTTGACAAACTTGAACATTGGGCACTATCTAATAAAATGAAATTCAATAGTGAAAAGAGTAAGGTTCTACATTTAGGCAAGAAAAACAAAATGCACAGGTACAGTATAGGTGGTACCTTTCTTAATAGTAGTAACTGTGAGAGGGATCTTGGAGTCCTAGTGGACAACCATTTAAATATGAGCCAGCAGTGTGCAGCAGCTGCCAAAAAAGCCAGCACAGTTCTAGGCTACATAAACAGAGGGATAGAATCAAGATCACGTGAAGTGTTAATACCACTTTATAATGCCTTGGTAAGGCCACACTTGGAATACTGTATTCAGTTTTGGTCACCACGATGTATTAGGGGACTGGAAACTAAAACATATGAAGAATGGTTGCAGGAACTGGGTATGTCGAGTTAAATAGAAAGAAGGACTAGGGGAGACATGATAGAAGTGTTCCAATATCTCAGGGGTTGCCACAAAGAAGAGGGAAACTATTCTCCAAGGCACCTGAGGGTAGAACAGTTGCCAGCAACAATAAGTGGCAGAAGCAACAGAACCTCTTAAGCCAGTTATTGTACACTTAGCAGCAACCACTGCTTATGAGCAATTTTTTCTGTTGTTGGCCCCAAGTGGGAGAATGCCTTTCGATCAGATTGACACTCTCCTTGGTGGCCTTATGGGAACAAAGGTTTCCCAGAAAAACTCTGGGGAGTGAATATTTACCATTTAACTTAATGCTGTTATGATTGATTGTCTTTTTTGTCGCTTTGATGTTTACATTCTATGCCATAAACCTCCCAGGACACATTGCCGTTGAGTCTGGTGGCATGAAACAGGATAAATCCATCAACAAATAAATCCCGAAGCTATGGAGTTGGTGATATTTATACTAATTTTGACTAAATCCATGGAAAGCATTAGCAAAACATACAGTATATCTTTTGATTAAGTCATCATGCAGTTTTTATGCCCTGAAGTTCTTTATTCTAATACCACCTCATAACCAGGCATATGTCCAGGTATTTATTTACAGAGGGGAATTCTGGACCAATCTGGACCAATCGTAATTTGTAATGTTTGATTTTCCCCCTTACCAGAGAGAGCCCCCTTGTGGAGTACTGTGACGGCGTTACCATGGCAACTCCACTGCGCTGTACAGTAGAAGCCATTTTACGGCAGTACAGTAGAAGCCATTTTAAGGCACAACAGGCTGTATATTAACAGAACACCCACCCCGAAGGGTGTTAGGGGTGTCTTACACCCACAGTGTTTTTTTTTTCAGAGAGTAAGTCATCTGTGTACTAAATTTGGTTTAAATTGCTCGAAGCATTCGAGTGTTATGCTGGAATACACACACACACAGAGAGAGAGAGAGCCATATATATATTCTTTTCTGAATGAAGGTACCTTATCTTCTGAAGATTCTCAATTTCTGTACAGGCCATCATAATAATAGTCAGGAACCTGTTGTTCTCAAATAGAAAGCTTTTTCTTAAATGAAAGTAACAAAGCATTCCTTTTGTGCTTTATAACCTTCACATTCTTAAATTTCCAATGCTCTGGTGCTTTCAGAATTACTGCCATATGTCAGGCATGTTAAAATTAAAAGATGTAACCCAGCAAAATATCTAATTCAAAATCTGATGTATGTGGTAATAAGCACAGTGGATTCTGGAATAAGACAGTTTGCTTTTGATCTTTCAGGAAATTCAGCAAAAGCAGTTGATGCAAAGCAGAGAGTAACAATGAGTAACAAAACCAATGCTTAATATTTCCAACCAGCATAATTATCAATTTTAAAAGACAACGCCCTTTCTGCTGAGGATAGAAAAAATGTTTACCTTCCATTTCCTGGAATGGCTTGTTCTTTAATGAGGCACTGCTCACTTTGTTCCAAGCAGCTTAACAAGAAGCAAATTGAATGACAATGGTTCACGCTATTTGCTACCTATCAACTAGAGCTGAATCCCAAATATTTTGGACTAAAACAGTGCCAACTAAGAACTGGCAAGGGTATAGAACAGGATGGTATTCATTGTTGATAGGTTGAAATGCAGTTCTCACAATGTGGTAGGAGTGGAAGGAAGCAATTCTCCTAATTCTCAACATCAGGAGCAAGAGGAAAACAAACAACATGCTGATTTGGTTTGATGTCCATAAAATTGGATTCTGTGTGAAATTTTGTCATGCGTGCCCATGCAAATTTTGGGATACAAAGCTGTTGTGGTTCAGCAGGATCCGGTTGAGCTGCTGATGGACTCACATAGCGAGGAACCATATGTGTCTGCTCTGGACTCAGAGCAGGGCCCAGAGAGGCTGGTTGGCCACCAGAAGGCGTCTGAGGCATGGAGCTGTGGGGAGGATCAAAGGCAGTTTGTCCCTGATGCTAGATTGAGAAGGGCTGAGAAACGGAAGCAGCAACTCCATAGACAGACTCACAGAAGATGATTAAGCACAGGTGGTTGTGGATTGGCCCCTCCCAAGAGATATTATAGGTGAAGCGTTGGGAGGGGACATTTGCAGGAAACAACCGTTCGAATTAGTAGTTAAGAAAATCTATCTGTGTATTCTAGCTGTGTCTGTTCATTTGGACTATCTGTGTTGCTTCATTTGAATTATCTGGGTTGCTGCAGAGCTACTCTATTGAACGTGAGTTGTCTGGGCCCTCAGCCAAAGGATTCATTATCTCAGTAATTAAACAGTGGCAAACAGCCAAGCCTGTGTTCTGGTTTATTCACAGGCATGGAGGGGGGTCAGAACACAAAGCAATGAATATTAATGTATTGTCAAGGGCATTTTGGGCATGCCATAATGGAGTCTCCGCCCCACACCACTCCCTTTTTTTTGACTTTAGTTAATAAAACAAAGAAAAAATAGGTAGCAATAACAAAAAAGATAAATAAAAGTGACACGCAATATGGCAACAAGATTATGCACATATACTTATTTGATTGATTGATTGATATATCATCTTTAGGAGCAGTGGTGGCTCAGTGGTTAGAGTGCAGTATTGCAGGCTAATTCTGTGGACTGCCAGAAGTTCAATCGTGTCTGGCTCAAGGTTGACTCAGCCATTCCATCCTTCCGGGGTGGGTAAAATGTGGACCCAAATTGTTGGGGGCAATATGCTGACATTGTAAACCGCTTAGAAAGAGCTGCAAAGCACTATGAAGTAGTATATAGAAGTAAGTGCTATTGCTCGGCAGCATCACTCTGATAAACAAATAATTCCTTCACCACTTTCAAACCATTTACTAAGGCTGCATTACTTTTACTGTTAATCTTCTCATCGTTCCTATCACCCATCTCCTTCCACTTATGACTGCAAGACTGTAACTTTGTTGCTTGTATCCTTACGATTTATATTGATATTGATTGTTTCCCAATTACTTATTTGTACCCTATGACTATCATTAAGTGTAGTATCTTGTCTTTTTATGTACACTGAGAGCATATGCGCCAAAGACAAATTCCTTATGTGTCCAATCACACTTGGTCAATAAAGAATTCTATTCTATTCTTCACTATCTAATAAAATGAAATTCAATGGTGAAAAGAGTAAGGTTCTACATTTAGGCAAGAAAAACGAAATGCAGAGGTACAGTATAGGTGGTACCTTGCTCAATAGTAGTAACTGTGAGAGGGATCTTGGAGTCCTAGTGGACAACCATTTAAATATGAGCCAGCAGTGTGCAGCAGCTGCCAAAAAAGCCAATACAGTTCTAGGCTGCATAAAATACAACTTTAAATAATATAATATAAGATGAGCGGTATCGATTGGCAATTGCTATTAGAAAGAACAGGAAGCTCCTGTTTGTATTGCATTGTGTAAATGTGTTGCACGTCTATGTTTTGTGTGGGTGTGTGTTTTACATGTTTGTTAATAAAATTGAAAATATATATATAATGCCTTGGTAAGGCCACACTTGGAATACTGCATTCAGTTTTGTTCACCACAATGTAAAAAAGATGTGGAGGCTCTAGAAAGAATGCAGAGAAGAGCAACGAAGATGATTAGGGGACTGGAGACTAAAACATATGAAGAACGGTTGCAGGAACTGGATATGTCGAGTTAAATAGAAAGAAGGACTAGGGAGACATGATAGCAGTGTTCCAATATCTCAGGGGTTGCCACAAAGAAGAGGGAGTCAAACTATTCTCCAAGGCACCTGAGGGTAGAACAAGAAGCAATGGGTGGAAACTAATCAAGGAGAGAAGCAACTTAGAACTGAGGAGAAATTTCCTGACAGAACAATTAATCAGTGGAACAGCTTGCCTCCAGAAGTTGTTAATGCCCCAACACTGGAAGACTTTAAGAAGATGTTGGGTAGCCATTTGTCTGAAATGGTATAGGGTTTCCTGCCTAGGCAGGGGGTTGGACTAGAAGACCTCCAAGTCCCTTCCAACTCTGCTATTGTATTGTATTCTATTCCTAGAATTTGTTCATCTCACTTGCAGATCTCTGGGCAATGTACAAATATATTAAAATACTAAAATTAAATACTATAATAAAAACACTATATTAAAAACACTATAATAAAAAGCAGTTAAAGACAAGAATAAAATAAAATAATTACAATTAAAAAGAAGAGGGAGGCATTTCAGGGTGCTAATCAGCCCCATGGCTGTGTGCTCTTCTTAAATAGTCATATTTGCTGTATGTTGTCTCTCTGTGTGTGTGTTTTTATATAACAATTTCAGTATTTCATTGTTGTTGTCCATCCATAATGTATGTCTTTAATCAATTCCTTCATAAGTCAACACCAGGTCTTCAGTCAACTGAGTCCCTGGAACCATAATGAAATTCATTTTAATAAATCATGCGAATTCATAGTCATGAAAATTATTTTTCTTTTAGAAAACCCCGTGAGAAATCCTTCCCAAGCAGTCAGGATGGGGAGCAGGCTACTTCTTCAAAAAGTAGTTTAACATTCCAAAATATATTTCATTTATTTTAATGCTGATTTGCATTTCCAGAATCGGCATATGATCTCAAATACATTCATACCTTAATCTTAACATTTTCCCAGTTTTGTAATCCTGTTCTGTTATCAAACAATTTTATATGTCTATAAAATCATGGACATTTGAGAAATGGCAGATGAAAATGTTTCTCTTTTTTAGGAAAACATCTTGCAAAAAATATGTGCGTGCAAGGATATGCATGTGAGAAAAAAAATTAGCACAATAATGGTTGAATTCCCTGCTGATGTAAATTACTTGGATTCAATTTAGTGTGAAAATAGGAATCAACTGTGGTGAAAGTATCCATGATTTATGATTTGGTATTTTGTGTGAACCAGACTATTATGCCTGGTTCAACAAACCAGGGCTTACTACAGTGTCCAATCCAAGCATATGACTGTATAAATAGTGTTGATATATGGCACTTCTCTGTACCATCATGAATTTTTTTTTTAAAAAAAAGCCTGCTGCAAAATACAGCAAAAGTTATAGGAAGAAGAAGAAAAAGAGGGGGGGGGGGGTTGGTAAGCAAATGAACACTTTTCCAAATATCCCATTTTATAATTAAGTTATAGGAATTTTTTTCAAAAAGTCTATGAATTCTTGTCAAAATCAGGCTTGTCAGATGTTACATCTTTTTTATCCTGCTCTACAGAGTGGTGAGTTGGTGTCTGACAGAAAACCACTTGAAGAAACTAGAAGCATTTGAAATGTGGATTTACAGACGGCTGTTACGTATAAGGTGGGTTGACAAAATCACAAATGAGAAGGTGATAAGCCGCCTGGGTGGCGGCTCATCAAAGCCATTAAAAAGCAAAAGTTAGAATATTTTGGACATGTGACGCGACACCATGAAAAATATGTCATCTTTCACTTAATCCTCCAGGGAAAGATTGAAGGCAAACAAGGTCCAGGCAAAAGAAGAACATCATGGCTTCAAAATCTAAGGGAATGGTTTGGACAAAACTCAGCAGCACTTTTTCATGCAGCTGTTGACAAAAATAGGATTGCCAACATGATCGCCAATGTCCGATGACGGATATGGGCACAAGAAGCAGAATAAATCCTTCCGGATTTTAATTGTATGGAATCAACTGCTCACATTTGTTGCTGCCATTCCTATGTTTTATCACCTGTATGTTTTATTTTTGGCTGTCATTCATAAGTTTTATCCACTGTATACAACATCTGGATTTTCCGTCCTGCACCTTTCTTTCAATAGAAGTCAAAAGTTTCTCCTTCCTTCTTAGGTTAGTGACATTGTCTTAATTTATGCTGGCCACCCCTGTGGCAATGGATTCACTGTCTTAATTATTAGTATGGCATTGAAGACCAGCACCTATTATTCCATTAAAGAAGGGAACTTCAAAAGTAAGGTTAGAAAGTATTATTTCACAGAAAGAGGAGTGGAAGCTTGGAACCAACTTCCAGAGGAGGTCCTAGGCCAATCAACAGTATTAGACTTTAAACCTGTCCACCATCTGACAGGTTTAAAATTTAATTTTTTTAAAAGAAATAATTCAAACCTTCAAAGGAAAACTCCATGGCTTGCCTTCAGTTTTCTAGGTTTCTATGTCCCTAAATAGTTCTAGGAACAGACAGTCACTTAAAAAAAAAACTTTGTTACCATCATAAATACGTTTTCCTTTGCAAATCTGCCTAATGCACCATTTTGGAGTGGAATTTTTGTTTAATGTAGAGATGGGCTTAGGGATCATACTTTACATTCAGGAGGAACCCAAGGGATGATACAAGGAAGAATAAAACTGCAGATATGTAATTGATTAACATATATTACCATATGCTAAGCCTATCTGGGTGCTTACTTTAGCAGTTATTGATGTACTGGATTGCTAAACCTATGTTGCTGCTTACAGGCAAAAATGGCATAGAACTGCACTACTAATCATTAGTAGTCAGTGAAGTTCTTTCCTTGTTTTCCCATATGGTACCTTTTTTCATCATAAATATGCATATATGATAGCTATGATTGCATTTTCATTCACATAATGTTTTGAATGCATAATAATTATTGGAATTTAAAGTCATATGTCTCCATCCCTGGTGAGCCTCATTTATTGACCTAGGTCAATTGAGATTATGATAGTAGACCTTAGTGTGCAACCACAACTGGAATCAGAATAACAGAATTGGAAGGGACCTTGGAGATCTTCGAGTCCAACCCCCTGCTCAGCCATCATACTCTATGACAAGGCTGTGTCATGTGCTGGCCACACCCACACCCAGTTTAGCAAAGGGGGGGAAGTCCCAATGCATCATGTGATGACACCGTGATGACATAGGTTTGACAGCCCAACTCTATGACATTCCAGAAAAGTGGCTGTCCAGTTTCTTCTTAAAAGCCTCCAGTGATGGAGCACTCACAACTTCTGGAGGTAAGTCGTACCACTGATTAATTGTTCCAACTATTGAGAACTTTCTCTTTGACTAGCTTGATTCTCTTTGGTTTAGCTTGAGTCTCTCTTTGATGAGTTTCCATCCATTACTTCTTGTCTTGTCTTGAGGTACTTTGGGGGATAAGTTGATCGCCTCTCCCTTGGGGCAGCTCCTCAAACATTGAAACACTGCTATCATGTCATTCCTAGTCCATTTTTTTAACTAGACCAGACATGCTTAATTCCTGCAAGTATTTTTCATATCTTTTATCCTACAGACCCCTAATCATATTTGATTCTCTTCTCTGCACTCTTTCTAGAGTCTCGACAACTTTTTTTACAACTTGGTGACCAAAGCTGGATGCAATATTCCAAGTGTGGTAAAGTGAGGCAATTGTTAAATGAATCGTGCTAATTTTCCAACCCTTTTGGCCACAGTTGCAAAGTGAATCATGCAGTTATTAAGTGACTCCAGCTTTCCCCACTGACTGTGCTTGTTGGATGTCAGGAAAGATCACAAATGGTAATCCCATGACCCTGGGAGACTGCATCCATTGTAAATACATGCTTATTGTCAGGCACTTCAGTTGTGATCATGAAGATGTTGCAAACGATCATTACAGCAAGGATGTGTCAGAAATGACTTTTTTCAGTGGTGTTGTAACTTCAGTCAAATGAATGACAAACAGTAATTAAATGAATGTTTGTAAGTAGAAAATTATCTGTATGTGCAAGGGAACCATTGCCTGGGAAATCCCTTAAATGCTAAATCTCTTGGTTCATGCACATTTTTTTTCAAACTACCATCCCCTATTGGATTACTGATGGCCTGCCTTTTAGCAGATTTCTTTACCACGGAGAGGTTAAGGAGAACCATACAAAAAATGGCAACTTGCACAATAAGAAACCTTATGACAGGCCCAAGCCCATCGATGAATACAGAATAACAGAGTTGGAAGAGACCTTGAAGGTCTTCTAGTCTAACCCACTGCTTAGGCAGGAAGCTATTATTTTAAAAAGAGATTGGACAATTACTTATCTGAAATGGCATAGGTTCTCCTGTCTGAGCCTGGGGGGCTGGACTAGAAGACCTCCAAGGTCCCTTCCTGCTGCATTCAATTTCATTGTATTTATTTTGTACAATGACAAAAAAAGACTATACTATTCTATCAGAAAGAGCCATTCCCCAATGAGGCCTGCAGGGCCACCCAGGTTTCACCCAGACCTTGCATCCCCTGACAATCTTTCCCTCCTGGAATTTCATTCTGTAGCAGGATTGGGGTTCCCTGACTTCCTTGCACCCCATAATCTCAATGTCACCAGGGGAACCTCCAGCATCGACATATCTTTTCCCCTCTCCAACATCCTTTGTGGGGGCACCCTCTGCTGTCTTCCCAGGATAGATTTCAAAGAAGGGGAGAAGCTCCACACGCTGGGCCAGGCTCCAGTGGCCGTGCATTCCACCGGCACCCAGGGAAGAGGTGAAGAGGGAAACAGGGAAGAGGGCCTCCTGTTGGGTTGGGTTGGGCTCACCTCCTCTCCATCTCCCCTTGGTGCTGCTGATCAGGGTCTGCCCAGGGGGGAGGGGAAGGCCCAAGCAGGGACACCTGGCCAAGAGACCAGCTTACCATCATGAGACAGTGAGACAGTTAGATCCAATTGAGTACTGGTAGCCCTCAGTTTACAACCACAATTGAGCCCAAAATTTATGTTAAGTGAAATATTTGTTAAGTGAGTTTGCCCCAGTTTATAACTTTTCTTGCCGTGGTTGTTAAGTGAATCACCACACAACTGTGATAAGTTAGTCACTTGATTGTTAAGTAAATCTGAATTGCCCATTGACTTTTTCTCCTCAGAAGGCCACAAAAGGTGATCACATGACCTTGGGACACTGCAACAGTCATACAATTCAAACCAGTTGCCAAGCCTTGTCTGAATTTTGATCATATGATCATGGGGATGCTGCAAAGGTCATAACTATGAAAAATGGTCATAAGTCACTTTGTTTCAGTGATATTCTAACTTTGAATAGTCACTAAACGAACTGTTGTCAGTTTACCTGTACAATCCTTTACACCTAATGTGATGACACCAAGATGGCAGGTATAGCCAACACTCCAGAAGATAGGCTTAAGGTACAGAAGGATCTTGACAAACTTGAACATTGGGCACTATATAACAAAATGAAATTCAATGGTGAAAAGAGTAAGGTTCTACATTTAGGCAACAAAAATGGAATGCATAGGTACAGTATAGGTGGTACCTTGCTCAGTAGTAGTAACTGTGAAAGGGATCTTGGAGTCCTAGTGGACAACCATTTAAATATGAGCCAGCAGTGTGCAGCAGCTGCCAAAAAAGCCAACACAGTTCTAGGCTACATAAACAGAGGGATAGAATCAATTTATTTTATTTATTTATTTATTTATTTTATTAAATTTGTTAGCCGCTCCCTCTCCACAAAGGGACTCGGGGCGGCGTACAATAAATAAAACACATATTATAAAATTACACATTGTACGGAGGAGGTATAAAACACAATACAATATTATAATAACATAGCAATATTAAAATAAGTTAAATTAAAACCCCAATAGAAATTACAAGTTTAAAAATTGCCAGGAGGAATAAAATGGAGCTATGGTTGAGCCAGGCCTGCTAGTTGAAAAAGGTGGGTCTTGAGTTTTGAACGGAAGGAGCGGAGGTCGGTGGTAATCCTAATATCGGGGGGGGAGGTCATTCCAGAATCAAGATCACGTGAAGTGTTAATACCACTTTAGAATGCCTTGGTAAGGCCACACTTGGAATACTGTATTCAGTTTTGGTCGCCACAATGTAGAAAAGACGTGGAGGCTCTAGAAAAGAGTGCAGAGAAGAGCAACAAAGATGATTAGGGGACAGGAGACTAAAACATATGAAGAACGGTTGCAGGAACTGGGTATGTCTAGTTAAATAGAAAGAAGGACTAGGGGAGACATGATAGCAGTGTTCCAATATCTCAGGGGTTGCCACAAAGAAGAGGGAGTCAAACTATTCTCCAAGGCACCTGAGGGCAGAAGAAGAAGCAATGGGTGGAAACTAATCAAGGAGAGAAGCAACTTAGAACTGAGGAGAAATTTCCTGACAGAACAATTAATCAGTGGAACAGCTTGCCTCCAGAAGTTGTGAATGCCCCAACACTGGAAGTCTTTAAGAAGATGTTGGATAGCCATTTGTCTGAAATAGTATAGGGTTTCCTGCCTAGGCAGCGGGTTGAACTAGAAGACCTCCAAGGTCCCTTCCAACTCTGCTATTGTATTGTATATTTGATGTCCTATGATGACACTGTTTCTAATGGACAGAATCTTGTCAAAGTAAAGTTATAACTTTCTAAGTTACTAAATGCATCCTGAGAGATTCTAAGTCTCTGAAAATCTTCCCCCTTTTGCCAAACCAGCTCAAGACTGCATAGTCTCTTGATCCAAGTCTCTTTCTGGGAAAACTCTGAGTTGCAAAATTCTCCCCCATTGCGGCTGCAGGTGCAAATTCCATCATCACACCATAGTCATAAGCCAATTCTTATTTCCACTTGAACGCATTTCAGACACCTTTCATTTCATTTTATTCTTTTGGAATGCTTTCATGACAGGGATTTGGTTCTACTGCTTTCCTCCCGCATCTGGACTTGTCCCTGAAAGGTGCAGAAAGTGGCAAATAAAAAGAAGGATGAGGTCTCCCAGTGAATGTTTACAGAAAAGAGAAATTCAGCATTTCTAGATGTCCAGCACAGCAAAGATAGACATGACAGAATTGATCTACCCAATTCCTAAAAACGGGAAGCAATATTTGAATTATGTTTATGGTGAGCTTGTTTCCGAATGGAGCTTGATAAATTCCAGCCTATAGCTGAAATAATGTCCTGCAGAGTCTAAAATAGTTTACCGCCTCTGTACCATCAAATCTGAGAGATATAACAGGCACTCAGATCTACTTTATTGTGCTTTATTGTGCCTGTAGAGGACATACACCTCTACACAATATGCAGTTGGGATTTGGGAGGTGTGTGTGTTGGGCCATCGGTAACCTACACTTACCCATCAATCCCTTTGCAGCATAGGTGTGGGGCAATGGCTACAGCAGTGGCGGGCAACTCTAAATCAGCCTTAAGATTTTGTTAGTACATACTCAATTTTTAAAAACTTATTTTGCATTATTTCTATATGACATGCTTCCTTTTAGTTAGAATGATAGGAGCCGGTGGTGGCGCAGTGGTTAGAATGCAGTACTGCAGGCTACTTCTGCTGACTGCCAGCTGACTGCAATTTGGCAATTTGAATCTCACCAGGCTCAAGGTTGAGGTAGCCTTCCATCCTTCCCAGGTCAGTAAAATGAGGACCCAGATTGTTGAGGGCAATATGCTGACTCTGTAAACCACTTAGGGAAGGCTGTAAAGTACTGTGAAGCGGTATATAAGTCTCAGTGTATTGTTAAGTCTAAGTGTACTCCTTCCTTCTTTTCTTTTTTAATTAGAAGGAATAATATATTTTATAAAAAATATAAATTCCTACAGTAATGGAAAGTATCCCCATTCAGGGAAATAACATTTGGGACACAAGTGATTGATTTTGTTTAAAAGGCTCCATTTTCAAGGTTGTTTTGCGTCTAAAGGAAGGCAACAGTGCTTAGAGTACTACTACATTTCAGAATTGGTCATTTAATAGATATGTAAAAATCCATATCAATGTTCTTTGTATAAATTACAGCTACCCAGGGAGAGCAGTAACTTTGAAAAGTCCTTTTTTTACAATCTGTGTTAACCTTTTGTAAGACGTACATATAACTAAATTGCACCCAATAAATCTTTCACATTTATATTTGCTTGTTAATTCCATTCTGATACTGCTAACTCTCCACACGCATCTAGGAAATGGTTACAGCGGTGGGTGTTCTTTCTGATGACTCTGAATTGCTCTGAATCTGAACACATTTTTAATCCAAACCCTTGTTAGTTGGTAGTTGATAGCTGATGCTGTTTTTTTCCCCCAGTTTCATTGTTGGAAGTAGAGGTAGTCCTCAACTTACAACCACAGTTGAGACCAAAATTTATGTTGCTAAATGGCACAATGGTTAAGTAAATTTTGCCTTTCTTGGCATTGTTATTAAGTGAATCTCTGCAATGTTAGTAACAATGTTAGTAAGTTAGTAACAAGGTTGCTAAGTGAATCTGGCTTCCCCATTGACTTTGCTTTTGGGAAGTTCGCAAAAAGCAATCACATGATCCCGGCACACTGCAACCATCCTAAATGTGAACCAATTGCCAAGGATCCAAATTTTGATTGTGCGACCTTGGGGATGCTGCAACAGTTGTGTGAGAAAAAAGTAGCAAGTCACTTTTTTCAGGGATGTTGTAACTTTGAATGGTCTCTAAAGCAACTGTTGCACATTGAGGACCACCTATAAAATAGGGAGCTTGGTACAGACTTGTCATGAATATAAAAAAGATTTTGCAGTATGTAGAGTAAAATCTGTATACAATCTTTGGTCCTCACTTGTCCTCATTCAATGGTATACATGATTATGAATATTACTGGAACGATCATTTTGTGGGTTCGTTTACATGGCATTTCTAGGAAGAACAAATTAGTTACACTATGAGGAAATTTACACAAAGAAAGTTATAGTGGCTCAACTTTCATAGAGGTCCAGCGTTTGAATATGATGGTACTTGTTATGAATAGAGTTGAGTAGAGTAGAGGTGAAGGGAAGTAAGAGAAGGGAAGGGAAGGGAAGGGAGGGGAAGAGAAGAGAAGAGAAGAGAAGAGAAGAGAAGAGAAGAGAATAACAGAGTTGGAAGAGATCTTGGAGGTCTTCTAGTCCAACCCCTACTTAGGCATGAAACCCTTCACCAGTGTTCTGCAGTTGCCAAAAAAGCTAATGCAATTGTAGGCTACATCAACAGAGGGATAGTACCAAGATCAAGGGAAGTGAAAGAAGTGTTCTATACTGCACTGTTGACAGTTTGGAATACTGTGTCCATTTTGGTCACCACTGTACAAAAAAGACACTGAAGCCTCAGAAAGAGTACAGAGAAGAACAACAAAGATAATAAGCAGTCTAAAGGATAAATCCAATGAAGAATGCCTAAAAGAACTATGCATGTCTAGCTTAATGAAGAGAAGAGAAAGGGAAAACAAAAATATTTGAAGGACTGCTATGAGAAAGAGGACATTGATTTATTGTCCGTAGGACCTGAGGGCAGGACAAGAAGCCATTGGTGGAAGCTCCTCAGTGGGAGACCCAATCTGGAAATAAGAAGGAATTTCTTGACAATGGAATAATTAAGCACTGCAACAATTTGTGTCCCAGAATTGTGGGTGCTCCGTCATGGGAGGATTTCAAGAAAAGACCAGACAACCATTTGTCCAAAGTAGTATGAGAATTCCTGCCTTGAGCAGGGGGTTGGACTAGATGACCTCCAAGGTTTCTTCCAACCCAATATTCCTATGACTCTATGAACTTTATAACATTTTCCTTAAAAAGATTATAATTAATTGGAATAAAACATAACAAAGATGCAAGAACTGTTATGTTATGCATGAGCCTTCTCCTTATAAAGCTGAATGACTTTTTTTACATTTATCCAACATCTAATTTTGCAATAGATCAAAAACTTAATATGTTTATTTATTTATTCATTTATTTATTTATCAAATGTGTATATCCGTCGGTCACACAGAAATGATTCTGGGCATCAATCAAATAAGAACAGCAATTATATCAATATAATCATTATAAAAATAGTTTTTAAAAAACATTAAAAATTAAAATATATTAAAAAGTAAGATAAGCCAATATGAACTTATCATACTGTGTATACCCTGACTTGAGAAGTTTTGGTAGGCATGAGCCTAGTCTCTGTTCCCAGATATTATTAATGTGACACTGCTTTTAATCCTCTCTGAAGTCTTTTGTTATTGTCACTTCAAATTCTATTTAAATATTTCATTGAAGCGTTCCCATTCCAAATATTGTCATTTGATTCTCATATATCTTGACTAAAGAGGGTTATATTAATTAAAGGAATGACATGAAGAAACCCACTCTCTGTGAAGAACGTGGGTGATTTCTAAATTTGATAAATAAAATAAATAAGTAAATAAATAAAATATGCACTGCTGTATTGTTAAAACTATAAAATACATATTCCATGTTTAGAGCATAGCTATGTTCTTTGTTGTTATGATAGGGGTGGTTGGGTTGCAATTACAAAACTTTTCATAGTAAATTTGCGGAAAAGCATGCGTGGCTGGGTATCATAAAGAATTTATACCAAGGTGTTAGGAGTGATTTGAGATTCCCATTAAGAGAAATAGCCTTAATCATCCACAATAACATTGCATTAATTATTGAGAGATCTAATCGGTAGTCTGAAATTGCCCGCATGAAATATTAAACAGTAGAACAGAAATGAATTTGTAGATTTGTGATAGCCATACCAGCTCTATCATCAGGTAAGTTGGGCTGATATTATTTACAGGAGCAATATGCTATGAAAATGATTAACTGATTGTGGAATCATTTAATCCTGTCTCATAACATTCTAAGGATTGCTTTGGCGTGAAGGGCAACCATGCTATCTGATGATGCTCAATGTAATGTTTTTTTCTGACATGACCCATTAGCGGGTTTCTTCTGATATTAATTTGCATTATCAGAATCATATGCTGAAGTCATGAACAACCAGATCTGTGCCTTGGGCAAAATTACTCAAGTCAAAGGGTAGTGAAGTAAGCTCATATTGACTTATTCCAGAGCCAACACATTCCCGTCCTAATTGGGAAAGCATTTACCATATTTTTTGCTGCGTAAGACATACTTTTTTGTCTCCTAAAAAGTGTGTGGAAGTGTCTATGCATCTTATGGAATGAATATTGCTGAAGCCCTGCGCACCCTTTGGCCCCCACCTTTTGGGCATTTTTGACCTCCATGTGCTCCATTTTCAGCCTCTGCATATCCCGTTTTTCACCTCCGGGAAGAGTGCCTGTCAGCACTGCAACCTATTGCCACTGTTTGCCTCCAACACTTATCAGTGATTGGATCGGCCTTCCAGAATACCACCAATCATCTGTTCCAGGCAACGGGGATTGCCGGCGCCTATCACCGTTGCCTGTTGCCGCTGTCACCATTCGCCAACACCGCCATTTAATAGGCAGCAGCAGCAACAGGTGGCGGTGATAGGCAGCGGTGATCCTTGCCGCCTGGAACAGCTGATCGGTGGTATTCCGGGAGGCCTATCCAACCACCAATAGGCACAGGAGAGTGCCAGTGGCAAAGACTCCAGCATTCCCCAGTGGAGGCAGCAGACACAGAGGAGGCAGCAATAGCACCATTTGTGGTTGGCCAACCCTCTGATTGGTGGGGCTATGGGAGGCCACGATACAGCTGTCGCTCAGCTGACCAATGGTGGGCTCAATGGAGCAGAGCCCTGATGAGCCACATGCTGGGGCTGGGAGGCAGAGGCAGATTTTTTGTTTTATTGTTTTCCTCCCCCAAATCTAGGTGCGTCTTATGTATGGTTAGCTTCTTTCTGAGAGCCATTGAGGCCACTTGGAGGTTTTTCTGTGCCCTCAGAGTCACCGGAATAGATTAACCTCTAAGTGGCCTGAACGACTCTCAGAAAGAGTACTAATGACCAGATGACTGCAAGGAATATGAACCTTTCCATTCTCCACCACTCTCCATTGGTCTTCACACTTGTGCCCATCACAGCATCATCCCCACCATCACATGATTGCAATTCAGGTATTTTGCAACCATTGAACATTTGTGATGGGGCAGCATCCAACACTGATGGCCCTTTGTGATCTTCCCACTTGATGCAAAAATAACCAGAATAGGGTTATCTTACTTTGGACAGATTATGTCACAACCAAGCTCACTGGAGAAAGCTAGGAATAAATTCTGCATGCTACAAAACAAAAGTAAACCAATGGTTGTAAATTGCCCATCCCTAATTTAAGATATGCATTTTATTTACCAATGCATTTTATAGTGGTTTATGAAATATGTTCCTGATAATCAATATTTTTAAGCTATGAATTTTGTTCAGGCAATACTCAATTATTCCTTTGTTATGAATTATCCACATACTGCTTTTTTGTTTCTTTACTGATCACCTGACTGGCTGCTTAATTAATTAATTAATAATTGTTTCCAAACTTCATTCTTAACTGAATTAATTCTCCACCTCCTTAATTTGTCTGAATATTAAATTAATTGGAGTCATTATTTCTCAGTCTCTTAATATCTCTACTGTTCCAGTGTATTTTTCCCCTCTCCAAAGAAGTTGACTTAGCTCATTTTTAGTAGAACAATAAACTTTATAATCCATTTTTAAATACCACTGCTGACGTTTCGATTTTATTAAGGAAATCATATATATTTTCTGTGTTTTCAATGGAAGCTATTTGCCTATATCTCTAGATATCAGTTAATTGTTATCTTTAATTTCTTCTACTACTATCTCCCTAGTGAGTATCAGACAAAAACGTATATATCTGGAGGATCAGATTAATGTCATTAACTATTGAAAAACCAGCTCTGTTTTAACTGTAAAAGTTAAAATTAGCTTCATTTATATTATTTTCTTGTGGGATGCAGTGGCTCAGTGGCTAAGACTCTGAGCTTGTCAATCAGAAAAGTCGGCAGTTCAAATCCCTAGTGCCGCATAACATAGTGAGCTCCTGTTACTTGTCCCAGTTTCTGACAACCTAGCAGTTCGAAACCACGTAAAAAATGTAAAAAAAAAATAGGAATCATCTTTGGTGGGAAGGTAACAGTATTCTGTGCACCTTCGGCATCTAGTCATGGTGGCCACATGACCATGGAGATGTCTTCAGACAGCGCTGCTCTCCGGCTTTGAAATGGAGATGAGCACCGCCATCTAGAGTCAGGAAAGACTAGCACATATGTGTGAGGAGAATCTTTACCTTTATATTGTTTTCTTAAGTTGGGTTTTGCTTTGTTCCTTGGCAAGACGAAAAGACAAATATTACAAAATTACAGAATTATAAAGAAAAAGTAGGTCACTGGGAAAAAATAAAAGCAGTGAGAAAAAATAAAAACAAAGCAAAAGAATAAAAATAAAACATGGTTTATATTTATATGCATGCAACAGCCTGGACAGGTAGATAATTAGTTATAATGAGAAACAGAAATGTTTTAACATAAGCACTGAATATTCCAAAGCAATATTTACATAGGGGAAAATACCCTTAAGAAAAACCATTGAAGATATTTAATAAATGGTGACCATGTTTGAATAAAATTGCTCTTCATTATAAGGTTTTTCAGAGCTCTTTGATGTGCCAGTTTTTCAGCCAGAGTCCTTTCTGAGACTTTTAAGTACTGCTAATCTAATGAAAAGGGATGCAGTGCCTCAATGACGCTGCGTTTGTCGATTGAAAGGTCGGCAGTTTAGTGGTTCGAATCCCTAGTGCCACATAACTGAGTGAGCTCCCACTACTTGTCACAGCTTCTACCAACCTAGCAGCTCAAAAGCACATAATAAATGCAAGTAGAAAAATAGGAACCGTCTTTGGTGGGAAGGTAACAGTGTTCCATGCACCTTCGGCGTTTAGTCATACTGGCCATATGACCATGAAGACTTCTTCAGACAGTGCTGGCTCTTCGGATTTGAAATGAAGATGAGTACTGCCCCCTAGAGTCATGAATGACTAGCACATATGTGCGAGGGAAACCTTTACCTTTAATAATCTAATGAAAGATGTACTTAAATTTTTCAGTGTTTTGCTATCACAAATCTGGCAGCTAACAAGAAAAAAAAAGATCGTCTTAACTATATGAACAATAGCCCAACACCAGGAATCACTGTCAAACCATTCAATGTGGAAGGATTAATTAACTGGATTTTGCTGTCAAAAAACAATGGAAACCTCTGCAAATCTGCTTTTACCCAGACAACAAGGAAAGATTACAATTTATATGGTGTGATTTGGATATAGTTTAATGACACATACAATATGTGCAGAAGTAAATTGAAATGGGATTCTGCTTCTCAAATAAATCCCTGGAGATTTAGCATATTAAAAATCATGAAATTCAAGAATTTAACACTAAAGGAGAGAGGAGCTGACGTTGCAACGGTACGACGTGCGATCTCGGAGCTCCGAGATCACAGTTGATTTTTTTTCCGCTGGACGATCCTTTTGGACTTAAACCATCCCAAAGAGATGGTGACAGGATGAGTACGTCTTGTTGATATCAGGGACATCGCAAAGTCCCTGATTGATCCAAGAGAATCTCTTCTTGCCAGCGACAGAAGCGCAGCCAAAATTTGCTGAAGTTGGGACAGCTCCGCAACGGGAGGAAAGCAGAAAGAGAATGTGTGTCCATCTGGTGAGGAAATTTTATTGTTATAAAAGAGACTGCCCCCACCCCCAAAAAATCAAATCTAAATTAAACTTGCAAAGAAAAGAAAATAAGCAGCGCAATTAAGCTATATTGGACAGTGTGTTATCCCTTTTTTCATTTTCTTTTATGGATGGAAGTTTTGCAAATAATTCTTACTTTTTAAAGTGAAAGTATTGGTTTTTCTTCTTCTATTTCTTTTTGTACCTATGGTTTAAATATTTTTCTTTATTTTTATAATATTGGTTTGGATGTTTTTTTTCTCTTTATTTTGCTCCATTTAAGAATTTTGTTTCTTTTAAGCCTGGAATATAAAGAAGATATAAAAGGAATATAAAGAGGGTAGTAATATCAGAGGGAAAAGAAGTTACACTGCCACTTGGAGGTTGGAGGTTGGAGGTTGAGTCTTGGAAATATTGCTTTCTATTTTTCTCTTTGATCATTTTGACTTTGCACTTCAAAGTCTTCAGCTTGTTTACAGAAGAGATAAGGAGAAGAGCATAGGTTGTTTACACAAGTGCTCTTTGGATGTTTCTTTGGCAGCTGGAGAGAAGTGAAAACAAAACCTTGTTTTGAAACTAGAGTGGCAGTGTTTACTAGTTGGAAGAATGGCACAAAACCAAAAAGAAACCATGACATTACAGCAGATTATGTTTGAAATTCAAAAAATATTAGAAACAACAGAGAGAATTGAGAAGAGTTTGGAAAATATAGATTGTAATACAGTAAAATTTGATGGAAAAATTAAAGCTATCCAGCAAATGGAAAAAGTGGAGGTTAGAGTCCTAAAAACCCAAGGGAAAAATGAACAAAGATAATTGACAAGGATCTTGACAAACTTGAACATTGGACACTATCTAATAAAATGAAATTCAATGGTGAAAAGAGTAAGGTTCTACATTTAGGCAAGAAAAATGAAATGCACAGGTACAGTATAGGTGGTACCTTGCTCAATAGTAGTAACTGTGAAAGGGATCTTGGAGTCCTAGTGGACAACCATTTAAGTATGAGCCAGCAGTGTGCAGCAGCTGCCAAAAAAGCCAACACAGTTCTAGGCTGCATCAACAGAGGGATAGAATCAAGATCACGTGAAGTGTTAATACCACTTTATAATGCCTTGGTAAGGCCACACTTGGAATACTGCATTCAGTTCTGGTCGCCACGATGTAAAAAATATGTGGAGACTCTAGAAAGAGTGCAGAGAAGAGCAACAAAGATGATTAGGGGACTGGAGACTAAAACATATGAAGAACGGTTGCAGGAACTGGGTATGTTTAGCTTAAGAGAAAGAAGGACTAGGGGAGACATGATAGCAGTGTTCCAATATCTCAGAGGTTGCCACAAAGAAGAGGGAGTCAAACTATTTTCCAAGGCACCTGAGTGTAGAACAAGAAGCAATGAGTGGAAACTAATCAAGGAGAGAAACAACTTAGAACTGAGGAGAAATTTCCTGACAGTTAGAACAATTAATCAGTGGAACAGCTTGCCTCCAGAAGTTGTGAATGCCCCAACACTGGAAGTCTTTAAGAAGATGTTGGATAGCTATTTGTCTGAAATGGTATAAGGTTTCCTGCCTAGGCAGAGGGTTGGACTAGAAGACCTCTAAGGTCCCTTTCAACTCTGCTATTGTATATTGTTATTCAAGTAGCTTCTTTAGACTGAGCAAGTTGATTAAGGGAAATCCTGACTATGTCTTGGATGAGAAGTGAAATGTCTTCTTCCTCTTCCTCAAAACAACAGTCTAGTTCAGGGGTGTTATTTAGCCAGTTCTGACAGGTTTTGGAGAAACAGTAGTGGAAAGTGGTGTGGGATTTCCTGCCTAAGCAGGGGGTTGGACTAGAAGACCTCCAAGGTCCCTTCCAACTCTGTTATTCTATTCTATTCCAATTAACTAGTTTGATGTGGAGGCATAAATGTACACAAATTGATCAACCAGCTCTATAGCTACGTAGTGGAAACACAACCTAGTCCCCATGTTGCCATCTTCTCTAGTAGAAATTAATGGGAGGCTTTGATGAAAGATTTACTTCAGCCAAGATATACTTTCTCTATCACATTCCTGGGTCAACTAAATTTTACAAAGAAGAAGATCAAGTTGATGTGAGATGATCCATTTTTTATAAGCCATTATTGGGCCCTGCCAAACAAAGTGTTCTTTTCTCAGTATATACAAAATGTTTAATGATCTGTTCAACAGTTTTGCCCAGTGTCAACAACAACAATTGATCGTTGCATGGTTTTTGGGGTTCTCTTTTTCTCCCTTTGGAAGAAAGGAATAACATTTCTTTTCTCCAGGTCTTTGGTTTTAGATCCATTCTCCATGATTTTGAAAAGCTCAATACAAGGGAGTATGACATTATTAGGGGCAACTGGCAAAGGGAGGGCAGGGGTAGATAGGAAAAAATCTTTAAAATTTTCCTACCTTTTCCTGTGGGCGTGGCTAGGGGGGCATGTGACTGAGTGGGCGGGAGTGATGTCACGTTGGCCATGCCCACTCAGTCACGTGTCCCCCATCTAGTCATGCCTACTGGTAGCAAAAACTTTTTAAACCCACCACTGATTTAGGGGGTTCTGATATCATTAGTGATATGTTATTCTGTGGGGTTCAAATTATGGGTCTTGAACCCACAGACTTTCACACTTTAGATGATTCTGTAAGCTTTGGCACTCAGTGCCTGTGGGAAGGAATATATGGAAGTTCTCACAATAGAATCTCCAGTCTTCCTTCCTCTTAAGAAGGAAAGATGCTTCTATTAGAAAAGAGATGCATTCAAACCTCTGAGAGCTTAAGGGAAGATAACATCCTGAGAGCTTCTAAGAATAAAAATATAAAATTTGTTTAAGATATTACCTGAACTTCTCCCGCAGCAGGGTTGCCTATGGATCACAATGTGTCTTTCTGAACTTTCAGTGGTTCTGGTGGTCCAAGGATTTCAAATTGCTCATATCTGTTAGAGACAGGATGAAGGGGCAAATGTGTAAGTGGCAAAGATTATCTTTTACACTCCAACTGCTGAGATAAGCATCTCGCTGCTCTTCTGACAAGGATCATAATTACTCAGACAGGGCAGGGATTCCAGATTGAGTTAGTTCTCCTCTACATGATGGAAGGTAAATTGAGTTGGACTGAATTGCTGGGCAATTCTTCCATAAATCTGAAATTGCTTGTGGATAAGGATCTGTTTTGATAATGATAGTTTCCTTCTGAGTGCTAGTACTGTTAAGAAAGTGGTTGTGATATAGGAGACTTCATTTTTCCTTCAGTCCACTTTTCATGATCTACATTTTTTTTCTCATGAAAAACATACACTAATTCAATCCTATTTTTTTAAAAAAGCATGGATTCTTGTAGTACAAACTCTGTGTGTGTGAGAGAGAGAGAGTGTGTGAGTGTGTGTGTGTGTGTGTGTGTGTGTGTAAACTCTGGAACGTCTCGAGCAATTTCAACCAAACTTTGTACACGGATGACTTACTCTCTGGAAACAAATACTGTGGGGGGTAAGACACCCCTAAAACACCTCGAAGTGGGTGTTCTAAGATACAACCTGTTGTGCCTTAAAATGGCTTCTACTGTACTGCCTTAAAATGGCTTCTATTCTACAATGCAGTAGAGTTGCCATGGTAACAGCATCACAGTAGTCCACAAGGGGGGCTCTCTCTACTAAGGAGGATAATCTAACATTTGAAATTGTACTCTATTCTTCTGGGGGCACAGGGAAAACTTTTGTAACTAATGCAATTGTCGCCAAAATCAGAGAGAAATTGCGTTTGTGCTGATAAATAAATAAAGTTGTAACTCAATGCATACATATATACATACATACATACATACATACATACATACATACATACATGTATTTGTGTTACAACCCCTGGTATGCCCAAATATGGGAGGAAGCTCACTACTCCCTCTTTCTGTCCTTCGGCTCATTACAGAAAACCATCCAGGCAGAAAACCATATTTTTATTTTTGATGTTGCCTTTTTATATATATGATGTGATGTCCCTGAGATCAGCAAGACGTATTCTTCCTGTTCACCATCTCTGCGGGATGGTTTAGGTCCGATTGGACCACCCAGCAGCAAAAGTATCGGCTGCAGTCTTAGACCATCGAGACCGCACGTCCGTATCATCGTGACATTGGCTCCTCCTCCACAAATATATAATTCTTATAGAAACATAGGAATTTTGAAAGCTTATTAAAAGAAAATTCCATGAAAAAAGCTCAGTTGTGGGTAAAGAACATATTGATATATTTGCATTCTGTTAGGTTAAATTATCGCCCGAAAAATACATGCCTTTTTCTCAATTGTAATTAAAGAACTTTTTGAATATTAGGAAACCATTTAACTATTTTATGTTTCTCTAGGTGTGAAGGTTTGCATGCTAAAAACAGTAATTCACAATCCAGAGAGAGAGAGACATGCCTCTGCAAAATAACTATTTTTCTAGAGGAAAAAAGCCTGTTTAGAATTGTCTATGTTCCACGGAACAACCAAATAGCATTTGTTTCCCAATTGTGCCAGAAGTTTTGACTTGTTTGTTAAGATGAATGAAATCTTTGCATGGGATATCTTGGAAGTATATTATTTCAGTACATCTGTGTTGCTTAAGGTCTTCTGTGTAGTAATTAGAAGGATGGGGAAAGCCACTTACAAGAGCAAGTCTCAAAATGCCATATGCAAAAGCAACATAACTCAGTGTGTTTCTTCTGCAATAAAACATCAAATAATAAAAGCCTAAGATGAAAGGGTTGTGTCTCCTTAACTATGGTCAGGCAGCCAATTATTTACTGGCTATTGCAAAGGGTTGTTACATTCTTTCTAAGGTGACCAGAACTAAAAGGTGTATAACAGCAGGTTGGTTAGTAGAAAGAATCTCATTCCAGAAGGAAATGCTATTTGGGAATAAGGAAGGAAAAATTTTGATAGCTTGTATACAAAGACCATTTCTATTCAGGGGGCTTGGTGTTAGTGGTACTTTCAGCAAACTGCTGCTTCCAAGTTGCTTTGGGAAACCAAAAGCCTCCCAGCAGTGGCGTAGCGTGGGTTGTCAGCACCCGGGGCAAGGCAAGTAATTTGCGCCCCCTAACCCGTGGCAACCCACGCTACGCCACTGGACTCGGGACATGAAGGGAGCTCTGAAGCAGCCGTCCTCCTTAGCAAAGCTCGCAGCGCCCTCTATAGGCCCGAAGCAGAATCATTTTCTTCCCTCGGTTCTGGGAAAATAGGAAAAGGAAAGCCGCCCGAGGTCTTCACTTGCTCTAATTTAAACGTATCGCGTTATTAACGTCCCTCACCCTGCCCAGCAGTCTTCAAGAGACCCAGATCTGCAGAAGAAAACTTTGGCCCTCTTTCGTGCTCTCGACCCCGGGGAAGACCTGCTCGCGTCTCTTTTGTATTAAACGTGGGAAGCGTTCCTCGGCTTCATTCAATTCAAATTCAGCCTTGAAATACATGCAAGTCAACAGCAGAGAGCTGCGAGCGCCCCCCCCAGATGTTGCGCCCGGTGCGGCCGGCCCCCCTGCACCCCCCACGCTACGCCACTGCCTCCCAGATATCTGAATAATATCACTGCTGCTCAGGGGTGGGTTCTGGCAGTCATTACTGCCAGTTCACTTGTGGGTGGCTCTTGTGCTTGATGTGCACTCTGCGCACATGGGCAGTGCAATAAAAATTGCTCTGTGCATGTTCAGAAGCAAAAAAAACAAGATGGTGGTGCCTATGGTGCCGCCTGGAGAATCAGTTCAGGGGCATGGGAGGCCTGGGTCGCTGCCGGTTCCAACAACCCAGGCTGCCAAACCACTACTGGTTTGGCCGAACAAATCCAAACTGGTAGGAAGCCATCACTGCTACTGCAGTGTTGACAAAATGGTATCTAACTCTAACTTTTTCTTCCAGTTTTTTTTTACTGCCTTTGCAGATTGAAGCACCTCATCAAAGCCAAAGATGGGCTTGTATTGGGCTTCAAATACATAAATGTCTTGGTATGATTCTCTGCCTGCTGTTTCTGCTCAGGCAACAGACCCACAGATCAGTCAAAACTCAATGCTTTTTGATGTTGATAAACTCAAAGGCTGTTTTGTCAAATAGCTACGTAATCCCACAATAAAAACCCAGGAGGAATATTTATGGTCATAAGCAACTTGGAGACAGATAGATGGTAGGTAGATGACAGATGACAGAAAGACAGATAGACAGATGGACAGGTAGATGGACAGCTGGCAGACTTCTTGTATCTAGTACATTTCAAAACCGTCTTTCTTTTTGGCTGACCACTACAAAATAAAAAAAAATTAGATGCCTGGAGAATGACTTGTTCACAATCCTCAAAGAAGTTCTTTATTTAGTGCCATCTCCTATCAGAGATCAATCATCATCAGTGCTATTCTTTTTTTGTTTGTTTGTTTCTTTGGCATTTGTTTTCAGTCTTTTTCTGGCAATACGAAGTGTTGTAGTTTCCCATTGCCTTTCACATTGCTCTTACATTACCATATGAATATCTGCCTTCCCATCACTGTGTACACAACTATAACTGTGAAAGGGATCTTGGAGTCCTAGTGGACAACCATTTAAATATGAGCCAGCAGTGTGCAGCAGCTGCCAAAAAAGCCAACACAGTTCTAGGCTCCATCAACAGAGGGATAGAATCAAGATCACGTGAAGTGTTAATACCACTTTATAATGCCTTGGTAAGGCCACACTTGGAATACTGCATTCAGTTTTGGTCACCACGATGTAGAAAAGATGTGGAGACTCTAGAAAGAGTGCAGAAAAGAGCAACAAAGATGATTAGGGGACTGGAGACTAAAATATATGAAGAACGGTTGCAGGAACTGGGTATGTTTAGCTTAAGAGAAAGAAGGACTACGGGAGACATGATAGCAGTGTTCCAATATCTCAATGGTTGCCACAAAGAAGAGGGAGTCAAACTATTCTCCAAGGCACCTGAGGGTAGGACAAGAAGCAATGGGTGGAAACTAATCAAGGAGACCAGCAACTTAGAACTGAGGAGAAATTTCCTGGCAGTTAGAACAGTTAATCAGTGGAACAGCTTGCCTCCAGAAGTTGTGGATGCCCCAACACTGGAAGTTTTTAAGAAGATGTTGGATAGCCATTTGTCTGAAACGGTATAGGGTTTCCTGCCTAGGCAGGGGGTTGGACTAGAAGACCTCCAAGGTCCCTTCCAACTCTGCTATTGTATTATTGCATTACAACTATCACAATTAACACTTTTCTATCTACCCAGATCCAGTCCATGGGCCTTGAGTGACACCCCTGCCTTATGGAGTCACAAAATTGTCTTTGGATACATGTAGCATTTTGATTAAATCAATAACATTTTTTATAAATCATGACATTTTTATCAGTCAGTAATATTTCCAAAACATTTGAAAGGGAAGTAGAACCAGAGGTGAGTTGCTCCCGGTTCAGCCTGTAATGGGCGAACCGGTAGTAGCAGTGATGGGAGGCTCCACCCACCTGCCCAGATGCTTTTGCGCATGCGAAGAAGCATCATGCACGCATGGGAATATGCGCGGGAGCGTGCCCGAACCAGTAGTAAAAAAATTGGCAACCCACTACTGATTAGAATGGCTATATCATGCTAGTATTCTACAAAGTTTATACTGTTGTTTATATTACACTTAAATATTTTATCTAATGGCCATCTCACCATCCACAACTCACTAGCCTCAAGAATTGTAGGTCAATCCAAGTAAAAAAGAATTTTTATGATTTCTATAGTGCGGCTCAACTACATAGTTTGCATAATGAAGCACCTTGCAACAAGCAAGCCACTTCATTTTTTTTCATTTCATTTTTATACCTCTGATATCCTTGTCTAGATTTTTTTTTTTTAGAATAATCCACATTATTTGAATTGATGTCTAACCTATCCAGATATCAACTTTTTTACGATCTGAGAGGAAAAAGAATGATGCTGCTACAAGGATGGAGACTTTCCCAAGGAAATGAGGCATTATTTAACTTCAATAGCAGAGAGGAAGTCATGCCGCTGCCACACAGATGCTGTGTAATGGGGTGAAAGTGGGCATTGTAAAAAGAAATTGTTTGATTAGCAAGCTGTGACCTATAAAATAGCAGAAAGTTAAATTGGATGACCTGGGGACTTTATAGTTTGTGAATATTCCCATTTTAGAAAAGCACAGTCACTTAGTCACTCATGCAAAAGACTTGGTGAGGCTGAAACTTTTTTCGTGTCACAAGGACATGAATCTCCCTGCAAGGAACATCATTTTCAAAGAATTAAAGGGAATGCGTAGCAAGACTAATTGACTTATTTATATCCACATCCCTACTTTGCAATCAAAACTAAGCTAGAAAGTTAACAATGCGTGCATTTAGTATGATTTGCTCCAATGTACAGATTTCATTATATGGGATATTTATTTTGGCTTATTAAGAAGTTCTCAGTTTATAACAACTCTTACATTAACTGTTGAAAAAGCATATTAAAAGCACAGTTTGTCAACAACGATCTGGAAACAGACATGAAATTCTATGTGACTGTGTTTTAAAAAGTCTAATAACCGTGAGTCTGTATTCATTTTGCTTTTTTTTCCCCCCTTGAAGCAGCTATGCCTGTGTACAATCAGAAGGGTGTTCAAAAATTTAGAATGATTACTGAGTGATTCTATAAAAATGTAATCAGCAGACACATTGAAGTTGTTCAGGATAGCAACCCTTGGTTTAATTGGAAAGACTAATGAGCTAGCAAAATCATGTACAGAATATGCAAAGAATGATGTTGACACTTTCCTTGCCAATTGAAATAAATGGATAAATGAGGATTCCCCCTTATTTCCTCACCCCAAGAATATAATAGATTTTGACTAGCAATGATTGCTTATAGGCAATCAAGTTATTTTCAATTCCTAGTAATCACATAAATAGATTTTTCCCCATGATGCTCTATTCCTAATCTATTTGATGATTGCCCTCTTCTACCTTGCTGCTAGTTGTCCTTTTCTTGTGTTTCGTTTAACCTTTTTCAGCATTACAATCTTTGCAATGTGATGGGTCTTCACATAATGAAGCAGGATAATTTGAGCCTGGTCATTTGTGATGAGGACTATCAGATAATGTATTTGATGATCCATCAATTTGTTTTTTCTTGGCTATCCATTATGTTCTTAGGAGTCTTCTCCAACACCTACATTCAAAGGTGTAAGCCAGGGGTGTCAAACCTAAGGCCCGTGGGCCAGATCTGACCCATGAGGTGCTTAGATCTGGCCTGTGGGGCCACCCTGGAAACAGTGAAGGACCAGCTTGTGATGCCTCTGCCAGCAAAACAGAGCTCGGAAGGGCCACACGCAGCCCTCCTGAGCTCTGTTTTTGCTGGCGAAAGTTGTAAGAGGCTGCCCCAGCCAGAAACGGAGTTCAGGAGTCCATTTTTTCTGGCAGAGCACTTGGGCCACCATAGGAGCTCCCCATACAAGTGATGTCAAGCTGGCCACATCCATCCTGGCCAACCCCCCACTCCCGACATCAAACACAACCCTGATGCGGCCATCAATAAAATTGAGTTTCACAACACCCTGGTGTAAGCACACCTTCTAATGTCCAACTTTCACTTTTATAGAGTATCATGGGAAATAACATGGCTTGCATGATTCTGCTCTTTGAATATCTTTTCCAAGGACTTCGTGGCTGCTCTACTGAGTGTTAGTATATGGCATATTCCTTGACTGTTTGTGACTTTACTGTTGATGGTTGATTGAAATAAGATTAGCTTTCTGCATTGTATCAGCTTCTGAGATGTCTAATGTTCCAATTGCTTGACTTTTGTTCCTTAAGGCAGTACATGAGGAGTAAGGATAGATCAGTTTGTCTGTTTTTCAAGGGAACACGGTGGTGCATTTAAGGATATGTCACTGTGCGATAGGCAATGACAAGCATTCAGGTATTTATTTGATCTTAAATGAGGCTTGTAAACTGGCTTTGGGAAACTACTGCCATTCTTGCCATCAGCACTAGTACCTTTTTTTTTCCTCTTCAATTTCTCTGGAGCAGAAACTATGCAAAACAAAGACATCCTTACTTTATTAAAACCCTACTTCCATTTAAGTCATGCTCCATTAATGTTGGGTTGTGCCATACAGAATAACACAGTTGGAAGGGACTTTGGAGGTCTTCTAGTCTTTCCCCTGTTCAAGCAGGAAACTATAACACTGTGGGCAAATGGCTGTCCAGTCTCACCTTAAAAACCTCCAGTGAGGGAGAATGCTCAACTTCTAAAGGCAAGCCATTCCACTGGTTAATTGTTTGAACTGTTGAGAAATTTCTCCTTGGTTTTAGGTTGGATCTCTCTGATGAGTGTCCAACCATTACTTCTTGTCTTGCCCTCAGGTGCTTTGGAGAATATGCTTTCCCCCTGATCTATGTGACAGCCTTCAAAATATTGGAAGGTTGGCACTCCCTAGTCCTTCATTAGACTAGACCAGGGGCGTCCAAACTTTTTTCAAAGAGGGCCAGATTGGATGAAGTGAACATGCTGGAGGGCCAAACATTTTTCCGAACATTCTTTGAACAATTACAATTAAATACAAATGAATTATTTTATGCCAAGTTAATTGCAAATGGCATACTTTTCATTTCATAACATTAAGATCAACTGACAGCTGAGTTTTCACAATGTATTTTAAATACATTGTGTCCAAAATGAAGATTTATGCCCCATTTTCCCAATGAATCATTATTTTGTTAAGGCAGAAGCAAAATATGTGAGTTTTGTTGTTGTTGTGCCCAAGGAAAGAAACCGGGAACTTGAGTTACCCCCTTCAATTCCTTCTCACCCACACCTCTCTTTCATTCTCTACATCACTAAGATGTTAATAAACTTCCCCAAAGTTTAGACGCAGCAAATATGCAAGCGCGCACACACGTACGCTTATTGATACCCTTTAAAAACCTTCCGATATTTGTTTATAGCGGCTCATGTGAGCTTTAATAGGCCATCTCCTCTTTTTTCTTTTTTCTTTGGTCTCTTCAAGCAGAGAAGTTAATGCGTGGCTGAATATTTCCTCCTTCCTTCCTTAAAAAAAACAAAAACAAAAAACCAACCCACCTTGGGGGAAGGTTCCTTGCTTTTCGCCTGCCAGACCTCTCCGAGCCCGGCGGAGAAGCTACAAGTATCCCTTGGCCCCGTGCTTCACGTACTGCGCCTGCACCGCCTGGTAGTTTGCCCATTTCGCAGCCTGTGTTGTGTCTTCCCTCCCTCCCCAACCCCTGTCCCGCTTTGCTTCTCCTAAGTCGTTAACGCTGCGTCCATAGTTGTAACGGACCACACTGCTAGCCACCAATGCGCTCACGAGTGAGCAAGCGGTGGCTGCCATCATTCCGATATTATTTTGCTCTCTGATGCACTCGGTTATGTTGCTCTTTAGTAAAAGAAAGATACACAGAACCGCAGTTCCCGTGTCTTCCCCTTTACCCTTATTTTTTAGAGCTTCTGTGCGATTTCAGAAATGTGTTTTTAAAAAGTTTACCGCCCACGAAAACTAATTGAACCCAGAGGATTCTAGTCACTCAATCATGGTGGAAACCAGTTTACAAGCAAGTCGCCTTGCCTGTTTTTAGGCTGGCCTGTGGATGACAGGTACCTTTGCTGTAGGACAGAGGTTCTCAACCTTGGCGACTTTAAGTCCTGTGAACTTCAACCCCCAGAATTCCCCAGCCAGCTTCCGATGCAGCCCTCTCACTGCCCTCCCTCCTGTGGCAGACAGTCTTCTGCTTGCCACCCTCAATCAGAAGGGAGGGCCGTGGGAGGGCCACATTTACACAGAGCAGGGAGGGCTGTTAGAGGGCCGTATTAAACCGCCCCCCGGGCCACAAATGGCCCACGGGCCGGACTTTGGACATGCCTGGACTAGACAATTCCTGCAACTGTTCATCATATGTTTTAGCCTCCAGACTCCTGATCATCTTTGTTGCTCTTCTCTGCATTCTATCTAGAATCTCAATATCTTTTTTGTTTCATGGTGACCAGAATTCCAAGTGTGGTCTTACCAAGACAATATGTAGTAGAACTAATCCTTCATGTGATCTTGATATTATTCCTCGGTTGATGTAGTGTAGGACTGCATTGGCTTTTTTGGAAATTGCAGCATATTGCTGGCTCATAGTTAAATGTTTATCTACTAGGACTCCTAGATCCCTCTCACAGTTACTTCTGTTAAGCCAGGTACCAACTATTCCTTACACATGCATTTGTTGTTGTTGTTTGCATAAGAGTAAAACCATACTTTTTCTTGCCACTAAATTGTATTTTGTTGAACGGGCCCAATGTTTGGGTCAAAATCTTTCTGGATTTGAGCCTATCTTCTAAAATGTCAGCTATTCCCCTTAGCTTGGTCTCTTCTGCAAATTTAATGAGTTCTTCTTTTATCCACCTATATAAATAATTTATGAAGACATTGAAGAATAATGGGCCTAAGACAGAGATACCCTATTGCATACTTCCTCCATGTAGATGTAGTTCCATTGAGGTCTACATGGTGAGTGTGGTGATGCTTTCTATCTCTCATTTTTCCATCTTATCAAGAAATAGATTGCAGTCTACTTTGACAAATGCCTCATTGAAGTCAAAGTATACTATGCCCACAGCATGTTACTGATCCATCAATTTAGACACATTGTCAAAGAAGGCAGTAAGATTTGTTTGGCATGATCTGTTTTTGACAAACCCATGTTGTCTCCTAGTAATAGGTTCACTTGCTTTTAGGTCTTTTTTCACAGATCTGTGGCTTGATTATCTTTTCCAAGATTTTCCCTATTAAAACCTGATCATGCCAAACAAATCTTGCTGCGTTCTTTGACAAATGGTATGCGAGCACATGATATAGTGACTGAAGGCAGTGATTAAATGCTACTGTGATATACTGAGTTCCATGATGCAGCATGGAAAGATGATGCAGAAGATATGACATGGCCGTTCTGTTGTCTAAGCAGTTATGCACTGGGCTGAGACCACCTTGTTCAGATTAAAAGTCAAAATGCAGACTACACAATTCATTTGTTATGATTTCTGTTGACATGGGAAGAAAGGAAGAGGAGGCAACACACTTGGAATACAGACACTATTTTGTTGTGAAGTCAGACATTAGTTAGTGGCTGAAATATTACAGCCTAACTTCATGAACTTTATCTAAATGAAAAAGTAGGAATACAGAGAATGTAAACAAGCATATGTCATCAATGACACTGTGAAGGAGAGAGATAAAAGGGAATCCAGCACAACTTTCATGAGAGGACAGTGCTGTGATAAGAGTGTGAAAAATATGAGATTTGACAAGGTATAAATTCTGAATTACTATTCTTGCTTGCTCACAAACTCTCCGGTACCTTAAATGGCTAACATTCCACAGAATACCATAAAGATATTATTTGTCTTTTTCTCGGGACAAACCTAACAACTGAATAATAACTTTATTGGGTCTTAAGATGAATTCAAAAGGCACAAAGTGTAAAAGCTTTTCAGTTGTTTAGAGTATTTTATTAGGCAATATATTTGAAATACCTGGTGCAATTTTTGAATTTCCTTGGTTCTTCGTATCCCTTTCTTTTAATAAAGTTATTGCCCCTCTATGAATGTTTTTCATGGGCCTCCATTGTCTCTAAAACAAGAATTGGAGCAAGAAATTTTGAAAAGTTACTTCTCACTGACTTCCTTATGAAGTTATGAACAAAATCAACAATGAAGCTTCCTGATATTCTGTGTTATAACCTGGGGTCTTTCTCTACTCCATGTGGTTATATATCACAACAACAGTAAGGAAAAAAACAGTAATATGATGAAAATATACATTTTCTCAAGTAAACCATCTGGAGATCATACAGATGAAATCTGTGATTCTTCTCCTTCTCCCATTTCTGCTTTTAAAGCAAGTGGTAACAATAAGTACATATAGTGTATTGCATATAAATACTGCATTTATACAAGATCACTGTGGGTAATGGTAAAGGCTCCCCTCACACATATGTGCTAGTCATTCCCGACTCTCAACAAAGAGCCAGCGCTGTCCAAAGACATCTCCGTGCTCATGTGGCTGGCATGACTAAATGCTGAAGGCGCACGGAACACTGTTACCTTTCCATCAAAGGTGGTCCCTATTTTTCTACTTGCATTTTTACATGCTTGCGAATGGCTAGGTTGGTAGAAGCTGGGACAAGTAACGGGAGCTCACTCCGTTATGTGGCACTATGGATTCGAACTGCCGACCTTTCTGATCGACAAGCTCAGCATCTTAGCCACTGAGCCATCACACCCCTTGGGACTTAAGATCACCATACCGAGGTTTAAGTATATGCATCCTTCTCCCCCAATTTTGCTGGTGGTTCTTCTACTACCCCTTTTAATTTTGCAAAACATAACATATTATCTGACTTCAGAATCATTCAAATCATTTTAATGAACATATATCTTGACCTTAGTGGTGGCATTTTATTGTTCATGCTTTTGACATTTAATTATACCATCACTAGCTGATGATGGCTACAAGGTCAATTGTTGATTAATATTCATTTTGGTAGAGTACATTTTATAAACTCTTATGATAAACCCTTGGTCCATGTGCCACATGTTCCTTTAGGAATGCTATGAGAATGTTTGAAAGTGTTTCGATGATTATTGATTTTAATGTTTTAATGTGTCAGGCCTGCAGCCATCTTTTCTTTGGATCTTTGGCCTGCCACACTTTCTATTATTCTACTATGCATTTTCTATTGTGGGAAAATGGGAGAGGGGATTGTAGGAGTGAGATGCGAGGTAGCCATAACAAAATTCTTTCTAGAAAGCCAAGGTCATCCTTTGCCTTTGCACCTCTGCACCTGACCGGAACTGGATGGGTGGAACTGCCAGCGTGGCAGTGGAAGGTTGGACCATGTGATGGACTTGTGACTGTGGGGACAAGATTTGAACATTCAACTGGTAGGGAAAACCAGGAAGCTTTCAGATTTGGGTTTTCCCAGGTGTGCGAACATGTTTCAATAATAAATTGGAACGTTGAGCAATACTTTCCCTTGGACTCTGATTTACTTTTGGATGCTATTTGGAACCCTGACATTTGTTTTTATTCTGTAGGCCACCCAGAGTTGATTGATGCAAGATGAGTAGCAAAGGTAATAAATAAATAAACAAAGAAACAAACAAACAAACATATGCAGATGGAGAAATTTGGGGATTATTAAAATATGGATCTAGTTGTTTTATGCAACGGCAATAAGTCTTGTTCATGCATGTTTGATGACTACATGTTTAATTGAAAGAATGACATTATTGCTTTCCTACACAAAGGGAAAGATAACAACAGTGAATGTAGGGAAATTTGCTTTGTGAAGAATGCCTAGAAAATTATTTTGGAAATTCTGATTGGAGGATATGGAACGTGACACAAAGGAAAAATTGACAAATGCTTTGTGACATTTCCCAGAGCATCTCATTGTCCTCATGAAAAACCTGTATACAGATAAGGAAGTCACAGAATAGTCAGAACACTCTAGATTGGCAAAAAAATGAAATAAGGTTTATTTATTTATTTATTTTATCAGACTTATTAGTCGCCCCCTCTCCCCACAGGGACTCGGGGCGACATACACAAGCAACGGTCTAGGACTACAAAGGAGGAGGTAAAAATAAATAAATACGATAATCAGGGAAGTTAAAACCCCAATAAGAATAACAGTTTAAGAGCTAACATTGGCAATTAAAATTAACCAAGGGGTGGAACAGTTGTCAAGATTATGCCAGGCCGGCTAGCTGAAACAGGTGGGTCTTCAGTTTACTGCGGAAGGAGCGGAGATCGGTTGTTGTCCTGATGTCTGAGGGGAGGTCGTTCCAAAGGGTGGGACCCGCCACAGAGAAGGACCTACTCCGGGGCACCGCCCTCTGACAATCTCTAGAGGACGGCACCCGGAGGAGACCCTCTCTGTGTGAGCGAATGGGCCGCAGGGATGTATGGGGCAGGACACGATCCTGACACTATTGACACTATTTTATTCAATCTGTATGCTGAATGTAACAATAGCACTTAGACTTATATATTGCTCCAAATTTTAAAAATGTCAGCTTATTCCCTCCAATAAACTGGGCCTTAATTTTACCCACCTCGGAAGGATGGAAGGTTGAAATCAACCTTCCTGAGTCAAACTCCTGACTGTGGGCAGAGTTAGTCTGCAATACTGCATTCTAACCACTGTGCCACCACAGCTCCACCACAGAATGTATTTATATAAGGAAGCTGAATTGGAAAAAGATGAGTGTGGTTTTAAATTGGGAGAGAAAAAATCAATAATCTACACTATGCTGATGATACTGCTGTAGTAGCCAAAATGCAAATGATCTACAAGCTGTAATAATAGAAATTAAGGAACAATGTGAAAAAAGGATTAAAATTAAATACAAAAAAAGACCAAACTGATGATAACAGATAGAAAACTCAGCTTTGGAATTTGCAATGAAGATATTGAAGTGGTAGATAGATAGCCTATGATGTTCATCAATCACCAAGGAGCATGCAATCAAAAATCGAGTATAGACCAGGGGTGTCAAACTCAAGGACCGCAGGCGCATCCAGCCTGTGAGGTGCTTAAATCCAGCCCACGGTGCCTCTGCCAGCAAAAACAGGCCACGTGCATCCCCCCTCCCCCACAACCCATTTTCAGCTTCCTCACCTCCTGCAGCACTTTGCCAGGCAGAAATGGCTGCATGGAGGCTTCACGAGGCCTTGTATGGTGCATTTTGGGCTGGCAAAGTGCTGCTGGAGGCTGAGGAGGCTGAAAACTGTCTGGGGAGGCTGAAAACAGGTCCTCGCAGGTCCTCTGCAGTGCCTTTTTTTTGGGCCGGCAAAACGCTCCTGGAGGCCATGGAGGTAGAAAATGAGGCACACCCTGTTTTGGCTCAAAAAACTACTCAAACTACTCAAAATTTCCACTACTGGTTCTCCAGAACTGGTCAGAACCTGCTGAATACCACCTCTGGGATAAATGAGCTGACAAATTGCAAGTTATGATCAATTGCAAGCTACAACAAATGGAGAAAGCCAAAGAAAATGGAAGCATGTATCCCTTGAGAGAAGCCTTACTAAAAATCAGGAAACTGAGGAAGAAATTTTGAGATTTGTAACTACTGGTAGAAACATATTGGGTTGAATATGGCCTGTTCTGAGGGATGAACATTTGACAGAAGAAAAATTCCCTATATATAAGAGTGTGAATGTATGAAAGAATTGACTCCAGAAAAGAAATTCAAAGATGGTATGCCAGATGGAGTGAATAGTTATTCAAGCATGTAATGTATTTGTGCTAAAGAAATGTAAGACAAAAGGAAATCATAGTCTGAAGCATGGCCAGAAGCAAAGATAACCTCCTGTGCTTAAAGTTGTTTGATTTAAATATACATAAATCGAAAAATAAAGGCTACCGTGTTAACATCTAGAAAAAAAATGTTTGCATTTATTGGCAAAATTCTTGAAAGTAAGGTTAGACTACCACCCAGCAGTCAATTGACAAGAATATTCCTATGTACTTTTGCTTGGATTTATACAAGTGAAATAAGTCAGATTTTACTTTTAAAATATGAAAAATCTGTGATGAAAGCTTGAGGATCCTTTAATGTTCTGGTACCTATTTCCTTTTGCTCTGGCCCGAGGTTAAAGGTTAGGTTTCTTAATTATACTGCACTGATAAATTGTAATGAAGAATTTTTTAGATATTTTATATCTTAGATATTATTTGTGTGTGTGTGTGTGTGTTTGTGTGTGTGTGTGCACTAACTGATAACCCAGTGTTGCCCAAGTATTTATTTATCTCAATCCTCCTTCCATTAATGTCATCACAATTTCTAATATACATATTGTATTTGTGCTGATAAATAAATAAAGGGAGACTAGTATGGATCCATTTCAAGCTATTTAGCTCTCATCAGCTAGCCATACCCTTACTGGGATTCGAACCAGGGCTGTATTGCATATTAGGCTGATGTAATTGCCACTAAGCCACAGGCTCTCCTCCTTTATCAGCTAAGCCAGGGAAATAGGTATGTATTTGTGTTACAACCCCTGGTGTGCCCAAATATGGGAGGGAGCTCACTACTCCCTCTTTCTGTCATTCGGCTCATCACAGAAAACCATCGAGACAGAAACTCATATTTTTATTTTTAATGTTGCCTTTTTATATTTGTGTTGTATATGTATATATATGTACCATGGCTAGCTGATGAGAGCTAAATAGCTTGAAATGGATCCATACTAGTCTCCCTTTATGTGTTGCACAAATACAACGCAAATATAAAAAGGCAACATTAAAAATAAAAATATGGTTTTCTGCCTGCATGGTTTTCTGTAATGAGCCGGTAACACAAATACGTGGGGGGGGGGGGGGGCTCGAGGCAAAACTAGACCTTATAGTCTCCTTATTTCTAGCCAGGTATCTCAAGCAGTAGACCAGTGATGGCAAACCTATGACATATCAACTCCTCTCAAAAGCACACCCCGTTCCTGTGCGGTTTTCAGAGGTTTTGGAATTTGAGAGAGGCAATGGGGTGAGCTCTTGTGCAGCCTCCAGAACCTCCAAATATTGCAAGACAAAAGGCTGTGTTTTTGTGTGGTTTTCAGAGGCTGCAGAGGCCATGGAAGGATATTCTCCAGAGCCACTTCAAAAATGAAACATTGTACAACCCAGAGCTGCATCAAATGGTCTGCGTAAAAAATGGTTTTGTTTTGTTGAGGGGGAAGGGTAACATCCTAACAGAATCAAACAATTTTCCAAATTGTTGACATACCAAGCCTAAAATGTTCACCATCACTGCTCTCATTTTAGTAAATTAACTTTTCCTGCCACTTTTAAAAAAGGCCTGATATGCCAAATAATACCTTTCTAATTATAGAAAAGGTTCTTTGTCTAATTTTTTGAAAGGATACTTCTGTGATAAGAATGTAAATTCTGTATCATGAATCAGTCCTGTACTTTCTATTTTTGAAAGGACACTGACAATACTACTGTTGAGATGTGGAGATAACTAACTTCCGTCTCCTGGTTCCTGATAATTATATGCAAAGGGACACAGCTGGATCCTGGTCAAGATGGTAGCAAATGTCATCCTGATTTGCCAGGAGCAGGATTAGTAAATTAAAAGGAAAAAAAATGAAGGCTATCATCTATTTTCCCCCCTCCTGCAAATTCAGGGTCAATGGTGCCATTGATTCTGACATTTCCAAGAGTAACCTTTTCATATAACCTTATGCTATAAAATAATTATCAACAGCTTGACCAGAAGACCAGAAAGATATGGCTCGTGCTTTCAAAACTGGATTTGGACAAAAAAAAGTTTGCAACTTCTTAATTTAAAAATGAAATAGCCCTACTCCATAAAGATGTCCAATGTCAGGGTTCCAAGTAATACATCCCATTCAATAAGAATGCCAAAGCAGGCAAATTCCTCAAAGAAAAATTTATTGGGACATATCAAATCGACAACGCTCCTAATGGAAAACTTGCTCTAAGTTCACACCAGTTTTACACCCAATTAAAAGTAGAACTTTGTCACTTCCCCACCAGAGTCTCCAGTCACATGGTCCAATCAGCATACACTACAGTTGCTAGGTGACCTGAGTCTCCACCTTTCAAACACTTGCACCAACGTCCTTGATTCCCAGGAGAAATAGTTTTATTTAGGCTACAATACCCTAGCTATCTCTACACTCCCCCCCCCACTCTGACCCCTTTCCCCAGATTGTGTCAGCCCTAAAGCAGTGAGAAGAGAAACCTCCTTAGAGAAAAGTACAAAAAGAAAATGGCCACAATTTGTCCAACTTCAGGGTTGACATCCATACCAGCAAGCTGAGTAGAGGAACAATTTGCTGAATAAAACTATGGTAGATGTTGAATCACATTATCTTGGGCAGAAACCACAGGTGGGTAATTACCGGTTCGGACCGGTTCAGATGAACTGGTAGTGGTATTGCAGACTGGGTCACCGGAACTAGCAGCGACCCAGGCCTTCCACAGCCCCGAACCAGTTCCCCAGTTGCCGCCGCCATCGCCATCTTGTTTTGAGTTCTGCACATGCGCAGAACAATTTTAATTGTTGAGCGAGTGAACCAGCAGTAAAACTGGCCAGAACCCACTCCTTGCAGAAACATGGTCTCATCCGAGGTATGTTTCTCCTTGACAAGTTGCATGAGCAAACAAAAATCATGATTATTGATTGTCTGTTTTAATCAGTAAGTATTTAAAGCAATTTAGTTTGTATTACTATTTGTAGATTGTTTCATAATTCCCTTTTAAGGAAACAGGCATTGTTTTCCCTGTGTTTATTAATGACCAAATAGCTAAATAACTACTCTGGATTGAGGATGCAAATTTGAGTCCTATAATTGGCTATGATGCTTGGCTTGTAAGCCTTAGTTAAATCACTGAAATCGCATCCTGGTCATAAATTGTTTCAGCTTCTTCCCTCACACCTTCACTACTAGGCATTGCATGCCAAGACAACTAGACACAAAGACCTAATTCCCACAGCACTGTCTTATGCCTAAAGATATTTACCCATGTAGTAAGCTGTATTGCTCTTTTTCTTCTCGTCTTTCTCATCTTTTCTACTATCTTCTCTTATTGGTATCTTATGATTTATTATTTCATCTTGTGATTTATGATCAATGATTTACCACTTTGATGTTTGTATGTACACTGACAGCTTATGCACTAGAGTCAAATTCCTTGTGTGTCCAATCACACTTGACCAATAAAAAACACTCTTAGCAGTGTCAGAGATGTAGTTGTCTTCCAAAAGGTGCATTATGTTGAAAATGAGGATCATATGACCACAGCAGCCGCCTGGCAGCACTGAAGTAATGACAGCTTTCTCAAATTTCATTTTGGTGGAAGTAATGGATCCTGGCAGTGTTTAAATTAGGCTATTAAAAGTATCTTTTTTGATGAAGTTTTGTCCTATGATGCACCATTTTGCTCAGTTAAAATTTACAGACTCAAGAGTTTTGGTGGTATCTAGATTACTATGGCAAGATTACTATATACTAACTGAGGAGAAATTTCCTGAAACTGAGGAGAAACTTCCTGACAGTTAGAACAATTAATCAGTGGAACAGCTTGCCTCCAGAAGTTGTGAATGCCCCAACATTGGATGTTTTTAAGAAGATGTTGGATAGCCATTTGTCTGAAACGGTATAGGGTTTCCTGCCTAGGCAGGGGGTTGGACTAGAAGACCTCCAAGGTCCCTTCCAATTCTGCTATTGTATTGTGTTGTATTGTATTGGCCCAACATGGAGGAATGTTTGTTGAAATTGACAGAAGTTGCATCTGACAAGGCAAACTGACGTCTTTGATTATAGAAAGAAAAAGGTCTACATTTCTTCATGACTGGAAAGCCCTTATAGACTTGGTGTGCAAAGATGAAAACAATGAACTTGTGACTTATGGTATTGATGGTTAGACAGGATAGATTATAGAAAGAAGATTGTCATGATGTCATTTTGGACAGAGGACAAAATATAATTGTACTTCTAACTGATGAGAAGAACATCAGAAGCCACTTCTTTAGATAGCAACAGCACTTAGACTATGTACCGCTTCATAGTGCTTTACAGCCCTCTCTAAGCAGTTTACAGGGTCTTCATTTTACCCACCTCGGAAGGATGGAAGGCTGAGTCAATCTTGAGCCTGGTGAGATTTGATCTGCCAAACTGCTGGCAGCCGATGATCAGCAGAAGTAGCCTGGAGTACTGCACTCTAACCACTGCACCACTGTGGCTCATATATTTCCTTATATCTTTCTCTTTTTTCTCTTTTCTTTTTTTCTTACTACACTGTTAGCTTTTTGTTTTCTTTCCTTTTTATTTTTTGTTTTGTTCTATTCTAGTTAGTACTAATTCTTATTACTGCTGTTAAAGAGGAGGAGGAGGAGGAGGAGGAGGAGGAGGAGGAGGAGGAGGAGGAGGAGGAGGAGGAGGAGGAGGAGGAGGAGGAAGAGGAGGAGGGTTGGCAGCCTAACACAAAGGATAATTCCACTGTTCAGCCTGCTCAGCTAAGTTCACTTGCCAACCATATTGAGGAACAGAATAAATAATAGTGCAAGCTGCAAATCAATGCACTTTTCACATTATCTCTGATGTTATTTTACTTTTAGTTCCATTACATTAATGGGGGCAAGCTCAGAGCTCAAGGGCATGTAGATATAGCTGAAGCAGATTATGTAAAGGAATGATGCTACTTCATTAAGCTTTCAATAAAGAAAAGATAAAGTTAGAACATCAGCTAAGAAGGATTGGAAATACATTATTTTTTCCTGGCTCTTGCAGGGCACGGCAAAGAGACAGCTTTCATGGAGCTGAGCGATCTTTGCCAAATATTCATTTATTTCCAAAATAGGTGCTTGCACTGTGGAGGCTGGTTAGGAGTCACACAGAGTTAGATGAAAGATGAAAGAAAGAAAGAAAGAAAGAAAGAAAGAAAGAAAGAAAGAAAGAAAGAAAGAAAGATGGACGGAGGGAGGGAGGGAGGGAGGGAGGGAGGGAAGAAAGAGGGAGGGAGGAGATAAGGAAGGAAAGAAGGAAGGAAGGAAGGAAGGAAGGAAGGAAGGAAGGAAGGAAGGAAGGAAGGAAGGAAGGAAGGAAGGAAGGAAGATTTATACTTTGGGTATTTCATGCAAATATTTAACTTCACTGTTCTTTATATGCCTAAGTTAACAATTCACACACCAATGAGGAAGGAATAAAGAAACACTTTCATTGCATGATAATTGCTTTAGACTTGGGAGAAGAAACAGTTGCTTTTTTTTCAAATTTACCAGCTGTGTTAAGGATTTCAAAGTAAACTAATGTATTACTTTTTAACAATACACATGCACTATCACATATAGATCTATGCAGGCACATTCACACACAATAACTCCACAAACACATACAAGTATTTTTGTGTATGTGTGCAATGCATATACACACATCACACGTCAAGGATCGAAGAGATTCTTCCCTTTCATCTGACAACTATTTACTGAGGACTCTGTTATTCTCATTGCCAATTACATCTGTTAATCCTGGAGTCAGTTGGAGAAGCATTTTTTTACTATCCAGCCTCTCTAACTTCTCATCTTTGCATCAGATGCTACTGTCTATAACCTTGCATTGCCAATGGGACAGCAAATCAGTCAAAAAGAACAAAAGCTAGTAAGAAAAATACATGAGAATTTCTCTTCATGGCATTATTTTCTCAGACATTAAAAAAATGTAACCTGAACATAACACATGTCTAAAAAAAAATCTGTTCCGAATTTGCCACCCTCCCAAACCTGCTGTATGAGTACAACGCCCAACTCTTCCTAATGAAATGGCTAACCCTTGGTCTCTGACATTTTTCTATGTGATTGGTGGCACATCTGGTTCACCCCATGGAAATTTTACCCCAGAAAGTAGAAGGGGGAAAATGCATTTAAAAACAGTCCTGAATACGTATTTCTTTTTTTTAAAAAAAAGGTTTTTTGTTTTTTATGCTCTTACATACAATTATAGGTATACATTCATATAGTTATTCTTCTTCTTTCCATTTGTCATTTTTATACATTTATTATTCCATTTAAAAGATTATAATGTACAGTTTAGGTTGCTTTATTTACCATCCCATCTGCCTGTTTTAACACCACCTTATTTTCCCTTTCTTTTCTCCCTGCCTCCCTTCTCTACTTTCTTCCTTCCTCCTCTCCTTCCTCTTCCTTCTTCCCTTACTCCTACTCTCTGTCTTCGTCTTCCTGCCCTCTCTCCAATAGGCGTGCTGCAATCTCCTACCTGGAGGCTAGCGCACAGCCTCTGGCAGCTGGCTTTGTCAGGCATCATAACTGCGAGGACTTAACAGTGACTGATGACATATATTGGGGGAGGAGCAAACAGGGTCAGAGGCGAAGCGCGAATTATCTAAGGTCAGAGTTGGCTCCAACTTGTCCATGCAGGCATGAAGCTCCTAATAAATAACAGGATTTCTTTTGAAGCTTGGCTTGATGCTCATGATTTAATTCGGGCATCAATAGGAACCCTAACAGTTCCATCCACACTAGTCCCCATGCCTTCCCTTTTCTAGATATTTGTATACATAGATGCCTTCCCCCTTCCCTGTGCATGTTATTTCCTTTGCCACTATACCATAGAGGAAAGAGAAAATGGTCTTGAGGGAAAGGAGGAAGGGCCACTACAAAGGCAGCAATCAGATAAAAGGGGAATGAGTCCAGGACAAGAATGTAACATCATTAAACATCCTCTCTAGTTCACATGAAGAGACAGGGAGGGAGGGAAGGGGAAATGCATTCAGACTGGCAATTATTTTCTTATTATAAATGTCAAGAGCAGGAATCAGAAGTCCAGGAAGTTCAAATGAATGTAAAGATTTGTTGCAAGCTTAAGCTCTCTATAAAAATCTGAACTACTAATAGTCAAAGCAAAACGGTGATAGATAAGGGTCAATAGAATTAAAGATAGGCTTTTTTGTGGACACAAAGGGATTCGAGACTAATGACATGTTTGACACCACCTTTGGGCTCAGCCCAATAACTTTATAATAAAAGCAGTACTGACCTACTGACAGTTAGTTTCCTGGTCTGATCTCATAGGGCTGACAAACACAGGCCTTTTCTATTTTTGTTTTCCCTGATTGTCCTGAAATTACTTGCTGGTATGATATTTCACAAATGTACATAAGCTGAAGTAATAGTATTCTGTGTGTAAAAATTAAAATTAATTTTTACTACAATTATTTTAGTGCTAATGGTTTAAGCATATGATATACGGACATTATAATATTAAAGAGATTTTATCTTGACCAGTGCCTGGGTGTGAAAAAAAATCTGTGTAAACTACTCTGAGCTTGTTGAAGGTATAAATGCAATAAAATAAATTGCGGAAGCAGCTGGCTTGTCAAGGCAATTGAGGTGTTAATGTGGTGGATATTTGAGAGACAAAGCATTTTTCACACAGAATTATTTCACAAGTGACCTTATTTTGCATAAAATAGAGACAAAGTCTTGAATATAAGAAGAATACCAGATGGAAGAATGTCTCATACAACCAAGGAAATAGCACGTCCTGCACAGATTACAGTACTGAGAAGAAGTTTGGAAAAATTAACACAACAAGTAAAACCAACTACATTCTAATTATGAAAGAGATATGAATATGATGTGCATGTTCAGTGAGCTTGAACATTTATTTAGACAGCTGAGAGATTATAAAACAGCCTTCAAGAATTAAAGTGGACAGAAACTCTTTATCAGACTAGGTGTCAAGTCTTCTCCCACCTGGAGAATTTCAGGCAGATGTTATATAAAACAATATGAGAGAATCAAGCCCTGAGGATCCTTTACTGCACTAACACCAGCTCAACTTACACACACACACACACACACACACACACACACACACACACACACACTGTATTTTTGGAGTATAACACGCACTTCTCCCTCCCCTAAAAGAGGCTGAAAATTTGGGTAGCTCTTATACTCCAAATGTAGCCCCACCCACCCACCGGCCCCCACCCTTCAGCCTCCATGCATTCCCTTCCTGGCTGCAGAGATTGCCACAGACAATGGCTTGCATTTTTGGGCTCTGTGCCTCACGTTTTCAGCCTCCAAATGCTCCATTTGAGACCCGTTCAAGGCTGCTGGGATCGCCAGAGCACATCGCCGCTGATTGCTGCCTCTGCATGTCGTGTTTTCGGGTGTCGATCAGAGCATTCAGAGGCTGAAAATGCAAGATGCGGAGCCCAAAATGGCAACCGGGGACAGCTGCTTCCTTTTCTTACCTCTTCTGCACTTCGCCTCCTATACTAATTGCAGCTCCCTGCGATGATCAACTGTGCTTTAGAAGCTGCTTTTCAGCCCCAACAAGTGCATATGCTCACAACCAGCAAACTAAGGTGCTGAAGCTGTACTGAAGGACTCTAGCCAAATGAATGCCTGGTAGACATAATTTTTTTTCCTATTTTCCTCCCCAAAAACTAAGGTGCGTCTTATACTCGGGAGCGTCTTATACTCTAAAAATACGGTACAACATACTAACTGGAGCTATCACTAACAAAGATGCAAAACAACCCAAAGACTCTATCAAAGGCTGACAATCCAATAAGATAGCATCATCAATGGTAACAAATGCTCCTGAGAGGAATTAAAGAAGCAGTCTGTATTCCCACCTCCAAAGAGTCATCCCCCCAAAGAGCATACCTTCAAGGGACAAACCTACCGTATTTTTCGGAGTATAAGGTGCACCTTTTTCCTTCCTAAAAAAGGGTGAAAACATGGGTGCATCTTATACACTTAACGTAGCCCCACCCACCAACCGACCCCAACCATTTGGCCTCTGCCTCCCAGCAATTTACCTCTTTGCAGCAAATGGGGGCTTGCGGAGGCTTCAATAAGCTATAGCAATCCCTGCAGCCTGTAACAGCTGATGATCGGGAGAAATTGAAAATGAAACTTGCTGTTTGCTCCATATGGCAAATTGTTCAGAGGCAGATTTTTTTCTTTTGTGCTAATCAGGCTGTTTTCTGCAAGGAGGTAAGTCAACAACTATAAATGCCTATAGAATGTTTAAATTACTAGACTTATTTTTTTAAAGACTGCTTTTTTATTATTCTAGACAACTTAACAAAATGAAGAAGCTTTTTAAAATAAATGCTTGATCTGAAGAGGCCCAATGCTATTGTTTTAAAAAGTGCTATTCTTTTAAATAGCAGAGAATAACTATACTTCCAGATAGCACATAACTTTTAATAGCATCTGTACAAGCATAGTCTGAAATATAACACTACAAACAGTGTATATTGTCTGTACTGTTTGCTGCAAAGCGGCAAATTGCTGGGAGGCAGAGGCAGATATTTTTCCCTTGTTTTCCTCCCCAAAATCTAAGTGCATCCTATACTTCGGAGCGTCTTATACTCCAAAAAATATGGTATTTTATCCAATGCCTAAATTTGGCCCCATATCCAGACTGAAAATCTGGATTATAGGGCCTCTCCATTGCATTTGGAGAGAAGACAGCATTTATCTTCCATGGTTGGACTGTGAAATGGTTTTCTCACCTCTTTCAAGACTGTCAGCATCTCACCTACCTTTAGCATCTCTTGAACTCAACCACAGATTGTGGCCATGCTACAGAGAACCTCATCCACTTCCCCAGTTTCAACAGAGTGAAACAAATCCCAGGTAACATCGCAAGTAGTTTTTCACAGTCATCACATTGAATCCTTGAATCAAATCTTATCCATAAGAAGGTAACAAAAATGACACCATAACCCAGTGACGTGCGGTGACGTTTATGACTGGTGAGGCTGGTGACGTCATCAAACCACGTGGTTGCTCCGATCGCAAGGGCGCAGCCCAAACGGAGAAGTTTCTTCAGCTCCAGCCTCAATCAGCGCAGCCGCGGTCCCCTTCATCTTGCCTCAGGAAGGAGGGGAATGGGACCATGTGTGCAGGGGAAGGGGATCGCGGCTCTGCTAATCTGAGGCTGTGCGCTGAGGAGCCGCCTGCACACATAGTCCCATTCCCCTTGCAAGGATCCCGGGCTCGCCCGATGTAAAAAATGCCTAGGTACCGTGTTTCCCCAAAAATACAACCTGTCCCGCGCTCACTGACCTAGCGTTATCCTGAAAGCGCCAAGTTACAGGAGCCGGGGGTGGGGGGAGCGCTCACGTTGCTTGCCACCTTTGGTATACTGCTAGGTTGGGGAGTGGCATTCTGTCCGGCCAGAGGGGAGAGTTGCCAGGCGGCTGCCGCCCGGCAAATCCCCTCTCCAGCCAGGAAAAGCACCATTCACCAAGCACTTGCGCAGCTCTCCCAGGCCATCGCTGCCGCCCGCCGCCCGCCGCCCGCCGCCCGCCGCCCGCCGCCGCCGCCCCGCTCCGCTCCGTGCATAACATCCAAACTCCAAAACTTCCAGCATCGGCCGCTCTAGGAGTGCTCTCTATGGTGGGCCGGCTGCTGGACAGAGAGTTTTCCGGACAGAGTCTTCCAGCAGCCGGCCCACCATAGAGAGCACTCCTAGAGCGGCTGATGCTGGAAGTTTTGGAGTTTGGAAGTTATGCGCGGAGCGGAGCGGGGCGGCAGCGGCGGGCGGCGGCGGGCGGACAGAACGCCACTCCCCAACCTAGCGGTATACCGAAGGCGGCAAGCAACGTGAGCGTTCCCCCCACCCCCGGCTCCTGTAACTTGGCGCTTTCGGGATAACGCTAGGTCAGTGAGTGCTGGACAGGTTGTATTTTGGGGGAAACACGGTACCTAGGCATTTTTTGCATCGGGCGAGCCCGGGATCCTTGCAAGGGGAATAGGACCACGTGTGCAGGCGGCTCCTCAGCGCACAGCCTCAGATTAGCAGAGCCGCGATCCCCTTCCCCTGAACACGTGGTCCCATTCCCCTCCTTCCTGAGGCAAGATGAAGGGGACCGCGGCTGCGCTGATTGAGGCTGGAGCTGAGGAGCCTCCTGCATACGTCCCATTCCCCTTGCAAGGATCCTGGGCTCGCCCGATGTAAAAAATGGCAAGATCGGCACACTTGGGGCTGCTGCTGAGATGTCCAGGGAGGCTAAACCAAGCCGCGCGCCTCTCCCAGCCACTTTCACGGCTTCCTGGAGTAATTCTTTTTTATTTTCATGATGAGAGTGGTGAGGCTCCGCCTCCCCTGCCTCCACTGACTGCACGTCACTGCCATAACCCTACAGAACATAAGTGTCACTGGTCTTTCAAATAAGAAGTGTGTTATACTGAGAAAGCTGTTGGATGAGAATCTGTGGAAGCAGTATAAAAGAATTGTATGATTTTGTTCCCAGTTGGAAAACAGGTCAATCACTGTCCAAATCATGGTATTCCCACCATTTTCCGGCAGTTCCACTATGAAGTCCATCACAATCTCTTCCCAGGGCTGGGTGGGCTTAGCTACTTGTTGCAACAACACAGGTGGCTTTCCCAGGCTCTTCTTCATCATTACATGGGTTGCACACTCTTAACATAGCTTTCAATATCCTTTGTCATCCCTGGCCACCAAAATTTTCTCCTAGTCAGGTGCAAGGTTTTCAGGAAACCCAAAGTGCCCTGCCTACCTGGGGCCATGGCTCCATTGTAGGAACTGCATCCATAGACTGTTAGGGACATATAGTTTAGTCCCCTTCCAAGCTAGCTCGTCCCTGATGGTGCTCCTTCTCCCGATATGGGGGAAGCCTTTATGACTCTCAAACACAACTACTAAATTGTAATTCTTAATGTTACGAATTAGGAACACCAATAAATACCAGGGAAATTATCATATTCACTGCATTTAATTAATTGTGATTTTGTTAAAATTAAATCCATTGTTGTTTAATCCTGGTCTAATAGTTTTTTGTTCTGGCATCTCTTCTTCTTTGGAATAGAATCAACATACTGTATCTAAGATAGGTGAATCTCATTCCCAAAATATTGTCTGCTCTTGATCTTGAATAGCATGGAACAGGATTCTGATAATCTTTGGAAAGATTATAGCCAATGTCCCAAAAGGAAAATAAAATATACATCTTAAACATCTTCAGGTAATTAAATCTTCCTTTATTCAGCCTTTCTATCTTTCTTGTGCTTTGTGCTGTTTCACCTTTTTTTTTGTTTATATTCATATTCAAATTTATATCAATTTGCTTAATTAGAATATGTATATATTTTTTTCTCTTGAGATCATCCATATCTGTAGACTACCATAGGAGATTAGGATTTATAATTTGTATAAATTCTGTAAATTACTTGTTTTACATCTCTCCCAGAGTTTATCATACTTTGTTGAATTAAATGTATAGATGTATTTTAACAGTTGTAAATTAAGGGCCAAGGCTTCCATTAAATCATTGGGATGAGATTAATGGTATTAAATGCATATTATATTGAGACTGAAATATATTTTAAGAGTGATTCTAATGTTACTTTCCATTTCATGTTTCATCTATAAAACCTTTCTAGTAGGTTCTCTTTGGTCAGTTTTTGATTACATTATAAGTATGGTGGCTTTTAACCCACCAGATTTTCAACAATATTATTTGATCTTTAGCATTTTTATGTTTTTTCTGGAGTTTATCTTATTATGATTACTTCCCTCTCTGGGCTTGTTTAGTAAACAAATTTGTAGCACTCTGAAATCTTGGCAGGTCTTAAGTATGTTAAACTGGGAAAATCATTTCCTGCTTTGAAAGCTGCTAAACATATTTGGTTATTAATATGTGAGTGATTGCAATTGGATCTAAAATCAAGTCAGAAATTGACATGATGGTCTAACTTGAAACTGAAAATAGTGGTGAAAATGTTTTAATGGAAAGCTTGGGCTTTAAATTAGTTAATTCTCCAATGTTTGTTTTAAAGATTTTGTGGGTTTGTCTTTTGATTTTTATTCATTTTATCTTTGGCAATATATACAATTGAAATATGCATTAATTAAAGAATACTGCCTGGATGTGTTAGCAGCTTTAGGAATATCTGAACTCTAACCCCCTTAAAAGATACCCTGCTTGAGCAGAAATCAACAATTCAATTTCATAGAGATATCAAACAACAAGATGAAAAACACTATTGTACAAACACCCCCACACATGCAACACACATATTAATATCAATTTGTGAAGAAATATTATATTTAAAGATCTCAGATGTTGAATTGTATCTCTAAAATACAAAAACATATCATCTTATAAAGATCTTTTGTTTTATCAAACTTGGGTACAGCAAAAAGGATAATCTTATAGGACAGTTAAAACTCTCCTGATTTTGATTTAGGACATGTTTGTTATTTATTTTTTAAAAGTCTCTGTGTAGACTTTTATCCAAATCCAAATTTAATGATAAAAATGACTGAACTGATTTCATATGGACATTCAGAATTATGTGGATCTTTTATTCCTGTATTTCTTTTTCTTGTTATGTTTAGTTTATTTACCCCCCCCCACACACACACCTCTTCTCCTATTAAGGTTTTTTTCCCCACTATTTTATCACTATTTAATGCACACTTTTTTCTTTTGTGTGTGAGGGGAGAGGGGGGAAAGAGAGGAGGAGATGAAGATGAAGAAGATGAAGAAGAAGAAGAAGAAGAAGAAGAAGAAGAAGAAGAAGAAGAAGAAGAAGAAGAAGAAGAGGAGGAGGAGGAGGAGGAGGAGGAGGAGGAGGAGGAGGAGGAGGAGGAGGAGGAGGAGGAGGAGGAGGAGTGTCACTGTGTTTTTTGGTTTGCCAGCTGTGCTTAAACTCTAAGACATACGGTAGACTGATCTGACTCTTATCACTAAACTCACTACGCATGTCCACATTCTTCTCCACACCTTGCTTCTTTGTTCGCCTGCCAAGAAGATAGGCAGGAACGCTGCCAAAATGTAATCATTAGCTAGTAAGTTTTGTTTTTCATTTTCTTTACAATAAAATGTGTTTCTTACAATATATCTCAGGTTTATTTTTCTTAATTATAAAGTATGCTTCAAGGAAAAACCATGGCTCATCCCTCATTAAATACAATTACCCCAAGAGGGGAATAGGGCTGAATTTCCACCCTGATAAGGAGGAGGAGGAGGAGGAGGAGGAGGAGGAGGAGGAGGAGGAGGAGGAGGAGGAGGAGGAGTTCAACCATATTGTATGTGTTGAATGTACTACTTAATATATATATTGAGTAGTACATAATACATTGAATATACTATATCTTGGGATAAGCAGGAAGAAGGTGAGCATGGTTGTTGAAGTAAGGAAGAAACATCAACAACCTCCACTGTGATAGCTGAAAATTCAAATGGCCTGCAAGTTCTAAAGTCAAGGAACATAGACTCCTATTTTGGGAGGATCTTGTTTTGTTTTGTTTCCCTTCTTTGATTATTGGGGGTTATTTTGGATTTTGGATAATAATTTTATTGTTGAAATTATAATTTCAACAGTGAAGATTAATACAAACTGAAAAAAAGAATAACATAAAAAGAATAAAAAATACAAAGAAAAAAAGAAAGAGAAGGTGCAGAAAAGAAAGGAAAGAAGAAGAAAAGAATGTAGTAAAGAAAAAGAAAAGAAATATATAAAGAAGTGACTTATCTCCTTCATCATAATAAGCATAAACAATTTTAGTAACTCATCATCTCCTCTTAAAATACAACAAATGATCTCCTCTTTCCCTTTTCTCATCTATAAATAAATTAGTGGAACCTTGTTATTTCAGTTCTCCTGTCAGCAAAAGCCCATTAAAGTTACCAGAAATAACAAGATACCTATTTTAACCTTGATCAAAGAAATCAACTTTATATTCCTTCCTTTTACTTATCTTAATCCTTAATCTATTCAAATAATGATGTAGAACTTGATTTCTTTTCATTGTTTTTCTTTCTTCCTTCTCATGGGTTCTTCAAAACTTCAACAAGCCTCTTTTGTAAATCCAATATAGAAAAATTATCAAGGTCACCCTCTTGGTTTCTTCATCCTTTTTAATTATTAAGACACCATCCAGTTTTTTTGTATGTTCAATGTGATATACATTTCACTATGTCAATCTTGCACCCTGTCATTTGTAAATTCATTGTCAAATTAGTCACAGTCTTATTCCTCTTCCATAACATTTAGATATTATCTCTCCATAGAAGCAGATGTCCCTGTTGACACTATTAAAATTAACTTACGAATCTATTGTTCAAAAATATCCTTCAATATGTGCAATGTTAGAATAGTTTGCTTTGTTCTTTAATTGTAAATTGAGATTGGATGTTCTTGTCCTTTAATTATAATCTTTGGTTCCTTCTAGTTACCTCTGGGGTCCAATTTTACAATAATTTTTTAAAGAAAATCAAGACAAATGTATTCACCCACAGGAAAGATTCTTTACCATTCATTCCAAAATCTTATTTCAAATGTATGTACCTTATTCCATTTGTAATTTTCTAACATCAAAGTTGTAAATACTCTTTTGCTGTTTATTTCAACAAAATTTATGTTCTTAAGGTTATAATTGAAACTTTCTTTCACTAAGGACACACATCTGATACTGTCAGACATGCTGATCCAAAAGTACCTACTAGCTGAAAAGCAGTTAACTACCAATTTCTTGAAGTGGATAGAAAACAAACCATTTGAATTTAGTATCCTTTCAAATATGCCCACTGTGGTTTGAGCAAAATTGCTATTCCTCTGTCTCCCAGAGCTCAAAACCCACCAGAGACACAATCTTTCAGTTCCTCAGATGAAGAGCAATTGTCTGGGTACTTGTGAGTGAATGATTTCAAGTCCTCTACTTATCTGGAGAAAATCTGAAGAACTTCTGCTTTATTGCACTACACTAGTCTATGTTGTTGATTTGCTTAAGATGTTTTGGAGGGATCTTGTTAGTTTGCATGGTACAGTGATACTAAGCGTAGTAGTCTGTTGATTATTTCAGAAATGATTTTGATGTAGAAATGTACTTGCTATAAATTATAATGTGTTGAGGAGGGTTGCATAGTAAGGAACTTTGGATCAAGTTGTGTGGTTATCCAATGTGTTGGACGATGTGGTAGGGGTAACACAATACTTCTTGGCTTGTAACTTTGGTCATGAAGCACATGGTTAGTGAGGAGCCAGCTGCCACATGCAGTATAAGGACTATCACAGACACTCTGGCAGACCATATCTATTGACTTCTACTGGCCTCCAGAAAACATGATAAAAACACCTTCATTTTACAATAGGTGGGCAACTCAACCAGCTTTAATTGAGAAATTAAACATTTTAGATCAAGGCAATTTAAAAATGTTAGAATAATTCCTGCAAATTTGGCATTTAGAAAAATCACTCATCCATAAATCCATAGAGAGCCCAATAAACATACCATTTAGCATAGAAAATCCAAAGCCTAAAGAAGGAAACAAGTAATGCATAACATCTAGCAGCCAACGTCTTGGTGAACAAGAAACCACAGCAGATAAACAACCTCCGCCAAGGAACAGTCAAGGAGTAAGCTACGTCCCCACCAAGAGTGGCAGGGAAAGTTTGAATATATAAACAGCCAACAAATTCCATGCTCATACTTTATTTATGCATTTGTTAAATTTATATACCGTCCATCTCATGGTTCAAGGCAACTCTCATATGATGATAATGTTACTTTGTCTGGCAATGAAATGTCTGCAAGAATACAGCTGAGGTCAGAGCAGGGGGTGGGCTACTACAGGTTCACATGGGTTCGGGACAACCCATAGCTAACGTTATGGCTGGTTCAGAGAATCTCCAAATCCCACCCCGGGCTGGCCCCACCCCACCCCTCCCCTCCCAGGAGTCTCCACGCAGCCCGTTTTGGATGCGAGGTAAGTACAGGGCTCACACAGATGGTTGGGGAGGGGGAAAACAGGCCTTCCGGAAGGCTGGAAATAAGCCCAAGGAGAAGCTTGAGGAAAACCGCCAGAGCCTGGAGAAAGCAAAAATGCCCCTCCCCCGCCATGGTGCCAGAAGCCAACTAGGCCATGCCCACCATGGCTACGCCCACCCAGCAACTGGACAGAGAACCCATTGCTGAAATTTTTGAAGCCCACCCCTGGGTCAGAGACCACCAAACTTTCAACAATTAGAAGATATGTAACAGGTCTAGTGATACTTCCCTGGATAGGCAACGTAATCAAACCTTGATGTTAAGGAAATGAAAGTTTGTAAGACCTATCCGCATTTCTATATTTTAATTTCCTACACTATGCTTTATATTGACTAGATGTGGTTCAGTGATAGATGCCACATCTTTGCGAAGAACATTCTGGGAGATTGCATTTGTTCTCCACACCTACTGAGTTAATCTGATCATATTTTTCCTGACCTTTTACTGCATTTGAGCACTTAATTAGAATCCCTGAGGCAGAACCAGTATCTGAAACTTAATCTTTGACAAAAGTTCCCTTCATCAGTCAAAGCTGTATCACTCCAACATAATTCCTCCCAGGCTATAGAAGCCTTTTCTTACTTCTACAATGTTGACCTTTGATTAATTTTGCCCTCATTTGGTTTGTCAATGCCCCTCTTTCCTTCAGAAGAAAAATGCCGGATTTCGATCTCTCTACACACCAACCAACCAAATGGTTTTGTGCCACAATTTTGCTGCTTTTTGTTTCAGCTGTAGGTACAAACTCAAACACATCGGTGGTACCTTGTAATTTCCAAAAGACTTTTTTTATTCTTTGCCAAAAAAAGGGGGGATCTGTTTTTCAACAGTGATCTCAAAGTCACCAGGAATTTCTTGCTTTAAAAAACACCTTTATTGTACTGTTAGAAGTAGTGTCAATCCTGAAGCTATTTTGGAGCATCTTCAGGGCTGCCATAGCAGGGTTGGCTAAAACTGTGGGAATGGGAGGGGGGAATAGTGATAGCTGGGGACTTATAGTTGTTTTCAAAAAGTAGTAAAAGGCGATCACATGACCCCAGGATACTTCAACCATCAACGATATGCGCCAATTGCCAAGTATCCATATGCGACTATGGGTATGCTGCAACGGTTTTAAGTGTGAAAAAACAGTCATAAGTGACCTTTTTAAAGTGCTGTTGTAACTTCAGTCACTAAATGAATGGTTGTAAATTAAGAACTACCTGCGTACGTCATTAGATAGGTTCCCATATCATAATCATCATAATTTTTTTCTCTATAAGAGGTACAAAAGAACTAGAACTGTCTGCCAACTTTTCCTAGGATTGGTTAGATAGGCAAATTTTAAAAAGTATTTCATGCATTATGTACTTACAATAGAGACGAAGTGAGCATAGGAACACCATGTATCTGGACAGAAAGTTTTCTATACTTTCAATACAAAACAAAGATCATATAAGGTGAGACAGTCTCATGGTTTTCGGGTAGTATACAACATTTTACTTATTTATAAGAATTATTGATCAAAATCTGTAATTCAACTACAAGTACTTTCTGGACCAATACAACCAAATAGATTACTGCTGGATGCATTAACTATTAACCATTTGAAATATGTACAGGACTTAATGTGCCTTGGCAGCCTATACGTTTTTATCAGAGAAGCTGGCAGGATTCAGAGATTGTAATGAACTGTCTTATGTAGCCATAGAAGTCAAAATGCATCTTTACAAAGCAGATGCCTCCTTAAGGGAATCAAGTCAAATGCTATGGCGGCACAATGGATTTTTCTGTCGATACAAAGTCCATGATGTTCCTTCCTATCCTTACTATGCATAGATAATGTAGTTAAGAGTTTAACTGCTTGGGATCTACAGGTCTCAGGCCATACATGCAGATAGATGATGATGATGATGATGATGATGATGATGATGATGATGATGATGATGATGATGGATAAATGATAGTGTCAAGCCTCCAAGTAACAAACCTAAAAGCTAATAGAAAAAGAATACAAAGGCTACAATTAAAAATGGCTACACATATGTCATCTTCAGAGTAGACAGAGAGATAGACAGATAGATGGATGGATGATGGATGGACATAGATGTAGATGTACATGTACATGTAGATACAGATATATAGATATACTGTACATATAAAAGCCAATATGTGAAATAATGCTGTGGTACCCAATGCATCCCTTGCAATGATTGCCAATCCTTGAACTGCTCAAGAGTCCTCTCATTTTTCAGATGTTCCTTAAGGTAACAATGAAATCAGAGCAATAAATGAAAGCCTTACTTTTTTTTTTTAGAGCAAAAGTTTGATTAAACTATCTGCTCCTTCTCTGCTCCAGTTCAGCTGCTCTCAGTTGGTTCTGTTAGACTTGAACACTATTCTTATTATCCAGGGATCTATAAGCCAATAAATCACTATTCAGACATGATTTTTCAAAACAAAATCACATTACAAATGTTAAGCTGCCTCCTAATGCAAGAATGTCAAATGTAACCCCTCCGAACATTCTGCTGTGGATAAGCATATTAATAAAGCAATCACTGTCTAAACTCTCTGCATTTCACTGGTTTCAATTCCCCATTGCATCTGTTCAGAGATGGAAGAGATACGGTACTGAATTTAGGACATTTAAAACTCACTTGCATCTCTTTCCTTTTCAAAAGAATATTGGAACAAAAAGTTTCTTTTTATATTACCTGATGAACACAACTATTTCTTCCCAACTTTCCACTGCTTGGTGTGTACAATAACCTGTACAACTTTGATAAATATTGCACAATGGCTTTTCATAAATGACATTTTATCCACAGTATGTGTGTCTCTAATAGTTATAGTTTAATGAACCACATTCGCCAAGATGGGTGAAATTAAATTCATCATAGATTTGAAGACTGCACTGCAGTGAAACGGCTTCTCATTCAGTATGGAATAAATTTGCCATTCTGAATATGCAGAAATACGAAAAGGGAAAGAGTGTAACCATAGAAACTACCTTTGAGCAGGAGTAAAATACCTACAGAAATGTATTACTAATAAAAGTCACTAAGACAGTCCCAAATGACAGTAATTAATAGTGTTTATATGTATGTGGGATGTATACGCAAATAACATTAAGAAACAAATTAACATATAAATGCAATCGTCTCTGAATCACAATATTTGAAACTATAATTGCAAAATAAAGAAAAACTGACATTTTCATCTACCAGTGTTTAATTCCATTGGGTGTTTTTTTAAAAAAAAAATACGTATCTTCTCTTACAAATCTGCTAATTTGAATTAGCTGAATATCTGTCTTTGGGAGTTTCTCTATACAATTCAAAATCATCAAAATCAAGCACTCGAATGCCTATTTAGTTGCTTATCCTACAGGGATGAACAGTATCCCCTAAATTTCAAGTTTCTTAGAGAACATCTAAAACAAATTCTATAATTTTATTTTGCATCTTTTGCTACAGATTTTCTTTCTTGCTTTTTAGGGGTTTTTTTCTCCTCATGTTTCCAAGCCTGCCAAAGAAGAACCATGCAAACGAAAATAATGATTGCGGCACAATTCTTTTTGTGCCGTTAAGTGTTACTTATTCAGCCTTGTGCATTGATCAAGCATACCACAGAGAAATATCAATAAAAATATGCACCTAAGTGTTTCAGCTCTGAGTTTCTATCTTTCCCCCCAAATCAATGTGAATGTGGAAAATAAAGTTGTGAAGAGCCTCTACATAGCAAGCATGTTAAATGTTAACAATTTTAGCATTCCTGGAATTTTCTCTCTCTCTGTCTCTCTCTCTGTTAACATTCTGAATGCAGCTGCCTTGAGTTTGCAAATAAACAGAAAGATGGGATATGACTTGAACGGATAAATAAATACAGAGATGGGGGGATCACAAAACAAGCACCACAAATGCAATATTTATAAAATCTCTATCTCTTATTCCATTATTCCATTATGATGATATAGAAACCAATTTTAGGGAAGCAATGAAACAAGTGATACCTTCTCACAATTGCAGGAGAAGGCCATCTTCCATCTTAGTAAGAAATGTCCATCTTCCATCTTAGTAAGAAAAAAGGATGTAACAACAACTTTATCGAAATATCTCCCTTACTTCCAGGGTAAGGAATTCATTGGATTTTCTGCCGGATGATGGAAGCAACCTTGGAGGTCTTCTAGTCTAACCCCCTGACTGACAGAGATTTTTCACCCATGACCAGTTGGGATGAACTGGCAAGTTCGTTTTGGGGTATCAAGAGGCCATTAAGTGGCCATTAAATAATGAAGGTCAAGATATGAAAGGAAGAAAATTAGGCCTGGATAACCCAAAACTACACTGTCTACATTCCTACCTGAGCTTAGTGCACAAGATAATCTGCCACAACATCCTACCTGTTAATGACTACTTTTACTTCAACTTCCAATAACACAAGGGCTATCACTAGATACAAACTCAATGTAATCCTTTCTAATCTTGATTGCAAGAAAAAAGATTTCAGCAATAGAGAAGTGTGGAACACCCTACCTGATCCTGTTGTTAGTTCCTCTACCTTAAGCTGTCTACCGTGGACCTTACGCATTTCTTAAGAGGTCCCTAAAAGGGCGTGCATAAGCACACCAGCATACCTATCATCCCTGTCCTACTCTCCCCATTTATTTGTACCGTTTTTATGTTTATTGCTACGTTTTGCTTATTTATATCCATTTATTTGTGCCATTTTTTATGTGTTTTCATACTTGTTTCCCTGTACTTGTTGACAGATAAATAAATAAAATAAATAAATAAATAAAATGCTGTATTTTGTGGAGGTTTGTGGGTATGTATGCAGTAAGAGAGAAAGAGAAAATGTTATAGTTTCAATGGATTTAAAAAAAAATCATTTAGGCCCCATAGCATTCTCAATTTCATCGTTAATGAAACTAATCTTCCTTATTCGTATTTAATAAAACATGGCTCAGCAAAGTATTAATATGACTGAAATTGTCACTAATGCATTCTGACTGTAAGTACCATAAAGCCTTTCTGGAATATCCCTACACTGCTAGACAGAGTGATGGAGGGTGGAAAAAAAGAGTAAGAGAAATAAACCTCAGAGGGACCACCTTTAAGAGAGCAGTGTTGCAGTAACAGAGCTTGAAACTTATTTTCCACTAGAGGATTCGCTGATGAGCTGACCTCAGAATTCAAAATCCACAGTGGATTTGATTAAATGAAATGAAAACCAATCTGGAAAGTGATTCAGATGAATCTTCATTCAAGGATGAGACCAAAATAGTCCCGATAGGTTTTGTATGTGTGGCTGCCCATACACCATTAAAAAAAAGGAGGAAATTGATCATCAAAAGAGAAGAATAGATGCTAAAACCAAGTTCATTCTGTTTGCATATGATGGCAATAGCAGTTAGACTTATATATTGCTTCACAGTATTTAAAGAAGTGCCCCCAGAGATGGGTAGCAGCCGGTTCAGTTCGACCGAACCGGTAGTGAAATTCAGGCAGTGGTGAAATTCAAATATTTTCACTACCCGTTCTGTGGGAAATGGCTTGGTGGGCCTGGCAGGGGAAAGATACTGCAAAATCCCCATTCCCTTCTCACTCCTTGGGGAAGGATATTGTAAAATCTCCATTCCCACCCCACTTTTGGGCCAGCCATGGGTGGTATTTGCTGGTTCTCCAAACTGCTCAAAATTTTCACTACCAGTTCTCCAGGACCTGCTAAATTTCACCCCTGAATTCAGGCCTAGGTCGTAGAACTGACAGCGACCCAGGCCTGCCACGCCCCCAAACCAGATCCCTCGCTGCTGCTTGGCCACCGCCATTTTGGATTTTAGTGACTGTGCATGCGTAGTTCACTGTAAAGAACAATTTGCATTGAACAGTGCATGCGTGCACAGCGCACAGCGCACAGCATTGTGCGCAGGTTGCAAACCAGCAGTAACGCCGGCAGCAACCCACACCTGAGTGGCCCCGAACCTTTTGGGCCCCAGGGACCAGTTCCATGGAGAGAGATTTTTCTGCAGACTGGAGGGGAAGGGGTTTTGTGTCCTACCTGCATCCTGCGAAAGGAGCTTTGCTTGTTTGTGCAGCCCAGTTTCTGGCATGCTGCAGCCCAGTGCCGGTCCATGGACCATAGGTTAGAGGCCCCTGCTTTACAGCCCTCTCTAACTGGTTTACAGAATCAACATATTGACCCCAACAATCTGGGTCCTCATTTTACCAACCTCGGAAGGATGGAAGGTTGAGTCAACCTTGAGCTGGTGAGGATTGGACCTCTGGCAGTGGCAAAATTAGCCTGCCATGCTGCATTCTAACCAGGCAATGAAAGCCAATCTGAGGCATTGGTTAAAGACACTAGTGAGTTCTAGTCCTGCCTGCGGAACAAATCCAGCTTCATTGGCTGGGTCATTTTGTCTCAGCTCTAGAAAGGAGGCTATCATAACCGCCATCATACACAAGAGCTTTGCATTCGCTAGCTGCTAGTCTGCCATGAACTATGGGGGGAGAGAGCTAGTCAGGAGAGGGAAGGCTAAGTACTCGTTGTACCTTTCAGAGACACCATCTCAAGGTCAAAGTGCTGGGAATTGAATACAACAGCTCTCCAACCAGCCCACCATTGAAGAGACAGTTCCCGAAACAGTTTATTCAAATATAATTGGAGAATAAGAGACCGCCAAGGGGGAGGAACTGGAAGGGGATAGTTAACAGGGAAAACTTCAGTTCTGGCTTTGCTATACTGTATACCACTTGGCTTTTAGTAATGTTTACCTTTCACTACAAATGGAATTTCTTGCCTATAGAACAGTGGTGGATTAAGACCGGTACGCCCGGGTATGGATTGGATTGGATGTATTTGAGTTATATGCCGCCCTTCTCCCAAGGACTCAGGGTGGCGTACAGCATTAAAAAACACATAGTACAAAAGTTAAAAAGAAATTAGAAACAGTCCAAAAAACAAACCCAATTTATATAACACTCACATTTTAAAAATTAAATAAAATTTACAAGCCAGGCTGGCTTGCTAAAAAAGCCAACTTTTTAGGGCGCGTCGGAAGGACCGGAGGTCAGGGATTATGCGAAGCTCCAGGGGCAGCTCATTCCAGAGGGAAGGCGCTCCCACAGAGAAGGCTCTCCCCCTGGGGGTCACCAGCCAACACTGTCTGGCCGACGGCACCCTGAGGAGGCCAACTCTGTGGGATGGTACTGGACGGTGGGAGGCTATTGGTGGCAGTAGGTGGTCTCACAGGTACCCTGGCCTAAGCCATGGAGCGCTTTAAAGGTCATAATTAGTACCTTGAATTGCACCTGGAAGACAACCGGTAACCAGTGCAGGCCGCCTAAAAGGGGTATAACATGGGAGCACCTAGGTACCCCCATGATAACCCGTGCGGCTGCATTCTGGACCAGCTGAAGCCTCCAGGTGCTCTTCAAGGGCAGCCCCATGTAGAGAGCGTTGCAGTAGTCCAGGCAAGAAAGGACGAGTGACTGTGCACAGAGCATCCCGATCCAGGAAGGGGCGCAACTGATGTACCAGGTGAACCTGGTAAAAGGCCCCCCTGGTCACGGCTGTCAGATGTTCTTCTAAACTAAGCCACGTATCCAGGAGGACTCCCAGATTGTGAGCCTTCTCTGAGGGGGCTAAAATTTCTCCCCCTATCATCAAAGATGGAACAAGATGCACAAATCGGGATGACGGAAACCACAGCCACTCAGTCTTGGAGGGATTGAGCCTGAGCCTGGTATGGTATGGGCCCTGGTATGGTATGGGCCTACCAGTATCTGCTGGGAGCACTGGGTACTGTTTCGGTATGATGCTCCGGAGGGCCCACCTGCCCGTCTGCCATCCTTACCTGTATTTGAGCTCTTTGGGACTTCCACACACATGCACAGAGCATATGGCACCTGCGTGATATTCTACCAAGCTGCTGGAGCATCACGGAGGTGTCACAGAGTGTCGCGGATGGTAAGTACACATGCATTTGCTACCTATGTTCATATGGTGGACACCAGACCCCATTGCACCATACCAGTTGCAACGGGATCCGGAACCCACCACTGCTATAGAACCAAGTCGGGACAGGCATGACAGAGGCAATGGCCAACTGTTTCTAAAAATGTTCCCTAGATAACCTCAGAGATTTAAATCCAGGCTTTGATGACATCAGGCATCTTTTTAAACATGTTTTGTTTGAATATCTCCATCCTCTCCTCTGTTAAGCAGGCAAGACATGATGTTACAGGATTTCATTCAGTTTATGGTGTACTCCACAGGGGTTAGGCCAGCAGTGGGTTCCTTCCAGTACAGACCAGTTCGGCTATATCGGTAGTGGTTTGGCAGCCTGGGTCACTGGAAGAGGCAGCGACCCAGGCCTGCCACACCCCCAAACCGGTTCCCTGGTCAGCGCTGTCGGCAGCACCATTTTGTTTTTTAGTTTTTCAGTTCAATTAATTTTAATTGTACTGCGCAGACGCACGCAGCACACATCAAGCGCGCACATGAGCAAACTGCCAGTAGTGCCTGCTGAAACCCAGCCCTGGGTTAGAGTTAGGCTTCATGTCATGAGTTAGGGTAAAGGTTGGGGCTGGGTTAGGGTTAGGGTTAGGGTTAGGGTTAGAGTTAGGGGTTAGGGTTAGAGTTAGGGGTTAGGGGTTAGGGGTTTGGGGTTTGGGGTTAGGGGTTAGGGGTTATGGATTATGGATTATGGATTAAGGATTATGGATTAAGGGTTAAGGGTTAAGGGTTAGGGGTTAGGGGTTAGGGGTTGGGGATTGGGGATTAGGGATTAGGGGTTAGGGGTTAGGGGTTAGGGGTTAGGGGTTAAGGGTTAGGGGTTAGGGGTTGGGGATTGGGGGTTAGGGGTTAGGGGTTAGGGGTTAGGGGTTAGGGTTAGGGGTTAGGGTTACGGTTTAGGTTTTGGGATTAGGGATTAGGGATTGGGGATTAGGGATTAGGGATTAGGGATTAGGGATAGGGTTAGGAGGTTAGGAGGTTAGGAGGTTTGGGGTTTAGGGTTAGGGTTAGGTTAGGGTTAGGGTTAGGGTTAGAGTTAGAGTTAGGGGTTAGGGGTTTGGGGTTTGGGGTTAGGGTTTAGGGGTTAGGGATTATGGATTATGGATTAAGGATTATGGATTAAGGATTAAGGGTTAAGGGTTAAGGGTTAGGGGTTAGGGGTTAGGGATTGGGGATTGGGGATTAGGGGTTAGGGGTTAGTGGTTAGGGGTTAGGGGTTAGGGGTTGGGGATTGGGGATTGGGGATTAGGGGTTAGGGGTTAGGGGTTAGGGGTTAGGTTAGGGGTTAGGGTTACGGTTTAGGTTTTGGGATTAGGGATTAGGGATTGGGGATTAGGGATTAGGGATTAGGGATTAGGGATAGGGTTAGGAGGTTAGGAGGTTAGGAGGTTAGGAGGTTAGGAGGTTTGGGGTTTAGGGTTAGGGTTAGGGTTAGGGTTAGGTTAGGGTTAGGGTTAGGGTTAGGAGGTTAGAGGTTTGGGTTAGGGTTTAGGGTTTAGGGTTTAGGGTTTAGGGATTAGGGTTAGGGTTAGGGGTTAGGGGTTAGGGTTAGGGTTAGGGTTAGGGTTAGGGTTTGGGTTAGGGTTAGGGTTAGGGTTAGGGTTAGGGTTTAGGTTTTAGGGTGTAAGGTTAGGGTTAGGTGGTTAGGTGTTTGGAGTTTGGATTAGGGGGTTAGGGGGTTAGGGGTTAGGGTTGGTGTTGGGGTTGGGGTTTAGGTTTTAGGGTTAGGGTTAGGATTAGGGTTAGGAGGTTAGGGGTTTGGGTTAGGGGGGTAGGGGATAGGGCATTAGGGTTTAGGGTTTAGGGAGTTAGGGCTTAGGTTTAGGGGTTAGGGTTTAGGGATTAGGGTTTAGGGAATTAGGGTTTAGGTTTAGGGTTAGGGATTAGGGATTAGGGATTAGGGATTAGGGATTGGGGATTGGGGATTGGGGATTTGGGGTTGGGGTTTGGGGATTGGGGATTAGGGATTGGGGATTAGGGGTCAGGGGTCAGGGGTTAGGGTTAGGGTTAAGGTTTCGGGTTTAGCATTAGGTTTAGGGTTAGGGGTTAGGGGTTAGGGGTTTGGGGTTACGGTTAGGGTTAGGCTTAGGCTTAGGCTTAGGCTTAGGCTTAGGCTTAGGCTTAGGCTTAGGCTTAGGCTTAGGCTTAGGCTTAGGCTTAGGCTTAGGTTTAGGCTTAGATTTAAGTTTAGGCTTAGGCTTAGGTTTAGAGTTAGGGTTAGGGTTAGGGTTAGGAGGTTAGCGGGTTGGGTTAGGGGTTAGGGGTTAGCTTTAGGCATTAGGGATTAGGGGTTAGGGGTGAGGGGTGAGGGGTGAGGGGTGAGGGGTGAGGGGTTAGGGTTAGGGTTAGGGTTAGGGTTTAGGGTTTAGCGTTTAGGGTTTAGGGTTTAGGGTTTAGCATTAGGGTCTGGGGTTAGGGGTTAGGGTTAGGGTTAGGGTTAGGGTTAGGGTTTAGGGTTTAGGGTTTATGTTTTAGGGCGTAAGGTTAGGGTTAGGTGGTTAGGTGGTTAGGTGTTTGGAGTTTGCGTTTGGGGGTTAGGGGTTAGGGTTGGTGTTGGTGTTGGGGTTTAGGTTTTAGGGTTAGTGTTATTATTAGGGTTAGGAGGTTAGGGGTTTTGGTTAGGGGGGTAGGTGATAGGGCATTAGGGTTTAGGGTTTAGGGAGTTAGGGCTTAGGGTTAGGGGTTAGGGTTAGGGTTTAGGGAATTAGGGTTTAGGGAATTAGGGTTTAGGTTTAGGGTTTAGGGTTAGGCTTAGGCTTAGGTTTAGGCTTAGTCTTAGGGTTAGGAGTTAGGGTTAGGGGTTGGGTTGGGGTTAGGGTTTAGGTTTTAGGGTTAGGGTTAGAAGGTTAGGGGTTAGGGTTTGGATTAAGGTTTGGATTAGGGGTTAGGATTAGGGTTAGGAGGTTAGGGGTTTGGGTTAGGTGGTTAGGGGATAGCGTTTAGGGTTTAGGGAGTTAGGGCTTAGGTTTAGGGTTAGGGTTAGGGTTAAGGGTAGGAGTTAGGGTTAGGGGTTAGGGTTGGGGTTGGGGTTGGGGTTTAGGTTTTAGGGTTAGGGTTAGATGGTTAGGGATTAGGGTTTGGATTAGGGGTTAGGGTTAGGATTAAGGTTAGGGTTAGGATTAGGGGGTTGGGTTAGGGGGTTAGGGGATAAGGGTTAGGATTAGGGGGTTGGGTTAGGGGGTTAGGGGATAGGGTGTTAGGGTTTAGGGTTTAGTGAGTTAGGGCTTAGGTTCAGGGTTTAGAGTTAGGGTTAGGTTTAAGGTTAGGAGTTAGGGGTTAGGTTTGGGGTTGGGGTTTAGGTTTTAGGGTTAGGGTTAGGGTTAGGAGATTAGGGATTAGGGTTAGGGTTTGGATTAGGGTTTGGATTAGGGTTTGGATTAGGGTTTGGATTAGGGGATAGGGTTAGGATTAGGGTTAGGAGGTTAGGGGTTTGGGTTAGGGGGTTAGGGGATAGGTTGTTAGGGTTTAGGGGTTAGGGAGTTAGGGCTTAGGTTTGGGGTTTATGGTTAGGGTTAGGATTACGATTAGGGTTAGGAGTTAGGGTTAGCGTTATGGGTTAGGGGTTAGGGGTTAGAGGTTGGGGTTAGGGTTAGGGAATTGGGGATTGGGGATTGGGGATTGGGTTAGGGGTTAGAGGTTAGGATTTAGGGAATAAGGTTACAGTTAGCGGTTAGGGTTAGGGTACTCCAAGAATAAATCTTTTTTGAACTTCCCAAAGCATAATGTAAAGATAAAAGGGCCTAAAACCAAGCCCAATCCTACGTAACTTTCTTCGCATTAGTACTGAAAGCATTTGTCCTTATCTTTTGTTTTTCTGGGATGATTTTTAATTTCCTACTCTAGTTCATACATCTCTTGGATTTTCTAATGATCTCTCATTCAAATGCTAACTATGACCGATTCTGCTTAGCTTTCAGAGATCAACCATGAATGTCTCATTGCTGCCACCTGTGCCTAGATCTAAATACAGTTCTCTATTCACAACGCATACATTGGGATTTCATTATGTTTGGAAATTAGCCTTTTAAAATTGTGCCCAGGAAAATTGGGCATTTGTTATAAAAATAATGACTCCTTATGCAATTTTCAGAATATGATCCATATCGACCAAGTTTGCATACCATGCTCAGCCAGAATGTTGATTGCCTTTGGCTTTCTCAACTCACTGATAATCATTTGATATCCTGTTTATTTACTTAATGTGATATAAATTTCAAAATTTCTGTTCAAACAAACCATTGTTCCAAACAAACAATGGCTTGACATGACATATAAACCTGGTTAGTGAGATAAAGTCGGAAATCAGATGATTCTTCCTTCCCTCTGGGACACTGTGTTGGACAGTGATAAATTTTGTCACCTGATGCAACCATTCTGCTTTGGGCATGTTAGTATCGATTTTGGGTTGGTCTTACCATCACTAATGGTACGCTGCTCACAGGACCCCCACGTCCTGTTTGCACATGGGCGCTGCGCAAACATGCGCAATCCACTGTCCCTGCAATGCCCAGCTGTTTGTTGTGGCTCATGCAGGCGCCTCATGCTGTGTGCGTGTGCACAATTGGCCAGTTGCTTTAAAAATAGGTATAGAACATGGGTGGGTGGGTGGCCAAACGAGCCACCATATGGTACGCTATCAGCTGCTACCAGCTACTACCAGTACAGCCGTACCAGACCGTACCTGGCGGAACCCACCACTAGTCAGTATGCTAATGCTAAAATGGCATGGCTTTGAAATAAGTACTTTGTCACCAGTGGCGGGGTTCCGAATCTTTTTCCACCAGTTCTACGAGAGCGTGCTTTGTGCATGTGCACGAAGCATTCAAAGACCGCCCCCGGTGTCATCACTGGTGAGCTGAGCTGTTTTTTTAGCTCAGGTGAGGTGCGGCAATCCGCTCTGCCACACGAATCAGCTGAGCTAAAAAAAACAAGGGAATGTGGGGGTGGGAGGGTGGGGCCAACCAAAGTTCTCCAAACTACTCACAATTTCCATTACCGGTTCACCCAAACTGGTCGGAACTGACTGAATACCACCTCTGATCGTCACAATACAAAACTTTTCCCTTGCTAATGACCTTCCTGTTTTGTTTCTAAAGGCCCAGAGAGTGGTGATTTAGAAAATGTGTTCCAGGTGAAAACAACAACCAGCCTGACAACAAATAAAGATTAGCAGAGATTCAGTGAAGGAATGGGGAGACTCTCTTAAGACATGGAAAATACCAGTTGAAACAGTTGAGTTTCTCTTTCTTTTATATAAATGAGCGTTCATTATTCATCGGGGAGATTTAACCTCTCTGGCCTCGTGTGCAATTAATGATCTGGTTAGAATGACATTCCCTTTAGCAGGAGAGTTCGGAGAGTCATGACAAAGCACTTCTGGCAAATGATATGGGAGAAGAACAGGTGATTTTTTTTTAATGGCAGAGTAAGAAATGCCTCCAGAACATCAATTCCCTCCAACAGGAGTAGTCATGGGAGGCGTTTGCATTTTGTTTAGCATAACAAAGTCACCAGCTGTGTCTAGATCTATCTGTGTGCGTGTTCTGATCCAGGAGTGTCAAACTCAATTTCATTGAGGGCGGCATCAGGGTTGTGGTTGACCTTGGGAGCTGGGGTTGGTGTGGCTGGGTTGAGCGTGGTCAGCTTGATGTCACTCGTGTTGGGGGCACCTGTGGTGGCCTGAGCACTCTGCCAGTGAAAATGGGCTCCCAATCACCATTTTCTGCTGCAGTGGCCTCCTGGCACTGGCACTGTGGGAAAGTCCTTCACTGTTTTCAGGGTGGCCCCACGGGTCAGATCTAAGCACCCCGCAGGCCACATCCAGCCCTCAGCCCTTGAGTTTGACACCCCTGCTCTAATTACAGGGGTGCACACAGTTGCCTCTGTGTGATGGTAAGAGGTGGTGGATGTGCATGGGTGGACAAACATGCATTTTCTCTATGTTTTTTCTCTTTGCATTCCTTTGTGTTTGTTGTGTGTAGATGGCAACTGGGAAACATATCAGAAGTGCACTATGGTAGAAAGTGTGATGTCTCTCTTGGATGATTCCACTAATTCTTCCTTGGAGACCAGCTCAAGGGAGGATAAGCTCATTCCTGGCACATCAGGGACTGGGTTAATTAATGACTCTGAACTGCCAGCCAAAAAAGATTTACAGGAGGCTTCGACTGGGGACAGCTTGCAGGTCAGTGAAGAGGAGAAAGAGAAGCTACCTTCCATGGTGGATCCGAGAGCATGCAGGGCAGAGAAAAGACAAGAGCAATGGAGATCTGCCAGATTACTTGGGAGAAGTGGGCTGCACCAGAAAGCTATTTATTATGGAAGACAGAGAAAGGCTATGAATTCTGGGAACAATGTGTTTAGTTTATGGCTGTGTGTTCCTTATGCTTCCTGCCTGATATTGTGCCTTGGAGACTCTGAACTTCTCTTGCCAAGTGAGCTCTTGTGGATATATTTCAGTTTGGCCTGGGGGAGTTAAATTTGTTTGGTGGACCTTGTTCACCAAATAAGGAGAGGAGAGGAGAGGAGAGGAGAGAAGGGAAAGGAGAGGAGAAGAGAGGAGGGAAAGGAGAGGAGAGGAGAGAAGAGAAGGGAGAGGAGAGGAGAGGAGAGAAATGGAGAGGACACTCTTCCTAGGACCCACCCAAAGATGCTGCTTCCTTTAAAGGGTCCAGACCATGGTTTAATATTCATAGTAGTGTAAATAGAGTGCTTTGGGAAAAAATAACACTCAAAGATATGAAAACATTGGAACTAATCAAAACATGAAAAAGCTCAATTTGCCACAAAAGGATAGCAACTGAGATCATTTTACTCCAGTTGGAAAACTAGCGTACTTGATTTAAAGTTCTGGAATGAAGTTAAATCTGCATACAATATCTTCATATGAATTGGTTTTCAACTGGCATTTTGGAAGAGCTCACCTAGATCAGATTGTGCAGTCAAAATTTAATCTTTAGAACAATTTAAAACAGAACAATTAAATAGATGGTGGTACTCATGTCTTAAATAAAATATAATAGCATTTAAGACTTGAATGCGACCATTTATTTAATTATTCTATTTTTGTTCTTCTTTTACTTGGTTTATTTCTGTATCATCACTCTTGTAATGTGTTATTTTCTTTGTCTCTTCTGTTACAAATTAAAAAGAAATGTGAAAAAAAGAATGGGATATGATGTGTACACTCTGCTTAAGGACACATGACCAAGAAAGACAACAGAAGGACCAGAATAGAATAGAATAGAATAGAATAGAATAGAATAGAATAGAATAGAATAGAATTCTTTATTGGCCAAGTGTGATTGGACGCACAAGGAATTTGTCTTTGGTGCATATGCTCTCAGTATACATAAAAAGACAAGATACATTCGTCAAGATTCATAAGGTACAACACTTAATGATAGTCATAGGATACAAATAAGCAATCAGGAAACAATCAATATCAATATAAATCATAAGGATACAAGCAACAAAGTTACAGTCCTGCAGTCATAAGTGGGAGGAGATGGATGATAGGAACGATGAGAAGAAGAATAGTAATAGTAATGCAGCCTTAGTGAATGGTTTGACAGTGGGGAGGGAATTATTTGTTTAGCAGAGTGATGGCGTTCAGGAAAGAACTGTTCTTCTGTCTAGTTGTCTTGGTGTGTGAATGATGTAAGAAGGGAATAGTCACTAGAATTTTCAACAATTACCCCTGTGCCTCTCCATAACTCCGTAATATACATAGCCCATGATTTTCTTTTCCTGACTTCTCTCATTCTGGTCCCATTCTGGTCTGATTTTGGAGAAGTTGTCCGGCTGATGGACAAACAGATAGAGAGTCCCAAGCCCCCTTGACACAACTGCTCTCCGTTTTGTTGGCTAGAAAAAGAAGTAGAAATAAGCCGATTCTAACTCTCATTCTAGGCTGCAATTCTCAGAATATTATTTGGGAATAACTCCAATTTTTTAAAAAAAAATTAGACCCGTTTACAACCCACTACTCACAAATCTGGTAGGTGTTCTCTTATAACTAACAGCAAAAACATCCAGCTAAGCCTAGAATAGATCCTGGATTATAGCCCTAAATATGTTGTTTGCAATAAATCCTATTGAAAACAGTAGGATTATATGAACTTTACAATAGCCAACAGGAAAGGTCATCAAGAAAAGCTATATATTCTGTGATTTCCAGAGATCATAGAAAAAGTCTCTGTCTCTCTGTCTCTCTGTCTCTCTCTCTCTCTCTCTCTCTCTCTCTCTCTCTCTCTCTCTCTCTCTCTCTCTCCCTCCCTCCCTCCCTCCCTCTCTCTCTCTCCCCTCAACCAACATGGTTGTACAATGCAAATGTCTATGTTGTGAATTGCCTCCTTGATGTATCTAAATCTTACTACATGCCTACCAGAGCCACATGTTCTGCTCCAAGGACTGGCATGGGACTGCTATAAGCCCTTTCCTTTTCTGCATTTCAGACAGAGTTTTCATTTACCTTTTGTGTTGCACTTTGCATCTGTTAGCTCTATTTGGGCTTTCAGCTGGCAAGTTGATGGGACCGAAAACTGCAGGAATGTCAAGACTGTCACTCTAATTCCTGAACTGCTCTCCTTCTGGGCACTGACCTGCTTTAGCTTCCTGAAACACAATGCTACCGAGGTCCCATCATTTGAATACCACGTTCCTTCCCTCTCACTTCTGCAGGAGATGTGAGCAATTGCTCATGTGTCAGTTAATGCTCTGCCAAAATTTATTCTGCATTTTGGTTCTGTCATTCTTCTTCAATTTGATGGAAATAGTTTTTTTTCCCTCCGTTTCCTTTTCAGAGAAGATAATGTCTGTCTTCAAATGTCTGTCAACGTGTATCAAGACATTTTCAGGGGGGCAAAGCATGAAGCTCTTCTTCTTATTTACCTGCAAAATGATAGAAAGGTGTATTTGAATGTCCTGTTGTTCACTCTGCAGTCTCCTTGCCTTCTCACAATTCCATTAAGCTCTGGCACTACCACCATCAAAACTCTATATAAGAGACTTTTTCCAAATACAACCTACAGTATGAGTGGACAAGAAAGTTGTCAATGAAAGAGATATACAGGTAGTCCTTGACTTACAGCTGTTCATTTAGTGACCATTTGAAATTACAATGGCACTGAAAAAAGTGACTTATGACTGGTTTTCACACTGCCTGAGCAGGGGGTTGGACTAGAAGACCTCCAAGGTCCCTATTGGAATATTATATTCCAATAATATTCTGAAAAATGCATCCTAGAATGAGAGTTAGAATCGGCCTATTTCTATTTCTTTTTCTAGCCAACAAAACAGAGATCAGTTGTGTCAAGGGGGCTTGGGACTCTCTGTTTGTCCATCAGCCGGACAACTTCTCCAAAATCAGACCAGAAAGGGACCAGAATGGGAGAAGTCAGGAAAAGAAAATCATTGGCTGTGTGTATTGGGGAGTTATGGGGAGGGGTAGTTGTTGAAAATTCTAGTCACTATTCCATTCTTACACCATTCGCACACCAACACAACTTCACACAAGAACAGTTCTTTCCCGAACGCCATCACTCTGCTAAACAAATAATTCCCTCAACACTGTCAAACCATATTCACTAAGGCTGCATTACTATTACTATTAGTCTTCTCATCGTTCCTATCACCCAACTCCTCCCACTTATGACTGCAGGACTGCAACTTTGTTGCTTGTATTTTTACAATTTATATTGATATTGATTGTATCCTGGTTGCTTATTTGTACCCTATGACTATCATTAAGTGCTGGACTGTATTATTCCTGATGAATGTATCTTTTTTATGCACACTGAGAGCATATGCACCAAAGACAAATTCCTTGTGTGTCCAATCACACTTGGCCAATAAAGAATTCTATTATATTCTATTCTATTCCATTCCATTCCATTCCATTGGCATACTGTATGTGTATGTATGTATGTGTATGGTTATATATTTATTTTCTTTTGAGAGAGGGCATCAGAATTTCATTTTTTAATGTGGGCCAGTGTGTTCACAGAAAATAGTGACAATAAGGATGATCTAATCTTAAATAAATTCTATCCCACATCAAGTATGAAGAAACGAGACATCTCTTTGGGAGGGACAAGTTCCTTAGACAGCATGCTGTATCTCTGCCTCCCTGTTGCAGGTATTTGAATAGTTGGAATCTTCCAATTAATGATAGAAAATGATGACCACCATCTCCCACGATTCGGCTCGTAGTCTGTGATGACTGTTGTTTCCCCAAAACTAATCTTTATGCCATAAGGAGTAACACAACCTTTTCTCAATTCAGGAGATGTCTCCACTGGGACACCTCTAAGTATTTTGTTTGCTGATGAAATAGAAAAGAACTAGGGGCGTGGGTACTATTGAAATGACAGATTAATTAATTGAACGTTACACCAAAGGCACATTATGTGCTCTAAATGAAATGCTACAATAGAGACACATAAGATGTTGTAAGTGTTGCAGATAACGGCACATGGGAATTTACAGATTTTAAATTAGCTGCAACCTATTATTTGATCGATGACTGCTGACTGTTATTTCGTAAAAAATGTTTCTTTTTATGTGGAAGAATTAGAGAGCAAACTTAGAGCCATGTATTTAGCAATAGCAATAGCACTTAGACTTATATACCACTTCATAGTGCTTTTTACAGCCTACTTTAAGCAGTTTATAGAGTCAGCGTATTTCCCACAACAATCTGGATCCTCATTTTACCCACCTCGCAAGGATAGAAGGCTGAGTCAACCTTGAGCCAGTGAGATTTGAACTGCTGAACTGCAACTAGCAGTCAGCTGAAATAGCCTGCAGTACTGCACTGTAACCACTGTGCCACCTTGGCATTTAGAAATGAATCCCACTTTAAAGCTCTTTGTTGTTGTTATTGTTGTTGTTAGTCGCGAAGTCGTGTCTGACCTATTGCGACCCCATGGACAACATTTTTCCTGGCCTTCCTGTCCTCTACAATCCTCCGGAGTCCATTTAACCTCTCGCCTAACTGCTTCGGTGACTCCATCCAGCCACCTCATTCTCTGTTGTCCCCTTCTTCTTTTGCCCTCAATCGTTCCCAGCGTTAGGCTCTTCTCCAGTGAGTCCTTCTTTCCCATTAGGTGGCCAAGTTTAAGCTCTTTACCCCTTGAAAAATGGATTCGAGCCTAAATACTCCATTCCTAGATTTACAAATCAGCTCATGAGCCAAGAAATAAATAAATAAAATTATACACTAAAGTAACATACTTTAAAACCGATCTATTAGTAAGACAGATATTTTTAAGAGTGTCAGAAAAGTAGTAATTGCTTAATGGTGCACTATTATTTTTCCAATGCTTTTCACTATTATTCAGAATGTGCTTCCTAATCTCACCTGACAGTTTTCTTTTATTCTTTGCTTCTCTTCCTTACAGTAATATGCACAGTTCAGTCTTACTGAATTCATCTATTGATCTTCGAAGGTAAGTGCTGTTTTAACGATCTATAGCCTTAATCTTTAAAAAAAAGGTAAGGGACAGGGTGGCTAAGTAGCTAAGATGCTGAGCTTGTTGATCAGAAAGGCCGGCAGTTCAATGGTTCAAATCCCAGACATCGCATAATGGAGTCAGCTCCCATTACTTGTACCAGCTTCTGCCAACCCAGCAGTTCGAAAGCATGTAAAAATGCAAGTAGAAAAATAGGAACCATCTTTGGTGGGAAGGTAACAGTGTTCCGTGCACCTTCAGCACTTAGTCATGCCAGCCACGTGATCATGGAGACATCTTTGGACAGTGCTGGCTCTTCTGCTTTGAAATGGAGATGGCACCGCCCCTAGAGTCAGAAACGACTAGCACATATGTGCGAGGGGGACCTTTACCTTTAGCCTTAATCTAAGAAGCCCATTGTATAAAGTGTGGGTTTTACTCAAACACAAAACCCTCCTCTACAGTAAATCATGGTGATATATAGGCATTTTTTATTAATAGAGAGAAACAGACAAAACACCTGGTATCAAAAACAAATGCACAGCTTTATCTTCTATGCAAGATTGCTTCCGCTTCACAGTAGAAGCCGAGACTCAAATGAAAGAAAAATAACAATGTTGGAGTTGTTTCTAGAGAAACTTACTTGTGGTGTAGGCCCCATGAAATCAATGCGATAATTTAATTATCCTGCCTATCATTAAAACCTTCTTAGAAATCACATCATTAGCTACCTGGGTTATTTCTTTAGATCTTTGTGTTAACTCTATCAATCATTGTTAAATCCTGCTAGTGAATTCATAGAGACATTCTGATGACTACTATTAATCAATATGGTTAATGTTTGTATTGTTAAGTCAGCAACTTTAAGATAAGTGGATTTCAACTCCCAGAATTCCCCAGTCAGCGTGCTCTCTGAGGAATTCTGGAAGTTGGTGTATACATCTTAAAGTTCACAAGCTTGCAAAACACCGTGTTAAGCAATGGAATAAATAGTTGGTTCCCAAAATAAGCACTGTGTGAAGAAATGTATATTTCTTGCTATTTGTTTGGACTTTTACATAGTTATGGATAAAGTCATTATTTCAGAATTGTAGATGCATTATCATCCTTCAGATAACTAAAGTCTTATGTCATGAAGGACTTTAAAAGAAAAAAATTAGCACGTTGAATTGCAGCTAATAGATAGATAGAATAAATGGAATTCTTTATTGACCAAGTGTACACACAAGGAATTGGACACACAAGGAATTTGTCTTTGGTGCGTATGCTTCTCAGTGTTCATAAAAGAAAAAAAAATACATGAATCAAGAATCATAAGATACAACACTTAGTGATTGTCATAGTTTACCAAATAAGCAATCAAACCATACCAGGAAACAAAAAAAGGCAATATAAATCATAGAGATACAAGGAATAAAGTTATAGTCATAAGTGGGAGGAGATAGGTAATAGGAAAGATGAGAAAAATAATAGTAATACATTCTTAGTAAACAATTTGACAGTGTTGTGGGAATTGGTCGTTTAGAAGAGTGAAAACTGTTCTTGTGTCTAGTTGTTGAGATATGGGAATGAAAAATGTCCATTACTGTTTGTTCTGCTGCACTTTGAACCATCTTTAACTTCTAGGTCAGTGATGGCTAATCTTTTTGTCGTTGCGTGCCGAAAGCTTGCATACACCCATAACACAATGTGTGCACCACCCTGTGACCAGCTCATGGGCACATCACCCCTCGTGTGCACCCATGCGTGTGCCTGCTCCCCTACCATGCCCCCTGCCCATGCACGCACACACACCCATTCTCCCATGCCCCAGCGCATGTCCATGTGACCCCACACACCCCATGCATGCGTGCACAACCTCTGCATGTGTGCACCACTCCCGCGCATGTGTAGCAGAGACCCCAAAACCAGCTGGTTGGTGGGAGGCACATGCGTGGTGAAGCTGAGCTGGGCGACGGTTCGCATGCCTGCAGAGAGGGCTCTGCATGCCACCTGTGGCACATGTGCCATAGGTTCGCCATCAGGGTTCTAGGTGATGTTGAAAGGCAGCCAGGTAGAGCACATTGCAATAGTTGAATCATGGAGTGACCCAGGTGTGAATGACTATCTGCAGGGCTTCCCACCTGAGGAAAGGACACTACTGGCACACATGATGCACCTGTGCAAAGGCTCTCCTGGACATAGCTGCCACTTACTCTTTGAGAAGTAGCTCTGAATCCAAAGCTGAGTCCAGGAGGACCCCTAAGTTTTATACAGTTTCAAATTGAGACGTGCCACTTTATCAACGGTCTAGGATTGAGGTATTCCTGCCACAGCCACTCAGTCTTAGTCAGAACTGAGCAAAGTCTGTTCCTCCCCATTCACACCTGTACACTTCCAGACTCTGGGTCACCATCTCAGCAGCTTTCCTTGCACAACTCAGGGCAGAGAGGTAAAGCATGCTGATGATACCAAACCCTCAAGTGATGAATGTCCTCGCCCAATGGTTTCATGTAGATATTAAACTACACCTGGAATACTGCAATGCTGGACTACTGCAATGGACTACTGCAATGCTCTCTACATGGGGCTGCCCTTGAAGAGCACCCAGAGGCTTCAGCTGGTCCAGAATGCGGCCGCGCGGGTTGTCATGGGGGTACCTAGGTGCTCCCATGTTACACTCCTTTTAGGTGGCCTGCACTGGTTGCCGGTTGTTTTCTGGGTGCGATTCAAGGTATTAATTGCGACCTTTAAAGCGCTCCATGGCTTAGGCCCAGGATACCTGCGAGACCACCTACTGCCACCTGTAGCCTCCCACCATCCAGTACAATCCCACAGAGTTGGCCTCCTCAGGGTGCCGTCGGCCAGACAGTGTTGGCTGGTGACCTCCAGGGGGAGAGCCTTCTCTGTGGGAGCACCTTCCCTCTGGAATGAGCTGCCCCAGGAGCTTCGCATAATCCCTGACCTCCGGTCCTTCTGACGCGCCCTAAAAAGTTGGCTTCTCCAGCAAGCCGGCCTGGCCTGTTAATTTTAACTCATTTTTAAAATGTATTGTTCCATAAATTCGATTTGTTTTTTTTGGATATATATTTAATTTCTTTTTAACTTTTGGGATGTGTGTTTTTTAATGTTGTACACCGCCCTGAGTCCTTTGGGAGAAGGGCGGCATATAAATCCAATAAAAACAAAACAAAACAAACAAAAATATTGCTCAAAGTTCCAATTTATTAAGACAGCCATGTTGGCACATCTGCGAAAACCTGAATCTAAAAGATTCCTGGTGCCCCCCCCCCCCCCCCGGTTTAAAGTTCAAGATCCTGCCCCACACCCATAAGCCCATCACATGGTCCTATCTTCCACTGCCATACTGGCAGTCCCACCCATCCAGTTCCTGTCAGGTGCAGAGGTGCAGAGACAAAGGAGACCTTGGCTTTCTCGAAGGAAAGTTGTTTTGGCTACATAGCATCTAACTCCATACAATCCCCCCTCCCATTTTCCCACAAGAGAAAAGGCATAATAGAATAATAGAAAGTGTGGCAGGCCAAAGATTCAAGAGGAATATGGCTACAGGCCTGACATTCCCATTTTAATCTCATTTTAAACTGCTTTGTGGAACAATCTGATATGATTTCTTGTCTTGCTTGTTTGGGAGTCTTTGAGTCAGTTTTGATTCCTGATGACTTCCTGAACCAGTCCCTACAGGTTTGGGGTTGTTGTTGTTTTGCGCTGTTGTTGTTATTGTTGTTGTTTTGAAGTGGTTTTCCATTGCTTTCTTTCCAGGTGTGAGAGACAGTAACTGACGAAGATCAAGCTTTGTGTCTCAGACAGGACTAGAACTCACAATCTCCCAGTTTCTAGCATTGTTCTTAACTACCATGCCAAACTCTCTCATCATTTCAAGAACTTAAAAACTAGCCCATCACTTTGGGGGTCGGTACAATAAAATTAGTAAATATTGGTTTATCTGCTGTTTGATTTACCTTTTCCAAATCAGCAAAACTGAGTCATCAGTTTCCATGCTGACAGTTATTATGAGATTAGTTATTCGTTGAAAGATTAGGAAATTGAAAAAGTTACGTTAGTATACTAGTACAGACTGAAGGTTGTGAGGAAAAAATAAGTTGAGAACGAATTACTACGTGCCTTTCCAAATATGGGATATTTTTCTTCATCAAAATAAAGATTACCTCTGATACAGTGCTTCTAGTAACATTCTCAAAGGTTGCTATAGCAACTCTTGCAATGTAAATTAGCATCAGGCTTTATCACAAGATTTTTCAGATTGCTGGGTTTTAGGGACAAAACAAAGAACACCAACCGAAGTAAAAATAAGCTCTAAGATAACCTAAAAGGATCAGTTAATATTCAATGGTTGCCCATTGGTGACTAGACATTATAGAGTTATTGTAACTGCTATATCTGTAGATTCAACAATAAAATGTTATTATAGTTGTAAGCTTATGCTCTTAGTTCCTTAAGTATTTCCAAGATCTGAACAAAGGCCCTTTTAAAATAGGCTTTTAAAAAAAAACTATTTTCCATTACTTGAAATAAAAAAATGTAAAATGTTGCAAATATAGTTACAAGATTATAAAATGACTATTTTAGCCAATTTTCTTTGACTTGTACAGATGTAGCTGAAAATTAATTCATGTCACAATTTCCCTTTTATTGAAACCATTATGTGAGAGTATAGGGCACATAAAGATAAAGGTTCCCTTCGCACATATGTGCTAGTCGTTCCTGACTCTAGGGGGCGGTGCTCATCTCCATTTCAAAGCCAAAGAGCCAGCGCTGTCCAAAGACATCTCCGTGGTCATGTGGTCAGCATGACTAAATGTTGAAGTAGCACAAAATGCTGTTATCTTCCCACCAAAGACGGTTCCTATTTTTCTTCTTGCATTTTTTATGTGCTTTCAAACTGCTAGGTTGGCAAAAGCTGGTATAAGTAATGGGAGCTCGATCCATTACACGGCACTAGGGATTCGAACCACTGAACTGCCAACTTTTCTGATCATCTTAGCCACTGAGCAACCACAGACTCTGTAGGGTGCATATGTCTCTTCAAATAATGCTGAACTACAGTTCCTGGGATTTCTTAGGATTGATTTTGTTGCATGGAAATTATGGGTTTTAATTCAGAACCTCTGGATGGCCATATTTATTCCACATTCCTAAATATGGCTTTTTTTTTGTTAAAAAGCATGTCTGTGTTATCCATGATACAGATTCTACTGCTGTCAAAGAAAAGCTAACAATAAACAACAGCCTAATCAAGGAACTACCCAGACCGTTCCCACCAACATGACAGGGCAAGTCGCTAGTATATAAAATGACAGCAAACCCACTCCCTTGCAGCACTGATGAAGTTACCTAGTTTGGTAATGAAAGATCTGCAAGAAACATCCAAGCTCAGAGAGCACCAAGGATCACACAGTTCAACCCTGGCTACAAATATTCTCTTCAAAGAAAAGAACATGGAGTGATTCACGTGTGCCTTGAAAAGGAGATCCATAGAGATACCATGCCCATGGACACAGAACTAGAACTTGCTTTTGAATAGAACTTAATTTTGATTTTGTACCTGGTTTGTATGATTGGCTTCTAAAACTAGTCTCTTCCTGTAGAGCTGGGTTGTCAAACTCCCAGTCTGTGGGCCGGATGTATTACACACTGGCCACTCCCACACCTGGTTTAGCAAAGGGGGAAAAGGTCCTGATATATCACCTGACACTGTTGTGTTGATGTGAATTTGATACCCCTGCTGTTGAGCCTTAGTGTTGTGGCCCGCCAGCAGCCAGCCGAGCTGGCAGCAGATTCGAACAGTGAGGAGGTTGGGGAGGAATGTGGGTCAGTACTGGAGTCTGGGAAAGGCTCTGCGTCTGAGGCAGAGAGGGGGCCAGGGCTGTATGCCACTTATCAGCTGCCTTCAGAGTCAGACATCAGTGAGGCAGACGAACAGCTGGAGCCTGTTCCCAGTGTGTGCATGCACAGAGTTGCCCGACAAAGGAACAGCTAAAGAACAGGGGTTGACTTGGGAGTAAGGCCCCAGGTGGACAATGAATGGCCCCTCCAAAAGGAAATAAAAGAGAAGCAAAAGGGGAGTGGAGTTTGCAGGAGACAATTCGTTCACTTAATTGGTTCGTGACTCTCCAAGACTCCTTGTCAAGTTTTGAAGATATCGGCCTGGCAGCTCTCCAAGTCAGATAAGGTCTGTGACTATAAATCCTCTCTTGAAGGACTTTGCTGGATGTGAATGAGCAGAATTCACAGTAAATTAATAAAAGGTTTTTTTGTCAGAACAAGGAGTTTGCTTCATACTCAGGAAGCCTAGGTGAGAACACTTAGCATCAGTTCTCCTCATAATCACACTAAGGTTTCTTTCACATACAAGGCTGGCTGCCTCAATCCAAGATCAGCCTAGAGTCCTGGTGATCCTTGAGGATTTGCTTATATCTTTAACATCTAAACTCAATTGAGAAAATATACAGTGAGGGGCAATTCTGCAGCATTTCTTCTGAAAGTTCAAAGAGGTAGTTTCCATTGGCAGGAATCCCTGCTTTACCTCACCTCTCAGCTGCTCTGAGTACTGTCTCCCATCCTTCCTGATAAGTCTTTGTGAGCTTTGTTGCTCCCTCACACAGTGTCTAGTTTGCATCTAAACCAGGGGTGTCAAACTCATGTCATCACAGCGGCATCACATGATGTATTGGGACTTTTTTCCCTATCGCTAAACTGGGCGTTTGATACCCCTGATCTAAACAATCTCTAACCCAAATTGTTTGCAGGAAACTCTTTTTCCCAAGCATGTCTTTCGAAGCAATTTCAGATGTTAGTAACTGATGTCCTCTATTTGCAGAAGTATGTACAATCCTTGGCATTTTTATTTTACTTAAATTCTTTTTTGGCTATGAGAGGACATAATGCAAAGGCTAAGCAATACTACTGAAATATTTAAGTCATCAAAATAGAAAACACAACAGTACGATTTTTCAATCCAACTGTTGTTCTGTAAAGATTTGTCCCTCACTTTCTTTTTCCTTGTAACAATGCTTTAATAATGTAACTTACATAATTTGCCCAGTTTCTGGGTTCTCGGCAAGAAAGAGTATTTTGAAAGGGAACAGTGCTCCCAGCTGATCAAATGCAGGAACTGCTTAAATCTTACAATGAAGGAGTCTCACTGTGAAGATAAGGAAACAAGATCAAATCTGAGGAAATTATGGCACATATGTGGTAAAAAGTATTTGAAAATCATCTGCCACAGATTGAAAGGCTGGTCCTGTCCCAGCATAAAAGGCACCAAAGAACAAATTCCATTAACATTAGCATCCAACTTTGTGTAATCAAAATCTGTACAGCAACTTCTGCGTTTGTGAGAGAAAGAGATGGAGATTCCTTGGGATGGGTGAGGAAAGATAAATGCTTGTAAAAATGAAGGTAATTGTGTTAAAGAAAGAGTTTGCTCTGATATAAACTTTCTTTTATATGATTACCTTTATTTGTGTTTTAAAAAGCTACTTCAGGAAAATGTTTCTAATGAAAAATAACTTGATGGAAACACAATATAACTGTTTAAAAAAGAATTTGCCTAGGAAATGTAGTAATGAAAGCTTGCATGTAAAAATAAAATACAGAGCAGAAAATCAGGAGGAGGCGGGGGGAGAAGGATGAGGAGGAGACTTAAGGTGAAAGGAAGATATGGATGTCCAGTCTGATGGTTTATTCATACTGACTGCTTACCCCATCATCAGAATGATTCATCATACTGTTTTGGAACACCAGTGTATAGTATAGTCATCAACACTTATTTCTTATTTTGTGTGCTTTCAAAAAGAAATAACAAAAAAAAGGAGAGCCTAACCTGATTAGATTAACAGATTAACAGAGTTAGAAGGGCCCTTGTAGGTCATCTAGTCCAATCCCCTGCCCAAGCAGGAGAGCCTATACCATTTCTGACAAATAGCAGTCCAATCTCTTCTTGAAAGTCTCCAGTGATGAATCTCGCAGAACCTCTGAAGGCAAGCTGTTCCATTGGCTGATTGTTCTCACTGTCAGAAAATTTCTCCTTATTTCTAGGTTGAATCTCTCCTTGTTTAGTTTCCATCCATTATTCCTTGTCTGGCTTTGGGTGCTTAGGAGAATAGCTTGATCCTTCCTCTATGAGCCCCTCAAATATTTGAGCCCCTCAAATATTTAGCTATCAAACTATTCAATCGGAGAGATATACTGAGATGTTTCTTGGATATTTTTATTTATAATGCTAAAATTAGTGCTGCTGGAATATGAAATTCAATTTGAAGCTATAGGTAGTTTGGGGGAAAATATGAACTATTGTAGGTTAATCTCCTGTAATCTCCTGAGATAAAGAATCTGTCTTTTTACTGAAGTTGTTGAAGTTTTCTATTTTGTAGAAGGGTTGTAGTGGCAATTTTTATGTTGTATAGAAGAAGCTCTGACCAATGTACATTTTCAATAGAATAATGATTCTTCTACTAAGAACGGATTACAGCTCAATCAATATAGTAAGATTTATTTGTTTGAAAAAATAAAATAATCCTTTCATGATCAGAAATATACTTTTTAAACAAACATTCAGTCAAAATTCAAAGAGATTGTCAGTCAAGAAGCTTGAGTGTGATTGAAAGATACACAAAAAAGCCTACTCTCTTTTCTACTCTCACATGAAGAAATGCCATTCATTAATAATCAATCAACTAGCTTTCTGAAAACCTGTTGGAACTAACTGAACATTCTGTTACATATCTCACGTGAATATGGAACAATGATATGTGTAAATCAGGCACATGTCACTTAAAACTCCTAGAAAAACATTTGGGAGAGAGCAGATTCCCATAATTGATTTCATCATTAAAGCCTAATGGTGGCAACTGAGATCAGGGAAAATGAACATAATCCAAATGATTAAGAAAATGTGCTTGCAAGAAGTCATCTAACGTGAACAGATTGTTCAAAGGACAAAGGAATGGAGAGCTGAACTTTGGGGAAGGAAGGATTAAACAATTTAGACAGGACATTAGACAGTTTCAAGAAAGAGAAACATGAGGAGGGGGTTCAGAATAATCTTGCCTTGATTTCTGTTAAGCATATAATTGGGATTTTGTTTAGTATTGTTTAGTGTAAAAGAGAAACTTAGATCGGTTTTAAACCTATTGTACCTTCCAACCAACTGACCTAAGCCTATTGATAGTCTTGAAAGATCATCACTCCCAACAGACATACTGTATTTTTCAGAGTGTAAGACACATCTCCCCCCCCTAAAAGAGTATGTTGGTGCATCTTATACACTGAATACAGCCATTGTTGGCCTCCTGAAGCCCCGCCTCCGCATCCCATTTTTGTGAAAAATGGGCTGTTTTTCACCAAAACGGTGGTGTTTTTGCCTTCCCCCAACCCTGCTGAAGCCTGCAGAGTGCTTCTGGAGACTTATAGTCTGAAAAATGCGGTAAGTACTTTTGGCCATCATTTTGCTTGGAAAGTGTACTTTTTATGCTATGCTTTTAAATATGTTTGCTTGAGTTACTAATAAAGCTTAAAATATATTTATTCACCAGCATGCTTATTGTCTCTGGAGTCAAAGGAACCAATTGCCTGGGCACCTGATCACTGCTTGACATTTGGCAAAACAGAGAGGGAATGGAAACTAAGGGCCTAAAAGAAGGAATTTCCATTCTCAGTCTTCAATACACCATCAAATGTGAACTACAGTTGCAATTACAGTTCTCATGGTAAGCCCTAAACTGGTGGCAATGACCACATCAAAAGGTGAAACTGGTTTTACTTAATGTATATTTACATTTAATTCAATTCTATGATCATAGGTAAAGGTAAAGGTTCTCCTTGCACATACTGTATGTGCTAGTCATTCCCGATTCTAGGGGAGGTGCTCATCTCCATTTCAAAGCCGAAGAGCCAGCGCTGTCCGAAGACGTCTCCGTAGTCATGTAGCCAGCATGACTAAACACCGAAGGCTCACAGAACACTGCTGCCTTCCCACCAAAGGTAACCCCTATTTTTTCTACTTGCATTTTTATGCTTTTCAACTGCTAGGTTGGAAGAAGCTGGGAAAAGTAACGGGAACTCATTCCATTACACGGAACTAGGGATTCGAACCGCTGAACTGCCGACCTTTCTGATCAACAAGCTCAGCATCTTAGCAACTGAGCCAACAGGTTTATTTATTTTCCCCATTAATCACAACAAACACTGAAATTTGATGTCAACTTTTAAAGAATTCTAAAAGCTTCACCATCGGATTTTGGAGGCTGCTTGCATCCGTGAGCATTCAGTGTGAATCTGGATTTGGATCAGAAGTGGCTGTATATAGTAAATTAATCCTATCCATTTCATAATTTCTTGTTTCATATCTTCAGCGACTCTGGTATTCAGACCTGTTGCTGCCTGCATCAACAAGCTGCTGTTATTATAAGTTACTGGATTGTTATCTATTTGGTTCATCGTATTAGCAGATTTTGTCCTTTTGAAGGGTCTTATCTGCCACATTATGAGTACAAATTATTTTCAGTAGACAGTCCATGACCTTATAAGTAAAACATGATCAAGCAGATTCCCTTATTAGATGAAAAACTAAGACTTCACACTAGCTCATAAATGTCCCTGTCATTTTCATAGCATGTCATAGCAAGCATCCCATATCATTTTCATCCGTAATCAAAATCAACCAGTGATGATTTGGGATGTACATATTTTGGTGCACATTTTGGTGTCTTACTTCTTATCATATAAAAGATTTTGGCCGTCTTTAAATAGAACCTTTTCCTTTATGTTCACAGATGGGTACCAATAACTTTTGGGTTCAATACTTTTTATAGTAGCTTCATACAAAATGCCTGTTGCGTATATTTTTTTTCTGGGGAAGAGAACCTGAGTTGGCTGTCCACTATCAAAAGATCTATCTTCTTCTCTTTCTTAGCCATCATCTTCAAGAAAGATAGTTTTATTTACATGTGTGTCTTTACCTTTGAGTTAGTCTTGATTCCTGGGGACTCCAAAAGTCTCTGCAGTTGTCTTGGAAGCAGTTTCTATTTTCCTTCTTCTTGGGGCTGAGAAAGTCTGGTCCAAGGTCTCCTAGGAGGCTTTGTACCCTAAGGAAGAACTATAATTCTCAGTTTCCCAGTTTTTAGTCTAGTACTTTAACCACTACACTAAACTGAGTATCTTACATACTTAAGGTCAGGCCCCTGTGTATGAGGTTTTACATGAGTTGCAACCTCTTTTACATGAAGTCATGGAAAACCTCATTTGTGGAGGCATGACATAATGTCATATCTGTCTCCCTGTCTCTGTCTCTGTTTCTCTGTCTCTGTCTTTCTCTGTGTGTCTCTCTCTCTCCCACTCCCCCCATCTCTCTCTCTCACTCACCCCCCCTCTCTCTCACTCATAGCATGGGAAGGGGAGTTATACAGATTGTCCTCAACTTATGACCACAACTGAACCCAAAACTTCCATCACTAAGGGATGCATTTGTTATATAAACTGTGTCCAGTTTGCAACCTTTTTATCAGAGTTGTTAAGTAAATCATATGATTGTTACATGAATCCAACTTCCTCCCTTGACATAGGTAGCCTGAACCCCTTGGGAAAGTTACAAATGAAAGTCATGTCATTCTGGAATGCTACTGCCATTGTAAATATGTGCTGGTTGCCAAGCACCATGTGACTATGGGTTGATTGTGATGGTCATAAGTGCGAGAATCAATTGTAAAACAAAAATGTCAGCATCATCATAACCTCAAATGGATGTTAAATGAATGGTCATAAGCCAAGGATTACTTATATTATATTATTTTCTATAAATGCCCTCCTGCAAGACCACAAAGATTTGGATATTTCCTAAAGCTACTATTCTGAATGGAATAATCTAAAGTGCAATAACCGATGGGTTTATTTAACGGTTGAGGTATGAACCCCATAAAATAACATCTTTTAACAGAATAACAGAGTTGGAAGGGATCTTGTAGGTCATTTAGTCCAACCTTCCACCCAAGCAGGAGACTCTACACCAGTCATTCCCACCAATGATTCCCAAGGGGGGCAATTTAATTTTTAATGAGGGGAAGTTGAACCTGGTTTAAACCAGGTTAATGGCCTTTTAGGCTTCATCCGCGTGAGTAGAGTTCACTTTTTGAGTAAAGTAAGATTCATATGTCACCGGGGGGGGGGGGGGGCATCAGGATTTTAGAGATGCTTAGGTGGGCATGGCCAAAAAGAGTTTGGGAACCACTGTTGTACACCATTTCTGAAAGATGGCAGTCCAGTCTCTTCTTGAAAGCTTCCAGTGGTGAAGCTTCCACAACTTTTGAAGGTGTTCCATTGGTTGACTATGTAGATTCTGTGATACTTAATAAGGATAAAACTAGTCATTTATTGTCTACTGGTGGTCAACGTTGCTGCAAGGGAGCCCTCTGGACCCTGTTCTTTGTGTCACGCATCTTTGTCTATTCGACAAAGTATCATTTCCTTTCAGCTAAGAGAATTGTTTAAAGCATCGTCATCTGGGATTCATTAAAAATCTCCTTGCACTTCGGTCTGCTGCAGCTTTCTATTTTTCTACTCCCCACACAATGTCCTCCACCCCCAAAAGTAGAACAAGTACCACACTGTTGCTGTTTCTAGGGTCACTCAATCAGATAACTATTGAAAGGAAATTGTGATTTTTATGACAACTGTTCCACTTTTGAAAGAATTGGGCAAAGAGAATATTTATCCTTTACTGCAGGGATTTATGGATTTCCTACCTGGCTTTCTGCACAAGCTAAATTTAAATCCTTCTGAACAACGAATGCTTGAAAAGGACGTAACATTTAGGACTACTGGGAGGTATGGTTTTCCTATTAGTACCCTGACACATTCTCAACCAATCATTATAAATAGCTTTGAAAATGTCTCTAACTTGTGCAGAAAAGACAAATACGTGCTGAGCCAATGAACTCTGAACTTCATACTCTAGAAAATGCGCTGAAGAAACAGTTGTCATAGTTGGCTATAATATCATCACAATGCCACATTCTGGCAATTTACATTTATTTCTAAACTGAGTCCTGCTGGTTAGGCCATATGGTCTTGTCAACGAGGATTGATTCATTATTCCATTTTTACCCCATTTTATTGTTCATGAACTCAAAGCAATGTACCATACATACCTATGTTCCCACTTCCTGATTTCCCACAGCAACAATACCATCAGGTCATATCAAAGAAGGGTCCTAGTCTAAAGTACCCCAGGCAAATTTTATACCTAAGGAACAACTACAACAGACATGTCCTGGTTTCTAAGGATTAAGATAATAATAATAATAATAAATAATTTATTAGACTTCTAGACCGCCCACTCTCCCCGAAGGGACTCGGGGCGGTGTACAGGTACAAATTTAAAAACCATACAATCGATAATATACATAATTAAAATTGAATTAAATATTCCTGTACAAATTTATAAAAATTAAAACTTAAACCTTAAAATCGAATCATAAAAATTTAAAAATGCAAACTGAGGTGGGAAAGCTGGAATTAGGCCAGGCCGGCTAGATGAAACAGGTGGGCTTTGAGTTTCTGGCGGAAGGAGCGGAGGTCCGTAGTCGTCCTAATGTCAGGGGGAAGGTCATTCCAGAGGGTCGGGCCCATCACAGAGAAGGCCCTTCCCCTGGGCGTCGCCCGCTGGCACAGCCTAGTGGACGGCACCCGGAGGAGTCCCTCTCTGTGTGAGCGAATCGGCCGAAGGGATGTATGGGGCAAGATGTTTATTATGGCATTAGTTTTTGAAAGCTAGAGCCCACATAAACAAATACCCAATGTGTACTTTGAGCACATTAATGCGGCAGTCAAAAAAAAAACCAATACGCTCCTAAGTTGCATTAACAGAGGGATACAATCAAGATCAAATGAGGTACTAATATCACCCTATAGCCTTAGTAAGACCACACCTAGAATACTGCATCCAGTTTTGGTCACCACACTATAAAAAAGATGCTGAGACTCTAGAAAAAGTGTAGAGAAGAGCAACCAAAATGGTTAGGGGACTGGAGACTAAAACATATGAAGAACGGTTACAGGAACTGGGCATGGCTAGTCCAGTGAAGAGAAGGACCAGGAGAGACATGATAGTAGTGTTCCAATATTTGAGGGGCTGCCACAGAGAGGAAGGGGTCAAGCTATTTTCCAAAGCTCCCAAAGGCCAGACAAAGAATAATGGATGGAAACTGATCAAGGAGTGATTCAACCTGGAAATAAGGAGAACTTTTCTGACAGTGAGAACAATCAACCAGTGGAACAGCTTGTCTTCGGAACAGTGGTGGGTTCAATTTATTTTACTACCGATTTGCTCGTGCGCACATGCAATGCTTCTGCACGTGCACAGAAGCGTCTGGGTGGTTGGGCGGAGCCTCCTGCCACTGCCACTACCAGTTTGCCCAATCCAGGGAGAACGGGCAGAAAGCCACCTCTGCTTCAGAAGTTGTAGGAGTTTCTCATCACTTGAGACTTTCAAGAAGATATTGGACTGCCATTTGTCAGAAATGGTGTAGGATCTCGTACCTGAAAGGGGGGTTGGACTAGATGACCTACATGGTCCCTTCCAATTCTGTTAATTTGTTAAAGAATTGTTAGATGGTGATAATGTCTTGATCAGAGAACAGATCTGTTAGTTACTAGTAAGCCTCTTTTTCCTTCTAGTCACCGTGTCTTTGCATAAATAACATCAGGAAGGTCATTTACATAATTCTAAAGCTCTGATAAAACAAATATAAATCCCTCTTTCTGTACAGTTAGAACTAGAACATAATTGATTCACCAGCCTATATTTTTCACAACAAACAAATTAAATCCTTTCTGAAATTCCATTTCTCCCTTAGGATCAAGAGTCCAGCTGAATCTAATCTATGCCTCTAATATAAAATGAAAGCTATTTTTTTAAAAAAAACAACTACTTCATTTTACTTAAAACATCAAATAGATGAAATTCCATAGGTCCACTAATCAGAATTCATTTATACGAATGTGCCTAGCCTTGACTCTAGAAATGTTGTATTCCTTTTTCCTTCATCGTGGTAAAGAAAGGTGTTTGTTTATTTAATTTTCTAAGAGTACCTCTGAGAGAAACATGGATCATCTCTGCAGGGAACTGAACTTTATATAATTACGATGCATGGTGCTTTGCCTGTTGTTCAAACAAAGTTAAATCTGTTTCCATACTGCAGACAATATTTGGCTTTTAAATCTGAAAATGGTTCTGAGAAGCTTAAGGAGGTGGTGGCAGAGTTCAGTACAAAGAAATGAACTCTAAAATAGCAGCTGAGATATAAGTTTGCTTACAGCTTCATTTTTTTTTCTAATAATTCACATTGCAACAAAAAGACAAATTCAATTTCCCTTCCCCACAATCTTTTTTACTGTAACTTACCCAGGCAGAACCCTCCAGTAGTGACATCCAGTGAAAACCAAGGACAAGGAAAATCAAAGGGTTCCCCTCGCACATATGTGCTAGCCGTTTCTGACTCTAGGGGCCGGTGCTCATCTTCGCTTCACAGCCAAAGAGATAGCACTATCCGAAGATGTCTCCGTAGTCATGTGTCCGGCATGATTAAACACCAAAGGCCACACAGAACGCTGTTACCTTCCCACCAAGGTGGTCCCTATTTTTTTACTTGAATTTTTTATGTGCTTTTGAACTGCTAGGTTGGCAGAAGCTGGGACAAGTAACGGTAGCTTACTCTGTTACGCGGCGCTAGGGATTCAAACCTTTCAAACTGCCGACCTTTCTGATCAACAAGCTCAGCGCCTTAGCCACTGAACCACCGCGTTCCATTTTCAAAGGGCATAATATGATGGAAATTGGGGAGTAGGGAGAGATGACAAGTAATTATGATGTTATCAGATGGATGGTCATCTACCCAACGCCTCCCATTCTTCTGAAGCTACTCTTCCAAGAGTCACACAGCCCAATTATCTCTACTGCCATTGAGACAATGTTGCCAATAAAAGAGAATATTTGTAGCTCAGGGTTGAAATGAGGAGTCCTTGGTGCTCTCGGAGTTTGGTTGTTTTCTTGCAGATGTTTCATTAACTAGACTAGGTAACATTACCAATGCACTGATGATGTTACCTAGTTTGGTTAATGAAGCATCTGTAAGAAAACAACCAAGCTCAGAGAGCACCAAGAACCCTCCTGAGACCATGTTGGCTTTTAGTTTCCATATCCTCCCAAGCTCCTGCTTCAGGCCCTGATAATTCTACAGTTTCTCATCCTCCTTATGTTGCTGTCAGGTCCCAAAGATCCCTATTCTGGTGGGAAGGGGACCTGGGTGCATTCTTTAGTTTATAGCCTTTTTCGTGCTGTCTATCATGTACTTTGGTTTACCTTCCTGGAAATTTAAGTGGGGAGGGCTTTGTTTCAATTCCGAAGCCTCCAGCAAGAGATGCCTGAGAACAACTTCTTATCACCTTCTTAGCCTGCGATTCTGAAAACAATTTCACACCTGTGGATTGGCTCATTCAACATCGAACTGAGGGGAGGGGTTTCCAACTGTTTTATCTTAACTGAATTGTACGCAGAATCTTCAGATCCTGCTTCCAGATCCTGCTTACAGTTGCTGTCACTTGGCACCACTGCATCTATCACCATCACTATCATTTGGTCCTGGTTTATTTGCATGATGTCTGGATGGTATCTGTCTATTTGTCTCGACAGAGAATTAGGTGGCTGGATGAAGTCACCGAAGCAGTAGGCATGAGCTTAAATGGACTCCAGAGGATAGTAGAGGACAGGAAAGCCTGGAGGAACATTGTCCATGGAGTCGCGATGGGTCAGACACTACTTCACAACTAACAACAACAATCTGTCTTGATCTGAGTGTTTGAACCCATGGAGATTGCTGGTTCCTTTTCCTGGACACCAATATTGTAAATAATTTCTGAGCAAGACTCTACTATTCAAAGAGATCCTTAACCTTCTAGTCTGTGGGGTAACAAAGCCATATCAGTGGGTGGTTCCTTTATTTGTGCTGTTTCTGGAGCCTTTAGTCTTTACCTTAGGTAACAGCAGCAGCAGCAAGTAACACAGCTCCTATCGTGCTAACAGTCTTTTCATGCTGTACAGTGTCAGCTGGTAGGCTTCAAATGTTCTGGTCCGTTGCATAAGATATCAGAGGAAACATGAATATTTGAGGCTTGTTGTCCTTCTGAGATATGAGCTTCAAAGAAAGACAGTTGTAAAGGAAGCCAAGAAGAGCACATCACCACACAATTCAAGTGTTCTGCTTTGTCTGGGTGAGGATCTTTTGTCATGAGGTAAAACTGCAATAAGCCTCAGGACAAGATGGAGTTTTCAGCTTCCTGAACATATCTGATATGTTATATTTTGGGGCAAAAAGAGCAAACAAAACAAAGCTAGTATATTTCATGCCTCATTAGGCCACAAAATAAATATGGGATTACACTTACCCCAAAGGATCAAAGGACATTGTCACAGATAACCAACTATGTATGCATCACAGATGCATCATGAATAACCTCTGGGAGAAGACGTCATTCTGCATCCCAGAAACCCAGTTTCATTTTTCAGTTTTTACTGAAAATTATTTTGCTGAAAACAGTTTTTTGCTGTTTTTCCCTAATCCACATCATGAGCAGCCACATGTAAACAGAACATGCCTGCTGGCATCATGAAATACTTAAAAGATACATAGATCTAAGCAGGAAAAAACCCCTCTCTTGATATTACATTCAGTAGTAACACATTTAAGGCTAGTAGTATCATTTGCCTGAAGCTTTAGGAAGATCATATCTAAAGACTGCAATAACACTATCCACTTTTGTCATGTCCTGTCCTAGCCTATCCATAGCTAATCAAGCCATAGACTTACTGATTTTAGTGTAGCCTACAGTCAATTAACAACTTGTTCAAAGTTCCAACTGACCTACCAGGAGGTTGCTTATGACCCAGATTCAAAGTTCCAATGGTTACACACACCCTTAATGGTGGGATTCAGCCAATTTGTACTTATTTGGGAGAACCAGTTGTTGGAAGAAATCTCATTTTGCTTTTTTCCACTTTACAGGGCTAATCCTGTAAGGAAGGCAGGAAGGAAACATTCTGGTGTTGTTTCTAGCCTAATCTTGATTGCTCTGCTTACAGAAACTGCCTCTCTGGTTAACTTTTATTACATTGTAATAGCTAAGGTGAAGTGCCCATTGACGTGAGTGATGTTGAGTTGGCTATGCTCACCCAGTCACATGACCACCGAGCCAGGCCTACCCCACTGGTCATTAGGGCAGAGAACCGGTTGTTAAATTATTTGAATCCCATGACTGACACCCCTCCCATGGTCACCTGAACCTACTTTGGGTGCTTGGCAACTAGGCCATATTTATAGCCATTTGCAATATCCCACAGTCACATGATTCTCGTTTATGATGGTTCTGCTAAAACCCGGAATTTATTTCCGGGTTGTCGGCCATAATGAAGCAGTGGTTCATTTAACAATTGTAGTATTTGATTAACCCTCGCCAAAATGTCAGTAAAACTAAATGAATCACAAGGCCTACCTGTTTTACTCCCATCACGAATTACAACCATGATGGGCAGGCTCCCGTGTATGTATACATGGGTCTATTTGCTTATTCCTTAGTTTTATGTCCCACCTTTTCTCCATGAACTCAAAACGAGTTAACTGGACAGCCTGTTTTATCAAATTGTCACTACCATCTCCCTTTGAGATTGACTGTGTGACAGTCACCCCTATGAAACTACGGTGAGCTCAAACCTAAGTTCTCAGCCAGAGTCTAAAGTACCCTAACAATGCCTGCTTCATAATAAGCGACCCAATATTATTGTAATACCAAAAGCAGTGATTTATTAACCGCTTCATTAGGTGTTTCTTATTCGCAGCCATCTTTTTTGCTTTCTTTATCTGCTTTTGAACTTTGCCCGTGTTTCTGTCCTCCCTTCAGCCTGTCATAAATCATGTTATCCAATAGCTTCATTCATTTCAACCCAGCTACTATAATCTGAGATCCGGTTCCACTGCCGCTCTGCATGGAATGTCAACACAGAGAGTTGACATCGAGGTGGTATTCAGCCAGTTCAGACTGGTTCAGGCAAACCGGTAGCTCCGACGATCAGCTGGCTCCACCTACCCGCCCCCACCCTATCCTGTCCTTTATTTCCTGCTTTCTAGCTCATCTCAATTGCACGGCACAGCTGATTCCCTCCCCCCCCTCACACTGCTCTACTTATCATTGCTGACTTGGAAAGTAAGCAGCTGAGCTTCTAAATGCTCTATTTTCAATGCAAGCACAAGCGCTTTAAACGTGTGTGTGTGTCTGTGCAAAGTACACGCTCACCGAATCGATTGTTAAACTGGCAGCACCACTGTTCTCAGCACTCATCCAACTTCTTAACTGCTACATTAAACTGGTTCTCTATCACAATGTAAAAGAGTACTGGACTGCTACTTAATTTGATGACATTCAAAATGAGCCATTTTGGATTTTGACTCTCATCTGCTAACAATAAATTAATGAAATTATCATATAAAAATGGCCATGATTTGGATTACATCACAACGTCACCTTGTTTTGTTGGTGTGTTTTTGGTTTTGTTTCTGAAGTTTGGCTTTATTTTGCAGATTATTTATTCTGCCTTGAGGATGGTTTAAATATCATATGCATTTTATTTGTGTCTGAACCTAAGGATGGGATCTAATCAAAGAAGAGCAGTTTTTGATCCAGATTTATACTTTGCTTAATTCTTCCCCATTTAAGAATTTGAGACTGCTAAAATCTGTTGATTGAATTTTTAATCATATTCTTGTGTACTCTTTTTTTTCTTTGCACTCACAGGAAACATCAGCATGATGTTTACTTATGCTCCTTTTTCAGTCCCGTCATTAATTACTGAATAAATATTTACCATAAATCAATCACAATTTCACTACATTGTGGCCCCAACCGCATCTCCAAAAAACCTCCAAAAAAAAAATCAGTGCGGAAAGTAGTCAAACAGAACTAAAAAAAAGAAAAGAAATGAGGTCCGAATAAAGTAAGAGGCAAGTGCCAAAGATAAAACTAACTCTCCGGTTAACACATCTAACAAGCTGGCAAGAGAAAAAGGAGTCAGAAGAAAGTGATTCTTTCCAAATTGGCAGAAGGCAACTTGGCAAAATGTTTCATAGTTATAGGATGTGCTATTTCTAAAAAGAACTCATGTCAAATCTAAATATAGCTGACCAAGAAAAAAAAATGTACAAATAAAAATTAGCACTTCCGTTTTGTTTATAAAAAATGGATTATTAATCTAGAACAGGGGTGTCAAACTCCATTTCATGGAGGGCCGCATCAGAGTTGTGTTTGACCTTGGGGTGCCAAAGTGGGCATGGCCAAGATGGATGTGGTCATCTTAATATCACTCATCTCAGGGTGCTGTGGTGGCCTGAGCAGTCTGCCAACAAAAACAGGCTCCCAAGTTCTGTTTTCGGCCACGAGGGCCTCCTGCAGCAGCTCCTCCCCACACGCTCCATTTTCACTAGCAGAGGGCTGCAGGAGGTTGTCGTGGCTGAAAAGGGAGCTTGGGAGCCTGGGAGGGCCACACATGGCTCTCCCGAGCTCCGTTTCACCTGCAAAGGCACCATGGGCTGTTCCTTTGCTTTTTCCAGGGTAGCCCCATGGGCCAAATCTAAGCACCCCACAGGCCGGATCCAGCCTCTGGGCCTTCAGTTTGACACCCCTAATCTAGACGATATTCAGGACACATTTCACTTACTGGTTCATATACTATGAAACGGTATACGTCTATGTGCTGTTACTATTATTATTATTTGAAATTAAATACGTTTTGGTGCTAACTACCAGCTTTGTTTGCTTCAAAAAAGGTTTGGACCAATCCACAGAAGTCATGGATTCAATGGATGAATAGCTTTGTGGGTTATTCAGATGGCAATCTGACTTCCTCTGCTTCAGAGATCCCATCTAAGGGATTAGTAGGTTTCCTTTTGCAGTTGGTTGGCCACTGTTGGATTAGATGGGCCAGAGTTTCAATCAAACAGAGGTTTATATTTATATGTTCTAAATTAAATTCACTCCAATTCACTCAGTGCAGATAATGTGCATATCCATATAATTTTCTTACGAAGAGAATGAATAAAGGTCACATTTACTTCTTCCCCAAAATTTCTTCACTGCCATTATAACCTACGGCCCTGAGATTTTCTGATATTATTTAAATACTAAATGCGATTAACCCTGCTTAGTTTTTTTTTAATATTAGCCAAAGAAAAATGTGCGTATTATTTTAGTAGTACAATTTGACTGAGGGAATTAGCAAACAATCAAAAACGAATAGCTTGTGTTTTGCCAAATGATTTTACATTTTTTTTAACTTGCTTTGCCTCAACTTTACTTCATTTTTCTTCTCACACATTTGAAACACTTTTCATTTTACAATTCTCCATGTTGAACACCTTAGGCACACAAACTGACAATTCACATTTTACAAAATGTCATGGATCTGCTAGAGAATTATTAGGGCAAAGGAAAATCTGGTTCAGAAACACCTCAGAGCTAAACAGAGCAAAATTTGAGCCTACTTTAAAATGATAAAATCAAAGCTTCCCCTACCATTAACTATACCGTTACAAAATAATTAGGATTTTGTCGATCTGTGCTTTCTTCTTGGCAAACTTAGCTGGCTGGTGGGATCCCAGGAGATTAATATTACTCTATATATTTCTATCAGAAGCCACTCAATTCGTTCAGGAAAATGAAAGGGAGAAAGTGGAAACTAATCAAGGAGAGAAGCAACTTAGAACTGAGGAGAAATTTCCTGACAGTGAGAACAATTAATCAGTGGAACAGCTTGCCTCCAGAAGTTGTGAATGCCCCAACACTGGAAGTCTTTAAGAAGATGTTGGATAGCTATTTGTCTGAAATGGTATAGGGTTTCCTGCCTAGGCAGGGGGTTGGACTAGAAGACCTCCAAGGTCCCTTCCAACTCTACTATTGTATTGTAAGTTGGGTTTGCTTCAGAATATAATGCACCTATACATAGCTCTTTGTATTCTTACTCCATATACCTGTATCTTATTTCAAGACTTGAAAGCTGCTGTTTGTAAGACTTTTCCTTCCTTTATTGTCAGAAATAATCAGCGATTTCATTTTAAATTCTAACCATGCCTTGTCAACTAATGCAAAGTGGCAATGACTTCCATTCTGTTGGAAATGTCCCTTCAATAGCACTTCAGCATCTCATAAATGCTGACAACAAGGGGCAGTGGATGTAGACAAAGAGTTATTCTACATCCTCTTTTTATGTTTCCTTCTTCCTGGCTTTTTCTATGAGACTGTTGATCTCAGGTCATTTCCCTCTGCCTTAATGTCTATGGAGATACTCAGTCCAGGTCATAGTTGTCCCAAAGGTGCTTTTTTCAAAAGGCAACTAGACTTCCTTTGTTTGCTTTTTCCTTAAAGATGTTTCACTTCTCATTCAAAAAGCTCCTTCAGTACTGACTGATGAGGAATGAAAGGATTTATATTCCTTCCAATCATCTGGTCATTAGCACTCTGAAGGTCGGTTATTAGCGCTCTCTGAGAGCTTTTGAGGTGACTTGAGAGTTTAGCTGTGCCCTTAGGGTCATCAGGATCAGAGTGCAAATGGGTGTGGAACCTTCTTGGAACTACTACTTCAAACTACTGAAAGGACTGAAGTGGGAGATAGGTGGTGCTGTATTCCTCGCCCTCTGTTGAGAGGGAACTTCTCAATTTTTAATTCAGATGGCCTTTTTTACCCCTCTTTCAAATCAGTGATCATCCCTGTCCAGAAGGTGGACTTTGTTATCTTCAGAAGAATGACATTTGTCTTTCAGATGCAATTGGACTGCTGGATCTTGTCCTGATGGACTTGTTTTCCTACGCTGTGCCATGTATTTGTAAAGTGTTTTTTTTTTCTCCAAATAAAAAAGAAGTCCTTGCGATCAGGCACATTCACACAACCTTTTGCTCTGCGATTGCCATCTGGTAAAATGTAGTTTTCTAGGTATTTACGATCTGCCTATCTCTATGATGTATTTCCTTAACCAAATGTCTTCTTTGTTCTAATCATAAAATGTGTTCCATTAATCATTGTTCATGTCAGATTCTGTTCTCAGGAATGCTCCTATCCATATACTAATGTTACCCCCTCCAACACGTTGTAATTATTAGTCTGTAAGCTTTGCAACTTATAAAATTACACCATTTCAGGAAAATATTGGCTAGGTAGAGAAACAACAAATGAAACTTCGATGGATGATGAAAAGTAATGTTATTTGATTACACATATAGAGCCACGCAAATTCAATTAGAATCTCTTTCTAATTATTTGAACTCATGCTGAGAAAAAAGAAAGCATTAGTAGAGGAGATAAACAATCCCATGGAGAGCAAGAAATCTAGGAGGTTCTGTGCAAAGAAAATATTGGTTGTATGCTATTTCCACTTAGTGATAATGGTAGGAAACAAACTACAGCAAAATCTTTGGAAAGGCAACGAAATAGCTAGGTTGGGTTGCAAACTCTTTACTGCAAAGGCAGGCAAAATATTGACAGTGAAAGGTCTGGAAACTGTAAAACTTGAGACCTGCACTTCTCCTAAGTCTAGAAAGCTACAGGGAGGAACTACTTTTTCAAGTTACTCAGAACAACCGGCAGTGGAACCAAAAGGGTGAAGCCAAGAAGACTCCGAAGCCAATGTCTTCAGAAACAACTTGAAGTTGCCACTTCAGATATCAATGCTATCCAGATAATATGATTGATTGATTCAGTTTCTATAGCCGTCCATCTCAATCAATGATTCTCGGCAGTTTACAGTTCCAATGAATTCCAATTATAGTGAAGACATAGAGTCACAGGGCTGGAAGGGATTTTGGAGATCTTCAAGTCCAACCATCTGCCCAAGGCAGGAGTCTTTATACCATCCCAGACCAATGGTTTCCCAATCTTTCTTCAACAATGGAGCACCCACAACTCAGGGAGCCAAGCTGTTTCACTGAGTAATCATTCTCAATGTCTGGAAATTCCTCCTTATTTTAGGGCTGGATCTCCCTCTGAGGAGCTTCCACTCGTTACTTTTTGTCCTGCCCTCAGGTGCTGTGAAGAGTAAATCAATGCTTTCTTCCCTGTGACAGTCTTACTTCAAGTGAAGTACCTTACCTTAGCTTAGATTCATGAAGATAAAGTAATGAATTACAGACAGTTTAGACTGTGTGTATGTTTCATTTATACAGTCATGTTATAAATACCATGTTTCCCCGAGCGTACCGGAGCCTGCCCAGAACACCGGGTACCATTCGGTACGCTGCTCGGGGGGGGCCACCTGCCTGCCCAAGCTCCTTGCCTGTCCTTTAAGCCTTTGGCACTTCCACGCATGTGCATGGTGCATACAGCGCCTGCACGATGCTCCACCGAGCAGCTGGAGCGTCGCGGAGGCTTGCAGAGGCGTTGCGGGCAGGTACAACCATGCTGGTTAGAACGGGATCTGGAACCCACCACTGGGGAGGTCTTATTATTTTTGAGGTGCAAGATGCGGCGAGCATGGTTACTTCATGGCTGCTGCTTTGTTGCAATAATTTTGTGGAGGGCTTATTTTAGCACACGCGCTCAAAAGCCCGATTGGGCTTGTTATCCAGGGAGTTCTTATTTTCAGGGAAACAGGGTCGATACTGCTAAATTTTGAAGTTTTGCCCTAAAATTTAGCTCTGCCACGAGGCCAAGTGAGGCGGATGACAATTGTTGGAAATTGAGAGTGGTAACAATATGTGGAAGACAGAACTTTGATTTAGTAACCAGTGCTGCACTCGTAAAATAATCTACTGTTTGTGATATAATAGAGAACTATAATCTGTATGGTGCAGGTATATATTTATGTATGCATATAGCAAGTCAGTGACGTGCGGTGAGGTTTATGGCTGGTGAAGCACTGACCCAGTGGTGGGTTTCAAATTTTTTTAGACTTGTGGACTTCAACTCCCAGAATTCCACAGCCAGTCATGCTCAGTTCGGATTTAAAGCAACAGCATTTGTTTTTCTCCTTTGAGAGAGAAGATTCCTTCTTTCTTTTTCTTTTTCTTCTCCCTTCCCCTCCTCTCCCTCTCTCCCTCCCTCCCCCCTCTCTCAAACACACACACACACACACACACACACACACACACACACACACACACAGAAGTTGGATTGGACTACACACACTTTCCCCCAGCCCCGGAAGGATCCAGCCCAGCTTCACTGATTACAGGTTTGAAAAGGCAACGTGGCTCTGCCTGCAATCAAACTACATTTTGAAGTTTGAAGTTTGAATTCCTATCCCTCCCTCCGACCCACATGTACCTTTTCCAGCTGTTTCAGAGAGGATTTCAACTCTGCTCTTGCCTCGGGTCCTCTGAAGAAGCCCCGCCCAAACGAGTGCCCTCTACTATGAGGCAGGAGAACTGCATGCCTCACCTACATCAGGAATTTTTAGGCTTTTAACCCTTGCTTAACTCTGCTCGAGTGATCATAAAACGCCTAAAGTCAGACTAGATGAGGTATGCAGTTCTCCTGCCTCATAGTAGAGGGCGCTTTTTAGAGGCTTTTTTAAACAGTTAAGCAGAGTCATCCACGGTGAGGGAGCAACTAGCTCAGCCTGACCTCAGCTCTCGCCTTTTTCCTTTTACATTTTTTTTCTTTTCATGATGACAGTGGTGAGGCTGTTCCTCCCCTGCCTCACCTGACTGCACATCACTGTAGCAAGTGTATATGTGTGTTTTGTATGTGTTTGAGTAGATAGACACTTTCTGTTGAAGAGTAGGCAGCAGAATTTCATTTTTAATGTGGGCTCACAGTAAAAAAAATGACAATAAGCACTATCTCAACTCATCATCTCATTTCATTTTATCTTTTGCCCTGATGTAACATTTAACTGCTGGGACAGTGCAATATGTTTGGAGGTCAGAATGGAGCAACTCAAAAATGTCCCTAGCCCTAACTTTCACCTTTAATTTCTAATATCCAAACAGCGGCTCATCCAGTTGGATTTGTATTCAAATGAAAGCTGTGTTTGTAAATGTTTACATTTCCCTACAGGTAGTAAACAAATCCATTAGGGCTACAGTCCTATACAGCGGGGCTGTCAAACTCCCAGCCCGCGAGCCAGATGTGGTTTAGCAAAGGAGGAAAAAGTCGCAATACATCACTTGACACCGCCATGATGACGTGAGTTTGACACCCTTGCTATACAGAGTTATCTGGGAGTGAATTTCAGTGAATTTAATGAAGTTTTCTTCTCAAGAGTATGTAAAGGACTATAGACTTAAAGAAGGTTTGAGAATGCTGGCTATTCTACTGTCACTCCATACTAGATGCTAATCTTTTGTTAGTCTTCTTTACACGTTAGGGTTTTTCCCCTATGTTGATGGTGTACACGTAATAAGTGAGCAAACAATGGGAGATCTTCATCCCCATTTGAAGCAAATATCTTGATTATGTTCCACTCTGGCAAATAGATATGCTGTCATAGCAGTTCAGCTACTTATTTTAGGCTGCAGTTTTATAACTTTAGATTAATGTGTGCTACTTCGTATTGTTCTACTTCATGTAATTATTGATTTTGGAATTCATATGATTTGCCGCATAGAATATTGTAGGCATGGGAGAACTACTTCCCAGCTTCAAAGTTTAAAGGTAGCAGTCAAAACCTCATGGGAATCTGATTTATCTAGGTTTCTTAAACTTGGCAATTTTAAGATGTTCTGGACTTCAGCTCCTGGAATTCATCAGCTCGTGTGCTCTTAATGGGTATTTCCCTATTTCCAAAACTGTTGTGTAGATTCAGTTTTGCTTGTGAAATATGAAAATATTTTATCATATACTAAGGTGGCAGGAAAAGAGCCTTGTGGGATTGGATGTCATACTGTGCAATTGAATGTTGTTATTCTCTTTAATCTAAGAAGCTAATAGACTGGGTGAATTATTGCTAGCAATAGTGCACCCTTGCTGATAGTGAGCCATTTCAAATGTGTGGGGAGGGATATAATCAGATTTATTGACATCAATATCTGAAGCATGACCATTTCTTTTAGTACAAACACTCTTGTTAAAAGCTCATTTGAGCTACTTTGAATAAAGATTATGATAAATTCTCTAATGACCTTACCAGTCATGGCAAGTGAAAGAAGGGGGGTTGGAAAATATGGTAAGTGAAAGAGCTATTTGAGGGATGCTTTTTTTTGTCTAGATTTCCATTGTGAAAATCAGGTTTTAGTGATAAAAGCAAATGCTAATTCCTAACTGCAGATGAATGGATGGATGGATGGATGGATGGATGGATGGATGGATAGATGATAGACAGACAGACAGACAAGAGAGATGGAGAGACGGAGAGACAGAGACAGAGAGACAGACAGACAGACAGATAAGAGAGATAGAGAGAGATAGAGAGACAGACAGACAGACAGATAGATACTGTAGATAATAGACAGACAGACAGACAGATAGACAGACAGATAAGAGACAGAGACATATAGATGGATTGGTGGATGAACAGACGGACAAACAGACAGATGGGTGGATAAGAGAGAGAGACAGAGACAGAGAGACGGACAGACAGACAGACAGGAGAGATAGAGACAGACTGAGAGATTGAGAGATAGAGAAAGAGACAGACAGAGACGGAGACAGACAGACAGATGATATAGATATGGATATGGATATATTGGATTATATATGGCAATTCATACATCACCCAAGTCAACTAGGGTCAAAGCAGCTTACTATCACAGCAATCATAAATTAACTTCCCCCCCAAAACAACCCTTATCCTTCCTGACAAGTCAGAGCAGCAGCTACATCCAGTCCAGAGTAGGAGGACACTTTCATCCATTATCTATGTTAAGACTTTCTGAAAATATGAGGTCGGGTTGTTTTCCCAAAAAATAAACCCCAAAACAGAACCAAAAACCAACATCTTCTTAAGGAAAATGGCATTCTGAAGAAGTGGCACAGCAACTGAGAAGGGTACTGGCCTATGGTACCAAAGGAGAACATCCTTTTCTTCTTGGAGGAATGAAAAATAAAATAATAAGTAAAATAGCTATGCAGGTAGTTCTTGATTTATAATTTATTTAATGACAATTTATTTAGTGACAGTTTTATGTTATATAGCACTGAATAAAGTTACTTACAACCAATCCTTGCCTTTTCTCCTTCTGTCCTGTCTACTTTTTACAGAAGGACGATTGAGCATTTTAACAAACTGCATCACTGTTTGGTTTGGTTGCAAAAGTGCCTCAGATAGAAAGTCCATACAGAGAGTGGTAAGGACAGCCGAGAAGATTATAGGAAGCTTGCCTCCCATTATTCAGGATACTGCTTATAAGCACTATGTGCTTAGAGCTTGAAGCATTGTTAGAGACCAACACACACACACACTTTATGGTCTGTTTCTGTTGCTCCCCTCTGGGAGCAGGTTTTGAAGTATCTCTAGCAGGACTACCAGATTCTGTAACAGCTTTGTTCCTTATGCCATCTGTCTTGTAAATTTGCAAGATTCTCTCCCCCCCCCCCCCCCGCCATGTATATGCATACATTTGAACTAGACTGTGATGTTTCCCTGTGCCATATACGTATGTGTGCATATATAGGCATATGCATATTGGTTATCTTTTGAAAGCTGAATGCAAAGAAATTTCATTTTAATGGATGCTGATTAGTGTACATTTAAAGTGACAATAAAGAATTCTATTCTATTCTATTGTGTTGACACAGTTTCCCTATTGCCCTGTGATCAAAATTTGGATGCAACTGGCATGTATTTGCAGGATACAGGATTATCATTTGCAACCTTCCCAACTGGCTTCTGTCAAGTAAAGTCAATGGGGGAAGTCAGATCGCCTTAACAACCATGTGATTCACTTAAAAACTACAGTGGTTCTCTTATTTTTTAAAAAATAATTTTTATTGAATGTTTTAATATTTAAAAACAGTAAAAAAGACACAACAAGGAAAAAAACCACAATAAAACAAAACAAAACACGGAACATACATATCAATATAGAGTAATTTTACAGCTTTCAATATCGGCTTTCCTGCCTAGCTTATATAATTCTCCCTTCTGCATTGCCTTCCTATTACTATAGCCTTGTCCTATGATGTAACAAGCATAAACACTTACAGTAATATTCATTATTTGTATCTCCATCTATTTGTATTCTCTATTTCCTGTTTTGGCTTCTGATTTCTAGCCACTTGTATATTTTATTCCATATATTATAGAAGTCCGATTCTTCTCTTTCTTTTAGTTCTATTGTCATTTTGTCCATTTCTGCACACTCAAGTATTTTCCTGATTGTAGTTTCATCTGAGGGTGTATTAGTTTTTTTCCAATTTTGTGCGAAGGCAATCCTGGCTGCTGTGAGTATATGTATGATTATGTATTGAGATTGTTTGTCCATTTTTTGATCCAGTAGTCCTAGTAAGAATGCTTCTGGTTTGAGTTCTATTTTTCGCTCAGTAATTTCTTCCAGCCACTTTCAAATTTTGCACCAGTACTTCCTTGTGTTGGGGCATGTCCTTACAGTGGTTCTCTTAATGACCATGGCAAAAAAGGTCTTTCATAGTCAAAAGATGCAATTGATGATGGTCTATAGTCCTCTCTTAGAGACTCAGGATAACTTTGTTACTTGGTATCAGAGAAGTTCTCAGAGTTTTATTTTGCACTAACTTAGCTTTATTGGCTGAAATACAGATATTTCTTAACAAGCAATTGAAGTTACAACAGCACTGAAAAATAAATGACTTACAAATGGTCCTCACCCTTCCAAATGTTGTAGCATCCTCATAGTCCAGAGGTGGTATTCTGCGGGTTTGCATCGCTTCAGGTGAACAGGTAGTGACGGCGGTACAAAGCTCCACCCACCCACCCTGACATCATCACGGATCTTCTGCACATGTGAGTACTCCCGCTACTGAACCAGTAGTGAAGATAAGAGGATTTCATGCCTGCTATAGTCATGTGATTAAAACTTGGTAACTGGAATGTATTTATAACGGTTATAGGGTTCTGGGGTCATGTAATCTCCATTTGTGACCTTCCCGAGCAAAGTCGATAGGGGCAAGTTAGATTCGCTTAACAATTGCAGTGATTAATAGCCGGGGGGGGGGGGATGTCATAAAATTGGCCATGTCACTCTTAACAATGGAAATTCTGGTCCAAAGTGTGGTTGTAAATCCAGGACTACCTGTATATTTCTTCTACAGTTCATGGTTGAGATTTAAAAAAAAATCTACAGTGTAATAATAAAAAAATCAATCAAAATGAAGTTGATGAAAAATTGTCTTGACTTTCTTAAACTTTTCTTCTAGCAAAGAGCAAATCAAGCACTTTCCTAAGGGTAAATTTGGAATTAAGAATCCCAGTCTTGACTAAAATGGATGTTGACAAGATTCTAGTTGAACAAGAAGCATCTGCAGCTGCTTCTATGTTCCTTAACATTCTCTCCGGTTCCTAATTGCTCATCTTCACAATGAGGATGGAGAGCAATTTGTTCTGTCCAATTTGCATCTCCAGGTTCATTATACATGAACCAGAATTCAGCTCATATGGAACAATCCTCACTCTATGGAGAAGATTATGATGAAATCTGTTCTTTTAAAAATGCATTCTTTCCTTATTTACTCCTGGAAACATTTCTATACCCTTTCTTGTAAAATCACATTTCAAAGCAGTTTGAAAGAACAAAACATAGAGATATAACACAATCAATTAGAAATAAACGTGCTGGCAGAGGTGGCATATTGCAGGTTCCATCAGCCTGATTATTCCGAATTCAGGAAGAGGGCCTTCTCTGCTGTAGTTCCACCCTCTGGAACATCTTACCCCACAATGTGAGGTTAGCCGCAATCCTCTTATCCTTTTGTAAGAACCCATAGACCTGGAGAATGGGAGAAAAGCACAGTGGAGGTGGTTGATCAAATTACAACAGATCCCACCTCCTGGAGTGGGGCTGAAAGGCAAAAGGGAAGCAGTATGCTCTCTCCCATATTTGGTCATACCAGGTGCTTTGACAAAAAAAAAAAAACTTAATAATTCCCCTGCCTCAGCTGATAAGGGAGGAGACCTTATGGCTTAGAGGTTAATATAACTGCCTAATACGTAATAACAGTCCAGGTTCGAATCCCAGCAAGGTGATGGCTAGCCGATGAGAGCTAAATAGCTTGAAATAGATCTATACTAGTCTCCCTTCATTTATTTATCAGCAAAAATGAAATACAAAATGTTTTGGCTCCTGGAGTGGGGCTGAAAGGCAAAAGGGAAGCAGTAGGTTCCCTCCCATATTTGGCCATGCCAGGTGCTTTGACAAAAGAAAAAAACAACCACTTTGTATATGTGTGTATGTATGTGTTTGTGTGTGTATATATATATGCATGTGTGTGTTTTCTCTGATTTCAATTTATTCTTTGGTTTCAATTTATTCAGGTGTTAATATAGACCTTTTTTTGGCCATGCCTCACCTAAGCATTTCTAAAATCCTGATGCCCCCTCCCCCCCCCCCCCCCGTGGACATATAATTCTTACTATTGAAAAGTTGAACTCCTACTACAAAGAGAAAGCATAAAAGGCCATTAACTTGGTTTAAACAAGGTTCCAAGGAACATGGTATCCATGAAAGAGAAAAATAAAAGAACAAAAGACAGTAGAAGTACTGAGGAACTTAAAAAATAATAGCATGAAGAGTTATGAAAAACAGCAAATAAAGTTTCAAAACATTAATACAGAACTGAAATGCATAAATATAATTTAATGAAAACTTTTTCTGTAATATTTTGATCATATCAATTACTATACATATTAAAATAAAGATACCTAACAAATTCAAAATACAATTTGAGCTCACTTCAAGATCATATTTACAACACAATCCTATGCATGTCTTTGCTTGTACTACTCATTTTATGCATAGGGCTTGTGACTAAAAGAAATAAATGTGAGAAAAACTTATGAAATGATGCAAATTATTAAAAGAAATAACTATTAATAACAGGTGGCACCGAAAGAGGGAAATTTAAAAAACATTCTTAGATTAATTTATGAATAATAAGATTGTTCCCCCTACTCGCCCACTTGGTTTGAACCTGCAGCTTAGTGGAGAAATACTTGGGTAGTTCAGTAGGTGGAGGTGAATCACACAGGCCTGGCAAGGCCTACGCATGCGTGGCCCAGTCCCAGATTGCTCTGAGAGGAAAAGTCTTGTAAAACACAGTCTGGGAAAACAGAGACTGTAAATATAACAATTTCTTACTTATGGTCCTGGTTCTGTATCCTCACTGCTGGGCTTCCCCCCCCCCCCCCCGCAACCATCCGCTAGAGCTCTGTACAGCCTGTGTCTCCATCTGGGGATCCTCTGTGTGGCCTGAGAGGGATGGCAAGACTCCTCTAGAGGACAAGAGTTTGGCACTCTCCCAGGTCTTGCCTTCCTCCACTGGAGACAATGGAACCGCCAATCCTGGCTGGTGCCACCACAGGTGCTCCCAACGTGAGTGATATTGACCTGGCCATGCCCACCCGGACCACTCACCTAGGCCATGCCAACTCAGCCCCCCGAGGTCAAGCACAATTCTGATGCGGCCCTAAATAAAATCAAGTTTCACACTCCTGCTCTAGAATGATAGTATGACTGTATCCTTCTTCATTCTAAACATAACAATTCAGCGAGAAGCTTGCATAAGTCTAACCCCTCTGTTGTTCCTTTCTACCCACAAAATCTTCTTCCAGATATGGTTGCCATACTTTGCCTACTGACTGGGGAGAATGAGTGTTGGAAGATGAGTTTGTGTATATAAACAGCATTCTTCATTCACATTCTTCATTTGCATAGACTTGGACAAACTAAAGGGGAAAAAAGAAAGAAAATTATTGTTAACTCAACCAGAATCTACATATTAAGACTACCTTTACTTATCATTTTATGACTTCCAACAGAGTACCATTTACATGAAAATGTAAACACTTGTAGTACCAAAGCTCAGGATGACTTCTGCCTGATGCATGAAATATTCTAAAGCCTCAAGGATAGGTGACTTTGGACAAAATGTGCAAACTATTTTGGAAACAGCAGATGGCAGTCTGAGATCAGACCTGAGATTCCACAGTTCCATATGCAATTTCCTTTCTAAGCATTAATTTATTATACTATTATTTTCACACACTTTCAAAATTAATGCAATGGATAAGGTTTTTTCCCCTAAATATATTTTCTACCAGAGAGGACAGGAGAAGGAATCATGCTTTTCCAAAATCACTTGTAGGCCAGACAAGGAATAATGTATGGAAAGTGAACAAGGAGACATTTAACCTGGAAATAAGGAAAACTTTCTAACAGCGAGAGCAATTAACCAATGGAACAGCTTGCCTTCAGAAGTTGTGGGAGCTTCATCACGGGAAGCTTTCAAGAAGAGACTGGACTGCCATCTGTCAGAAATGATGTAGGGTCTACTTGGGCAGGGGGTGTTGGACTAGATAACCTACAAAGTCCCTTCCAACTCTGTATCTGTATCTACAACTGTAGCATCAACATCTGCCCACTAGGAACACACAAAGTGGAGACCAAATTGAACCAATGCAATGATCACACCACTTTAGCTGTCCATCTTAATAATTACATGCAATATTTAATCAATTGATGAATGAATGAATGAGTAGTATCTGAAGACCACCTTCTCCATATGGATTCTACCCACCCAATAAGTGAATTACAGGTCCCAATTCATAGGAAATGTTGCCATCAGAGAACCTAAATGAAAGCTGATTCCCTTTTCCTGGAACAGCATACCTCTAAAACTGTAAAGTTGTATGGTAATATTGTTACTTGAATGAGAAATGGAGAGGTGAGAGATTCATACATTCTTGGCAAAAGATTTTTTTTTCACATTATAATTACAACCCATCAGGAAGGCAGATCCAACCTGTGTGAATAAAATATGTCTCCCAGATGAACTTCTATATGCACACAAAATTTCATTTGGAATGTGCAACTGATAGTCCAGTCGAGCTGATTGCCCTGCGCTTGTGAAATCCTGTGCTTAGAACCTCATTGGTTAGTTTAAGTGTACATCTTTCAAAGTGGCAATTATATCATGCCATACATTGTGGGACTGGAGATCACTGATTTATGGTCCACTCTCCTGGCTTGGAAAGCGGTAGCCTTCTTTAAATCATGCACACCAAAGTGATGTTGATCGTGGTATAATCTTGCTGAGTTCAACATTAGACAATGATATTAGAACAATTAATCAGTGGAACAGAAATTGCCTCCAGAAGTTGTGAATGCCCCAACACTGCAAGTCTTTAAGGAGATGTTGGTTAGCCATTTGTCTGAAACGGTATAGGGTTTCCTGCCTAGGCAGGGGGGTTGGTATAAGGTTTCCTGCCTAGGCAGGGGGTTGGACTAGAAGACCTCCAAGGTCCCTTCCAACTTTGCTATTGTATTGTATTGTATTGAGTATACTCAAAAGAAAACTAAAATTGATATAAATTGATATATAAGCATACTTACATACATGCATGCATGCATACATACCTAACATTATACAACATATAAACTGTGATAAGCACCTGTCCAAATCAGTTGGTTTAGCAGTCATATCTTGCTGTGGAGAAACAGTTATCTAATACCTTAAAAATCATAGTAATACTTTCAACTGTATAAAAATTGTTTTGACCAGAGCTTATAAGAGTGGTGGTGGCGCAGCAGTTAGAATGCAGTATTGCAGGCTAACTCTGCTCACTGCCAGGAGTTTGATTCCTTTGATCCTGACCGGACAGGTAACAACTATTGCTATTATTCCTCCTCCTCCTCCTCCTGCTGTACAAAATGAGATTGATTCAAATAAAAGGTCCAAAGCCTTTTCAACCCTACAGAATTATTTCTGATTGCAATTCCCCAATACCAATGGCTCTTGTTAGAACTTGATAGAATAATAAAGTTGGAAGAGACCTTGGAGGTCTTCTAGTTCAACCCCTGCTTAGGTATGAAATCCTACACAACTTCAGACAAATGGTTATCCAACATCTTCTTAAAAACTTCCAGTGATGGAGCATTCACAACTTCTGGAGGCAAGTTGTTCCTCTGATTAATTGTTCTAACCATCAGGAAATTTCTCCTTAATTCTAGATTGCTTCTCTCCTTGATTAGTTTCAATCCATTGCTTCTTGTCCTACGCTCAGATGCTTTGGAAAATAGTTTGACTCCCTCTTCTTTGCAACAGCCCCTGAGATGTTGGAACACTGTTATCACGTCACTTCTAGTCCTTCTTTTTGTCAGACTAGACATACCTAGATCTTCATTGCTCTCCTCTGCACTCTTTCTAGCTCTGATTTCTTAATTTTAATGAATCTATACCTTAAAGCAGTGACCAATGTATGTGGAAGCATAACATTAAAGGTGTTGCTTTAATGGACAACAGATGCCAAAATCATGTATAGCCTAGAGCACCAATTTTCAAAGTAGGCATAACTCTTGTTAAGTCCATGGAATAAACCTGATGGCAGTCCCAATAGGGAAGGAAATTTGTAGATTGGTCTGATAATATTAAGCAGGGAAGAAAAACAACAGAGACATTTTATCAGTTTTGACCATTTAAAGCAATCTTATGACAAATTCCTATTAGTTATTGAATGCTTGGGTTTTGAGTATCACCGTATCACTACATGATTAGAATGTTCCATTACTAAATAGAGTAGAAACCTCTCCAAACTTTATTTTAGATTTTTTTTGGCCCAATTTTATTATTTTTTTAATAAATAATTCAAGGTTGCAAACATACATAATACGCTTTGTTCCTCTTATTTTAATTGAAAGGGCAGAACCGATGTTCTTGTGTCTTCCAGAGAGCTGCAAAGCATTTGAGAAGGTGGTGCTCCATTTATCACTGAGGTTCAAAGAGAAACACACTTTGCTTTCTCCTTTCTAAGCTCCAAAGAACAGAATTGAGATCAAGGGATGATTTCCAGCAAGATTTCCTAACTCAAATCTCATTTATCCACACTGGAATTGTTCCAGCAAATTAATGCAGTACATACATACCTTTTGAGAAGGAATCTTCACTAAATTGTTTATGTGGTGCACACCTATTCAATGGACACTATTGTAAATATTCTGAGAAAAGAGAAAAATAACGGAATAACAGAGTTGGAAGGGACTTTGGAGGTCTTCTAATCCAACCCCCTGAACAAGCAGGAGACCCTCTACCAGGGGTGTCCAAACTTGGGAACTTTAAGAGTTGTGGACTTCAACTCCCAGAATTCCCCAGCCAGCATGGCTGGCTGGGGAATTCTGGGAGTTGAAGTCCACAACTCTTAAAGTTCCCAAGTTTGGACACCCCTGCCCTATACCATTTCAGACAAACGGTTGTCCAATTTCTTCTTAAAATCCTCCCATGACCTCACAACTTCTGGAGGCAAGCTGTTCCACTGGTTAATTTTTCTCACTGTCAGGACACTTCTCCTTAGTTCTATGTTGCTTCTCTCCTTGATTATTTTCCACCCATTGCATCTTATCCTGCCTTCAGATGTTTTGGAGAATAGGTTGACACCCCCCTCTTCTTTGTGGCAGCCTCTTAGATATCAGAACACTCTATCATATCTCCCCTAGTCCTTCTTTTCATTAAACTAGACAAACATAATTCCTCCAATCATTCTTCATATGTTTTAGCCTCTAGTCCCCTAATCATCTTTGTTGCTCTTCTCCGCACTCTTTCTAGAGTCTCCACATCTTTTTTATATTGTGGCAATTAAAACTGCATGCAATAATCCAAGTGTGGTCTTACTAAGGCATTATAAAGTTGTACTAAAACTTCCCTTGATCCTGATTTTATTCCACTATTAATGCAGCCTAGGACTGAATTGGCTTTTTTGGCAGCTGCAACAGCACTCCTGGCTCATTCCTTAAGTGATTGTCCACAAGGACTCAAAGATCCCTTTCACAGTTAGTGCCATTGAGTCAGGTACCACCTATTCTATACTTGTGCATTTGGTATTTCTTGCCTAAGTGTAGAATCTTACTTTTCTCAACATTGAATTTCATTTTGAAAGATAGGGCCCAGTGTTCAAGTCTGTCAAGATCCTTCTGTATCTTCTAGAGCTATGATGGTTAACCTATGGCATGGGTGCCATAGGTGACATGTGGAGCCCTCTCTGCGGGCACACGAACCATCACCCCAGCTCAGCTCCACTGCGCATGTGTATGTGCCTCCTGCCGGCATGCTGATTTTCAGGCCATTGATGCACACGGGAGATGGGGGTGATGTGCACATGTGCGGGGGGAATGTGCACACCCCCTGCATCCTGTTTTTGGTCCCAGGAGGCTTCAGAGAGGCCTACTAGGTGCAAAACAGGGCACAGGGGGGTGTTGCGCATGCATGCACAAGGGGGCAGGTCATGCAGAGGGTGTCATGCACACATTGAGTTTTGGATGTGGGCACACACATGCACTCCATCACATGCACGCATGCTTTCGTCACACAAGGACAAAAAGGTTATCCATCACTGTTCTAGAGTGTTGGCTATTCCTGCCAGCTTGGTGTCATCTGCAAACTTGATGTATTCCCCTTCTATCCCTTTGTCTAAGTCATTGATGAAGATATTGAAGAGCTTGAGGTACCACATTGCATGTTTCCCTCCATGTAGATCCAGCTCCATTAAGGACTACACATTGACTGCGGTTCGTCAACCAGTTACAAATCCATATTGGATGTCACCTTTTCAAGGGCACTACATATTCCTTGCAATCTACAATAGGCTCATTTTGGTCCACCTGACCCTTTGACTTCACATTTATTGAAGAATGGCCTGGGTGCACAGATATACCATGAGGCGTTCGGATCAGAAGTCCAAAGAGGAATAATATTTGCATGAAATATTTGCATGAAATCCAACAACAATCGCTTTCTGCACAATCCAGAACCCGAATAAAGCTGAATCGTTTATCAATGGGTCCATCACTGGACTTGTAACTCTTCAATGGATGAGGAATTCTGGGAGTTGAAGTCCACCTAACTTACATTTGCTGAGGTTGAAAAACGCCAGTCTAGACCATACCAATGCCACTATTTCAATGGCCGGGGGGGGGGGGGGGGGCTGGGCACAAATGATTTTTCAAAATTCTCTCCAACTTGTCAGGCAACCCATGGGTGCAGAAGTCAATTGAATTTTTCCAGATAAGGAGTATTTTGAGCATTTTCTTTTCAAATGCAAAATTGTCCCTTAACAATGACAGGAGCATCTTATCTGAAAAAGCTCCAATGGATGTTTTTCTGGGGAATAAACAAAGGCATGAGAAGATGAGCTGCTGCAACCATTGGATTGGTAATTGAACAATAAAAGATAGGACATTTACACACACACACACACACACACACACACACACACACCATATAACAAAATAGGTACTAGTGAAACCACTCTTCATCCATGATAATTTCACTGTAATTATATTCTCCTTCGGAAAAACAAGTCTAAAACCATTTTCTTTTCACAAAATTAAATGAGAACTGGTAGAAAAAGAAATAGAAAAACAGTTGTGCTTGACACTAAAAACCTTTTAACTACTATTAACTTCCCAACAGAGCAATGTCCACTGACTTGATGTCAAATGCTTGTTGAAAAGACCTTTTGGAGCATGTTTGAAGTAATATGAGATAACATTATTTTGCATAAATAACTGCTAGGTTTAAATGACCAAATATACAGCTCCCTTACTTGAATGATTAGATTGCATTATTCGAAGAATAGACATTGCAAGCAGGTGACCATATTGGCAGCAGGTGTACTTCAATAGGTACAGTATCTTCTCCACCTGGGTTTATTTGGGTTCCTGGAACCAGGTGCTCCTTGCAAGGCCTCAGGGACTTCCAAGACCATAATTCTCATTTAACATAGGTTCTTCTGAAAGTCTGTAGAGACCCTCATTCATTCAGGTCATGGTTGTCCCAAAGGTGCTTTTTTTTCAGGAGGCAACTGGACTTTCTTGTATTTTTTTCTTTTGAAGACATTTCGCTTCTCATCCAAGAAGCTGTACAATTTTAGCTATACAAGTTGGGATGAACGTCCTTTGAATGGTGTGGGAATAAGGAATGGATTTCCAGAGGGGAAAAAAATGCAGATTACAGGAACCAGGAGCACCACTCAAGTGACCCTGAGGCAGTGGTGGGTTTCAAAAATTTTAGAACCTCTTCTGTAGATGTGGCCTGCTTTGTGGGAGTGGCTTGCCATCCATGTGACTGGGTGGGAGTGGCATGTTGGCCATGTGACTGGGTGGGAGTGGCTTGCCAGCCATGTGACCGAGGGGGAGTGGTTTGGCAGCCATGTGACTAGGTGGGCGTGGCCAACTTGTAAAATGTGGTGAAACTCACTTAACAACGCTCTTGCTTAGCAACCAAAATGTTGGCTCAGAAACTCTGGCATTGAAGCAAGCAAGTCTTAAAACTTTCAAATTACAAGACCCTCGCACCCCTAACCCTTTAGAAAAAAAAACCCCAGGGGTGTTCAAACTTGACAACGTTAAGACTTGTGGACTTCAACTCCCAGAATTCTTCCTCTCGCTCTTCATCTTGATGATGTGGGAACGGGCGAGGGAAGGGAGCTGGAACCGGTTCTAAACAGCACTGTAGATTTGTGGAACCTCCTCTATAGAAGAGGTTAGAACTGGCAGGAACCCACCCCTGCCCTGAGGACACAGATAAATCCCCAAGTGCTTCAACGACCCTCTAAGAGGATGCAAATTTATTTATTTATTTAGTTTGTCAAGCATGTACAAGATAACAGGTTTAAGTATAAACCTGGACATGGGCACATGAAATGAGTACAAATAAATGGGGACAGTAGGACAGGGACGGTAGGCACCCTAATGCGCTTATGCATATGTGCAGCTGTCTGCAAGGAATATAAATCCTTCTACTCCACACTATCCTGTCAGAGCTGAAGAAGCTTCTTGGATGAGAAGCAGAACGTCTTCAAAGGGGAAAAAAACAAGAAAGCCCAATAGCACCTTTGGGATTGGCTCTTCTGCAAGCAAAGTCCCAGATGGTACAACGGTTCTCCATCCTCATAGTTGGATTCAACCCTACTAAAACGGGCTTGGGTCGTTCCTAGTTCTGCGCGTTGTCTGGACCCTAAATACCTGCGTGCCGAGATAGTTACTTGGTCGTACATGTCACGAGACCCCCGCAATTGTATTCCCTTAGCCCAGCGCTTAGACGTTGCGTGAACCCACTCGCGATTGCAAACCATTTGATGTTCGAGGATCGCATCACCATCATCAGTTTCCCAAATTCTGCTTCTAAATCTCTTGCCCGGTTTTCTGCTCGAAGAGACTCGCGCGCATTTCATTCACCGCCCTTCGAGGGAAGCGACGGTCGGTCTAGCTCAGGGTCTTGCAAGCATGAGGGGCGTATTAAAAAGCGCCCCCTCCTCCCGCTCCCTCGGAGTTGTGGGAGGGGGGGAATCGCGCGTGCACACGTGACCAGACCAGCCGTTCCATTGGAACACCGATCTCCAAGTTGAGAGCTGGAGGGGTCGGCGGTGGGAAGCGGGCGCCCGGCGAAGCACTCTGCAAGCCAGAGGAAAAGGCAAGATTTTGGAGGAGAGTGCGGGAAAGCGAGCTGGGCAAAGGGGCAGCCGCTTGATCGCAGCAGCCCAGATGTCCTGGCCCGTAAAAAGGGAAGCCCGTTGCGCTTCTCAGCTTTGGATGGGAAAGTCTGCCCTTTAGTAGTTGGAGTAAAAGTGAGTCAGCTTTCTCTCTTTTTTTTTGTCTTTCTCCTTCTCCATCCCTCCCTTCCTTCCTTGTTTCTTTCCTTCCTTCTTTTCCTTGTTTCCTTCCTTCATTGTTTCCTTGTTTCCTTCTTTTTCTTGCCTCCTTCCTTCTTTTCCTTCTTTTCCTTGTGTCCTTGTTTTCTTCCTTGTTTCCTTCCTTTTTCCTCCCCTCCTCTCTCTTTTTTTCTTCCTTCTTATTCTCTATAATGCTTCGAGTATTTATTTTTTCATATCTCAGTTTTCCTGTATTTACATTAGACTGATAGTGGCAAGCTTGTTCAGTAGTAAGTCATAGAGTGCTCAGTGATATTCACTTCTGAGGGGGAAATACCCCAGTTGCAGTCACATATAACTGTTCTCTGGTCTCTGGCGTGACTTTTGGTGTTTTTTTTAAGAGTCCTTAAACATCAGTTTAAAGCAACTTGTGTCACATTTTTTTTAATGGAATTAATGCATCCGTTTCACAGACTGAAATCCCCTTTGCACACTTGCAAAGTGTTAAGGTCCAGAGATTGGGCTTCTAAGGAAACATGCATTGGACTGCTTTGGATCAATAAGGGCTTCTGCAGCCAGAGGTATTAGGTGATTTTGCTATTATCTGAGATAAAATTGTAATACTCTGTGCAGACCAGTTATTAGTCTTCATTTTCACCAAAAATTAAGAAGAAATAAAAGATGCAGAACTTCTGTCATTTTCTTTTACTGATTATAATTAATGAGTATGATTAAAAGCTGCATGAATGGAAAGAGACATTGTTGACATTATTTTCATTAAGCATAGAATAGTTTTTTTCTAATTGGAAAAAAATCTCCTAATGCAGGCAAGGCATATTAAAGCTCGGTAAAAGAATGGCTTGCGATGACAACATGCACAAAAGGAGATAGAGAATTGAAGTACTAATTAAAAATAAATGAGCCAATTTTATCAGCACTCTTAATGTAAATGCAAACTCTTCTTAGAGTAATAAAGATCCTGCTCACATTACTGATAAGGGAATCCCTATATGTTCCATAGGACTTACTCTCCAATAAGTGAGCATAGGGTTGCAGTTTTGTTTAAGTTCCATGGAAAGAAAATTGTCCTTATTACAGAAGAAATGTAAGACGCTTCAAATTAAGTCAATGGTCAATGCCACGTTTTAAATATTTTTCAGCAATTTTAAAGGAAATAGCAGATCTATTGAGATTTGAATAATTGTTGAATGTCACACCATGTGGTTTTTCTTCAGTAGTACTGTATATCAAGGATAACATGAGTAACTTCAGTTTGTGAATCTCCTAGCTTAAAATAATTAGCCCAATTTTTGGAATTCCCACCTCCCTCCCCTCATCATTAACTCTTGTTAAAGAGTTCTTAAGAACTCAAAAATAATCACACACCATTTTGATGGAACTCAATTATGATATTTGGATTCCAGACCCCTCCACTCCCTGCCCCAATCAAGGATATGATTGCTTTTTAATACTTTTACAAAGTATCAATTATTCAGAATAATAATCAAGGTAATAATTACCCATTTTGGATAGACAAGGAATAAGCTTTGAAGAAGAGAATCGACTGCCATCTGTCAAAAATGTTGTAGGGTTTGGTTGGCAGAGGGGGTTGGACTAGATGACCTACAAGGTCCCTTCCAACTCTGTTAATCTGTACCTGTAGGTTTTTTTAAATAAATGTTTGTAGTGCACAAACATTATGGAATATGGAAGGCAGGTGATGATTGAATGGCTGGTCATTTGCCAGGGAAATCTGAGTAAAAACCTGATTGCATATATAAAAGAGAACAATTTATATGAAAGAAAGTACTTCCAGAGGTATAAAAAATGATGTTACTTAAAAAGAAGCATTTGGGGATCTCAGCATCTGTCAACAAAAGATCCATTGAAAACATATAAAAGCTACATGATTACAATTGATAATGAAGTGACTAGTGATTCATTGGCCTTGCTATCTCTATCTTAAATGTTCCATTCATATTTTATGTGTTAGATTTAGGACATTCTTGAAGTCAGGAAAGAAAAAGGTATTCAAACCATGGCAGATGAGAACCAAATGGGCATTTCAACCATATCTCTTAAGTGAGACACCACTCCATTCATTAGGAAGTCTATGAGAAAAAGGATCAAGGAACTCACATAGATTGTGCCTTAATGTATTCACTAATAAATGATAATTGAATTACACCTGTTTAGATTCCCAGAGTCTGTAATATCAGCCTTTTTTCTGGACATTAATAGTGAGAATCTCTGTCAATCAAGCCTCCTTGATCACCTGCTGCAGTTAGGAACTTGGCATTATCCTAAGTTTTCATCAGATCTCAAGGTGACATATGGTAGATTTCTTTTTTTCATCACAATTGTTGTTTGGGGTGAGTTGGCTGAGAATTCATCACTGGTCCAGAATCACCTACAGAACTTCCAGAGTTGGATGCCTATGGAAATTTTCAATCATTTAGGTCATGATTGTCCTAAAAATGTTTTATCCAAAAGGGAACTGGACTTTTTCTCTTTTTTTTTCTTTGAAAATGTTTCGTTCTCATCCAAGAAGCTGAAAGAAACTGAAGAAGCTTCTTGGATGAGAAGCGAAATTTTTTTTTTGTAAAAAAGAAAGTCCACTTGCCTTTTGGAAAAAGCACCCTTGGGATTCCAGAGTTGGAGGTGAAGTTGAGTCCAAGACTCCCTTGAGTTGAATATCTACATAAGGTATAACTATGTAGGCTTCCTATATGATTTAGAACAGCAATGCCTGGTACCCTCCAGATGGTGTCACCCGGTGCAGAATGCTTTTATGGATGACCTTTTCAACAAAACTGGAAATTGGGAAATGATGAGGGAGAGTGCTGAAAATGTGAAAAATCTGGGGTTTAAAACAACAGGTGACCTTTTCTGCAACATTGGAAATAAAAAAGAGGTACAAAAAGATAGGTAAATCTGTGGTTTAAACCACAGATATATTTTTTCCCAATACTGTTGAAAAGGTTCACATAAATAACTTTTATACCGGGTTGCTCTCAGCTGCACAACTGATTTCAAACATATACCGGTTTAACTTCTGCCAAGCTCACCAACATTCTGCATCTACAAAATTCAGTATGCATTTCCATATATATATATATATATTCATTCGGATTTAAGATTATCACAAGATGCTTCTGTGAGGGGAACAAAGACATGGAGGTTGCAAAGATCCATCGTTTAGTTTATTTGGTAGATGGGTTGGTTTTCAACACTAAATAGGCAAAGCTCTTTTATTTCTTTGTATAATTAATTTTCATAACCATTCTAAAAACAAAACAAACCTTGAAGTTCTCATAGGTTGGCGTTAGTGCCAAGATTCCATAACAATGTCGTGTAACAATGAAAGAAAATAATGGTTATAGCCCTGATCCTTAGGATAATCTGAGAACATTTTGATTTTGTTCCTTTTCCTCCGGGATCAGCTTTTGTCATTAACTTAACGCTTTTCTGTAGGAAGCCAAAAAACTTGCTGCTGGAGCTGAAGGATGAAGTCACCTCCTTGCTGCTTGTCCCTTTCTTCTGGGGCCTCTGGAGAGGAATTAGGCGAGAGCACATCCTTTGATTCTTTGGAATCCAGTGTCTTCTGTAGCGAGGAAGGGCCAGGATCTTTGCTACAGCACGTCGTAGCTCCATCCGTGGATTGCATGACTGTCAACGTTGGAGGTGCCCGCTTTGTGCTGTCCCAGAAGAAGCTTTGTTGCTATCCAGACACTCGGCTGGGCAAGCTAGCAGTAATGGTTTCAGCTGCTCGGGATGTAGCCTCTAGCCTTTTGGACCTATGTGATGATGCCAACTTGATGGAGAATGAATATTTTTTTGATCGGAACTCTCAAGCATTCAGTTACGTCCATAACTATTACCAAACTGGCAGGCTACACGTAATGGATCAGCTGTGTGCGCTTTCCTTCCTGCAGGAGATCCAATATTGGGGGCTGGATGAGCTCATGATTGATTCCTGCTGCAGGGACAGGTGAGCAATTGGGGAAGCGGGGGGGGGGGCAGAAATCCATCCAAGTGGCTTAGTTAATTCGCTTGTAGGAAGATGTGAAGGCAAAGTTAACACAAATTAGAGAAACATGCACGAGTGGTAGGCTCAGCACAATCGCCTCCTGCCTAGGCAATATAGCAACAGGCATATTACAACTGTAATGAGTTAGTGGAAATGGGAAAGAAAAGCAATAAGTGTAAAATTATGGGGGAGCAGACCGAGTAAGTTCAACCCTTCAGATTTGCGAATGAATAGAGGCAGAAATACAGTATGTTAATTAATTTCAATTCAATTTCAATTTATTAGTGCTTATAGACCGCCCCCTCTCCCGAAAGGGACTCGGGGGGGTGTACAGTCCATGTCAAAGAACAAAATTAAAACAATTAAAATTACTAAATGGACAATATATATATACAAATATAAAATAGATGGATAAGAGGAGGATAAAAGATGTGCAGGACTGTATTGCTAATAAATAATTAAAATAAACAGACATTAAAATCCCAATACCCAATAAAATTAAGTCTACAGAATAATCCCCTTAAAAACCAGTAAAAATATAAATGCCAGGAGATAGGCGTTGAAATTATGCCAGGCCAGCCAGTCGGAACAGGTGAGTCTTTAGTTTCTGCCGGAAGGAGCGGAAGTCAGTGGTGGTTCTAATGTCGGGGGGGAGGTCATTCCAGAGGGTTGGGCCCATCACAGAGAAGGCCCTACTCCTTGGCGTCGCCCGCTGGCATTGCCTAGCGGACGGCACCAGAAGAAGCCCCTCCCTGTGAGAGCGAATTGGCTGCTGGGATGTATGTGGGAGGACGCGATCCCGCAGGTAACTGGGCCCTATGCCATGGAGCGCTTTAAAGATGGTGGTCAAAACCTTGAAATGCACCCGAAAGACCACAGGCAGCCAGTGCAGCTCGCGCAGGAGCGGTGTTACATGGGAGTACCTGGTATTCCCCATGACTGCCCGTGCGGCTGCGTTCTGGACTAGCTGCAGTCTTCGGGCGCATCCCAAGGGAAGCCCCATGTAGAGAGCATTACAGTAGTCCAGGCGAGACGTCACCAGTGCATGAGTGACCGTGCGTAGGGCCTCTCGGTCCAGGAGGGGGCGCAATTGGCGCACCAGGCGAACCTGGTGGAACGCCCCCCTTGCCACGGCTGCCACATGGTCATCCATTGACAGCCGGGCATCTAGGAGGACGCCCAAATTGCGCGCCCGTTCCACAGGGGGCAGCTGTTCGCCCCCTATGGCCAGCGCTGGAATCAGCTGACTGAACCGAGGTGCCGGTAGCCACAGCCACTCAGTCTTGGAGGGGTTGAGTTTGAGTCTGTTGTCCCCCATCCAGACCCCGATGGCTTCCAAACACCGGGACATCACTTCGACAGCCTCACTGGGGTGGTTTGGGGTTGAAACGTACAGCTGAGTATCATCAGCGTACAGATGGTATTCAACCCCAAAACCACGGATGATCTCCCCCAGCGGCTTCACATATGCGTTGAACAGGAGGGGCGAAAGGACCGATCCCTACAGCACCCCACAAGTGAGTGACCTCAGGGTTGACCTCTGCCCCCCCGTCAACACACATTGCGACCGGTCGGAGAGGTAGGAGCCGAACCACCGTAAAACGGTGCCTCCGACTCCCATCCCCTCCAGCCGGTGCAATAGGATACCATGGTCGATGGTATCAAAAGCCGCTGAGAGATCTAATAGGACCAGGATAGAGGAGCAACCTCTATCTCTGGCCCTCCAGAGATCATCAACCAGCGCGACCAAGGCTGTCTCTGTGCTGTGTCCGGGTCGGAAGCCGGACTGGCGTGGGTCTAGATATTCGGATTCGTCAAGGTGTCATGGAAATTGCTGCGCCACCACATTCTCAACAACCTTCGCTAAAAAAGGAAGGTTGGAGACTGGACGATAATTAGCCAGCTCCATTGGGTCCAGTGAAGGCCTCTTGAGTAAGGGCCTCACCACCGCCTCTTTCAAGGCAGTTGGTAAGGATCCCTCACCCAATGAAGCGTTCACCAGGCCCAGAAGCCAGCCTCGTGTCAGCTCCCAGGATGCCAGTACCAGCCAGGAGGGACACGGATCCATTAAACATGTGGTGGGCCGCAGCCGTCCACGCAACCTGTCCAAATCCTCGGGGGCAACAGAGTCAAACTCCTCCCAGAGTGGTCTTACAAGACTCACTGTTGACGGTTCGTCCGTGCCACTGGAGGGGGCCCATCCGCTCCGGATCTGAGCGACTTTGTCCTGCAGATATTCCCCAAACTCCTCTGCTCTACCCTGCAAGGGCGCCACCCGCGCCCCCTGTGATAGGAGGGAGCGGGTCAATTAAGCCTAGAGCCCTTGCTGAGGGATATATATAATCTTTCTGTAATGAATCCAGATGGTTTTTTTTAATTGTTGGGGTAGATGAACCTGGTAAACAAAATGTGAAATAAAATTAGATTTTTCTCAGAACTAATTCTAGCCTTTTCTACCGTTATTAACTTTCAAAAGGGAAAGTGGTGGCCTACACAATTCCACAGGTCATGTTGGGAACAGGGAAAGCTGGTCTGTTAAGAAAGTCTTTATATATTTTGTCATATGCTGTGTAGTAAAACCAGGGTCGCCACGATGTAGAAAAGATGCAGAAAAGAGCAACAAAGATGATTAGGGGATTGGAGACTAAAACATATGAAGAACGGTTGCAGCAACTGGGTATGTCTAGTTTAATAGAAAGAAGACATGATAGCAGAGTTCCAATATCTCAGGGGTTGCCACAAAGAAGAGGGAGTCAAACTATTCTCCAAGACACCTGAGGGTAGAACAATAAGCAATGGGTGGAAACTAATCAAGGAGAGAAGCAACTTAGAACTGAGGAGAAATTTCCTGACAGAACAATTAATCAGTGGAACAGCTTGCCTCCAGAAGTTGTGAATGCCCCAACACTGGAAGTCTTTAAGAAGATGTTGGATAGCCATTTGTCTGGAACGGTAACCTGCCTAGGCAGGAGTTTGGACTAGAAGACCTCCAAGGTCCCTTCCAACTCTGCTATTGTATTGTATTGTAAGGGTAGAGAATCTCTGATACATCAATCTGGCCCATAGGTCATCAGCTAGAATTGAAAGTGCCTAGCTCATGTTAGAACATTGCAGAACATTCTGTTAGAACATTCACCAATGTTGCATTTTAGTGCTTGAATATATAGTATTTTAAGCAGGGGTGGGCTTCAAAATATTTAGCAAGGGGTTCTCTGCCCAGTTGCTGGGTGGGCGTGGCCACAGTGGGCGTGGCCTAGTAGGCCTCCTATAGCAGTGGGGACTTCTTGCCTTCCCTAGGCTTCAGAGGCTTTTCTCGAGCCTCTGGGAGAGCGAAAATGTAGCCTGTGGAGTTTCTGGCCTTCCCTAACTTCTAGTAGGCCCATTTTTCAGCCTTCCCGAGCCTCCGTGTGCGACCTGCACTTAGCTGCATCCAAAATAGGCCGCCTGGGGCGGGGCTGGGTGGGGCAGGAGGGGCCAGGAGTGGGATTTGGAGGTAGCTCGAACTGCACAGAATCTTAGCTAGAGGTTCTCCTGCGAATCCCCAGGAGCCCACCCCTGATTTTAAGGTTTACAGAGAGAAAATATGGGCTAGTTAGCAGCTATAAGCACGGGTGTAGAAGCCAGGAAACCATGAGTTATAGTCTTCTGAGGTGGGCCAGTTGCTCTCCCTTAGACTTAGGAAGAAAGCAATGGCAAACCACTGCCGAAATTGTTGCCAGGAAAACTGCAGGACTGGTCCAGATTCCAGGCTGATTCCCACGCACAATATTATACAGTTCATTCTGACAAACCTTTTTGACTTGGGCTGCTGGCATGGAATTAAAATTATGATTCAGGTTTTTCACAAGTCAGTAGTGAGTTTTGAAAAATACTGTATTTTTCAGAGTATAAAATCTGGGGGCATCTTACATACCAAATACAGCATTTTTGCTTACCCGAAACCCTGTCCTGAGCATCCAGTTTCTCCTGTGCACTGCTTGGAGAGTCCAAGCATGGGTTAACACGGCCTATCTGCCCTAGGACTGAGTAGATTTTTCTTTGGTCACGCCTCCTTTGCCTCCTTAAGGTCAGTTTAAAAATGAAGTCCACCCGATAGGACTAGTTTTAGGGAGCTCTTCAGTCCTTTGACAGATAGACTGGACTCTCCAGGCAAATCATAGCAGATTTCAGAATTTGGATTTTTCTTTTAATTTCTCCTAGTGTAGAGTATTTGGTGTAGAGATAAGCGTACTGTTACAAAGATTCTTTCCTTTTCGGATTGCTGAGGTGATTGTCGTGTTCTGATCTACTGCTGGCCACACGCAGAGATTGGGGTCGCAGAGACCACTTGTCCGGCAGCTGCCGGTGAGTGCAGGGATGGCAGCGGCGTTTCTGCGCATCACTGGCCGCTTGTCAGGGTTAGGAGCCTCAGAGGAACCTGGTTTCCTCTGCGGCATTTCTGAAAGCTCGGCAAGCACGGTGGCCATTTTGGAAGCGATGCTTTCACGCGCTTTCTAATTGCCACTAATTGAGGCGCCAGCAGGCATCAGAGGACTCTTTATAGATAGGGCCAAGCCACGGCTGCCATTTTCGGCATCCAAATTGAAAGTTAGTCACCAGAGCCATTGAGAATATCGACACCCCGCGCTTCACCACCTCAGCGCAGATCGCTGCCGGGGATTGCCTGGTCCTGTCCGTGGTCTGGCAGGGCCTCCCTTCCCTTTCAGAAGAATTCCTGTCTCAGGAAGGCGACATTGGAGTGCCCTGGCAAACTAACCAGCCTCCAGCTATTAAGCGGATCTGCAGACGCTTCAGAGCCAACTGGCCAGCATCTGGTGCCCTTCCTTGCTGCAGCTTCACCTTCCACGCCGACAATCACCAAATCTCCATCGTCAGAATGGCAGATGAAGGTTTGGAGCCACGAGAGAAGCTGGCAGGGCCGTCTGCGGAGCGCAGCAGGCCAGATCCCCCATACCAAGGGAGGAAGGGGAGGAAGGGCACTGGGGGGAAATCATCACATAGTTCCTCTGGAAGCAAGGGTTCCAACAACCAGGGAGACAAGAGGCAGAAGGCCCCAAGGGAGAGATCTGGTAGGCCCCAGGCCCCAATTCTCTCTCACATTTGTGAGGCTGCTTCGGCCTCTTCTCCACCCAGAACTGAGAGAGGGGATTCTCCTCTAATCAAGGGGATCAATCACCATCCCTAAGTGGTAGGGATTCTCAGTTTGGGTCCCCTGCAGCCTCCCTGGGATACCAGGATTCCCCCAGATCTTCCATAAGGGAGGAATTGGAGCCTTTTCATGGTTGTTTTCATGGGGAGGACTCCTCACCCCCAGTTAGAAGGGAATGGGGCCTGACTTCCTCCAGGTCCACACCCGCAGAAGACAAAGGCCCTGTTCTCTCGGCAGAGATGAGGGAGGTTATATCCCAGGCTATTTCCCAGGGCGTGGTTGAAGCTATGTGCCAAAAGGAGGCCAGGGGTGGCAAGGATCTTAGAACTGGCCACCACCATGCTGAGAGCAGGAGCCGCAACCACGACCCTCCGGGTACCTCTGTCACAACGGAGGTTTCGATCTGGGAAGAGGAGGCTGCAGACGAGTTTGAATTATCAGAGGATGAGGATATGCCTGCCTCCACAGGCCTCTTCAAAACAACCTTGTTTAAGGCCATTTTACACAAGGCCAGGGCTTCCATGGAGCTTGGAGCCAAACCTAAAGATAAGACTTCCCTCTACTTTCCAGGATCCTAAGGAGGGACTGTTTAAAGAGAATGCTCCAGACCCGGAGCTCATTCTGGTCCCTGATCTGTTCATGGATGTCGTGCAGTGCCAGTGGGTACAGCCGGGGACATTGGCCAATCCCAGTGGGGGAGACAAGGCCTTGTACCCCTTAGAGTCTAAAATGGAGGATATATTAAAATTGCCAGAAGTGGATGCCCCAGTGGTCTCCTTGACTTCCAACTCGGCTCTTCCAGCAGACCTTTTAGAGGGTCTGAAGGCAGAGGACAAAAGGTCTGAAAAGGCCTGTCATAAGACTCACCAGGCGGCCGCCTGGGCCATTAAGGCATCTACATCCGTCTCTTTCTTCACAAGATCCTCCTTACTCTGGTTGCGACAGTTGAGATCAACACCCCCCCCCCTTGGAGGCATCTCGCTGCCATCATGATCTTTATAAGATCATTACAGCTGTGGAGTATTCCACGGATGTTTCCTTGAATGTGGCAAAATTCACCTCTAGGGCATTGGCTTCCAATGTGACTCACGCCACCTGCTATGGCTCAGACACTGGCAGGTGGACATGAATGCCAAGTGGAAGCTGGCCTCAGCCCCATTCAAAGGGGGCGTCCTTTTTTGGGACCCTTTAGAGAAGTTCTTGATAGAAACGAAGGATAAACGAAAAATCCTTCCCTCTACTTTTAAAAAGAGTGAGAAGAAACCAGGAAGCAGACCTTTCGGGGCCAGGATAAAGCCCAGGCGTCTACCTCCTTTTCCTATCAGAGGTCATACAATCAACTTAGTGATAGAGGCCAGGACAGAAGCAACTTTGGGTCCCGGGGCAGACAACAGAACCAGGGATCTTTTCGGAAGCCATTTCGTGGTGGCTCCAACAACCATCAGTTCAGATGCGGCAAGTGACCGCCAGAGTGACCCTCCCATCATGGGCAACTTTATGCAGACCGATGGGAGGAGATTACCATGGACACATGGATCCTGAACACCATCAGGAGGGAGCTGACACTGGAGTTCCTAATGTTTCCCCCATGAATGTTCGTTCTTTATAATTTCTGATGAAAGCTGTGGGGAACGCCCACGTAGCAGCTCTGCAAATGTCAATGATGGATTCTCGGGTCACCCAGGCTGCTGTAGTGGCGGCACTCCTTGTAGAGTGTGCCATCACATGACCCGGCACGGTCCTGCCCTGATGTTCATGAACCATTTTGATGCAGGCCCGCAGCCAACATCCAATGGTTGAAGATGAGATTTAAAAAACTTGTTGGCATTTTAGACTATGAGATTAATCAAGGGTGGGTAATCTTCATCCTTATTTAAGAAATCCTTTGTGAGCAAGCAATTCAAATATTTGGTAAGAGCAATCTATGCCTTTGCCTCAGTGTACTACTGGCATGAAATATGGTTCCATCAGTTTTCTCCTAGAACGGAATCTTGATGGGAAAAAAATGATGTTCACCACTGAGGTAAATTATGCTGATGTTGAAGTTGGATTTGGTACAGTAGATCCATCCTTGAGTTACCCATCTATCGAAACTATCAAAGTTAATTCTTACTCCACATGTGAATTTTATTCTCTACCTGCTTCAATTGTTCTTTTGAAATGACCACTGTTTCTTTAAGCAGAAACTTCAAATGGCTCCCTATAATAATAATATATAGGGGAAAATAAAACCAAACCCGTAAATACAGTAAACAGCTATTGGAAAATACCATCTTAAAACCAAGTCAATGTTGATATTTGCACACACAAAAAGAGCAACATATAAACCCAAAGGAATCCAAGTAAAGTCACAAAAATGTTATTAAAATTCAGGGAATGTCCTCTGAAATGCACTGATGAGTCGCATGTAGGTATTCTAAAGCAAATTTGGATGTTTGACAGGGATATTGCCTTGATGAATGATCAGCCTTTATTCCAACTCAAGTTAAACAATGGCACGGTGTTAGTTTTATGGCAACTCAATTTTTATTTCTCCCTGAAATTATTCCACATTAATCCTTATCAGAATTATCCTGTACTGGAGCAGCTTGACATGGTAAAATTAGATCTGAAATTGCATATATAATATGGGTGGGGAAAGAATTCCCCACATTTTCTTTCTCAATTGTGTGTTGCAACTTCCTCACATCATTTTCAGTGGTATTGTGGAGCAATCCCTGTGATTAAGCGTATAGCGTCTGTATTTATTTCGATAAGTGAGTTTATGGTGAATTACTTAAAGAACTAAATTGAATTCTTCCCTTATCAAGACTTAAATAGATTTATGATGACTCTCAAATGCGGCCTATCTGCATGAGGATACCTTGGATAACAATTCTATTTTGCAATTCAGCTTCGGAATATATAATCTTAACACCCCACTTGTTATTCAAGTTGAGTATGCTGTTGCTTGGGAATTTTCTTCCTGCTCTTTCTCCAAAACACATATTAGAAATTACTGGTTCTTTCTTCAAGATCTCTGAACATTCTGTGCCTCTTTTTGTTGTCCGGCTCAGCTTATAACGAGAGAAGGGATCCTTTGAGAAAATTAATCCAGGATTCATTTCCATAGGTAATCTTGGCCCAACTGTCTCCCACCATTAACAGACTCTAGAACAGGGATGTCAAACTCGATTTCATTGAGGACTGCAACAAGATTGTGTTTGACTTCATGGGGCCCAGGTGGGCGTGGCCAGCTCGACATCACTTGTTTCAGGTGTGCCTGTGGTGGCCCAAGTGCTCTGCCAGTGAAAACGGGCTCCCAAGGTCTGTTTTCTTCTGCAATGGCCTCTTGCAACCCTCTGCCAGCAAAAACAGAACTTGGGACGGCCACCCATGGCCCGCCCAAGCTCCATTTTTTCTGGAAGAGGCACCACTGGCGGGTACTTTGCTGTTTTCAGGGCAGCCCTGCAGCCAGATCCGACACCCCCTCCTCCCAGGCCTGGAGTTTGACACTAGTAACATTGTCTTCCAGGGGAGTTCAGCAATAGATATCTCAAAATGTTTTCTACTGATTTTACGTATTGACTTCCAGTGGTGTAATACTAATAGATGACTGCCCTACACAGGTACTTCAGAAGGAAAGAACTGAGTGAAACTTTGGATATCAAGAAAGATTCTGAAGAATTGGAGACCCAAGTTGAGGAAGAAGATTTCTCTGGAAGTCTGTGTTCTACCACCAGACAAAAGCTATGGGAAGTCTTAGACAAACCTACTTCTTCTGTCGCTGCCAGGACTTTCGGCACAATCTCCATGATTTTTGTCATCATTTCGATTGCCAACATGGCTCTGATTTCAGTGGAATTGACCTGGATGCCAGCCCAGCTACTTGATGTCCTGGAGTATGTGTGTATTGCTTGGTTCACAGGAGAATTTTTGTTACGCTTTCTCTGCGCGAGAAATCGGTGGCTCTTTTTAAAGAACATAGCAAATATCATAGACCTTCTGGCCATTTTGCCCTTCTACATCACATTGTTGGTGGAAAGTTTACGGGGCGAACACAGCTCCCAGGAGCTGGAAAACATGGGACGTATTGTGCAAGTGCTGAGGTTGCTGAGGGGTCTGCGCATGTTGAAGTTGGGCAGGCATTCAACAGGTAAATCTTTGTGGTGTTGGGAGCCTCTCATTCTTCTTGGGGGACTTCAGGGAATGGAGGGGATGAATTAAAAAACTGAATTACGAAACAGGTAAGATTCCCCAAAGCTGCTTGCACTTGTACTATTCCAATTCTTTTCCAAATGGCAATTGGACTTTGTTTGTTTTTTTCCCTTTAAAACATTTTGCTTCTCATCCAAGAAGCTTCTTCAGTTCTTAAGCACCTATGAGGCAACCATGATTTGGATGAGTGAGAATCTTAGTTTTGACTTTTCATTGGGATAGCCAATGCAAGCATTGTTTTGTTTTTCCCCCCAACTTCTAATGAATTTACATGAAATGCTCCGAGGCTGGACTTTATAAACTAGTTTTATGGTGGGGTGCTTTTTGGGGGGTGGGAGGGTCAGGCCAAGTTGAATTGGAGGTTCCTTCAGAGGTTTAAGCCACCTGTTTTTAGTGAAAACAGGTTTACATCCCAAGCAACAAAATCAACCTGTCAGATTATGGTGGGTGCAAATCTCAGCTAGCATGCCTATTTCTTTCTCTGATTTTATTCCCAAGACAAGGGATAAGTAAAGGGTCCTTGCTATTCTCTAAGCTTGGTTGTTTTCTTGCAAACGTTTCATTACCCAGCTAGGTAACATCATCAACATTATCACTAGCACTAGCACTGATGATGTTGTCTAGTTTGGGTAATGAAACATCTGCAAGAAAACAAGTACCCCTCTTTTCTGTCCTGAGCTACCAATATTATCCTTTATTAGTACAAGAAATAACTTAACTGGCTGGGATATGTGGGGTATGGTGGCTCAGTGGCTAAGATGCTGAGCTTGTCATTCAGAAATGTCGGCCGTTCAGCAGTTCTAATCCCTAGTGCCACGTAACAGAGTGAGCTCCCATTACGTATCCCAGCTTCTGCAAATCTGGCAGTTCGTAAGCACGTAAAAATGCAAGTAGAAAAATGCAAGTCCTTTGGTAACCCACCAAATAGGTAACAGTGTTCCATGCGCCTTCTGCATTTAGTCATGCCATCCACATGACCACGGAGATGACTTTGTACAGCGCTGGGTCTTCGGCTTTGTAATGGAGATGAGCACCAGCCCCTAGAGTCGGGAAGGACTAGCACATATGTGTGAGGGGAACCTTTACCTTTACCTTTAGCTGGGATATGGTCAGTAAAGATTTAAGAGTCACAAGCAGTCTGCAGCTGAACCACAAATAGCTAAGCTTGTCACAGTCATTTAATTGGGCAACACTTGTCCAAGACTCAATGGTTTGCCATTATTTCAATCAGCTCCATTTTCCCCCCCTTCCTCAGAATGTAATAGTTTATCTTAAGGAAGGTAAGTATTGGTAGCACCAGAAGCTGCATCTCTTCTATCCAAGGTCTTGGATTACCAATAGTGAAAGGGAATTTACAAACATAATATAATGACATGGGCCCTTTGGAATGAAAAGCAGAAATCTTTCTCTCTAATTGGCTACCTATTCCTTTTCACTGGCTGTTCTATATGCAAAAGCCGTTCCTGCCTTTGCTCTCTGATCCCTTCCCAAATACTTTTCACAATAGTGTCTTCACGCTTGTTTTTCTGCTTCTGGTACAATGAATGTTAATGAGTCTGAAGTAAACCTTTTGTCCAAAAAAAACCAGTATTATTCGTCGATCTGTCTGCAGCAATTTACCAAATTATGTAAACAAATTAGAAAAAAAATAGAATTTGGAATTAAAATTTCCAAAAAAAGTGCAGGGATTTGTGCTAAAGAAATGAGTTTTAAAGGGTTACAGTCAGAAAATCATGACTTCATTGGCAAATACAATTGCATTGGCAAATACAATTTAAGTACACCAAAAAGTAGATACTATTAGTCAGGAGATGGGAACAGAGGGCGGGCACTAGGGAACTGTGAGCCAATCAGTTGGTACCTTATCTGGTTACTAGCATAGTTGACTCTCACAACAAAAACAGACAATTTAATTTATCACTATTGTTTAACTTACAACATATATTCTCTTCAGACCATTTTTCTTCTGTTTTAACTAGAAAATGAGATCCAAAAGCATCATCATTTGTTCCTTAAACAGTTCTTCTTCTTTTTTTGGTCACTTCTCAAAAAATCCTTCAAGAGTTTAACTGGCCTCTTTTATATACTGTATACATTACAAAATAAATAACCATATCTCTTTTCTGGTTTAGCAATTGCATATCTTCTTTAGGCAATAAAACATCTTGCCATGTGCTGCCTTACCATTCCACCTCTTTATACTAGCAGAAAATTTCAAAGACCATTTTTCATAAATATCCATCCCAAGCAGAGGTGGGTTTCACTTCCCTTCCCTACCAGTTCTCAAATGCAAACGCGCGCTTGCGCATGCTCGCTTTACTCACATGTGCTGTGTCTGCGCATGTGCACTGCCTTCTGCGCATGTGCAGGGCTCCCTCATTACGTCGGGGCGGATGGGCAGAGCCTCCCACAGCCGCCACTACCAGTTCGCCTGAACTGGGAAGAACCAGCTGAATACCCCCTCTGATCCCAAGTCTCATTGATAGGATATTTTGCTCAATTTTTTTAGAATTGTAATCTGTATTAACCTCTCACTCCCTCGTGTCCACTCTCTGAAGTTCCATTATATCTTGTTTTCACTTCAGAAAACCCAAACAATTGTAACTTCCCATGAGAAGGATTCAATTAATTTAAGATTATAGTTCCAACTCCATCTAGACCCTTAATCCATTATTAACTTTCGAAAATCAATATTCTAAGCAATCTTTGGTGGTTTGATCCAAATATATATATATATATATATATATATATATATATATATATATATATATATATATATATATATATATATATATATATATATATATATATATATATATATATATATATATATATATATATATATATATATATATATATATATATATATATATATATATATATATATATATATATATATATATATATATATATATATATATATATATATATATATATATATATATATATATATATATATATATATATATATATATATATATATATATATATATATATATATATATATATATATATATATATATATATATATATATATATATATATATATCTCCGCAATTTTTGAAATTGTATTAAAGATACTTTCCCTAAGGAGGTCATGACTCACTCAGTAATTGCAGTAATATTTGTTGTTCCAAAGGATCTTAATATCCACCCCCCACCCCCCAAAAAAAACCCAATTCAAAGTGATTAAAAGATCAGACTGGATCAACATTTATGTCCTTTTAAAAGGCTACCTGATGAATGTGAGTAAAGATGGTTCCTCCCTCAACTCCCAACTGCTGAACTCATAAGTCAATTTCAAAACAACAATTCCTGCAGAATACTCACAAGGAATGGCTGTGTGGAGTCACATGGGCTATCTCAAAGATTGTTCCTTGATCCAGAGAGAATTTCAGTAAACCTGCATCCCCTATTGGTCCCACTGTATAATACCATTCTGCTATAAAAGATAATGTTTACTTGCAGTGCTTTTCAACAGGAAGTCCCCGGTCTCCCCAAGGAGGATTATTCTTACTTGGTTATCAAATAATCATGCGTGGATGAAAATTTATTCTCATGAAAACACAACTATGAATCGATGGGAAGGTTAAGGAAGGTTCACATTTCTTCTACTTTCCAGCCTATGATCTCACACTCTTGCTGGGAAGAACATTTAAAAGGCAAAAGGAAAAATGGGAAGATTGGTGGTGAAGCAAGACCTCTTATCAACTTTTGAATAAATTCCAAACCAGTAAAGCTTCTGTAAATATGAGCCAGCGGTGTGATGCCATTATTAAAAGGCGTACAAAAATGCAGATTATGCAAAAGTACTTGTATAGGAAGAAATTGTTCCCCCTCAGCACTCTTTGTCGCCTACGCATAATAAAAGCTGAATCTGGTTTGTGCTTTAACTATGAAAGCAGAATAGTGGGAACTGAGTTTAGTAATGTCAAGGAAAACAGTGCCTTGGCTTTATGCAGGTCATTTGATAATCTGAGACAGCTCGGTGGTTCTGGGCTTACTCTCTTGAGCAAAAACAATAATGTGACCACCAGCAATAGAATTGTTTTATATTAGGAATTTGAGGGCAATGTATATTTGTATTGTTTGAATAAAAGAATGGTAGATTTCTTTGTTGTTAAGCATTGACTTTTGCCACTTTTTTCTTGTTACAGTTGTATAGTTTATTTAAAAAGTGTGATATATATATATTTAAAGTTAGAAGTGGATGGATATGATTTTAAGAGTTGGGAAAAGCTGATGTGTTTTTCCTGAGATGTTAAATCTTTCGTCTAAGAGTCAGGGACAAAGCACTTTTTTTAATAACATTATCAGGCTCGTGAATCTTTATGATTCACTTAATGAGCCACCAACAACCATAAGATAATAATTTCAATGAACCCTTTTTATGGAGCCTCAACTCTAGACATAGCGTAGTTATGGAGTCACATATTGAAAAGGATGTCAGATACATCAAGTGCTTCCTTACAAAATCTGATGTGTAGACTTCCACTCCAGAATTTTTCAGCCAGTCTCACCATTGCTAAGAATTCTGGGAATTGAAGTCCACACTACTAGAGGGCATCCAAGTTGGAGAAGCTTAGGACTGACATTGACTTCAAGACAACCTTTTTTTAAAAGGATGACAAAATGGATACTTTACATTATACTTCTCCAAGTTGACATTTGCAGATGTGTCAAATTTACAATTCACAGAATTCCTGGCTGTTGTGGCCCGCTAGTGGCCAGCAGAGTTGGCAGCAGAGTTGGACAGTGAGTAGGCTGGGGAGGAGCATGGGCCAGTTCCTGGAGGCTGGGAAAGGCTCGGACGAGGGCTCTGAGGCAGAGATGGGACCGAGGCTGTCTGGCAGTGATCAGGTGCCTACAGGGCTAGTAGACCGCAGTGAGACAGAGGAACAGCTAGAGCTTGTTCCCAGTGTGCGAATGTGCAGAGCTGTCAGAAGAAAAGAACAACTCAGAAATGAGGGCAGACTTGGGAGTAAACTCACAGGTGAAAGGTGATTGGCCCCTCCCATAGGCTATTGCAGGAAACATTTCGTTTCTTCAGTCATTAGATTTGTTTCAGGAGTGTGAAGATCTGTCTGTGAATCTCAGAGACTCTGTGCCCAGTCTTTCCTTGCACAGCTCCTCATTTGGAAGATATTTACATGGCAGCTTTCCAAGATAGCTAAGGTCTGTAGTCATAAATATTCCTTTGAAAGACTGTTTGCCAGGCCTTGCTGAATGTGAATGAGAAGAATTACCATTCATTTAATAAAAGGGGTTTTGTCAGGACTGGGGATTGCATTTTGGGGAAGCCTAGGTCAGAACACTAGCCAAGTTGGAGGATAATGTTAAAACCCAAAATATCTGGAAGAATCCAAATCAGAGAGAGAGAGTCTTCCATTTGCTGCTTAATGGAAAAGATAATTTGATTGAATGAATGCCACTTCTTCCCACTCTGGTTCATTGCTCAAGAAGAATAGCAGTAAGAGGATATCTTGCTAATTGAAATATTGCTTTATGTTTTAGGTTTGCGTTCCCTTGGGATGACCATTGCACAGTGCTATGAAGAGGTTGGCATGCTTCTCCTTTTCCTCTCTGTGGGCATCTCCATCTTCTCCACCATAGAATACTTTGTTGAGCAAGGTATCCATGACACAACCTTCACAAGTGTGCCTTGTGCTTGGTGGTGGGCTACCACCTCCATGACAACCGTTGGCTACGGAGACATTAGGCCAGATACAACCGTTGGCAAGGTTGTGGCCTTTATGTGCATATTATCTGGAATATTAGCCCTAGCTTTACCAATTGCCATCATCAATGATCGCTTTTCTGCCTGCTATTTTACCCTGAAGATAAAAGAAGCTGCCCTTCGCCAGAGGGAAGCCCTAAAGAAGCTCACAAAGAATATGTCGAGTGACTCCAATATCAACATTAATTTGCGAGATGTATATGCTCGAAGTGTAATGGATGTGTTGAGGTTTAAAAGCCGAGAAAGAACAAGTACCAGGAGTAGCGCTGGTGATGAGTTTTGGTTTTGAAGACATACACACATACATGCATACACACAAACACAACACACACACAGTATGAGAGATGCCTAAGATGGTAATAGCTTTAATAACAACAATGAATGCAAAGTTAACGGTTCTTTATTTTCCCCCGTGCAAATCTGCTTATCTACGTTGCTGAGCATATGAACAATTAATATAGCCCAAAAGTGTATTAGAAAGTAAAGCAAAACAAAAAAAAATACTCTCAGGGTACATAAATGCAAATTCTCTTTAATGTTTTCATCTTTCATTAGAAAACAATGGGGGGAGGGGGAATCTATCCCAGTGGATTAAAATTCCATTCTTTGGCTGTAACCCTTTTATGCTCATTCCATTATGAAAAGAATAAAAGATTAACAATATAAAAATGTGTATTGCTGCATTGATATGAAATTGAAATAAAAGAAAGAAAGAGACTACTAAAACAGAAGACAGTCAACCACTGAAAAGCAACCTGTTCTAGAGGTAGCAACAAAGACATAGCAAAAGAATACTCATGGGGATGTCAACATTGGCATTTTTCTACTAAGTCTGAAGAGAACAGAACAGAACAACAGGGCTGGAAGGGACCTTGGAGGTCTTCTAGTCCAACCCCCTGCCTAGGCAGGAAATCCTATACCGTTTCAGACAAATAGCTATCCAACATTTTCTTTGGGCATTCACAACTTCTGGAGGGAAGCTGTTCCACTGATTAATTGTTCTAACTGTCAGGAAATTTCTCCTCAGTTCTAAGTTGCTTCTCTCCTTGATTAGTTTCTACCCATTGCTTCTTGTTCTACCCTCAGGTGCCTTGGAGAATACTTTGACTCCCTCTTCTTTGTGGCAACTCCTGAGATATTGGAACAATGCTATCATGTGACTCATTGCTTGAAAAGTCACACACTCCTTTCAGAATTGCCATTTCTGAAACCTATCTACTTCAAACAGACAGGCAAATACCTCCATCTACCTCATCTGGTGTGTAAAAAGCTATATTTATTTGGGAAGCGCATGTGAATGAAGCACATTCATAATGAAGCCTGTTATGAGTTTAGATTCTTAGCAGTTAATCCTAGACTTAAGTGGCAAATCCCTTAGTGAGATCAGGAATTCAAATTGCATTATGAAAGAACAACCTCTAATGTAAATGGGGGCTCTTAGCCAACTCATTTGAAGCCTACCAAAGAAAACAAATATTAGCATATATTGAAATAGATATCCTTCCCTCCCCAGACATTAAGTGCTGTTAATGTCCTTGCAAAGACCACTAATATGGTGGAAACACCAACAGATAAATTGCAAACATTCCTTAGCTCCCCCCCCCCCCCGCACTGCATCGTACAGAAAATTAAGATAGGTAAAGCATTCATAATACTGTGAATGGTATATTCATTCAAAATCGCTTTACGAAGGAACTCAGTTCACTTGCTATAGACAGAAGCAAAGTTACTTCTTTGTTTGGCTTTATTTGCTTCTTTCACCTTTCTAGTAGACAGGAGAGGTGACCACTTGTGCAGGAACCCAAAGTGTATTATACCATGAAGAATTGTGTCATCACAAATAGCCTTACCTGTTCAAGGTATTTTGTTGAAGCAAAGCAAGAATTTCTGTATACAGACATTTAAATATGAGCCAGCAGTGTGCAGCAGCTACCAAAAAAGCCAACACAGTTCTGCATCAACAGAGGGATAGAATCAAGATCACGTGAAGTGTTAATACCATTTTATAATGCCTTGGTAAGGCCACACTTGGAATACTGCATTCAGTTTTGGTTGCCACTATGTAGAAAAGATGTTGAGACTCTAGAAAGAGTGCAGAGAAGAGCAACAAGATGATTAGGGGACTGGAGGCTAAAACATATGAAGAGCGGTTGCAGGAACTGGTTATGTCTAGTTTAATGAAAAGGACTATGTGTGACATGAAAGTTGTGTTTCAATATCTCAGGGACTGCCACAAAGAAGAGGGACTCAAGCTATTCTCCAAAGCACTTGAGGGGAGGACAAGAAGCAATAATAATAATAATAATAATAATAATAATAATAATAATAATAATAATAATAATAATAATAAATTTGGATTTATTAGCCGCTCCCTTTCCAAGTAGGACTCGGGGCGGCGTACAATGGAGCATATAACATGAAACATATATAACAACACCAAACGTACATACATACACAACACACATACATACATACACGGAGGAGGAAGCAAATTACATCAATAGACAGTTAAAAATCTGCTTTAAAATACCCCAATTGTAAAAACCCAATAAAATTAATATTTAAGAACAATTTAAAAACAATTTGGAGGAATGGGAAAATTACGATTGCGATTGAGCCAGGCCGGATAATTGAAAGAGGTGGGTCTTCAGCTGTACACGGAAGGAGCGGAGATCGGAAATCATCCTGATGTCACGGGGGAGGTCATTCCATAGGGCTGGGCCCATCACAGAGAAGGCTCTGCTCCTGGGTGTCGCCCCCCGGCACTGTTTGGCGGACGGCACCCGGAGAAGTCCCTCTCTGTGTGAGCGAATTGGTCGTAGGGATGTGTGGGGCAGGATGCGATCCTGCATATAACTAGGCCCTGTGCCATGGAGCGCTTTAAAGATCATAATCAAAACCTTGAAACGCACTCGGTAGACCACAGGCAGCCAGTGCAGCTCGCGCAGGAGAGGTGTTACAGGGGAGTATCTAGTCCTCCCCATAATCACCCGCGCGGCCGCGTTCTGGACCAATTGTAGTCTCCGAGTGCATCTCAAGGGAAGCCCCATGTAGAGAGCATTGCAGTAATCCAGGCGAGACGTCACTAGCGCATGGGTGACTGTGCGTAGGGCATCCCGGTCCAATAAGGGGCGCAATTGGCGCATCAGGCGAACCTGATGGAACGCCCCCCTTGCCACGGCTGTTACATGGTTATCCATGGACAGCCGGGTATCCAGGAGGACGCCCAAATTGCGCACCTGTTCCATGGGGGCTAGTTGGACGCCCCCGATGGCCAGAGATGGAAGCACCTGGTTGAACCGGGAGGCCGGAAGCCACAGCCACTCCGTCTTGGAAGGGTTGAGTTTTAGTCGGTTGCCATCCATCCAGACCCGTACGGCCTCCAGACACCGGGACATCATTTCGACGGCCTCATTGGGGTGGTTCGGAGTGGAAATGTATAGCTGAGTATCATCAGCATACAGATGATATCCCACTCCAAAACCACGGATGATCTCGCCCAGCGGTTTCATATATGTGTTGAACAGGAGAGGCGAGAGCACTGGATGGAAACTAATCAAGGAGAAAAGTAACCTAGAACTAAGGAGAAATTTCCTGATAGTTTAGAACAATTAATCAGTGGAACAGCTTCCCTCCAGAAGTTGTGAATGCCCAAACACTGGAAGTCTTTAAGAAGATATTGGATAGCTATTTGTCTGAAACGGTATAGGATTTCCTGCCTAGGCAGGGGGTTGGACTAGAAGACCTCCAAGGTCCCTTCCAACTCTACTATTGTATTGTATTATAGATCCAAGATGTGTGAATGGAAAGGCACTATTCATTCATGAAAAGCACTAAGATGGGAATGGAAGTTTCTTCTGACACCAAGGATGCAACTTTTCCCCCCAAATCTTAAGCAGCTTCTTATGTGGGTTTTGATTGCACCGCAAAGAAGGTTGTTCCTGTTGAATCCCAGTGTTATTTCCCAGTGATTTCCCAGTCCACCAAGCCAAAACCAAAACAATCACATTGTGGCTTAGCGTAATACAGGAGTCTCAAACTCAATTTCATTGAGGCCCACATCAGGGTTGTGTTTGACCTGGGGTGGGAGGCAAGATGGGCGTGGTCAGCTTAATGTCACTTGTGTCAGTGGGCTCTGTGGTGTCCCGAGCACTCTGCCAGTGAAGATGGGCTCTTGAGCTCTGTTTTTGGCTGTAACAGCTTCCTGCAACCCTCTGCCAGTGAAGATGGAGCTCGGGAAAGCTGCACATGGCCTTCCTGAGCTCCATTTGTACTGGCAGACATGCTGCAGGCTGGTCCTTTGCTGTTTTCAGAGGGATCCAGCAGGTCAGATCTAAGCACCCCACTGGCTGACTCCTTGAGCTTGGCACCCCTGGTGTAATAGGTCAGTTCAATTAACATTTTTCCTCTAATGCTTCTAAGAACCATAGATGAGACACAGAGAAAAAGTGACACATTGTCTCTCTGTTCTTCACTAAGTCAAGCCACTAGGTACTCTTACAATATCCAATCACCTTCTTTTCTCCTGTACATTCCAGATATATTCTTGCTCACAAAACAAAGAGTTTGTAGAAGTTGCTCTATATAGTGATGTTGGGATTTTATACAGGTAGTCTTTGACTTACCACCACAAACTGAACTTTAACATTGACGTTGCTGAGTGAAACAGTGGTTAGGTGCATTTTGCCCTGTTTTACAACTTTTCTTGCCACCGTTGTTAAGTGAATCCCTGCGGTTGTTGAGTTAGTAACATGGTTGTTACGTGAATCTGGCTTCTCCATTGACTTTGCTTGTCAGGTTAGAAAAGGTGATTTACATGACCCCGGGACATTGCAACCATCCTAAGTATGAGTCAGTTGCCAAGTGCCTGAATTTTAGATGATGATAGATAGATAGATAGATAGATAGATAGAGAGAGAGAGAGAGAGAGAGAGAGAGAGAGAGAGAGAGAGAGAGAGAGAGAGAGAGAGAGAGAGAGAGAGAGAGAGAGAGAGAGAGAGGGACAGAGACAGAGACAGAGACAGAGACAGAGACAGAGAGAATTCTTTATTGGCCAAGTGTGATTGGACACAGAAGGAATTTGTCTTTGGTGCATATGCTCTCAGTGTACATAAGGAGAATAAAATACATCCATCAAGAATAAAAAGATACAATACTTAGTGATAGTCATAGGTTACTAAATAAGCAGTCAAATCATAATAGGAAACAAAAAAAGCAATATAAATTGAAAGATGCAAGCAACATGGTTATAGTCATAAGTGAGGAGGGATAGTTACTAGGAAGGAAGATAAGAATAATAGTAATACAGTCTTTGTAAATTATTGACAGTGTTGTGGGAATTAGTTGTTAAACAGAGTGATGTCATTCGGGGGAAAAACTGTCCTTGTGTCTAGCTGTTCTGGTGCGCAGTGCAATTTTGATCACATGACCATGGACCATGCTGCAATGGTTTCACTGCCATTGTAACTTTCAACAGTCACTAAACAAACTGTTGGAAGTCAAGAACTATCTGTACATGGTTAATTGATACAGTGGATGCTAGTAGCTGCAAGCGCTTGATGTTTGATCAGGAGGATGTTGCTTTTTCTGTGTGGTTTCTGTTTCATCAAGACTCTTCCTGCCGAGTCTCCTGCTGTATGACTGATGACTGCTTTCAGCACCCCATCACCATTTCTACGTTACATGAATGCCGGCTGGCACCGAGTCAACGGTATCATCTGTTGGCATTTCCATTCCAAACGCTCGGGCACAGACTGTTGCTTAGTTTCAACTCTACATATTAGGATGGTGTCAGCACAGTTGCCTCCATAAATTCATGCTGCCTTCTGGAGTTCCTGATGGTGAGGACACAAATAGGATTGCAATACACACCTGAGGTAAAAGTTTAAAAAGAATGACAAGCAAAATCTTTTCATTTTAAGAAGAAATGTTCAACTATCTGGGATATCTTTCATTCATACAGCTAGGAGTTGAAACAAAACACCACAGTATCACCTCACACTTTAACACAGCAGTGAGGAACTGAGGGTCCGGAGTCTTTATGTCCCTTCAGTTCTTCTTTAGGAACTGTCTGTCAAGGTCAGTCTGATCCTGATTGTGGAAAACTGACAGACAGCAGGTTTTCCTGCCATTTTTGTGTCATGAGACGACAGATTAATAATTCTCTGATTAGTAATCAGCAAGTAATAAAATGAATAAGTTGCAGCATTTGTAATTGTAGGATGGAAAGAATTCATCCACATTATGACAGCCATGGAATACACTTGGGCAAATTTTAAACACATAGATTGAAGGAGTCACTCCCTTTTCCTGATAGGATTGTGATTGGCTCACTCATCACCACAAGTGTAATTTCCTTGATTATGGCTCTTCGTCCTCTATACATTTATTTACATTCAATTTCTATAGACACTCATCTTAAACAAGTGACTTTGGATGAGGAACGATCATAAAACAATTAAAAACAATTACAATATAGTACAAAATGGTTACTCGGGTAACCAGTCCCAAGTCATGTCACCTTAAAGATGACACGCACACAGGCAACCAATGCTGCTCATGCAGAGTGACCTCATTTTGCACCAATTGAAGCTTCCAATTGCTTTTCAAGACAGCCCCATGCAGAGCACATTACAGTAATCCAGACAAGAGATCCTGAGGATGTAAATGACTGTGAGCAGGGCCTTCTGGTCCAGGGATGGACACAACTGACATACAACCCAAAGATGTGTAAAGGCCGTCCTAGCCACAGCTGCCACTTGCTCTTCCAGCAGGAGCCATGAATGTAAGAGGACCTCCATGTTGTATACCAGACACATCTGGGACAGTGCTACCCCACCAAGAACCAAAGGTGGAACAGCCTTGTCACTTGAGGGTCCAAATACCCAAGCTACTTAGTCTTGCTTGGGTTGAGTTGAAGTCCATTGTGCTCCATCTAAACTCCTAAGTCTCTAAGCATTGGAATGGGACATCCATGGCATCACTCAGGGAGCCCATGGCAGAATTCTGACTCCTGATTTCTCTTCATTCAGTTCCCCATTTTAAACAACCTTCTTCATCAGCAGCCTTCAATCATATTGGAATTACAAGTCTCAGAATTCCCAGCCAATCAGCATTTTGACAAAGACTGGAGGTTTCATCTAACTGCATTTTTATTTGGTTCAGTGCTGTTTGATATTCAAATAATACCAGGAAAAAAGCACCCTGAGAAAGAAATGTAAGGAAATGATATGAAATTTCATAACAGACAGAGGTTTTTACTATAAAAGTCCTCTTGACTTTAATTAGATTGTCCTTTTTTAGGCACAGCCTGTCTTTTTAAAAATATAAGTATATCTAGCATTATTTTTTGAAACTCATTTTTATGAATATCATGTTCAGTTCCACGGTACATAACATCAGCAGGATCGAAGCAACTGTCACAAAACAAGCCATGTTTCCTTCCACATGTATAAAGAATCACCAAATCATAGATCGACATTGGTAGAAGGAACTTGTTAGACCATTAAGTGCAAGCACATGTTTGAGGCAGGATTAGAAATTAAAACATTTCAGGTAGATGGCTACCCAATCTTAGCTCAGACACATCTGGGCAATGAGAAGACCTCTACAACTCTGTGTAATTAGTGCCACTGTTGAAATTTATTTATTTATATATTTATTCTGTAAATGGGATTTGAAATATCACTGTTATCATCATCTAAAATTATTCTGTAGGGATGTGGTGGCTCAGTGGCTAAGACACTGAGCTTGTCAGTCAGAAAGGTTGGCAGCTCAAATCCTTAGCGCTGCATAATGGGGAGGGGCAGGTGCGAGGACACATTAAGAACGCGCAGTCGGTTGGGAGACCGGGGTTTTTGGTCATTCCCGGTCGTTTGTACCAACCCCTGCATACTAGGTGGTCAGGTTCCACAGGCCCAAGGCCTGAGACTGCTGTTATGCAACGCGAGGTCCGTTGTTAATAAGGCCCCCCTCATTCATGATCTTATCTTGGAGGGGGAGCCGGACCTCGCAGGAATAACCGAGACCTGGTTGGGCTCCGAGGGAGGTTTACCCCTCGTTGAATTGTGCCCACCAGGTTATCGAGCATTTCATCAGCCTCGGGCCCAGGGGAGGGGCGGCGGGGTAGCAGTGATTATTCGGGAAGACCTTGAGCCGAGAGAGTTCACCGTGCCACAGACATCCGGGTGTGAGTCCCTTGTTGTGAGATGGGGCCCAGGGAGGCAGTTGGGCCTGCTGATAGTATACCTGGCTCCTCGCTATACATCAGCGGCCCTGCCTGAACTCCTTGAGCTGATCTCATCGGTGGCGATTGAGACCCCCAACCTTATAGTGATGGGGGATTTCAATCTGCCGTCGATGGGAGAAGCGTCTGAGGGGGTTCGGGAGTTCATGGCTTCCATGACAGCCATGGACCTGACCCAGTTAATTCAGGGCCCTACTCACGAGGGAGGCCACACGCTGGACCTTGTTTTTGTCTCAGGCCGGTGGATGAGTGATCAGGGAATAGGGGACTTAGCCATTACTCCCCTGTCATGGTCGGATCACTATCTTCTCCGGCTGGACTTGGACCGGGTGGCGCCTTTGCGGCCTCTCCTGCGGCGACGAACCACCCTGGCTCCCTGGTTTACCGAGGAGCTAAGGGTGATGAAACGCCAAAGGAGACGCCTAGAGAGTCGTTGGAGATCCTCTCGTTCCGAATTTGACCGAGCACAGGCACGAGCCTACTTGAGGACGTACCTTGTGGCATTAAGAGCGGCCAAACGTCAACATTGCGCCGCCCTTATTGCGTCTGCAGATAACCGCCCTGCCGCCTTGTTTCGGGTGACTCGTTCCCTCTTGTTTGAGAGGCCGCGGGAAGCCCCTTTACAGGGTAGAGCAGAGGAGTTTGGGAAATATCTACATGACAAAGTCGCTCAAATCCGGATGGGATGGACCCCCTTCAGTGGTTCAGTAGAGACGCCCGTGGCGAGTCTTGAGGGTCCGCTTTGGGAGGAGTTTGATTCGGTTGCCATCGAGGATTTGGACAGGTTGCGTGGACGTCTGCGACCCACCACATGTTTATTGGACCCGTGTCCCTCCTGGCTTGTACTGGCATCCTGGGAGGTTACACGTGACTGGCTCCTGGTCCTAGTGAACACTTCGTTGGGTGAGGGGTCTCTACCAGCCGCCTTGAAAGAGGCGATGGTGAGACCCCTGCTCAAGAAGTCTTCCCTGGACCCGACGGACCTAGTCAATTACCGTCCAGTCTCCAACCTTCCTTTTTTAGCGAAGGTTGTAGAGAGTGTGGTGGCACAGCAGTTCCCACGCCACCTGGAGGAAAATGATTATCTAGACCCGCGCCAGTCCGGCTTCCGACCCGGGCACAGCACGGAGACGGCCTTGGTCGCATTGGTGGATGATCTCTGGCGGACCAGAGATAGGGGTTGTTCCTCTATCCTGGTCCTATTAGACCTCTCGGCGGCTTTCGATACCATCGACCATGGTATCCTGTTGCACCGGCTGGAGGGGTTGGGAGTCAGGGGCACCGTGTTACGGTGGTTTGGCTCCTACCTCACTGACCGGACGCAACGTGTGTTGGCAGGGGAGCAGAGATCGACCCGGAGGCCTCTCACATGTGGAGTGCCACAGGGTTCGGTACTCTCGCCTCTCCTGTTCAACACATACATGAAACCGCTGGGCGAGATCATCCGTGGTTTTGGGGTGGGATATCATCTGTATGCTGATGACACTCAGCTATACATCTCCACCCCAAACCACCCCAATGAGGCCATCGAAGTGATGTCCCGGTGTTTGGAGGCCGTACGGATCTGGATGGATGGCAACCGACTGAAACTCAACCCTTCCAAGACGGAGTGGCTGTGGCTTCCGGCGCCCCGGTTCAACCAGGTGTTTCCATCTCTGGCCATTGGGGGCGTGCAACTAGCCCCTATGGAACAGGTGCGCAATTTGGGCGTCCTCCTGGATGCCCGGCTGTCCATGGATGACCATGTAACAGCCGTGGCAAGGGGGGCGTTCCATCAGGTTCGCCTGATGCGCCAATTGCGCCCCTTATTGGACCGGGATGCCCTACGCACAGTCACCCATGCGCTGGTGACGTCTCGCCTGGACTACTGCAATGCTCTCTACATGGGGCTTCCTTTGAGATGCACTCGGAGACTACAGTTGGTCCATAACGCGGCCGCGCGGGTGATCATGGGGAGGACTAGATTCTCCCCTGTAACACCTCTCCTGCGCGAGCTGCACTGGCTTCCTGTGGTCTTCCGAGTGCGTTTCAAGGTCTTGATTATGATCTTTAAAGCGCTCCATGGCACAGGGCCTAGTTACTTGCAGGATCGCATCCTGCCCCACACATCCCTACGACCAATCCGCTCTCACAGAGAGGGACTTCTCCGGGTGCCGACCGCCAAACAGTGTCGGGGGGCGACACCCAGGAGCAGAGCCTTCTCTGTGATGGGCCCAGCCCTGTGGAATGACCTCCCCCGGGACATCAGGATTACTTCCGATCTCCGCTCCTTCCGTGTACAACTGAAAACCCACCTCTTCCAACTATCTGGCCTGGCTCAACCGTAATTTTCTCGTACTCCTCCTGACTGTCTGTTTTTTAACATTTTGAATTTGGACTGTACATGGGGTTTTGTAATTAGGGTATTTTAATGGTTTTTAATTGTCTATGTATTGTATCTGTTAACCTCCTCCGAACATGTGTGTCTTTGTACTTATGTATGTCATGGATTTATGTAAATGTTATATGTTTTTTACTCCATTGTACGCCGCCCCGAGTCCTTTTCGGAAAGGGAGCGGCTAATAAATTTAAATTATTATTATTATTATTATAATGGAATGAGCTCCCGTTACTTGTCCCAGTTTCTGCCAACTTAGCAGCTTGAAAGCATGTAAAAATGCAAGTAGAAAAGTAGGAACCACTTTTGGTGGGAAGGTAACAGTGTTCTGTGCGCCTTCGACATTTAGTCATGCTGGCGACATGACCGTGGAGAAGTCTTTGGGCAGCACTGGCTCTTCGGCTTTGAAACAGAGATGAGCACTGCCCCTTAGAGTCAGGAATGACTAGCCCACATGTGCAAAGGAAACCTGTACAATGGGAGGACTTAAAATGATTCTGAACAAAGATGTTTGGATTTAAATTTCAACAGTGGCACTAATTACACAGAGTTGTAGAGGTCTTCCCTTTGCCCATTTGTTTATTTTTTTAAAAAATATTTTTAATTGGAATCTGCCTTCTTATAAGTTAAATCCATTTTTTGTACTCTGCATTCCAGGACAGTGGAAAATATAGATCTTGTTTGCCTTTTGTGTGATATTCCTTCAGCTGCCTGAAGGCAACTGTTATTCTCCACACTCCAATCCTTACTGAACCTTCTTAAAACTAAAACCTTTCAGTTCCCTAAATATTACCACAGAACCTGTCAGAAGTTATGAAGGCTCCAACACTGGAAGTTGTTAAGAAGATGTTGGATAACCATTTGTCTGAAGTGGTGTAGGGTTTCCTGCCTAAGCAGGGGGTTGGACTACAAGAACTCCAAGGTCCCTTCCAACTCTGTTATTATGTTCTATTCTATACTATTAAAAAGAGGTTTAGACTTGTTATCATCTAGGATATTTTTGGGTAGAGTGTCTGCAGGGCATGGTGAATTATATGAAGATGACAGCAATGACAGTGCAATTGAAGCTGTCATTATTGCTGCATACACAAGGCACATTTTTAAAAAATTAGACAAAGCTTCAATCTCATTGACATGGCTGCCATCTTGTCTTGCCTTGAAAACATTCCTGCCTTGTTTGACTTCCCAACTTTGACCCTCACTCTGGAATTTCCTAAAAACTTTCAAATGTAACAATCTAATCCTGCATAACCTTTTTCAAAATACAATCAATATCTGCTTGATGCCATAATTTCAAAATATTTTAAGATTCCTATAATTCATAGTCATTGTAATTTTTCTTTCCATTTCCCCCCAAAATTTATTTATTTTTGTTTATTTATTGCATCATATTTATATGGCCAGCTATGGTGAATTAAAAAGAAAAAGCAATAATTATCCTCTTTGGAGGCCAGAGCTTTACATCCAATCTTAAAGGAGGGGGGGGGAATTAAGAAATTCTATAATCCTTAAAAAAAAATTCTTGGGAAACTATACAAGGAAGTTTTAAAGGCATTGTCATCAATCACCCTTTTGCTTGGTATATAATTTGTCCTTTTAATTTAGCATCACAAGATTCTTATATTTATCCTATAAATGGGATTTGAAATAGTGTTATTATCATCATCTAAAATGGTTCTGAACAAAGATTTAAATGGATCATTTTTCACTAGTTATTTCAAGAGAAAGATCAAAATTAATTAATTTGCTTCAAAATACACTTCACTTTTCATTATCTTGCAATTATGAAACAAAACAATTGGTTCCCAGGTTTTTTTTAACAAGCAAGAAACAGAAGTTGTGAAAAATGTGAACTCATCCAAAATCTGTAATGCAACTTATATAAATTGTCAACAGCAGTTAAAAGCAAACACAGTAGCCAAGAAAATTTCCAATTACTTTGGAATAATTGTCATAACAAGAGAATTCCAAAGAAAATACAGCACATCATATAAAAAGAGCCAGACAGAATACATATAGCACCAAAACAGAATTGGCAAATGGAATAATTGAACAGAAGACAAGAATAATGACGTTAATGTAATGGTGCATTCATTTGTGTTGACTGATCTGCAAAGAAACAAGCATTTTAATTTCTTCGGGAGCAGGAGAATCTGCATATTTGTTGGCCTAGCTTTGCGAACATTTACTATTATTTCCTCTAGAAAGTAGGTTTCAGTCAGTATAAAGATCAGTAAACCGAGTAGTGTGATGGCCTAGTGGTGAAGACGTGTGCCTCTCACTTGGAAGGTTGAGAGTTCAATCCTAGGTAGTGGCAGATGTTTCTCACCTAGGGTAAAAAAAAAACACCATCTGCTGCAAACTCCATGTGGGCATCAGGAAGGGCATACAGCCAGTAAGCGCTCAGCACCATCCACTTTCCCTGACTCTATTCTGAATTAAGAGATGTCAGGGTCATAATAAAAAGGGAGTTTTAAATATCATTAAACCAAAAACATAGCGTTAAATAAGATATGAAGGTTTTGCATCCTCCTCTAAATAATCAGATTATCATTTTGAACATACATCATTACCACTCTATTGTTCCCTTCAATGCAGAAGATGCTTCTGATAGAAAAAGAGAAAGGGAAGTATCTATCTTCTATCTATCTATCTATCTATCTATCTATCTATCTATCTATCTATCTATCTATCTATCTATCTATCTATCATCTATCTATCATCTATCTATCTATCATCTATCTATCTATCTATCTATCTATCTATCTATCTATAATCTGTTTCTCTCTATCATCTATCTATCTATCCATCCATCCATCTATCCCTGCCTCTCTGTATCTATCTATCTATCTATCTATCTATCTATCTATCTATCTATCTATCTATCTATCTAACTATCTATCTATCATCTATCTATCTATCATCTATCTATCTATCTATAATCTGTTTCTCTCTATCATATCTATCTATCTATCTATCTATCTATCTATCCATCCATCCATCCATCCATCCATCCATCTATCCCTGCCTCTCTGTATCTATCTATCTATCTATCTATCTATCTATCTATCTATCTATCTATCTATCTATCTATCATCTATCTATAATCTGTTTCTCTCTATCATCTATCTATCTATCCATCCATCCATCTATCCCTGCCTCTCTGTATCTATCTATCTATCTATCTATCTATCTATCATCTATCTATCTAACTATCTATCTATCATCTATCTATCTATCATCTATCTATCTATCTATAATCTGTTTCTCTCTATCATATCTATCTATCTATCTATCTATCTATCTATCCATCCATCCATCCATCCATCCATCCATCCATCTATCCCTGCCTCTCTGTATCTATCTATCTATCTATCTATCTATCTATCTATCTATCTATCTATCTATCTATCATCTATCTATCATCTATCTATCTATCATCTATCTATCTATCTATCTATCTATCTATCTATCTATCTATCTATCTATAATCTGTTTCTCTCTATCATCTATCTATCTATCCATCCATCCATCTATCCCTGCCTCTCTGTATCTATCTATCTATCTATCTATCTATCTATCTATCTATCTATCTATCTATCTATCTAACTATCTATCTATCATCTATCTATCTATCATCTATCTATCTATCTATAATCTGTTTCTCTCTATCATATCTATCTATCTATCTATCTATCTATCTATCTATCTATCTATCTATCCATCCATCCATCCATCCATCCATCCATCCATCTATCCCTGCCTCTCTGTATCTATCTATCTATCTATCTATCTATCTATCTATCTATCTATCTATCTATCTATCTATCATCTATCTATCTATCTATCTATCTATCTATCTATCTATCTATCATCTATCTATTTACCTACCCACCTACCTACCTACCTACCTACCCACACACACACCCGCCCACCCACCTACCTACCTAACTCATTTCTAGGTTTACTGCTTTGAGCCTTATTCAATATTCTTAATATTACAATCTTCCAAATTTATAATGTCCTAGATGTTTTTTATTGCAAGCATTGACAATCTACATTCGCCTAGGTTTTTATGCAATCCTTGATTGCCTAGAGCGGTTCATGAAATAGCAGGCATGTTTTATTTTGAACTCTTCCATAAAAATGTTTCAAGTGGCGAGAAGACAAAAGAATCAAAACATTTTGAGTATTCTGACTATAGAACAAAATGAAAACTAAGAACAACTTATAATAATAATAATAATAAATTTATTTCTTAGCCGCACCCTTTCCCGAAGGACTCGGGGCGGCGTACAATAAAACACATAAAAAACAATATGGACAATACACACACAGAATAAACGAACAGGCGTACATGGAGGAGGTATGAAGATAAGAAAAGACAGTTAAAACATAGTTTAAAATCCCCTAATAAAAGTCTAAAAGTAAGAAAAATTAAAAAACCCATCAGGAACAGTGTGAACGAACTATGGTTGAGCCAGGCCAGCTACTTGAAATAGGTGCGTCTTGAGCTTTATCCGGAAGGCGCGGAGGTCAGAGGTAATCCTAATATCCGGGGGAAGGTCATTCCACAGGGCTGGGCCCACAACGGAGAAGGCTCTACTCCTAGACGCCGCCCCCCGACATTGTCTGGTGGACGGCACCTGGAGGAGTCCCTCTCTGTGCGAGCGAATTGGTCGCAGGGATGTATGGGGCAGGATACGATCCCGCAAGTAGCTAGGTTCTGAGCCATGGAGCGCTTTAAAGATTGTTATCAAGACCTTGAAACGCACCCGGTAGACAACAGGGAGCCAGTGCAGCTCGCGCAGGAAAGGTGTCACATGGGAGTACCTTGTACTCCCCATAATTACCCGCGCGGCCGCGTTCTGGACCAACTGTAGTCTACGAGTGCATTTCAAGGGAAGCCCCATGTAGAGAGCGTTACAGTAGTCCAGGCGAGACATCACCAGCGCATGAGTGGCTGTGCGCAAGGCATCCCGGTCCAATAGGGGGCGCAATTGGCGCACCAGGCGAACCTGGTGGAACGCCCCCCTTGCCACGGCTGTCACATGGTCATCCATGGACAGCCGAGCATCAAGGAGGACGCCCAAATTGCGCGCCCGCTCCACCGGGGCAAGTTGAACGCCCCCGATGGCCAGAGATGGAATTAACTGGTTGAACCGGGGGGCCGGAACCCACAGCCACTCCGTCTTGGAGGGGTTGAGCTTGAGTCGGTTGTCATCCATCCAGACCCGTACGGCTTCCATACACCGGGACATCATTTCGACGGCCTCGTTGGGGTGGTTCGGGGTGGAAATGTACAGCTGAGTATCATCAGCGTACAGATGGTATCCCACCCCGAAACCACGGATGATCTCACCCAGCGGCTTCATATATGTGTTGAACAGGAGCGGCGAGAGGACCGACCCCTGTGGCACCCCACAGGTAAGGGGGCACAGAGTCGACCTCTGCTCCCCTGTCAACACACGTTGCGTCCGGCCGGAAAGGTAGGAGCCGAACCACCGTAAAACGGTGCCCCCGACCCCCAACCCCTCCAGTCGGCGCAACAAGATACCATGGTCGATGGTATCAAAAGCCGCCGAGAGGTCTAATAGGACCAGGATAGAGGAACAACCCCTATCTCTGGCCCTCCAGAGATCATCCACCAATGCGACCAAGGCCGTCTCTGTGCTGTGCCCAGGGCGGAAGCCGGACAGGCGCGGGTCTAGATAATCATTTTCCTCCAGATGTCGTGGAAACTGATAAGCCACCACACTCTCTACAACCTTCGCCAGAAAGGGAAGGTTGGAGACAGGACGATAATTGGCCAGCTCCGTAGGGTCCAGGGAAGGCTTCTTGAGCAAGGGTCTCACCACCGCCTCTTTCAAGGCGGCTGGAAGGGACCCCTCACCCAACAAAGCGTTCACTAGGCCCAGGAGCCAGTCACGTGTAACCTCCCAGGATGCCAGTACAAGCCAGGAGGGACACGGGTCCAGTAAACATGTGGTGGGTCGCAGTCGTCCACGCACTCTGTCCAAATCCTCGATGGCAACTAAGTCAAACTCCTCCCAGATAGGTCTCTCAAGACTCGCCACGGACGCCTCTACAGGACCACTGGAAGGGACCCAATCCTTCCGGATTTGAGCAATTTTATCCTGCAGATATTTCCCAAATTCCTCTGCTCTACCCTGTAAAGGGGCCTCCCGCGGCCTCTGAAATAAGAGGGAGCGGGACACCCGAAACAGGGCAGCAGGGCGGTTTTCTGCGGATGCAATGAGAGTGGCACAATATTGACGTTTGGCCACTCTCAATGCCACAAGGTACGTCCTTAAATGGGCTCGTACCTGTGTCCGGTCAAACTTCTCGGATCCTCTGTTGTGCACCGTAGTTCTGCAAGAGTAAACAGGTGGCATTCCCTGTTACTACTCTGCCAGCTCTGAAATACAAACAGATGATTTTTAAAACATTTTGGAAAGCATTAGACTAAATGGAAACCCAGCTCTGAGCTCTCTCACTGACAAATCTGTTGTTGTTTTTAATAGAATATGCTATCAGATCAACCATCATTCTTCTTATTTCAATGAGAAGTCCTTTCAATAATTTAAATAAGCCCTCTGGCACTAAGCCAATAGAATACAGAAGAAAAGAGGTAATATCTTTAACATTTCTTTCAAATAACACATCTTTCAGCCTGAAAAAAAAAATCCAGACATCCTGATACAGATAATGCTTCCATTCCTGAGGTTTTCTTAATGTTACCCATACTTCAATTTTTCTCTTGGCACTGCAGTTGCAGTTACTTAGCAAATTCAAGATCAAGTAACAATCTAGCACATCTTTTTTTAGTCTGCTTGTCTGCTAGGTGCAAGACAATAAAGGGAAACGTTACTTTTTGCTATTATTTTTCCTTGCCTTTGGGGGTGAACAGTGAAAGTACAATAAAAATGAAGTGATTTGCTGATGTGCTTAGCTGCATGAACATTCAAATAATAAAACATAAGAACGTGTACAAAGTGAATGCAGAATCAAAGCTTAACCAATCAGTCTTTGCTTTTAAAAAAGGTTTTAAAATGCTTCCTGAAAATTGAGCCTCAACAAGATATGAAACCATAGCTCAATACACCAATCAAACTACTTCATGGCATTAAATTTGTATGAGAACATGAGATACGTCCTGCTCGTACTTTCGTCTTAAATTATGAGAGCTCAGGCTGAACATGTAGCAGTGCACGATGGATTATATGGCATTGCCATCTCTCTGTGGATGCTTCTGTGCTCAGTCTTCATCTTAAATCATGCCGTATGGATCAGAAGGTCAGCTGGACTCCAGTGAAGTCATTCAAGGCCTTTGACGTGAATTAGGAGCAGGAGCAGAGCCTTCTCTGTGGCGGGCCCAGCCCTGTGGAATGACCTCCCCCCGGATATTAGGACCACTACTGACCTCCGCTCCTTCCGTGTAAAGCTCAAGACCCACCTATTCCAAATAGCCGGCCTGGCTCAATCATAACTTCATAACGCTCCTGATGGGTTTTTTAATTCAGTAATTTTATTTAAATGGGATTTTAAATTGTGTTTTTAATTGTCTTTCACTTATGAGTCTACCTCCTCCATGCACATGTATATGTCTTTGTTCTTTATGTGTGTATGTTTGTCTTTATCTGTATTTTATCTGTTTTGATTGTACGCCGCCCCGAGTCCTTCGGGAAAGGGTTGCGGCTAATCAAATAAAATTATTATTATTATTATCAGAAGTGTATCACAGCGGCCAGTTGTTTCGCCGGATTTGGCATTAATTACTAGTCGGGCCCTACCCAGGGGCCTAGGACGTCGTAACGTATTTTCGTAATATACGTGCAGATATTATTATTATTATTATTATTATTATTATTATTATTATTATTATTATTATTATTATTATTATTATTATTATTATTATTATTATTATTATTAATTGTCCTATGTCTATGAAAGCTCCAGTTTGCCATTATTTCTGCATGTTTTTCATAATGCTGGAGACTTGGGCTTCAGAATGAGTAATGCTCTTCAAGTTCTATATTAGTAAGGACCTAAGGAATAATTTGACTCTGGCTTTCTTAAGGTTTCAGTCAAGGCAGATGTTGGAACAATAGTTCTTATACTGAAAGGTAATCTATTCTGTAGTTTTCTGCATTGAGTATCCCAAACCTGCCTTGTTGACTATGTGTAATCCTCAGTCCTTAACTACCAATAGCAGTGGTGGGATTCCAAATCTTTTCCTACCAGTTCTATGAGAAAGCGCTTTCTCCAAACTACTCAAAATTTCCGCTACCGGTTCACTTGAACCGGTCCAAACTGGTTGAATACAACCTCTGACTGGTAGGTTTGTCAAAGCCTGGTAAGGACAGTTTGGGCAATCATTTATGAATGGAATTTCTAAACATATCAATTTGGAAATGAGTAAGTCCAATTTGGTCTATTGGTGAAGATGCTGGCCTAGAAACCATGAGACTGTCTCACTTTAGCCACGAAAACCAGCTGGCTGACTTTGAGCCAGTCACTCCAGCTAACCCCAACATACTACACAGGGTTATTGTTGTGGGGAAAGTAAGAGGTGGAAGGAGTATTCTGTATAGTCACCACTTTGAATTATGTAATAAAGGCAGGATAAAAATCTAAATAAATAACAAGTCCTTATTATGACTTGATAAAAAGGTCCAGCCATAAAGGGAGTTGTATACCTAATCTGTCAGAAAGGAAGATGTCTCCCAAATATTGTGACTCAATGCAATAATCTCTAAAGAGAGAGGATGAGTAGAAAGTTGTAAGTATGTATAGCTGGGGCAAATGCATGTAAGAAGTGTGTCTACCCAGCTTGTGTTCTCATTTGTTCACAGTAATGTGTGAAGAAAACTATTGGGTAGATAATGGAACACAAAAACAATTTACCCTTAGCCAAGTTTGGAGAAGTAGAAGCAATACACAAAGATAAGAGTGGGTGAATGTTTATCTCAAAAACATAACTGTGGACTAAAATAACGGAGAAAGTGCTTAGCACCCCCTTTTTCCTTGGGCTTTTTAAAAAATGAAATCACTTTAATTTGTGTTCTATGTTTGAATAGTGAGAAAATTTCAACCAAAGCCACAGAGAAAAGGAACGTTTCTTAAAAAAAACAAAAAACACCAAACCATAAACATAGAGATGAAGTCACTGCTGCTGTCATGGAAAGAAAAAGCAAGTGTTAACATCATTAATCAGAGGCTGAAGGCCAAACATTAGAGATATGCTTGCATTTAGTGAATTTGTGGTTTTTTTTAAAAAAATAAAGAATACAGCAGTTGAAATCATTCAAATTAACTCCTTCATTGTGTCTTGTGGCTTTCTTTATTACAAATTGAGGCTCTACCACTTATTATGGTTTGTTGCACAGTCAGCCAGATGTTGAACTTGGATTTGGCATTTTTATCCACCTATCGAGGGACCTGGGATGGACAGATATTGTTATTTAACAATACTAAAATCACAAAATGTAAGCTGTAGCTGCCTTTTACAATTAACTGATGGTGATTTTCTCAATGCCAATCGTGTTCATGGGTTGTTCCAGATATTTTGGGATTATAAAATGCATTTACACTTACCACAGCATTCTATTGGCCAAGGAATACCATTTCCTACTTCTCCAGAGAATGTTAGAGATAAATATGATAACTTCCTTATAAGGACTTAGAAGCTTCCAAACCTGACCTCATTTTCTTGAATAGAAAAGCCGATAACGATTGAAACAGTTTCTCAACTTTGTAAACATTGGACATGTGCAATGATTTTTTGGGGCAAAAAAAAGAATAAAAATGTGACTTTAGCAATGACAGGCTCATCTTTGCCAACATGGCTGCACTGAAATTGTTGCTATGACAGCATCACCAGCCAAAGGAACATTTAAAAAGATGTTTGTAAAGCACTGATGCTATTTTCAATACTTGTGGACTTATACTTTATTGTTGAAGAGAAAGAGAACTTTCTACAGTAACAACAATTAAGAAACGTCCCTGGGATACTTTCATACACATCATAGAATCTTTCAAAAGATTATTTACGTGGGAAGATTTGAGATTAGTAAAATTTTGATCATGGATTATCCTCCTTAGCGCAACTGTTGAAAAGTTCTAAACTGCATTATGCCTATGAAGATTCTCAGTCATCCCAGTCATAGTTGTTCCAGAGGTGCTTTTTCAGAAGGAAAGTGGACTTTGTTTTTCTTTGAAGACGTTTTACTTCTCATCCAAAAAGCGTCTTCAATTCTGACTGAAGAACTGTTCTTGGATTCGAAGCAAAACATCTTCACGGGGGGGAAAAACTGGTCACTTGCCTTTTGGAAAAGCACCTTTGGGATAAACTGCATTACAGACATAAAAATTGTAGGGTAAGGCTTGGAAGACAGCAGACGACAGTAATCCTGGAAGGCAGCAGAAAAGCCTGGATGCTTCCATGTGTATGACTCAGATTCCCAAAGTTTACAGAATTGTTCTACCCACTGTAATCCACAGGACGTTTCCACCAAAGCTCTTGATTTCCCATTCTACTCCAACTCTTTTAGACATTACTGTCTCTATTGCAATAGACCAGGAGAGTAACAAGGCAACAAGGGAGAGCAGGTGATCAATCTGGACTGTGACAACAAAATCTGGTTGAACTTGCCCTTCCACATCATGTCAGCCCTGAAGCCATTTTGAGCTGAAGCCATTTTGGGAGCATCCTTCAGGGCTGCCAGTTGGAGCTATGGGAACATAAGGGGGGGAGAGATAGAGATAGCTGGGGATGTGTAGCCAAAATAACATTCTTTCCCATGGGAGCCAAGGACACTCTACCAGGTGCTGAAGAGGGGTGGACCAAAGCCAGCTAAGATGGTGGCTGCAACCTGGTTGGAACGTAGTGGCGTTCACTTACCTTCCCTACCGGTTCGCAAATGTGAGAGCACCCGCATGGGCTCAGCCTTCTGCGCATGTGCTTTGGCTAAAAAACATGCCTAAATGGGATGCCAGGGCGGGTGGGCAGGGCCACCTGTGATTTCCAGTACACGCTTTGGGCAAAATGGTATGAACCAGTTTATACCAGAATACCACCTCTGATGCATAGGTGAGGGGGCTCATATTTGTCTGTTCCAGCATTTAATAATCCTCTAGGTGGCCCTGGGGTCTAATATACTAATATCTCTAGAATATGCATATCTGTATATTCAGAAGACATACCCTGCAATCCTTGGGGGGGGGGGGGAATCTTCAGTCAGCTCAAAACCCCAACAGAGAAGTCTTTTTGAAAATGTTATTTTTAAACACAGCTACCCCGATATTTCTTATCACAGCTGCATGTCTTTAAAAGATCCCATTAAACAGGCTAATTAGAAATACACGTTTCTCGTTTGAGTGCACAAATCTATCTCCAAAAAAAAAAAAAAATCTCTTTAAACAGCCGTCTGGTTTTCAGGGAAAACTTTCAGGAGAAATCTTATTTTCTTTAAATTCCAAGAACTCTGCTATCATGATGACATGTTTTCTAATACTATCCCATCACCTGTCAGTTGGCTTAAGCATCCCTCAGAATAGGAGCCTCAGATAAAGATCAGCTGTGCCTTCGCACAGAGGAAATGTGTGAGTAGAGAACAAGCCACCGCAAAATACAAGAAGGGTTTCAAAGGAATGATAGCTGGAGGAGCATCGGCCAGATTTTGTTTGCTTATTTTTGTCCAAATATTTTTTATTATTATTATTTCAAAACCAGCCTTCCAAAAGGCTATTATGGAAGCTTATTTTACCCTCTAGAAATGGAATAGAATTAAACAAACCAAAAGGACATCCAGACAGCTCATTTAAAATGCCACCCTCCAATCTTTGAGATTGCAACAAAATATATCGGGCAAAAGAGAGGGTCCTCAACTTACGATCAACAACTGACCCCAAAATTTCTGTTGCTAAGCGAGACAGTTGTTCCGTGAATTTTGTCCCGTTTTATGATCTTTCTTGCAACAGTTTTTAACTGTTGCATAACAACTACAGTTGTTATGTTAACAACTTGGCTGTTCAATGAATCTGGCTTCCCCATTGATTTTACTTGTCAGGAGGTCACAAGAGGGGATCACATGACCCCGAGACACTGCAACCGTCATAAGTAAGAACCACTTGCCAAGCATTTAAATTTTGATAATGGGCATCTGATCCACTGGAATAGATGACAGAGGGCACTTTAACTGATGGCAAGAGTCCCAATAAAAGCTAGACAGGCTGCGAATATTTTTAATGCTGTCAAGATTTCTTTCATTGTTTCATCCATTTACTTAGGACAAGAGTTTCGTCTAAGATTCTGTCTCCATATGTGCAGAATCCAAAGACATTTTTTCTTTGCTGGGAAATATATGAAGCGAAGGGGCTATGAATGCTTGCCCAGGTGGACACAGTTGGAAGCAACTTACAAAGTCACCATGTGAGTCTAGGAGAAGATGAGGCCTTTTTTGATTTAGAAAAAGGTACTCATAAGGCAGGGGTTGGCTGGGGAATTCTGGGAGTTGAAGTCCACAAGTCTTAAAGTTGCCAAGTTTGGACACCCCTGTCATAAGGGAACCAGATTGATCCAGTGGATATGATTCCAGGCTAGAAAACTAAAGATCTAAAGTTCTAGTCCCATCTTAGACCTTGTTGGAAGAAATGCGCATCTGGGCTCAGTTCCAAGTGGGGGAAAAGACACTGGAAACATGGAGGCTGTTTGGAAAGATGGTTTAACGGTGGTCAGGATCACAGGGCTTGAGTTCCTGAGCAGAAAAAGGGCCAAGCTGCTGGGAGAGCCTGAGTTTCATACCCTCTGTTGGGTCCCCACCTCTCTGTTTCCCGTTCCTGTGTAAGAAATGTATCCCATTGGCTGTCAGACTCCCAGGAGGCGGGGTCTTATCTAACTCTGTAGGCTGTCTCTCAGGCTTGCTTGAGCCTTGCTGGCTGATGTAATCTTCCCAGGTGCTATGTGGTGAGATGGGTGGAAGGCTAATCCTACCTTTGTTATGTAGAATAGACTGGTTCAGGTCTTAATGGCCCATTGACAAAGTGGGGGTGTGGGCAGGAAGCTGCAGGGAGCTGCTTTGTCTTTAAGAACATGTTTTCTCCTTTTCCCATTTCAGGGAAATATAATATTCTGCCTTTTTTAATATTTCCTAAAATATTTCATTTTTCTGGGAGAGGGAGGGGTGGGTGCTAACTTTCTACAACCTAAAAGCCAGTATGAAAAATTGGGCCAGTTACTGTCAGCCAAACTCACAGAGTTGTTGTTGTGAGGAAAATGGGAGGAGGAAGGTGTGTTGGATATGCTAGTCGCCTTCAGTTATTATGTAAAAATAATGAGGGTGGGATATAAACAAATATAAATCCATCCATCCAACCATAAATTAATTTTAAAAAAATCTGAAGAACAGTGTTTGGAAGATTGCACAGCCCTCTGAGAATCACCCCGCATTCTCTTCCCAAAAATTAAATCTACCCCCTCCAAACAGATGCAACTTTTGCTTTCAAGATGTACAAAATTTTCCAAAGTAACACCTCCTTGTAAGAAAAGATAGGGGGAAAAATATCGTTGCTTTAACACTTTCAGCAATTTAATATTTCTGCATTCAAATGTTGAGACACCGAGCCTCAGTAGAGTTCTTTTGACAGAATATCAGCACATTTCCTGTTTGTTTTTTTTTCTCTGCAGAAGCAAATCTTATTACTGTCATTAGCTGGATGCCAGATTTTCATAACCTATCAACTTATCAAATTTGCAGACAACACCAAGCTAGAGGGAATAGCCAACACTTCAGAAGGTAGGCTCAGGATCTAGAAAGATCTTGACAGACTTGAACACTGGGTCCTATTCAACAAAATGTAGTTCGGTGGTGAGAAAAGTAAGATTTTACACTTAGACAAGAAAAATCAAACACACAGTTATAGAATAGGAAGTGCCTGACTCAATAGTAACTGCAAAAGGGATCTTGTAGTCGCTTAAATATGAACCAGCAATGTGCTGTAGCTATCAAAACAGCCAAAACAATCCTAAAAAGGTAAAGGTAAAGGTTCCCCTTGCACATATGTACTAGTCATTCCTGACTCTAGGGGTTGGTCTCCATTTTAAAGCTGAAGAGTCAGCGCTGTCTGAAGACATCTCCGTGGTCATGTGGCCAGCATGACTAAACGCTGAAGGTGCACGGAACGCTTTTACCTTCCCACCAAAGGTGGTTCCTATTTTTCTACTTGCATTTTTACATGTTTTCGAACTGCTAGGTTGGCAGAAGCTGGGACAAGTAATGGGAGCTCACTCGGTTACGCGGTGCTAGGGATTTGAACCACCAAACTGCCTACCTTTCTGATCAACAAGCTCAGCGTCTTAGCCACTGAGCCACCGCATCCCCCTAAAACAATCCTGGGCTGCATTAATAGATGGACAGACTCAAGATCACATGATGTGTTAATATCACTTCCATGCCTTGGTAAGACACATTTGGAATATTGCATCCCGTTTTGATTGCCGCAATGTATAAAAGATGTTGAGACTCTAGAAAGAGGGTAAAGAAGAGCAGAAAATATGATTAGGGGACTGGAGGATACAATTTATTTAAAAATATTACAGAAGTTGGGTATGTCTAGTTTAATCAAAAGAAGAACTAGGAGTGCTACAGAGAAGAGGGGTCAATCTGTCAATCTATTGTTCAAAGCACCTGAAGACAGAACAAGAAGCAATGGATGAAACCAATAAAGATGACCAACCTAGAGTTAAGGAGAAATTTCCTGACAGTTAGAACAATTAATCAGTGGTTCCAGAAGTTGTGGGTTTTTCAACACTTGAGGCTTTGAAGAAGAGATTGGACCACCATTTGTCTGAAATGGTATAGATTCTCCTGCTTAAGCAGGAGGTTAGACTAGAAGGCCACCAAGGCCCCTTCCAACTCTGTTATTCTCCTAACTGTCAGAACGATCTAGGAGTCCTAGTGGACAACCACTTAAGTATGAGCTAGCAGCATGCTCCAGCTGCCAAAAAAATTACAGTCTTATGTGCATCAACAGCCAACAAATGGTTGTTGTAATTTTTTGCATCTTGGATCTGATAGGGTGGCAGTGTGCCATCTATTGCGTTCAGACTAGATTTATTTCTTTGGAATGACATACCAAATACTTACATCTATCTAGGATTTTATATCCTAGGCCTTTTTGGGGGCAGTGCCACGCACATTAATATAAATTTGTGAGCAATGAAATGTCTACTTGTTGTAGCCAAATCACCTGTTATGTGGGAAAGCCATGATTAGGGTCACAAAGTTTTTCCTTGATTTGTTGTTGTTAGTTGTGAAGTCGTGTCTGACCCACCGTGACCCCATGGACAGCATTCTTCAAGGCCTTCCTGTCCTCTACCATCTTCTACAGTGCATCTAAGCTCACACTGACTGCTTCAGTGACTCCATCCAGCCACCTCATTATCTGTCGTCCTCCTCTTCTTTTGCCCTCAATCTTTCCCAGCATTTCTGAGCTAATAGTTATATGTAGATCATTCTCTCCAATGTGGCTAGGTCTTGTTCTTATACTCTTTCCTCCTTTATTAAAATGTACATATTTTGTATCAAATGATTTTGTTCTGTTTTTCAAAAGTTAACTACCTGAGCAATAATTCACAATGGAAAGAAAATACATTGGATAAAGGACGAATAATAAAGCATGCAATGAATTTAAGACATTTGCAGTATTTTTAATTGCTTAGGAGCGTTAGAGATTTCCTTGGGTTCCACAACAGCCAAGGTAATATTGTAAAAAAAGGATTGAATTGCAGGTGGGGAAATACAAATTCAATGAATGACTTCGAGCAAGTTATCATCTCTCAGCCAAATATATGTCACCATATTTTTGCTGTGGGCAAGAAATTAAAGATTGTCTTCTTTAGCCTGCAAACTTGAGATTGCAGACAAAACTCAGTATATAAACTCAATATATCAATGCAAAAAATAATAAGCTTATGAAGCATCATGCTTTTGATTTTCAAGATCACTAAAGGTATATAAAACAGAGAAGTGTCAAGGAAGACAACCAAATTGATGACAAGAATTTTTGGTGATAGATATTCCATATTTTTTTTTCCTCCCTCTTACTTTTTGGCCAGGTCTGTTCAGACAACAAAGCTTAAAGAAGGAGCTGTCTTGGTTTTGTTCTTCTGCAAAATGGCTTGACACAAATGCCCAGCAAGTTAGTGCTATTTTTTTTCCAATTAATTATAAGTAACATGCTCTGAAATAATAATCTGCTCCAGGGACTCATAGGTATCAAACTCACAGTGTCACGTTGCTGTCATGTGATGTTTCATGATGTTTTTTCCCTTCATGGAGCTGGGGTGGGTGTGGCCTGTGTGTGACGCATCCGGCCTGCGGGCCACCAGTTTGACACCCCTAGATAATGAAAGACCTGTGGGAGTGGTGCGTTAGAAACATTTTTTTCAGGCAACTTCTTAGATCAGAAGCAATATGTAGGACAAATGGCAACATCTTACTGATGTAGTCTGGGTACAGAAGTTAAATAAATTTAGCCTTGGTTACACATGAAGAGTTGACTTGCTTAATATTTGGAATTCTACTATCCAAGTATTTTTTAAATTTTTATTAAAATCCCACCTTTATTATTTTTATAAATAACTCAACATGATGAATATACCTAATACTCCTTCTTCCTCCTCTTTTCCCCACAACAGCAGCCCTGTGAACTAATTGGGTCGAGAGTAACTTGGCCAAAGTCTCCAGCTGGTTTTCATGCTCATGGATGGATTAGAACTCACAGACTCTTGGTTTCTAGTCTTAACCAGGGATGTCAAAATCGATTTCATTGAGGGCCGCATCAGGGTTTTGTTTGACCTCAGGGGGCTGGAGGGGTGGCCAAGGTGGGCATGGCCAGCTTGAGGTCACTCGTGCCAGGGGCACCTGTGGTGGCCCGAGAGCTCTGCCAGCAAAAACAGGTTCCTGAGCTCCATTTTTGGCTGTGATGGTTCCAGAGCTCCGTTTTCACTGGCAGAGAGTTGCAGGAGGCCATTGCAGCCAAAAACGGAGCTAGGGAGCCTATTTCCACTGGCAGAGGCACTGCGGGCCAGTCCTTCTCTGTTTCCAGGGTGGTCCCATGATCTAAGCAACCCTGGGCTGGATGTGGCCCACTAGACCATTCTTAAAGAAGATCATGACAAACCATTTCAATATATCTGGTGAGAACTCACTGGTGTGTACGTGGTCACTAGGACTAAAACTTCACTTAAGGAATCTGTATCCATTTTTAAAAACTGATTTTGGGTTGCATTGTATAGTAGGCAATCTGTATTTCTCAAAAAACAAAACCCTAATGGAAAGAAATTGTGCATAATTTATGAGGGTCCATAAAATGTCTTTCTCCTACTGTTTTCTAATGGCAATGTTAGTGTTGTACATCAATGTGAAATGTACTTCTGAGAGGTTTGATTATCAGAGCAGCTTGTACCCCAAGCAAACCACTGAGAATAAATGCAATCCAAAATCAATTACTAGCTGAAGACAGCAACATTTTAAAGTTTGTTGTTTTCCTTTGCGTAATTCACTGGTGCCAGTGTTATGTCTCTCTCTCTCTCTCTGTCTGTCTAGCCTGATAACAGACAAGAATTCTTGTGGTTGCTTAGATTCTCCCAATGTGCATTTTGGTGGGTTCAAAAACAAGTTTAAACAAATGACTTAAAATTCTTTAGTGACCTCTTCCATGAAAACAGGTGATACATGCTTTAGCTTGTTGCTACTTATTCCTTATCTATTCTTTATTTTGTGCCTAGTTTATAAACATCTTAACAAGTTATGGCATTTTTATTGTGGCTTCATTTCAAATTTAACCACTAAGATACTATGTTTTTTCTAAAACTTCAGAGCTGTTTTGCATGTCCACCATTTATGGTAGAATGTTCCTTATGGCATCCCCAGAATTTATTATGATGTAATTTGTCAGTTTTGGCAATTGATGGAATTGTGTAACATATGAAAAACATTTTGTATCAGTCCTCTCTCAAATGAAAGCTTGGGGTAAATTTTATAGATTTGTTCCATAGCTCTTCCCATTATTACAACTTGCCTCCAGAAGTTGTGAATGCTCCACAACTGGAAGTTTTTAAGAAGCTGTTAGATAACCATTTGTCTGAAGTGGTGTAGGGTTTCCTGCCTAGGCAGGGGGTTGGACTAGAAGACCTCCAAGGTCCCTTCCAACTATGTTATTCTATTCCATTCTATTCTATTCTATTCTATTCTATTGGAACTATTTCTCTGAAGTTGTGCATCCAGTTTATTATACATGCTTTTATTTGTTCTGTCCCTCTTTTGTATCTGAATCAAATCTATATGGGCTGATAGATTATTTGGATTCTACAACACCACATCCATTCTACACAGAAAATAGATATTTCCAATTCTGTCTTTTTTCTTAATGTCCCATCCTTATTTCTGAGGTCAGATTTTATTCTTCCAGTCCTTTTTATGTCAGTCATGGAACATCCCAGACTTTGCTGAGTAATTTTTGCTCCAGTAAATTCATGGTGTCTGGATAGATCAAGTTTGCATAGGTAAATTACACTTTTTTCTTATAATACTGCAATTATCTCCAACATGAAAAGCATCTGGGCACCAACTAATGGTGAAATTGTTGGACTTGTTATTTTTCTTGTCAAGTTTCTATACTTCCGTTAACTTTTGTCTTCTAATGTACTCTTTTAGATTTGTATTGTCTTTTGTGTCCGTGAAGCCCATTTGTTACTTCTTCCCCATGTTTGTTTAATTTTCTTTGAATCAATTACTGAGTGATCCTTTACCATAACAATCTGATGTTGAAACAGTGGTGGGATTCAGCCAGTTCTGAAACGTTCTGGAGAAACAGTAGCGGAAATTTTGAGTAGTTTGGAGAACCAGCAAATAGGCTGCCCCTGCCCCCCGCTGCCTCCCAGCTGATCTTCTTTTGTTGCCCCTGAACAGGAGAACCGAGCTGGGAAGCAGGTTAGTGGGGTGGGGAGGGAATGGGGATTTTCCAGTATCCTTCCCCTGCCATGCCCACAAAGCCACTCCCACAAAGCACACCATGCCCACAAAACCACGCCCACAGAACTGGTAATAATTTTTTTTTTTTAATCTGGGTTGAACCCTCCTTCTGAGTTGAGAGATCTTTTGAAAATATTTTTTTTTCATTTTCCATGTTTATTGCCATTTTCAATGATTTTAAAATGTTGCAGTACTGCTTGATACCCACAAATCCTGGTTCAATTCCGAGGTCAAGCTGCATTGTTAGCTTTGTACTTTTTATTGTCAAGAGTAAGGAGGCATTCCTATACTTAGTTTTCGCAGTCCCACCCCTCCATTTAGCGGATCAATGCTCATGCCTAAAGTAATATTGAACAGATGCTTCATACAGCCACAAAAACCTGTTATAAGAGCCAAAAGAAAATTGGCAAACAAACTATCCTGAATGTTTATGGACATAATTTTTGGAATTTGGAGAGCATGATATATGATGGGCACAATAAATTAAAAATACACATTAGTCTGATCTCAAAAGAAAGCACAAAAGTTCTGCTCTATCTTTTTTTAAAAATCTAAGAATAATTCTGTCCTGCATTTTATTGGAAATAATGATTATACTTAAGACAGATATTTTTGTTTGCAGTGGGCTGACCTTGGATGCCTTTGAAAAAGCTAAACAGATTCAAATCTGATTTACCGTACTTTTCTGAATATAAGACACACTTCCCCTCCCAAAGTGGGTGAAAATTGCCATGTGTCTTATACACCGAAAGTTGCCGAAGTCCTGCCCACCCACCAGCCCCCACCCTTCAGCCATTTTCGGCCTCCACACATCGTGTTTTCAGCTTCCACACACACCATTTTAGACCCGTTCGAAGCTGCAGGGATAACCACAGCCAACCGCCGCCTCCATGTGTCATATTTTTGGCCTCCACATGTCCTGTTTTGGGCTCTGCACATCATGTTTTCGGCCTCTGCATGCCCCATTTTCAGCCTCCATGCGTCATGTTTTCAGTTTCCACAATCTCCATTTCAGACCTGTTCCAGGCTGGGAGGATTGCCACAGGACATCGCAACTGATCGCCATTTCTGGGCGTTGCATTTTTGGCCTCCGCATACCACGTTTTCAGCCTCGGCACACTCTGTTTTAGACCCGTTCCAGGCTGTGGGGAACGTGCTGAATCAGGCTGCGATAACATGCTGAAGTTTACCAGGCTGTTTGCTGTTTGCTGCAAGGACGCTAGCCAGATGGATGCTGGTAGGCAGAGGCAGAATTTTTTTTCTTGGTTTCCTCCCCAAAAACTAATGTGTGTCTTATACTCCAGAACGTCTTATACTCCGAGAAATACGGTATATACCTACAGCAATGTTCAGCCTGAAAACTAGATTGGAAAGTTTTATTTTATCATGAAAGATCACATCACATTGCTTTTTCATTATAATCAAGAAATCATATGGGTACAGGCATAATCAACGAAGAGTTGAGCTCAACTTAAAATATTCTTGACTTTATTTTTTATTTTTTTAGTTTCTCATGTAATTCTTTATAATGAAAAGAATATTTTTTAAAAAGCCAAATGTTTCATAAAGTATGTGTGTACTGGTGCTTGTAGGCGTCTCAGGAAGCAATTTTAACTTGTCATCATTTGTTTATTTTATCTGATGATCCTATGAGAGGAAAGTGTGTTTTGTGCAAATATTTTTGTCCTCCCTACATTTCTCTCAGTTAACTTTTTTTTTTTTAAGTAGGGATGAAAACGTGTTATTATTCCTTCTTAAGAAACCATCTGAAGGAAAACTGGCAAAAGCAGTTTCATTTAAATTCATTGGTGTATCCATTTTGGAGGATTGTCTGTATCTATGTAAAATCCATTTTTAAGATAATGAAACATATTCCTAAGGGTTGATACTAAATTATCCAGTTGAGTTTAGCAAGATAAGTATTTAGGAAAAAGACTTTACAAAAAGTTGACTTATAAATGCTTGGGATTCTTCCCTCTTTTTTGAGTGCAATACAATACAATACAATACAATACAATACAATACAATACAATACAATACAATACAATACAATAGTAGAGTTGGAAGGGACCTTGGAGGTCTTCTAGTCCAACCCCCTGCCTAGGCAGGAAACCCTATACCATTTCAGACAAATGGCTATCCGACATCATCTTAAAGACTTCCAGTGTTGGGGCACTCACAACTTCTGGAGGCAATATCCTATTTATTGTAATTTAGTTAGTGTAGCACTGACATGAAGTTATCTAAAGCTTCTCTAACTCCTGAGTTAGGATTAGGGTTAGGTGCCCTAATAGATGCCCTAATAATTGTCCTATTAGTTAGAAAGCTAATACAACTTCTACACATTTAGATCCTCTGAAATCTTTGACAGAAAGTTTCTGTCAATCTTATTAAAGAAGGAATATTATAGTTCAGTTTAATTAAACTTATTTTTCTCAGTCAAGAATTATATGCAACATTAATAAGAATTAAGATATGCTTTTTACATTATTATGTGCCTAATAGTTAGCATTTCTCTGCCATTCTTAATTCCTTAGAAATGCTGCTCAAAATCTACCCTTCGTTTATCTAACTTTACTTTGGACACAATATTTCTTCTGGATGGTCTGTTCTCACATTACTTCAGTAAGCATGGAATGCAGGAGTCCTTGATTTTTCTCCACGCACACTTTTTACAATTATGCATCTTGATCTATACCCCTTTAATCATTTAGAAATACCAATAGAAGATAATATCTGTAGCTACCAGATGAACGATGAAGTCTTTGATACTCCCTGAGCTTGTTGTTTGCTTGTGTGTGTTTTGTAACTTGCACATAAACTGGGAATAACTTGCACATAAACCGGGAGAGATCCCCACACTCACTTCCACTGATGATATCGCTGGGCTGTGTTAGATATTAACATATATCGCTGTAAGTCTCCACTCAGGTCCGCCGCTAGGGCGGGAACTAGGGGTCGTTCTGATTGGACGGGAGGTGTACCCGATCCCTATAAAAGGGGAGATCTCAGACCACACACTAAGCTGGATCACTACTATTACTAATAAAGAGCTGTTAAGTCACTACTTGTCCGGAGTCTGTTCTCTCGTTGCCCGAATCTAACACTGGCGACGAGGGTGGGATCGAGAGACAGATAGGACGAAGAAGCTACCTCCAGAATCCAAGGATTCGATCCAGCCTAGGAATTCAGCGGAAATTCCGGCAGCCATCTCAGCGCGGTAAATTCAAACGCAGACAAGATGGCGATGCACACGCCTCCGGCTCCATTCAACCCAATCGCTGACCATTGGGAATCCTACATGCTCAGGTTCGAGTGTTTTCTCGAGGCAAACGAGTACACAGGAATACCGGACTCTCGAAAGAAGAATATATTCCTGAGCTACTGCGGCCGAGAGGTTTTCGAGACGGCCAGGGACCTCTCAGAGCCAACCCCCATTCAGGCGGAATCATGGACGGCGCTGCAACAGACGCTGCAAACACATTACGCGCCAAAACCTTCCCACCATGTTTGCCGCCAAGGATTCAACACGAGGAACCAGAAGGCGGGAGAATCTATCAACCAGTACGTTGCAGCTCTACGGAAAGCAGCCACGCATTGTGGATTCAGGGATCTGGACGAGCAAATCCTGGATCGCCTCATATGCGGGTTGAGAGACATTTCCCTACAGAAACGGTTGTTGGCCAAACCCAACTTAAGCCTACAGATAGCACTCGATGAGGCAAGAGCTTCTGAATCAGTGGACAGATCATCTGAGACCATACAACGCGGATACAGCGCGAGCCAGACCGGAGCCAGACACGCCAGGGTACATTATGAGGACACCGATCAAGAGGTCGAGGACAGCGAGTTCGAAGACAGCCATCGTATGCGGAGCAGTCACACAAGACCGGTGGGAAAACCCGAATTCCGTTTGCCACCATGTGCAAGTTGCGGAGGGAACCACCCCCGGTCTACCGGTCGTTTCAGAAACGTTGTTTGCTCGCATTGCGACAAACTGGGGCACATCGCACGAGTGTGCCAGAGCGAAGTCCCTGCCGCACGAAGGCAGCCTCCCATGTACCGCCAACAGAAGCCCAACCCAGGGGCTTGGCGAAAAAACAAAGGGCGCCCAGAGAGAGAACCGAGGGAGTTAGCCGAGAGAGAATACACACAAAGAGCTGAAAGGGCGTATTACCAGAGAGCCGAGAGAGAGTATTCCCAGGATACCGATGCGGAGAGTGAGTTGACCCAGAGAGAACCAATGTGAACCTATCTCACAACGATAGGTCAGGTCCGCACCAAGCGGCCTAAAAAGCTGAAAATCACTGTCCTCCTGGAGGACTCCCCTTGCGAGCTTGAAGTTGACATGGGATCGTCCCTGACGATCATTTCATGGTCCACCATGAAAAAGGCAATCCCTAGCCTTAAGAAGCGCCAACTGCGGACACCAGACATCCTGCTACGTGACTACCAGGGAAACAGGGTCCCCATCGTGGGTCAAGGCACGTTTCAGGTGCAGTTCAAGGACATCGTAGCCCAGCTGCCTGTGACCGTCGCCAGCGCGCCATTACAGAGCCTCCTGGGACTGGATTGGTTTGAAGCCCTGGGGCTAGAAGTCACTGGAATCAACGCCGTGGAGAACAGCAGCGCTGAACAGATCTTTAAGGAGTTCGAGGATGTGTTCAGCCCTGGTCTTGGTAAGTATGTGGGTAAACCTATATCATTCAATCTAGACCCAAAAGTGGCGCCAATCCGACTCAAACCAAGGAGAGTGCCTTTTGCGCTCCGTCCCAAAATTGATAAGGAAATAGATAAGCTCGTAGAACAAGGGATCCTTGAACCGGTAGATCACGCGCGCTGTGAAACCCCCATCGTGACCCCAGTTAAACCAGATGGGTCAGTCCACATCTGCGCGGACTATAAATGCACAATTAATGTCGCCCTACAACAAAGCGCATATCCTGTGCCAGTAGTCCAACACCTATTGCACTCGTTGGGGCCAGGAAAAATATTTGCAAAGTTAGACATGGCACAAGCGTATCAGCAGCTGCCTGTGGATAGCGCCACGTCGGAGGCCCAAACAGGGGTGCTTTCAAATGCAACCGGTTAGAATTCGGTGTAAGCATTGCTCCCGGTCTGTTCCAGAGCGTCATGGAACGGCTTTTGCAGGGAATACCAGGAGTCGTCCCTTATTTTGACGACATCTTGGTGTCAGCTGCAAACGAGGAGCAACTGTTAAAAAGAGTTAGAACTGTTTTGGCCAGAATCAGAGAAAAGGGTCTCCGCCTTAAAAAAGAAAAATGCCAAATTAACGTGCCTAGCGTAGAATTCCTGGGGTATAGAATCGATGGATTGGGCATTCACCCAACATCAAAAAAAATCAAGGCGATCCAGGACGCCCCCCACACCACGAAATCAGACCGAGCTACAGGCATTCCTCGGGCTTCTTAACTTCTACAGCGTTTTTCTAAGACAGAAAGCCACCGTTGCTGAGCCGCTACATCGACTCCTCGCAAAGAACGCGAAATGGACATGGGGACGCTCCGAGGCAGCAGCTTTCGCCGCAGTCAAGCGCCTGCTCACGACCGACTCGTTACTCATCCAATACAGCCAAACTCTACCACTGGTATTGACCTGCGATGCTTCACCTTTCGGCGTCGGCGCAGTTCTCAGCCACAGAATGCCAAACGGAAACGAAGCACCCATAGCATTCTACTCAAGGACTTTATCATCGGCTGAAAGAAACTACAGCCAAATGGACAGGGAAGCATTAGCCGCTGTGGCTGGAGTTAAACGTTTCCACGAGTATCTCTACGGCCGTGACTTCGAACTCATTACGGACCACAAACCACTACTGGGTCTCTTGGCAGGAAACTGCCCCACACCGGTTTCACTCTCCCCACGCATGACCAGGTGGACTGTTTTCCTGGCTGCATATTCCTACAAACTAATACATCGACCGGGATCCACACTAGGGCACGCAGATGCACTCAGCCGTTGCCCACTCCCAGAACTAGTAACAGACCCCACTCCCGAGGTACCGGTTTTATTGATTGACTGTTTGGACTCAGGACCGGTCTCTTCTTTGGACGTTGCTAGATTTTCTGCTAAGGACAATGTAATCAGACAAGTACAGACTTGGGTATGGAGGGGGTGGCCAAAGGGAAATGTGGAACCCGAATTCAAACTGTTTTGGTCGAAATGTGATGAACTGTCGGTTTTACAAGGTTGTTTATTGTGGGGGGATCGAGTTGTTGTTCCATATGCATTACGGAGAAATGTTTTAGAAGCATTACATGCTGGGCATCCGGGGATTGTAAAGATGAAAGCGTTAGCTAGGAGTTACGTTTGGTGGCCAAACATGGACAAAGAGATAGAGGAATGGGTAGCCACTTGTGATCCGTGCCAAGAGTCTAGACCAGCACCCCCTGAAGCGCCCGCCACAGAATGGGACAAACCAAAAGCACCCTGGTCGCGAATACACATTGATTTCGCAGGACCAGTCCAAGGGCAAACGTTTCTAATAGTTGTGGATGCATACTCCAAATGGTTGGAAGTAGTCCTAATGACTTCAATCACGGCAGAGGCAGTCATTAAGGTACTACGGCGGCTTTTCGCCACTCACGGCCTGCCCGACCTCCTGGTCTCCGACAATGGGCCCCAATTCACGGCCATGCAATTCGAAACGTATCTAGCAAGTCAGGGAATTCGGCATGCCCTCGTCGCCCCATTCCATCCAGCCTCGAACGGACAGGCGGAGAGAATGGTGCGATCTGCAAAAGAGGCCCTCGCTAGGATGGGCCCAGGTGATTGGCAAACACGTATTGATCATTACCTTCTAATCCAGCATATTACCCTCAGCGCCACGACGGGTAGGAGCCCCGCTGAACTCCTCATGGGCCGCCGTCTACGGTCTCACCTGGACCGACTTCACCCAAATTACTCTGCCACATCGCCCCCAGACTCCACAAGCAGAATTCGGAAATTTAGCATAGGGGATTCAGTATACGCCCACAACTATGCAGGGGGAACACTGTGGATACCGGCAAAGGTAATTGGTATCACGGGTCCACGATCATACTTGCTGGAACTAGAGGACGGCAGAAATTGGAAAAGGCACATAGACCAACTCCGGGGTCGCCTCACACACTCCAACTTGCGGTCTGCTAACGAGGACTACATTCCATCGGAACATCAACAACTTGAGATCCCAAACGCAGAGGACTACAGCATCACGGAGCCAGGAGGGGAACCAGAGATCAACGATAAAACGGAACAGCATCCAAGTGAGGAAAGCCTTCCAACACCCGACTGCGAAATGGAACAAGCAGAAAAAGCCGATCTCACGCCCACTCCAACTCATCCCGAACTCAGACGATCCACCCGAGTAAGACAGAAACCGACATATTTAAAGGACTTTGTCACTAACAGGAACACTCCGTCTAAGAGGGGAGGGGTGTTAGATATTAACATATATCGCTGTAAGTCTCCACTCAGGTCCGCCGCTAGGGCGGGAACTAGGGGTCGTTCTGATTGGACGGGAGGTGTACCCGATCCCTATAAAAGGGGAGATCTCAGACCACACACTAAGCTGGATCACTACTATTACTAATAAAGAGCTGTTAAGTCACTACTTGTCCGGAGTCTGTTCTCTCGTTGCCCGAATCTAACAGGCTGGGTAATGAAATGTCTGCAAGGAAAACAACCAAGCTCGGGACTCCACATTTAGGAGTTGTTTAGGAGTTGGTTGGCCAATAAGATGAATAAAAACTTGTTACATGGGTCATAGAAGAGGTGCTTCTCCTTGTAAGCTGAGGGTTGAGACACAGTTGCATGTCTAAGCATCCCACTGGTCCTCCCACATAGTCCTTATATCAATGCGGAACCCTGCATGCCGCCCAACTGGTCTTCCAGTTTCTTGCATGCATGTGCGTGCGAAGACCAGCTGGCTGGTTCACCGGAATCTGAAAGAGCAACAGGCGATGCCTCCCATGCCCAAAGATGCAGAGAGGGGATCCCTCGGTTGCTTCCTGGGGGAGCAGACCTGTTGACCAGGATGGATGGGCCAGGGTTTACATTGTTCACTGTCATAATAACCACTGATTGCCAAGAACAAAATTCTGCTTAATTATAAAACATGAGTGAGACATGGCGTCTTTTGATTTCTGAAGCGGGAAGAGAAATGAGAACATCTGCTGCTATTTTCCTGCTTCTTCTATGTTTAGTGTTTGTCACTTTTGTACCTTGTGGCAAGAACACCAGGATCTACTAAAGTGTAGCTTTTATGTAGTTGCAGGAGGTAATGGAAGGATTGCCTTTATCCATAATATCCTTTATGATTAGATTTTCAATCAAGATATGAATCATTTACTATTCTACTCTGGATCATTAAACTTTAAATTGTGGATTTCCTTTTCCTCATGCACAGTTCCTCCAGACTATTTGTTAGGGAAGTGCTAAATCTTACTTTCAAATGAAAAACATATTAAGTTCATAGTAAGTGATAAATTTTGTTATGTACATATTAATACATACGAAGCTAATGCAGGATTTCTAAATCCTACCTTAAGCTTCTTTGTGAATGTATATTTATTCAAACTATTCCTACAATCTCTTTTCAGAGGTTCTGCTTATGTGAATCTCTCTCTGTGTGTGTATGTGCGTGTGTGTGTTTGTTTGTTTGTTTATTCCAGACTAACTCTGGAACGCCTTGAGCAGTTTCAACCAAACTTTGAATACAGATGACTTACTGTCTGGAGAAAAATATGTGGGGGTAAGACACCCTCACATCCCTTGGGGTGTGTGTTCTGTTATGATGCAGCCTGTTGTGCCATTCAATGGCTTCTACTGTACTCCCGTAAAATGGCTTCTACAGTACAGCGCAATGGAATTGCCATGGTAATGGCTTACAGTATTCCACAAGGGGGCTCCCTCTTGTAAGGTGGAAAATCCAAACATTAGAAATCACATTTGGTCCAGACATTTTCCCCCTATAAATAAATACCCGGGCAATGCCAGGCTATTGGCTAGTTCCCTATATAATTCATATTATCCTTGGTTTGTTAAATGCTGAACAAACCAGGTGACTGGGTTCATCAAGGACATTAAGATACCAGTATTTAATCCACCAGAGATAGGTTCACAGATTGCCTAAGTCAAAGATGACAACTCAAGGATCATACTAGCTTTGAAGAAGAGGTTTAAGAATTAACTCCAAAAACAGATAGGGAGAGTTCTCAAAGAACTCTCAAAGAACTCCCTTTTGATGAACAACTGGATGTTTTGAAACTGTTATAAGCCTCTTACTAAGCCTTTACAAGTTTTAAGGTTTCTGTTTTGCTCCTTATAAACTCTTTCTACCTAGAACAAGCTGGTAATTTTTTCAAACCATCCCTCTTGGCAGGATTATGAAGCATGCAAAAGTGATGCAAATGTTAAAAGAATGGCAACATCTATAATGGAATGTGTGGATGACCTTGGGAGATGAAGAAAAGAGATGCTGGCTAGGAACGAATCAGAGAAGAGAAGAGGGAGACCCTAGAGGTCAGAGAATGAAATTTGGAATTGACCCTTTGCAATTGGTCAGATGGTTAAAAGTGGTGACAGAAAGTTTGCATATTCAGACTTGCAAAGTTCTGTTAATGCAGCTTTACATTAAATTAGGCTTAATTCAACCAGTCGTGTTTCCTGTCTGACTTACCTGGGAGTGCTGAATATATGAAGAAAGTCTCCCTTTTGCTCTATCTTGTTAAGGAATCTCAAGACTCTGCTAGCAGCTCTAAGAATTGACAGCCAGAACAGATAGTATTAGGTAGACTAATTAATCTAATTAGATGTGATAATTGCAAGACAGTTTCACATGACCTAGAAAAGTCAATGGGTCAGATTCCCGAGGTATCTTTCTTTGAATAGAAAAACTTTCCACAGGCAGAGGGATCCAGAATCCTGTATCAGCTGGCAATTTTTTTTCCTATTTCTTCCATCACTTGAGCTTCTCATATTACTTTGCAATCTATTCTACAGAAAAAGCACCTTTGAGACAACCATGATCTGGATGACTAAGAGTCTCCAGACATTTAACTAGGCACTTTGGGATGAAGACCCTTTGAAAGATACCGGAGTATGAATAGATTTGCAAAAAATTGCAAGACTGCAGGAACTCATACTTCATCTTCAGTATGAGATGCAGATAACAAAGACTCATCTCCAACAGCCTGCACCTGTGTTCAACAGTAAAGGGACACAAGGCAAAAAACACCCTGCAGAAAACAGTTTCACAACAGAGTCCTCCAGCAGTTCCAAGAAGGCTCCACACCCATTTGCACTACTCAGGGGACCCTGAGGAGGCAGACAAACCCCCAAGTGGCCTCAACAACTCTTTAAACGAATGCAAATGACCAGCAGTCTGCAAGGAATATAAATCCTTCTATTCCCCTTTGGGACACCATCTAAATATCACACACAGAACAGCCCAAAGCACACACTCTGCTAGACAGGAGTTTCCTGAAGACAGGATCCAGTATGTATCTGAAAGCTTGGAAGACAGAACCGCTGGTCCCAGTAACCGACCCAGATTGGATCCTGTAATTGTATTGAAACTATTTCTATTGCATTCTGCTGTTCCTTTCTCCATAGTATTCTCCTATGCCACTTTCAGAGGTTATTCTTATAGGACTTCTTTCTTTTATCTCCCTTTCCATAACTCTTTTACTGATCCACCCTTTTAAATGGCTCATCCAATAGTACATCGGATGCCTTGCCCTTCTTTAGCCCAATCACTGTCAGAACCTTTACAATCAGTTCCATAACATTCCATTTCAATATTAGGTGGAATAAAGAGCTCAGCTTAATAACAAAGCACAACAGATTTAAAAGTGGGCGTTGAAATGAATGATGTCCTTGGAACAAGCTCCTCTCTCACTCTAACTTATTTCTCCTTCTGCTTCCTACTTCTCTCCCTCCACCCCCACCCCCATTCTGAATAGGCACACTTTTGTAATACTAATCTTCATTTTTTATTTTGGAAATCAGACTGTCTTCAGCAGTGGTGGGTTCCAGATCCCTGTCAAATCAAATCAAATTTTATTTGTTAGCCGCACCCTCTCCAGAAGGACTCGGGGCGGCGTACAATAAAAACACCTAAAATATACAAATATAAACAGTACATATACATATACATATGCATGGAGGAGGTAAACAGATGAATAAAATAGAATTAAAATTTCAATTTAAAATCCCCACAATTAAGATACAAAATACACAATTAAAAAACCCGTCAGGAGCAATATGGTAAAACTATGGTTGAGCCAGGCCAGCTACTTGGAAGAGGTGGGTCTTGAGCTTTGCGCGGAAGGAGCGGAGGTCAGAGGTAGTCCTGATATCAGGGGGGAGGTCATTCCACAGGGCTGGGCCCGTCACAGAGAAGGCTCTGCTCCTAGGAGTCGCCCCCGACACTGTCTGGTAGACGGCACCTGGAGAAGTCCCACTCTGTGCGAGCGAATTGGTCGCAGGGATGTATGGGGCAGGATACGATCCCGCAAGTAACTAGGTCCTGAGCCATGGAGCGCTTTGAAGATCGTTATCAGAACCTTGAAACGCACCCGATAGACCACAGGAAGCCAGTGCAGCTCGCGCAGGAGAGGTGTCACATGGGAGTACCTCGTACTCCCCATAATCACCCACGCGGCCGCATTCTGGGCCAACTGAAGTCTCCGAGTGCATTTCAAGGGAAGCCCCATGTAGAGAGCATTGCAGTAGTCGAGGCGAGACGTCTCCAGCGCATGAGTGACTGTGCGTAAGGCATCCCGGTCCAATAGGGGGCGCAATTGGCACACCAGGCGAACCTGGTGGAACGCCCCCCTTGCCACGGCTGTCACATGGTCATCCATGGACAGCCGGGAATCCAGGAGGACGCCCAAATTGCGCGCCCACTCCACGGGGGCCAGTTGTATGCCCCCAATGGCCAGAGATGGAAGTAACTGGTTGAACCGGGGGACCGGAACCCACAGCCACTCCATCTTGGAGGGGTTGAGCTTGAGTCGGTTGTCATCCATCCAGACCCGTACGGCTTCCAAGCACCGGGACATCACTTCAACGGCCTCGTTGGGGTGGTTCGGGGTGGAAATGTACAGCTGAGTATCATCAGTGTACAGATGATATCCCACCCCAAAACCACGAATGATCTCACCCAACGGCTTCATATATGTGTTGAACAGGAGCGGCGAGAGGACCGACCCCTGTGGCACCCCACAAATGAGGGGGCTTAGGGTCGACCTCTGCTCCCCTGCCAACACACGTTGCGTCCGGCCGGAAAGGTAGGAGCCAAACCACCGCAAAACGGTGCCCCGAACCCCCAACCCCTCCAGTCGGTGCAACAGGATACCATGGTCGATGGTATCAAAAGCCGCCGAGAGGTCTAATAGGACCAGGATAGAGGAACAACCCCTATCTCTGGCCCTCCAGAGATCATCCACCAACGCGACCAAGGCCGTCTCCATGCTGTGTCCGGGGCGGAAGCCGGACTGGCGCGGGTCTAGATAATCATTTTCCTCCAGATGTCGTGGAAACTGATAAGCTACCACACTCTCTACAACCTTTGCCAAAAAGGGAAGGTTGGAGACAGGACGATAATTGGCCAGCTCCGTAGGGTCCAGGGAAGGCTTCTTGAGTAAGGGTCTCACCACCGCCTCTTTCAAGGCGGCCGGGAGAGACCCCGCACCCAACGAAGCGTTCACTAGGCCCAGGAGCCAGTCACGTGTAACCTCCCAGGATGCCAGTACAAGCCAGGAGGGGCACGGGTCCAGTAAACATGTGGTAGGTCGCAGCCGTCCACGCATTCTGTCCAAATCCTCGATGTCAACCAAGTCAAACTCCTCCCAGACTGGTCTCTCAAGACTCGCCATGGACGTCTCCACTAGACCACTGAAAGGCACCCAATCCTTCCGGATTTGAGCGATTTTATCCTGCAGATATTTCCCAAATTCCTCTGCTCTACCCTGTAAAGGGGCCTCCCGCGGCCTCTGGAACAGGAGGGAGCGGGATACCCGAAACAGGGCGGCAGGGCGGTTCTCTGCAGATGCAATGAGAGCGGCACAATATTGACGTTTGGCCGCTCTCAATGCCACAAGGTACGTCCTTAAGTGGGTTCGTACCTGTGTTCGGTCAAATTCGGAACGAGAGGATCTCCAACGACTCTCTAGGCGTCTCTTGCGCCGCTTCATCACCCTTAGCTCCTCAGTGAACCAAGGGGCCAGGGTGGATCGTTGCCGCCGGAGAGGCTGCAAAGGCGCCACCCGGTTTAAGGCCCCGGTAGTCGCATTATTCCACGCGACCACCAGGTCCTCTACCCGGGGGCGGGTCAGGGCTACAGGAGGTGGCCCAAGCTCCATCTGGAACCTATCTGGTTCCATCAGGCGCCTGGGGTGGAACCATCTGGTGTTTTCCGGTTCCGCCTTCCCGCACCGGGGGGTAGCACCGGGGAAGTCAAGTCGGAGGAGTGAGTGATCTGACCATCACAGGGGAGTGATGGTTAAATCCCCTCCTCCCAGATCACTCAACCACTGGCCAGAGACAAAAACAAGGTCCAAAGTGTGGCCTCCCTCGTGTGTCGGGCCCTGAATCACTTGAGTCAGGTCCATGGCTGTCATGGAAGCCATGAACTCCCGACCCCCCCCCCGGACGCTTCTCCCACCAATGGCAGGTTAAAATCCCCCATCACTAAAAGTTTGGGGGTCTCAACCGCCACTGTGTTTGGGGGTCTCAACCGCCACTGTGCAACCGGTACGGTGCAACGGGGCCAGCGTCCACCACATGCACACCTGCAGCACGCATGCAGCGTTGCATGCGTACTTACCACCTGTGACACTCCAGCTGCTTGGCGGAATGCCACGCAGGCGCCGTACGCTCCATGCGCGTAAGCCCCAATCGGCTGAAATACAGGTAAGGAGGGTGGGCTCTCCGGAGCACCGTCCCGGAACGGTACCTGGTGCTCCCAGCAGGCACCAGTACACCTTTAGCTTAGCTAAAGCCAGAGGTTGGTTCCTACCGGTTCGGACCGGTTCGACCAAGTAAGTAGTAACTTGGCCAGCCACACCCCCCAACCGGTTCTATCAACGGCGCTATAGGTGCTGCCATCTTGTTTTTTGCTTATGCGCAGAAGCAATTTTTCACTACTGTGCATGTGCACGAAGTGTGTATCAAGCACACCCATGCCCGAAGCACACGTGCACCTGAAGCGCGTCCCTGAGCGAACCGGCAGTAACAGAAGCCAGAACCCAACCCTGGTTTAAGCATCCACCCATCTCTTACAAAACCTCTATCTTCTATTATATTCTAATGCAGAAAGAATTACCGGCATTAATTCTGCAAAATCAACTCTTACAAAACAGAGAGGAAGAAAAGTCATCTGTTTTATTCTTCAACTTACATCTTTTTTTCACAGGTGGCCGTTTCCATATGAACTCTTCTCTTGTTGTTGAATAGGATTCTTTTTTAAAAAATATTTTTTTTATTTTTTATTTTCAAAACAAACACAACACATCCTTCTTTGCATACTGTAGAAAGTGTATCAGTTGGTTACAAAAAGGCTTACGTGCATCTCTTCCACAGTCAACAAACATAATTCATATTAACTCAAGTATTTTAACTCAGATATTTATACATGTTACCATCATCATACCTCCATTTTCATTTGACTATAATTGTTTAAACGTCCTTCATCATAAAATATACCAAGATTTAATACATAACCACATACTGGCATTTCATTTACTACTTCTAAAATCCTCCACACTAAATTCTTATGTCCTATTCTAGCTAAACATCCACAATATTTAATAACAAAGTTTTCTAATCCTTCTTTCCAAATCACTGTTTACAATTTACATCCCATTTCCTTATGTTGTACCCATACATATATATACGTTATTATCATTATCCCTCCTTTATTTCACTATATCCTGCATCATATCATTCCCCCCCCCCAATAATCAAGACTTAACTGAATCTAACATAATTTTTTTATTAACCTTTATATATAATCCAAAAGGGTTTCTAATCTTCCTTTCATGGGTACCCTGAATAGGATTCTTATAGTACTCCTTGATTTGGATGAGCTACTGACGCCTCAAATACAGGACTGACTGATAATTTTTTTGTTATCAAATAAAACAAAGGATAATTAATTTTCTTACACAGGGGGAAGTTTAACAAGAATAAAAGCTAAAAACTTGTGTAAGGTAATGTTTGGGGGTTGCATCCTAAGATGAAATCACACGGGATCTTCAGGAGTGGGAGAACTGAAAATTATAGGATTAGCCACATTTAAACACTTAATATTTGATGCTATTAGGTGCAAACGTGCTCTCAGCTAAAAGGATTTACCAACCCCTGGAGTGTGCTCTTACAACTACTGGTAAAAAAAAAATCACTCTGAAATCCACAATATGCGATTTATTAGCATTTTTCCCCCTGCAGAAAGCCATTTGTGGAAATGGGGGGCATTCCCTTTCAGCCCAAAGTTATTTCAATCGAATGTTCCTGGCTTATCACGTAGAAAGAAATCAAGCTGCTGTTTTTAGCTTGTTAATGAGCTTTTATATTTCATAAGCTGCTTTAGGGATGGGATTATAGGAGTAAAAACTCTTCAATAAATAATAGCATGCATCGTTCAGACCTTTATGTTGCATAAAATTAAAAGGCTAAGAGCAATCTAATGCATCTCTGTCCACCAGTAAGTTCTGTTGAAGTTCTACTCTCAATTAAAATTGTTCAAATATGGTAATAGGTCTGTATCATTTCTATTATTCTGTATCTTCATGCTATGCAAACTGTGCATTGGGCTGTATGGAGTAGCTCCTCTGGTGGAGGGGCATGTCATGTCCTTTGGGGGCAGCTCATTTTAGGGCAGCTGCCAGACTTCTGAGGACAGAAGAACAACCATAGCACAAGAGGAGTGAGCACTCCACAAAGCCAGAGCTGCAAACACTGCAACAATGGTGACCGCACATGTCCGCACATGTGGCAAAATGTTTCGTGCCCGTATAGGCCTTACCAGTCACTTGCAGACATATCCTGGACAGCCCCACAATTTGTTAGATGTCAAGGTCCTCTTTGAACATGATGGTGTATTAATGCATCATCAAACTATGCATTAATAGAATAGAATATCATTCTTTATTGGCTAAGTGTGATTGGACACACAAGGAATTTGTCTTTGGTGCATATGCTCTCAGTGTACATACTGTATTTTTCGGAGTATAAGACGCACTGCAGTATAAGACACACCAAGATTTTGAAGAGGTAGATTAAAAAAAAGTTTTCATACTTTGTAGCCCTCCCAAACCGTCTGCATGCCTCATTTTTTGTGAAAAACGGAGCTTGCAGAGAGTTTGAGAGGCCTGCAAAGTGCTCCTGGAGGCTGGGAGAGGGGATGAGCAAAAAAACCCTTTTTGTTGCGAAAATGGGCCCGTTTGTTGCCCAAAAAAACAAACGGGACCATTTATACATAGCCTTTAGGAGGCTTGTAGAGTTTTCCTGGGGGCGGGGGGGGGCAAAAACAAGCAAAAAACAGCCAATTTTTCACCCATCTTTGCCCTCCCCAGCAGAAGGACTTGAATAGTATGATAAGATAGGTATCAGTTCTCCAGAATGTGCAGTCGTTCTGGTTTAGAAATATCACTGCCAACCAGAGACCATTCTGGTCAATTCATTCCTTCTCAATTTCATAAGTTGGGAGGGCAAAATAGATATATCAGCAAGACCTTAGATCCATCTGTAGCTTTGACTTTGGTGGTGGGATTACCTCCTTTCATTACTCCATTAGCAGTAGTAAGCACAGTCACATGCATTAGCTTTCATGTACAGAAATATTTTTCCTCTGTTCTAAGCAAATTCCACATACATTTTCCTGGTGTCCATTTTCCTCCCGACTCTAGAATGCTGAGACATTAATAATGTAGCTGGACAGGCACCGGGAAAACTCAAAATTTAGTGGTAAGTAAAATTCAGAAATTCAAACTCTTATCTAACTTTTAAAAAACCAAACAGGGCAAATAGCAAAATTATAGTCTCACAATTTTTTCTCCAACAAATGAAGACAGGTGCAATGCGGATGCAATTCATATATTAGTGTGAGGATAAAGGAGGAAGGCCAGAATTAATATACTTTGTCTAATCATATAAAGAATGTCCTCTCTACTGTAATAGTGTAATAGGTCTTTAACTATTTCTCATTTCTTTCCTGGTGTTGTTGCTAGCATCTGTTTTCCCTGAACAGAATCTTTGTTACATTCAATGCAGACAAGGAGCAAGAAAATGGGGTAATAGAATATTCTAAACAATATTATCAACAATACTTCCTCATGATTTATTAACAAGAAACTGAAGCACCGTTTGCATAAGAAGCTGTAAGACAGAAATCAGTTTAGCTTTCTTCAGATAGAAGTGACACTAGAAACAGTGTTTATGTTTTTAATCAAAAGACATTCCCCTTCCTATTTTGTCTTTTACAGCATAACTAATTAGGAGCTGAAATTTGGCTGTAGAAGCTGCCTGCTAATTTCAAAACGAATCTAGAGTTGGGTAGAAAAGCAACCCCAAATTCCACTTTTCCTTTTAATCTAATTGTGCATCTCCCTATTTTTAAATTATTCTTCCAGTCCTAGCTATATCAAAGAAGAGAATCATACTTATAGTCAGAGGTGAGTTTCACACAATTTTACCACTGGTTCACCGCGCACAGAAAATGTGAGTATGCACCAGTGGTGGGTTTCAAAAATTTTTGGAACCTACTCTGTGGGTGTGGCCTCCTTTGTGGGAGTGGCTTGCCAGCCATGTGACCTGGTGGGAGTGGCTTGCCGGCCATGTGACCAGGTGGGAGTGGCTTGCCGGCCATGTGACTGGGTGGGAGTGGCTTGGCAGTCATGTGACCGGATGGGAGTGGCCAAGACAATGTCACTGAATTTTTTGCCCCAATGAATGATCTACAAAAAGAAAATATAAAAAAGGAAATTTATTATTTTGTGCACTTACTACTTAAATAAGATTAAAATAAGTACACAAAACAATAAAAGAGCTACTTACAGAAGGGAATAAATACATATTTAATTTTACACATGTTAACAGCTGTTGGAATTGTGTTTGCACAACAGTGGAAAAAACAAAGATATGAAAATGAATAAATATTAGAATGTGCAAGAATGAATAAATTGACAATTAAAACCAAGAAGGCTTTGAATACTTTTTCACGTGGAATTTGTTTTATCAATTGCTAACTAACAGAAACAGCAATTAGAAATCTAAAAGTATGAAAGAAAACACCAATTATGAAAGGAAAGGTCATTAAAATGTATAAGGAAATATTATTAGTACTTGATCATTATTAATGTGTAGATAACTGCAGGACATTACATACCCACAAACACAAACTATGACAGTGCCAGGAAAACACACACACACAAACAAAAAAAAACAATTCCCCCCCAAAGACTGCAAATGAAACCAGTGTTTTTTCCCCCCTAACCCTAAGGACAGGAAAGACAAAGCCACTGGAATAAAAACCATCAAGGCATTGTGGGAAATTATAAAGGACAGTGCCAGGAAGCTCACAGAACCAGCAACCACCTCACAATTACCTAAACAACCAGGTATCACATAGAAACACACAAAATCTGGCAAAGCTGCCTTGCACCAACCTGGCCTGCCCATAGAAAAGCACCCACTTTGAGATATATAAACCTGGTCTGAACACTTTTAAGCAACATATTGCACCACAAAGAAAACATTTGCAAAAAGGAATAATATTTCTTGTAGTAAATATATTTTATAAACAATTAAAACATAAAAATTCCCAAACAATAATTTAAAAAAGATATTCTATAAATAAAAAAAATCCTTAAAAACCATTAAGTATTCCACCAGCAATAATTTATACTATAACTATTTTAAGGTATTGTACCAACTGTAACCATTATTCCACCAGCAATAATTTATACTGTACCATTTCAAACTACTCCACACACAATAATTTAAAATGAAACCATTAAAAACATTCAATACACAATAAATTACAATAAAACAATTTAAAACAATTCGATACACAATACATTTTAAAGTATTGAGTATAGAATATTTTAAAATGGTTTATTTTAATTTATTTTGGATAGAATCTTTTTTAAAATAGTCTGAGACAATTTTAAAAAAGAATCCATACACAATAAATTGAAGTAAACCATTTTAAAATATTCTACACTCAATACTTTTAAGTAAAAATATTTTAAAAAATTCTATGCACAATAAATAAATTATTATTTTAAAATACATTAAAAAAATAAAAGAAAAAAAAACAGGTTACTTACCAGCAGGCAGAATCAGCAGCTCTCCGATGCAACAGGCAGCAGACAGGCAGAGAGGCAGGAGGACAGGTAAGACTGTTTAAGACTCTTAGGGCTTAGCCAGCCAGGCGAGGCTGGAGAGGGGAGGGTGGGGGGCTTTTGGCCTAGCCTCGCGGAGGCTTGCCGCCCACGCCAGCCTGGCGCTTCGTCCCGGAAAGGCCCAGCGGCCTTTCCCGGGCTGAGCTAGCTTCCCGGCGGCCGCGCGTCCCACGCGACGCCGGCGCTTTGTCCCGGAAAGGCCCAGCGGCCTCTCCCGGGCGAAGCTAGCTTCCCGGCGGCCGCGCGTCCCACGCGACGCCGGCGCTTCGTCACGGAAAGGCCCAGCGGCCTCTCCCGGGCGAAGCTAGCTTCCCGGCGGCCGCGCGTCCCACGAGACGCCGGCGCTTCGTCCGGGAAAGGCCCAGCGGCCTCTCCCGGGCGAAGCTAGCTTCCCGGCGGCCGCGCGTTCCACGCGACCCCGGCGCTTCGTCCCGGAAAGGCCCACGCTAGCTGTCCACCGCCCGCACGGCCCACGCCAGCCCGCCGCTTCAGCGAGGGAAGGCCTAGAGGCCTTTCCTCGCCGAAGCTAGCCTCCCGCCCCCCCTCGCGCTTAGTTGCTTACCTGAAGGAAGCAGCAAGCTCCCAGCGAAGAGAAGGGAGTTTTGAAATGGAGGACAACTCGCTTTTAAACGGGTCGCCTCCAGCCCGCTCACTGATTGGCTGAACTCCAGCCAATCAATGAGCGGCTAGCTGGGCTAGCTAGCTTAGTGCGGACGGGCGGGGGAGCGAGCGAGCTCCGTTGGGATGGCAAGGGGGATAAAGTGACAGGACCGGTGCCGGTTCCCGGTTACTTCCGGGTCCGGTTACTTCCGGGTTCGATCTTCAACCGGTTCGCGCAATCCGGTGCGAACCGGTAGGAACCCACCACTGGTATGCACCTTCCACGCATGCGTTTTGCTCACACGTGGCCTACACACATGTGTGTGGCTTAGAAAACATGGCTAAATAGGATGGCATAGCACCATGGTTTTTAATGGTGGACAGGACCACATGGTTTGAGGTCCTGAGGGAAAAGGCTCACATGCCTTGAAGATTTTGAAGAAAAAGGAAAAAGATGCTAAGAGAGCCTGAGTTTTACACCCTCTCTTGATCCTACCTTAGAGTTTCTTGTTCCTGTCCAAGTAATGTATCCCATTGATTGTCAGACTCCCAGGGGGAGGGGTTTTAGCTAACTTTGTAGGCTGTCTGTCTTTTGAGTCCCAAGCTTGGTTGAGCTGTTGCTGGGTGATGATGTAATGAAAGGGCTTTGGGATTCCTATTATGGCTCTGCCTGAAGTAGGTAGATCTTTGTTGTGTAGAATAGACTGGCTCAGGCTTTAATGTTCTAAGTTGCTTCTCTCCTTGATTAGTTTCCACCCATTGCTTCTTGTTCTACCCTCAGGTGCCTGGGAGAATCGTTTGACTCCCTCTTCTTTGTGGCAACCCCTGAGATATTGGAACACTGGTATCATGTCTCCCCTAGTCCTTCTTTCTCTTAAGCTAAACATACCCAGTTCCTGCAACGGTTCCTCATATGTTTTAGTCTCCAGTCCCCTAATCATCTTTGTTGCTCTTCTCTGCACTCTTTCTAGAGTCTCCACGTCTTTTCTACATCGTGGTGACCAAAATTGAATGCAGTATTCCAAGTGTGGCCTTACCAAGGCATTATAAAGTGGTATTAACACTTCACGTGATTTTGATCCTATCCCTCTGTTTATGTAGCCTAGAACTGTGTTGGCTTTTTTTGGCAGCTGCTGCACACTGCTGGCTCATATTTAAATGGTTGTTCACTAGGACTCCAAGATCCCTTTCACAGTTACTACTGGTGAGCAAGGTACCACATATCCTGTACCTGTGCATTTCGTTTTTGTTGCCTAAATGTAGAACCTTACTCTTTTCACCATTGAATTTCATTTTATTAGATAGTGCCCAATGTTCAAGTTTGTCAAGATCCTTCTCTATCTTTAGCCTATCTTCTGGAGTGTTGGCTATTCCTGCCAGCTTGGTGTCATCTGCAAATTTGATGAGTTCCCCATTTATTCCCTCATCCAAATCATTGATGAAGATGTTGAAGAGTACTGGGTCCAAAACAGAGCCTTAGGATACTCCACTGCATACCTCCCTCCATAAAGATGCAGTTCCATTGAGTGCGGTTGGTCAGCCAGTTACGAATCCATCTAGTGGTGATGCTGTCTAACCCACATTCTTCTACTTTATCTAATAGTAGGTTATGGTCTACCTTATAAAATGCCTTACTGAAGTCCAAGTAAACTATATTGACGGCATTCCTCTGGTCCACTAATTTTGTCACATTATCAAAGAATGCAATAAGATTAGTCTGGCATGATCTGTTTTTGACAAACCCATGTTGGCTTTTGGCTATTACTTTGTTTGCTTCTAGGTGTTCACTAATTCGTTGCTTGATTATCTTTTCCAGGATCTTTTCTGGTATTGAGGTCAGGCTGATAGGTCTGTAGTTTCCTAGATCTGTTTTTTCCCCTTTTTTGAAGATGGGAACTACATCAGCTCTTTTCCAGTCCTCTGGTAGTTCCCCGGTGCTCCAGGATCTCTGAAAGATATAGTTCAGTGGTTCTGAGATCTCATCTGCAAGTTCCTTCAGAACCCTGGGGTGCAATCCATCCGGTCCTGGTGATTTGAACTCGTCTAGGGTAGAGAGGTGCTCACTTACCATTTTCTTCCCTATTTCAACTTGTGTTCCTAATCTGATTTTTGTGGTGCTGTTTTTGATAGGTTGAACTGTTTTATCCCTTTGTGTAAAGACAGGTGCAAAACATCAGTTTAATATAATAATGTATTTTATTCCATTTCTATCTTAGCATTTTCATATTCCAACGTAATTCCATTACATTTGTTACAGAAAGAACACAAATAATTTATGGGAGCTAAACAAATAAATATTTCATTTCTATATTCCTTCTAGAGCAGGGCTGTCAAACTCAATTTCATTGAGGGACCACATCAGGGTTGTGTTTGACCTTGGGTGGGCAGGGTGGGAATAGCCAGAGTGGCGGTGGCCAGCATGACGTTAGTCACTTCAAGGGCTCCTGTGGTGGCCTCAATGCTTTTCCAGTGAAAATGGGCTCCTGAGCCCTGTTTTTGGCCACAACGGCCTCCTGCAGCCCTCTGTCAGAAAAAATGGAGCTCGGAGGGGCCGTGTGCAGGGTCCGAGCTTTGGTTTTGCTGGCAGAGGGCTGAAGGAGGTCCTCATGGCCATAAATGTAACCTGGAACAACCACACATGGCCCTCCTGAGCTCTGTTTTCACTGGCAGCAGCACCGCTGGCTGGTCCTTTGCTGTTTCCACATCTAAGCGGCCCCCAGAAATTGAGTTTTACACTCTATTTCTAGAGCAAGGAAGAGCAAGGAAACAACTTTTTCCCTAGTCCATTGACCTTCAGGTGAATTATGCTCCACATCCCATCATTTGCAGCCAGTAAGGAGAAACTTAGCACCCCTTAGCATACTGTTGTGTTCTGAAATAAAAGTTATTAGGATTATATTACAAGATTAATTAGAAACACTGATGCTATGTTTGGGTCCAAGAAAAAGATAAAATACCCAAAGAAAAAGAGTTAATTATGGCTACTGCAGAATGGTTAATGAAGAAGGACAGCCAAGATAATGAAGCAATGGGCTTTAATTAGAACAACATTCCAAATGGAGAGCAGAAATCAAATGTCGCTAAAAAAAAAGATGATTACCGGTGATTAAACCTGATCATAACCGATATGAGAAACACAATTATGAAGTGCAAGTCTAATTCACACATTCACTAATGCTATTCAATGTAACTGGCAATTAATTTGTGTTAATTCATTACCTATAGCTCCTCACCCCTGGCTAAAAATAGGGGTCTATGACAATTCACCGCAGTCAACTCGCCACAGCCAATTTGGTTAGCTTGCTATGAGACAAGAGTTACACGGATATCAAAGAAATTGTGGAATAGGATCATTAAAGAAAGGATACAAAAGGAGGGACAAAATGAAATGTGAATGACAAAAATTAAAATATTCTTTTAATATCATTATTTCTTAGAGAAAAATATTTACTCTGCAGATACAGTACATAGAAGTGCTATTTTTCTCCCCTATTGAAAACTCAATGAGCAAATGACAAAAATGGATGGGTAGGGCCATTGCATTATTCCATGAAGTATACCACATAAAGCCTTTCTTGGAACAGAAGGTCCTTTCTAACATAGTTACCTCTCCTGTGAATTCAAGCACAAATTGCATTCTCTATGAAGATGCTGTTGAAGACCATCCCAAGCCTACAACTGTTCCAGAAGACAGTGGCTTGAATGGGGATAGGTGTTTTACTTTGAGGGCTGTGCAGCTTATTACTTTGTTTCTGGGTGCAACTAAGGTGCGAGTAGTTTAAATCCCTTCATGACTCCGGACCTTGGTATTTACGGATCACTACTTCCCAATTGTTTCTGCCTACCTAGGTTCCTTCAAACCATTCTATCCATTCAGGGAATTCCATCCTCAGGAGTCATCAGTTTCTCTTGAACCATTGATCTAATTAGCCCTAACCTTTCTGGGACTTTAAAAATCAATTAAAAGCTTGCCTATTTTCCCCCGGCCTTGCTGACTGCTATGTTCTCAATTGTTTTCTTCTAATTTGGGGTGTGATTGAAATTGAATTTTTATTGCTCTTTGACATTAAACTGATGTGTCCACAATGTTGTGTAGTTACTGAACCCTGTATATTTTAACCTTCTTTATTGAAAAGGGTAAATAAGCTGTTCAGAGTCAGTATTGATTGGTGCAGTATACGTATATAAGCCCAGTGAATAAATAAACAAATATAAAATGACCTATTTCCTGAACTCCATACTCATAAGCAATGAAAATCTCTAAATGGAAGTCTATTAACCCAAGTAGACTAAGTGGGTCTACTAGTATCCTGGTGGCAAACAGCAATCAATGCCATGAATTTCATTTTTTGTTCTGAGTATATTAATCACGCATATTACATGTTGGCCCGAGTTCCCCACTGTACTTTGACATCTAATAAGCAATTAAAAGAAGCAGTTCTAAGTCACGCAGCTGAACCAGATGATTGGAAAATTGACTTACAAATCATTCTGAAAATTTCTTTTTCATGCTCAAGCCTCTTGGTACAACATTAGCCTTAACACTACTCAAATCCCAGGGGCAGGTGAGGGCAGTTCAATGACTTATGTTGACTGAAGATGTTTCAGCTGCTGGATGAAAAGCCACCATCTGGCAACATCAACTCCAACTAGTTAACTTGCAATTTAATTTTCCCACATATTCTACAGTTACCTGGAATTTCTTTGCCAGAAATTACCAAGAATCCACACTATATATCGGACATTAATACAACTGAGCGGGTCCAGAGGTATTTCATGAGAAGAGTATTCCACTTCTCTGCTCACAACAGAATTCCTTATGCCACCAGGTTCGACATTTTGGGCTTGGACAATCTGGAACTACGCTGCATATGGTATGTCCTAAGCACAGTACACAAAATTGTCTGCTACAATATCTTACCTGTCAACGACTACTTCAGCTTCAACCTCAATAATATATGGGCAAACAATCAATAAAACTCAAGGTAAACCACTCCAAACTCGATTGGAGAAAATACAACTTCAGCAACAGAGTGCTCAATGCCTGGAATACTCTACCTGACTCCGTTGTTATATCCTCAAACCCTCACAGCTTCAACCTCAAACTTCTACTGTGGACCACACCCATTCCTAAGAGGTCTGTAAAGGGGACATGCATAAGCGTACCAATATGCCTTTCGTCCCTGTCTTACTGTCCCCATTTATTTGTACTCATTTCCTTTGTTCATGTCCATGTTTATACTTATACCTGTTATCTTGTACATATTTGACAAACCAAAGGAAGGAAGGAAGGAAGGAAGGAAGGAAGGAAGGAAGGAAGGAAGGAAGGAAGGAAGGAAGGAAGGAAGGAAGGAAGGCTGGGGGGGGAACTAGATTATTGGAAAGATACCTTAATTTCAATAACCAGTTACAGGATTGAAAGCATTTTTAAAATATCTTCAGCAGCAGATAATAATTATCAGAATTAGAATTATAGCAGTTGTAGATTTGGAAAGCAAAAAATAGCAATTGCATTAAAGCCAGGAAGATCTTTCTGAAACAGACATTTGGCAGAGAAATCTGAACAGGAAATCGCTAGCAAGTCTTTTTCTGGTAAGAATCCCTACATGTTGGTGCTACAGCAAAAAGTCTGGATTCTGGGCTCTTAAAGATGACTTCATTGGAAGAAGAAATTATCATCTAATTGTCTGCAGGAAAGTAGTAGAATAACTGACTTATATATGGGAAACAAGAGTGGTGGGGAAAATAGATATTTCCCTGTTTGTTTTAGAAATATATCCCGCCTTTCTTACAGGAGCTTAAGGCTCAGAATGGTTTCTTTATCTTGAGTAGCAATTCTGTGAGGCAGGTTAGGCTGAAATTTAGTGACCTGCTCAGTCGCCAGAAAAGTTCCAGGTCTGTTAGCAGATTCGAACCTCTCCAGACATAGTTCAAACCACAATCCACTCCCCTAAAAGCCCATTCAAAGTTCATTTGCTCATTGTGGTGTTGCAGAGGGTGAGTGTGTGCAGGTGGAGTACTGCAGCATTGTGATGCAAACCCCATCCATTTACTATGTGCATAGCAGGGTTGCATGGACTCCCAAAGGGGTGGAGCTTGCCCAGTCTTACAGCTTTCTTCTTTTGTACAAATGCAACAAGAAGCTACTAATACTGGTGTTTGCCTTTTATCTAAAGCAGGGGTGTCCAAACTTGGGAACTTTAAGACTTGTGGACTTCAACTCCCAGAATTCCCCAGCCAGCCAAGTCTTAAAGTTCCCAAGTTTGGACACCCCTGATCTAAAGCATAGATAGCACACATATTGCCTAAAGGACTACAGAAAAGAGGGGTGGGGTTACTGAAATAATTAATCCAATTAATGTACTTGGTGAAATGTTGTAAATTACTCCACTGAATCTTCTTTGAAAGTTCATGTCATAAGCAGGGGTGGTTTGTTGCCGGCATTACTGCCAGTTTGGTGTGCACACAATTTTGCGCACGCATGCTCACTTCACTCATACGCACGCCTGATGCATGCTCTGTGTGCGCAGTTACCCATCGATAGGTCTGCGCATGTGCAGAACATTAAAATATGGAAAAAAAAACATGCCGCGCCAGCCGGGGAACCAGTTTGGAGGCGTGGAAGGCCTGGGTCGCTGCCATTTCTGGTGACCCAGGCCGACAAACCACTACCAGTTCAGCTGAACTGGTCCGAACCTGTAGGAACCCACCTCTGGTCCTAAGAGCTGAGAGATTGGAGATAAAAAGAAAGGGGTCTATTTTACTAGAAGGAAGTGTTAGAATATTCATAACTGGGAGAGACATGGTAACAAGGTCAACCAATGAATAGGCATAGCAACTAAGTCAGCCAATGGGAGCTTAAACAGATCTGAGTCTGTGCTGAGAATCGAAACTGAAACTATTCTGTCTGCTCTGAACTCTGAACTGAAAACTCCTCTCTGCTGTACTGCTGCTTGTGTTCTGCTTGTAACCTATACCATATTGAAAGAATCTACTACTGCTATTGTATATTTATTTATCTGTTATTATGTATATAAAGAAGTTAATGAATCCAGCTGAATCAGTTATCTGTGTCTGCTTTCTGGATTTGATTTTTCTGCAACAAACTCTGACAGGAAGGGGACATGCTAATGTGATTCTCTTCTCCCTTGTATAATAAAGAGGAAAATGCCTGAACAGATATTTGGATATGTCCCTTTTTGCATATATATAATGTGCCCTGTTTGTGTTTTTTTAATAGCAATAGCACTTAGACTTATATAGCACTTCATAGCTGTCTCTGAGCAGTTTACAGAGTCAGCGTATTTTCCCCAACAACCTGGGTCCCCATTTTACTGACCTTGGAAGGCTGAGTCAACCTTGAACCATCTGTATCGAACTCCAGACAGTCGGCAAAGTTAGCCTACAATACTGCATTCTAACCACTGGACCATCAGGGCTCCTGTTATTCCACCAAATAACCATCAGAAGAGCTAACAGTAAAAATGGAAATATGCATTATGTTACTAGCAAGATAAAATCAAGTAAACTAATTTAAAAAAATAAGCAGTTAGTCAGTTTAGTAAGTGGGCATAATAATCTACTTATCAAGTTGAGTAAAAGGCTGAATCATCATGTCTGACCTTCGGCTACCATGTGGATCAGAATTCTCAATGCCTCTTTGTCTCACACTACCTTTTCCAGAGATGCCATGGTCACCACAGTATCATCCTTTATAGTATCCAGCCAGCAGGTACTAGAGAGGCCCCTTCTCCTTTTTCTGATCACTCCCTGCATAATTGACTTTTGGAGTGAGTCAGCTCTAATGACGAGTCTGAATACCTGATGGGAAACATTCAGAGAAGGCTCTAGATAAACTTGGATATGGATACTGTTCAAGCAGGGTCTATTTTTCACACTCATAATTACCAAACTGTAATTTGCTCACAGAAGCTTCCAACAAAATAAAGCAATTTGAACCACTACAATATTGGTCAATCAAAATGACCAAGCTTTCATCAATAAAAGACAATATTATCTGATTCTTTGCTTGATTGCTAACTTCCAGTTCCAGATGATCAGTAAGGTCAGCAGTTTGGTGGTTCGAAACCCTAGTGCCATGAAACGGAGTGGGGCTCCCGTTACTTGTCCCAGCTTGTGCCAACCTAGCAGTTCGAAAGAATGTAAAAAATGCAAGTAGAAAAATAGCTACCATCTTTGGTGGGAAGGTAAAAGCGTTCCATACGCTGTTGGCATTTAGTCATGTTGGCCACATGACCATGGAGACGTCTTTGGACAGTGCTGGCTCTTCGGCTTTGAAACAGAGATGAGAACCACCCCCTAGAGTTGGGAATGAGTAGCACATATATGCGAAGAGAACTTTAACTTTACCTTTCGGCTCCCATAAAAGCTCCCCTACGTAGAAGAGTGCAGTGTATACTACCTTCTGGCAGGTTATCACTGAAGGACCATCCTTACTTCAGGAAGAACTTCAAAATATAGAAGTCATGAAGCACTTACTGGTTTTCATCTCCTGATCTCATCTTAATGGATGACCAAAGCAGCTTCTCCTAGGAGGATTTTCTCACTTGAGTCATCTTTATATGGGATTAGTGGTAGTTCCAAACTATGAAGGGCTTTTTAAAAAGTCAATGAGCAACGTAACATAAAACATCTTGGCGGGCTACAAAGTGCTTCAGAATACTTACTGTATTTTCGGAGTATAAGACGCACCTTTTCCCCTCAAAAAAGAGGGTGAAAATCTGGGTGCGTCTTATACACTCAATACAGCATTTTTGGCCTCCCGAAACCCCGCCCCCTTTCAAAAACGGGCCTTTTTTTGCTCGTTTCCCCTCCTCCCCAGCCCCCAGGAGCACTCTATAAGCCTCCTAAAGGCTCTGCATGTCCTTTTTTTGACAAAAAATGGGCCCGTTTTCAGGAAAAATGAGCCGTTTTTGGGAGGTCTGCAGAGTGCAAAAACTTTTTTTTTAATTTGCCTCTTCAAAATCTTGGTGCATCTTATACTCCAGTGCGTCCTATTCTCCGAAAAACACAGTAAACATTCTTTCAGTGTAAAAAAATACATTTACATAACCTAATCCACTCTTATAAACCTTTGCACTAGGGTAGTACAAAATGTTTCATTCAGTGGATATATTCTTCTAGGTTAAACTGGAATATTGCCTCTTCCTCCTATTGCTCTGGTGCTGGTGATCCCACTATTCCAGGAAATGGATCAGCCTTGGTCCCATTTCAAACAATTTTGTATTCCATAGTATTTCCAACCTGAAAGCTATCATTTTTCTCTCCAGAATCAGATCAGCATGGTTCCTAATAAAGACAGAAGGTGTTGGTGTTTCCTCAACAGTCCCACCCTAAAACAACAGATTCAGAACCTCCCCCTTTGCAGATATTAGACTTCTCAATACCTGGAGGAGGCTTGGAGATGCTGGCCAATCTTCTTAGCAGTAACACCAAATGATTCCACTTTCACCAAAGCTACAACACATGAGGAAACCAATATCAATATGTAGTAATTATGTAATCTGATTTGAGAATCTGATCTGGAGTTTCCAAATTGTCCCAATTTGTTCAATTTGACTTGCTCCATGTCCAAAGTGTGTAGAAAAAGCTTAGCTCTATGTCTCAATTGTCTAGAATGAAGCAAATATAAGTAGTAATTGCTAGAAAAAAAATTACCATGTACAGTATATAAATACTTGGGATGACAGATTGGAGAACAATGACACAGCTGGAACTTATTTGTTTTATTTGGTGCCATATAACTTCAAAGTAACAATACAAGGGACAGAATAAAAAATAGCAGTAAGAACAAAATAACGCAGAGCAACCATAACAACAACAAAAACTAGAAAAGAGTTTTTCCTAGTTGAAAAATGCTGAATCCAGCTAACAACACCCAAAGATATGCAACCAACATTCAGCAAGGAACTCATGCCACCCTTCTCCCTCTGATAAATCTTTAGAAGAATCATGAAAGTACAAAAATTAACCACTGTGATTTCTTCACTTTATAATTTGCTATGACTAGATTAACTAATAAGGTCAAGATTGCCAAGGACTTGTCCACTGTGGACAGGAGAACTGTTCTTCTCATTCACTTGCTTTCTGGGTTTTTTTTTTTCATGCTATAGTTCAGTTAACCATTTTGTAAAGGTGTCCCAAAATTGTGTGCTTGTGCGCACGTGCGCTATCACACACCCACAATTCACTGTGCCCCACCCACCTGGGCATGTGCATGAGACACCACCACCCATGCGGTGGGAGAGTTTTCACCCTCTCCGAGGTCCAGAGGCTTTCCTTAAGCCTGGGGAGGATGAAAATGGCCTTCCCCAGTTCTCTGGAAGGCCGAAAATCAGCTGACTGGTGCACACATGCTCGGTGGAGCTAATGACTCGCCTGCCAGCAAATATGGCTCTGCGTGCCACCTGTGGCATGCGTACCATAGGTTCGCCATCACGGCTATAGTTGTGCTGAAACAAATTAGGACCAGAACTTTGCCAAACTGTAGAGCAACAATTTTAACAACTCAACTTTTCTCTTGGAAACAGACAATTCTTGTTGTTGACGGTCATTTGTTGACAGACAGTTGACAGTCATGACCAGAAGGGCCTTTGTACAACTGCAAATTGTAAGTCATTATGCCTGTTTCTGCTCACAATCACCCATATTCTACTTACTTTCTATCTTGGCCATTGTAATGTGCTGTACGTGGGTCTGCCCTTGAAATACATCTAGATGCTCTGGTTGGTTAAAAATCCTGCATAGTTCTGAACATGTCTTCATTTGCACAGATTTCACATCATTTATGAAAGCTGCACTGGTTGCCGACTTGCTTCCAGGTGCTGCTTATCACCTTTAAAGCCCTACATGGCTTTGGGACCAGATAATTTGAAGAATCATATTTTCCCAAATACATGTATGAATGTATTTTCCCAAATACATCTACCCAACTCACCAGATTGGGAAAGCAGGATATATTATCCAAGTAGGACCAAGAAGGGCCATTTTTTGGGGTGGCTCCCTCCTTATGGAACTTCATCCTCATAAAGTTCTCCAACCTTGATATTCTTCTGAAATGACCTGAAGACATGGATTTGCCAGTGGGTCTGGTGATCCCAGGTTGATATGGATCCCATCAAGTGGTTTGCTTCAATGTTGTCACCAGAGGGGTGGGGATGTATTGAGTTTTGTATTTGGAGTTTAATCCTTGTAAGGTTCCCAGACTCACCATAAGCAAGTTGGCCAATCATATAAATTTATTTAATTAACTAGTGCTGACAACCCAGCGTTGCCCGGGTATTTATTTAGAAGAGAAAATGTCCGGACCAAACGTAATTTCTAATGTTGGATTTTCCCCCTTACCAGAGGGAGCCCTCTTGTGGAGTATTGTGAAGCCATTACCATGGCAACTCCATTGTGCTGTACGGTAGAAGCCATTTTACGAAAGTACAGAAGCCATTTTAAGACACAACAGGCTGCATCGTAACAGAACGCACACCCTGAGGGGAGTCAGGGGTGTCTTACCCCCACAGTATTTGTCTCCAGAGAGTAAGTCATCTGTGTACCAAGTTTGGTTGAAATTTCTCCAGGCGCGCACGCACACACACACACAAATACCCATTTATATACTGTATATATAGATAAACAAACTTCTATAAATTAAAATTTGAACTACCCTGCTCTGCTCAGAAACATATAACAGATCTCTAATCATAAGAATCATCTGTTACTAATAGGAAAAGTGGAATGGTTCCGCCTGAATGTGTACTTAAACCCTAATCAAGCTTCATTTCAGGATGACTTCAGTTTTGCTGTTATGTTTATTACTCAGGAACAAGCAGGTGGGCAATGGGCTTTAATGTTATTCACACTCCATCTTATGGCCAATTTAGGAATATTCCTACTAAAAGATTAATATAATGAGATGATGCCATCACTGGCGTGTAAGCAAAATGCCTTAAACTTTTTTATTATTATTAAGTGCTGTGTTCATAAAATGTACAAGTGGCTAGAAAACGGAAGCCAAGACAGAAAATAGAGAATACAAATATGTGGATGTAAATAATGAATACTATTATAAGTGTTAATACTATGTTTGTTAAATTATAGGACAAGGTTATAGTGAGAGGAAGGCAATGCAGAAGGGAGAACTATAAAAGCTAAGAAGGAAAGTCGATAGAGAACGCTGTAAAATTATTGTATATGGTTATGTGTGTGTGTGTGTGTGTGTGTATATATATATATATATATATGTATGTATGTATGTATGTATGTATGTATGTATGTATGTATATATATATATATATATATATATATATATATATATATATATATGTTGTATTTGTACTGATTGATAAATAAATAAATAAATAAATAAATAAATAAATAAATAAATAAATAAATAAATAAACCTTCCTCCCATATTTAGGCATACCAGGGCTTGTAACACTAACACAAATACACACACACACACACACACACACATAAAGTATTGCGTTCATTGTGTGTCCCATTACAAGAATTATGAATTCTATATTTAATCAGTATGTTACATACGATTCATTTTATCAGGGATTTCACAGAACTTTTCAGATTCCGTACAGGTAGTCCTCGATTTACAACAGTTCGCTTAATGACCGTTTGAAGTTACAACGGCACTGAAAAAGGTGACTCGTGATTTTTCTCCCCCACACTTATGACCATTGCACCATCTTTATGATCCTGTGATTTACATTCGGATGCTTGACAACTGGTTCATATTTATGGCGGTTAGAGTTTCCCGGGGTCCTGTGATCCCCCTTTGCAACCTTCTGACAAGCAATGTCAGTGGGGAAGCCAGATTCACTTCACAACTAATTTGTCACTAGTTGTACAACTGCAAGTGGTTCACTAAATCAAGAAAAGTTGTAAAATGGGGCAAGACTCTCTTCAGAAATTTCTCAACGAGCAACATAATTTTTTGGCTCAATAGTCATCATGTGTTGAGGACCATCTGTGGCGGCTTCCTCCACATTATTTAAAGTTGCAGACTTAATACCGTGTTTCCCCCAAAATTAGACAGGGTCTTATTTTCTTTGGACCCCTGAAGTAAGTGCTTGGCCCTATTTTTGGGGAGGTCTTATTACCTTTGAGTTGCAGGAGGTGGAGAGCGTGGTCACCTCATGGCTGCTGCTGTGTTGCAATATTTTCAGGGAGAGCTTATTTTCGGGGAGGGCTTATTTTAGCGCATGCGCTCAAAAGCCTGATTGGGCTTATTATCTGGGGAGGTCTTATTTTCAGGGAAATAGGGTATTAATTTTTTAAAAAATGGATGGGGTTTCAATTTTGCTGCTTTGACTTCACCCCCCCAACCTTTACTTACTTTACTTTACTTTTATTTAGATTTCTAGACCGCCCCCTCTCCCGAAAGGGACTCGGGGCGGTGTACAGTCAAATTAAAACACAAATACATAGGAATAAATATAAATACACAAATCCTTAAATTAAATGAGGAGGTTAAAAGACTGTATCTTAAAGTAAAGCAATTAAAACCATATTAAAAATAACCCCTAAAAAATACCCCAAAAAGTTAAAATTAACCCAACTAAAAATATCTGGCAGGAGGTGAGGTAAAACTATGGATGGGCCAAGCCGGCTAGTCGAAACAGGTGAGTCTTTAGTTTTTGACGGAAGGAGCGGAAGTCGGTGGTAGTTCTAATGTCGGGGGGGAGGTCATTCCAGAGGGTTGGGCCCATCACAGAGAAGGCTCTACTCCTAGGTGCCGCCCGTTGGCATTGCTTGGTGGACGGCACCAGGAGGAGTCCCTCCCTGTGAGAGCGGATTGGTCGCAGGGATATGTGCGGTAGGATGCGATCCCACAAGTAGCTAGGTCGTGTAGACCTCATGTCTACACCTATTTGAACCTTTTCTGTTAAAAGGAATGATACCTTTGATAACAATTTAAATAATATCCAAATTTAGTTTGTTTCTATTTGCCTATCCTTTTTTTGATAGTTGTACATAAGGATCTGTGAAGCCACCATTACAATTCAGGGGGTCATTTGTAAAGCCTTATTTTAATTAAAAGCATAAGATTTGGGGTAATGATGTGAAAATCCCATAATATTTGGGACAATAGGAAAAACTCATAAGAATTTGCAACTCCCAAAGCCTTATGCAATTACCCTGTAATAAGATGGGCAGCCCATACAGTTAATAAATAAATTTAATACATAAATAGTTTCTCAAATCTCACAAAGTTTCACCCTTTTTGCAAGAAACATGTTTATGTTTGAATGTAACAATCAATCAGACCAGAGCATGTAATTATATAATTCTAATTTTTATTTATTATTTTACAGTATTCTTCTCTACGATATTCTAATAAACAATTGTCTAAGAAAAGTTAAAAATGCAACCGCAATACAAAAAGTTAGAAATACAGTTGACATTTAACAATAGAGTCAATAGTAAATTGTTGTTATTCACAGCCTCGTAGAAGAGGCAACTTTATAGATCACAAAAATGCTGAGAATCAGGGCAAAAGACAACTTTCAAGTAAGATTATGATGGTATGATGATGATTAACATTTCAACCTAACCCATCCTGAACGTCATTATCAGGTCTAGTTTGCAGGTTCTTACTAAACTTCCACCCTTTGATGCATGCATGTATACATATATTATGTATGGAGGGAGGGAAGGATGTGGTGGCTCAGTGGCTAAAATGCCTACTTTGTTGATCAGAAAGGTCAGCAGTTTGGCAGTTCAAATCCCTAGCGCCACGTAACGGAGTGAGCTCCCGTTACTTGTCCCAGCTAGCAGCTCGAAAGCATGTAAAAATTCAAGTAGAAAAAATAGGGACCACCTCTGGTGGGAAGGTAACAGCGTTCCATGCGCCTTCGGCATTTAGTCATGCCAGCCACATGACCACAGAGACATCTTCAGACAGCGCTAGTTCTTCAGCTTTGAAACAAAGATGAGCACCGCCCCCTAGAGTCAGGAACGACTAGCACCTATGTGCGAGGGGAATCTTTTACCTTTAGGCATGGTAAATCAAGCATATTTTATTTGTGGAGCCATAATTAAAGCTAACAAGAATCATTCAATCTCAACCTGCATATATAGGAGACCCATTCTTTAGGATAAAAGACACTTCAAGGTTTTTTTTTCCCCAGTTGGGCTCCATTATGTCCCCTCAGCCATAGTAAATGTACTCAAATATTGACAGAATAGGGTCAGTGTGCAATCATCTTGCTAGTCTGGATTTCATTTCGTTTCTAAGCATGCATCTTAAGTATTGTCTGCTTCCCTTCATCACCAATTCAGGGCAGGCTGTTTTACGTCACCCAGAGCACTGCTGTTGCCAGGAGCAAAATGCAATGGAAGCTGCACCAAATGTGATTTTTCATACGTTCTGGAGATAATTTCATAGGAGCCTGGATGTAGCCAATAGGGTAGCAGGGTGATGCAGCTGTATGAATGAAAAATGGCTCTGCTTTGTGCTTTTTAAATGAACCAGGTAGTTTCTTATGAATGGCAGATGGTTTCTGGAGCCCAGTTCATCTTTATTAGGATGGGATGAGAACATGTTGTAAGTACTGGGCAATAAATAAAAAGGAAACGTTCTCTGAACTTAAGCTCAGACAGCACTTCAGTTTCCTTTGACAGTAGTACGGAATTGGTTTGCCACTGCCTTTTTCTGAGATTCATTTTTTTTTAAATTTCCTAAATCAGCTTTAGGTAGTGCTCGACTTACAACTAGTCACTTAGCGAATGTTCAAAGTTATGAGCGACTTCCCCATGGCTACTTGGATTCAAAATTCCAACACACACACACACACACACACACACACACACACACACACACACACACTCCAGTCATGATTGCATTTTGGGCATTTATGGATTTTTGCAGTATCCTGCAGTTACTGGATCACGATTTAAGATGTTCTTCTGTGAGAAACCAGTGTTTACTTCCAGTTTCCAGCAAAAAACAAAACACCCATCATGGACAACTGGCTCACTTAACAACTGTTGTAAAATTGGGTGCAATCAGAATAAAATGAAACAGAATAGAATAACAGAGTTGGAAGGGACCTTGTATGTCTTCTAGTCCAGCCCCCTGCTTAGGCAGGAAACCCTACACCACTTCAGACAAATGGATATCCAACATCTTCTTAAAGATTTCCAGTGTTGGAAGTTATTATTCTGGAGGCAAGTTGTTCCACTAATTAATTGTTCTATCAGGACATTTCTCCTTAGTTCTAGTTGCTTCTCTCCTTGATTAGTTTCCACCCATTGCTTCTTGTCCTGAACCTCAAGTGCTTTGGAGAATAGCTTGACTCCAGTGGTGGGTTGCAGGCGGTACGCCCCGGTATGGGCGTACCAGAGCTTGCCCGGAGCACCGGGTACTGTTCCGGTACGGTGCTCCGGAGGGCCCACCCGCCCGCCCAAGCTCCTTATCTATCCTTTAAAGCCTTTGGCACTTCTGCGCACAGGCATTGAAATTGAAATTGAAATTTAATTTGTTAGCCGCACCCTCTCCAAACGGACTCGGGGCGGCGTACAATAAAATACATACAATATACATATAAAATACATATACAAATACAAATAAACACATACACATACATATACCTGGAGGAGGTAACACAGCATGGCACGTACAGCGCCTGCTCGACACTCCGCCAAGCAGCTGGAGCGTCGCAGAGGCTTGCGGAAGCATCACTGGCAGCTACAACGCATTTGCACGCCGCCTGCATCCATGTGGGCGACGCCAGGCCCATTCCAACCATACCAGTTGGAACGGAATCCAGAACCCACCATTGCGTGACTCCTTCTTCTTTGTGGCAGCCCCTGAGATACTGGCACTTGGGTGATGGTCTGTTTAATGACTAGCATGACTTATGATCATAATTCTGTCCTCAATAACAGTTGGAAATCGAGGACTATGTGTACTAATCTGGGATTGCTGAGTGGTTTCCCATCCAGTTAATAACCAATTCTGAGCGTGTTTAGCTTTTCAGATAAGCGAAGATGAGGCTTTGAAATTCAAGACGTCATCCTCCTAGAAACTTAGGTCTTGGCAGAAATCCCAGTGGCTCTTGTTTCTTGAGCTTCCTACGCCCAAAACATATATGAGTATTACATATAAAGAAACAGAAATGGAGATTAGAGATGTGCAGTGAGAGTCTTCTACCTGAACCAGTAGGAGTGACCAACCTGGTACTGCATGAATAACACTTTTCAGAAATTTGAAGATTCAACAAGTATTCCCCAGCCAAAATGGGATATCCCTTCAACCAACCTGACATTCAACCCTGAAAAATGACTTGGATAAAAAGTGTGATCTTCTCACTGCTCAGTCTTTTAGGCTGATCTTATAGCCATTTTCATATGAGCTCAAACAGTTTCACAAAAAAGCTTGGTAGCAGCAAATGCTATTCACCATGGCAACAGAGCAAAAAGGATGCAAGAACAGAATCATCTTTCTCTTCGGTTTCGTCCATTTCAGATTTACAAAGTCATAGTCTGTCTCAGATATTCCTTTATTCCATGTCTCAACCAGATCATTTACATCGTGGTCAGGCAGGGAAATGAATAGATAAGCCACAATTGTGGCTGACAGTGCTGTAAACTCTAAGTGACTCTTTATTAGAGGAAAAAAGGATACTGACATAAAAAAAGGAAAAGGAACATTTTATATGCATATGGCCTCAACTTTAACCCAAATATCTTGGAAAGCAGATGATCACAAAAATTTCCACTGTAAAAATGTAGAGACTTGCTGTATGCCAGATTTTCACGGGTGTAGGTATGCTGGTCTAGTTGTATTCAGGCCTTTTCCCGTGTAAGATTGAGATTGTCTTGGCAATTGTCTTGAGAGTGTGTAATTCTCACAAACGTATTAATCTCCAGTGGATTCCAAAGAAAAACAATTACCAACCTAATCCAAAGGGAGACTCCCCCCAAAAACCAAGACACAGAACAGGACAACGGCATCGCCCTCCTCCCTTACATCAAAGGCACCACAGATAAAATCAGCAAAATTCTCCACAAACACAATATCAAGACAGCCTTCAGAACTGACCAAAAAATAGCCAACATCTTAAGAATCCCCAAAGACAAAATCCAGCTAGAAAACCAAGGAGTCTACGAAATACCATGCAAAATCTGCCCTGCAACATACATAGGACAAACGAACAGGAGAATAAATGCACGCATTGCAGAACACAAGAACACAGTAAGAAAAAAAGAAAAAAAATCCTCCCTTTCCAATACCTTAAAGCTACAGGACATGAAATTAATTTTGAAGGAACCAAGTTAATCTCCAAAACAGAACACCTCAACAAGAGAATAATTATGGAAGCTATCAAAATAGAGAAACATCCCCAAATCATGAATAAATGTGACGATACCTCCCGCCTTCCAGACATCTGGAAACCAGCCCTAGTCAACAAACGAGCCCCACCCACCACCCAGGCCGCTACAACACAAAACAACAATAGACACATAGCCAGCACCAATCAATACCAACCTACCAATCATGATACAACCACACAACCAATCATTCCACTTACTGAAACAAAGCCAGCACTCCACACACCCCCACCAAGATTTATACAAAGACGGCAGCTCCGATCACACTTTAATCCCAAAACCCAGCCTGAAGATGGCGAGTGAAACCTCGCTGAAACGTTGCCAAGACAATCTCAATCTTACACGGGAAAGGACCTGAATACAAAAAGACCAGCATACCTACACCCATGAAAATCTACGAAAACAAATATATATACCATTCTCAATTTCTTTGGATTTCTTTTTGCCACTGAGAATTGCTGATGATCTGAAAATATATCCATATGGATGTGCAGTGAAGTGGATGACACAAATTTAATATCAATCTTGTACAGCGTACTTAGCAATATATGAGTCTCCATATACTGCTGAGCTTCAAATTCCAGTAGACTAGCACCACAAATTATAATGTGCTGGGAATTGTAGATCATTTTTAGTTAGAGAGCCCCAGGACGCTCACTATTCTTGTTGAATTTAGTGTTATATATTCAGTCTATACTGCTTTATATACTTACTGTTTCAGCATGTTTTCTTCCATTATTATTTTTCCCCAACTCTACTAGCTAAGTAATCTGCTTTTGGGACGGAGGCAGGTAACTGGCAAAAAGATTGTCACAGAGGCATTTAATTCCCATTCAGAACTTGGGTTAAATCAACCCTCACTCTTTTTATAATATTTTTTTGGTATCATGTATTGCAACTATTCCTTTCAGATTTCAAGTGCTCTTGTTTGTGCTATTTGAATCTGGGCTAATTGATGTTTTTAATGTACTGCTTAATTATACACTGGTTTTGTGGACATGAATCACCTTAAATGTATAGCTGAATGTTGACAAGCATTCCGATTAGTCAGTTTCAACATAACCGGAAGCTGTTGAACAGAATTGTAGTGACTGATTTATGTTGCTTAGAGAGCTTTCTACCCTGTCCTTGGTACTGAAATGCCAAAAGGTGAATAAATCCCACAAATTCAGGTCAGCGTGTGTTGATTTAATGAGTCAGTGTGAAACAGACTAAATCTGGATCCGAACTGCATCTGCTGTTTGTTTAGCACTGACCTGTCTTTTTTAAAAAAGAAAACTGTACACATTTTGGACACTTTCCCCCCGTGTGGATTAAATGTAGGCCACTGGGGACTCTTAAAAAGATAAAGGTCTCCCTCCCACATATGTGCTAGCTGTTCCCGACTCTAGGGGGCGGTGCTCACCTCTGTTTCAAAGCCAAAGAGCCAGCGCTGTCCAAAGACGTCTCCGTGATCATGTGCCCGGCATGACTAAACGCCAAAGGCGCACGGAACGCTATTACCTTCTCACCAAAGGTGGTTTCTATTTTTCTACTTGCATTTTTACATGCTTTTGAACTGCTAGGTTGGAAGAAGCTGGGAGAAATAACGGGAGCTCACTCCATTATGCGGCGCTAGGGATTCAAACCACCGAACTGCCAACCTTTCTGATCGACAAAGTCACTGTCTTAGCCACTGAGCCACCGCATCCCTGGTGACTCTTAAGGCCTCAAAATATCTGGAGGGCATCAGTTTGTGTAACACTGTTTAAACCCAGACAAGAAGCCCTAACATTTCTCTTTGTTTGTACTAATAATGCCTTTAACAGACCTCTGCATTTTCCAGAAGATATTTGAAAAGGCATCATTTCTCGTTGTTTTTAATTAATCAAGGGCATTTGGCTTGAAGTTGTCAGATAAAATTAGCACTTGCAGAAGCAGCAGAAGGAAGAAAAGTGTGAACAGATAGCAGGCTGCCAAAGAAAAGGGAACAATTCTGTTCTCCCAAAAAAAAAAGAAAGGGGTAAAATGGAAATATATGCCTATTTCAGAAAATCCAGGCGCAAAATTTTGGAAACCACACAAATCAAATATTGTTTCTATAGGTAATCCTCATTTACTGAACACAATTGGGACTGGTAAGTTGCCCATTAAACAGAGCAGTCACTACATGAAATTGTTACTGTTCTCATAATCTTATTTCACCTTTCTTTTGCTTTAGAGACTGAAGGATGTGGTCACAAAATTACTTTTCCATCGTGCAAATTTTGATCGAACAAAATGATGCATTGGTAACATTTATGCATCCATGAGGCCCTGCTCATTCATTTTATTGGCCTGAAAGACAAGATGTTTGTTGGGTTCCAGAACCATATCTTATTTGCATGCTTCCAGCACCTTCAGTTACATTGTCAGGTCAACAGTATCAATTCCCAGAAGCGATGCTAAAGAACGTGGCGTGTAAATTCAATAAATAAGCATTGGAATTTGGCAGAACAAACAGTATGGGCTTTGGCTTGGGAACCTGGGATAAGCTCCCCAATTGTCAGCTTGGGAACCAGACAGATACCCATACAAGGCTTCGGAACCTCGAGGAAGAAACCAAACTACAGGCTTGGGATCCTGAACCAAGAAATTCACCTGTGGCTGGTATTGCATGGCTATTGGGTGAGACCTCTATGGCGATGGGTTTTCTGGGTCAAGTACCTGAACTGGTAGTGACAATGTCACCACGGACCAATGCAATATAATAGCAGTAATGATGGCTATATAAAACAAACAAGACGAAACAATAATAGAATGCATGTGATGTTGCCATATCAAATTCTCAACTTTGTCCCTATTTTTAGGGCTTTATACATCAGCGATGAACACCAACCTTACTTTTTAATGGGGTTTGAAACATGCTCTTTCTAATGAAAAGGATTTAATTGAGTTTCCAAGAGGTCTTTTTTTTTTTTTTTTTTGTAAAAGCAAGCTGAAAATATCCTATTTTTTGGCATTTTTACAAAAACCGTCAACTTTACACTCAATTTGTGAACTATTGGAAAGCAGTAGGAGAATGAAATTTTATATTTGAAAACCTTGTGTTGCTACCTTATTAGGCACAAAGTTTCACATTTCTCATACCTTTTCTTCCAAAGATATAAAAAGCCAAACTTTAACCTTTTTTTCAAGCTGCAGCCATTTTCGGCCAACTTTGCTCCAACTTATCTAGATGGAGATTGCTCGTGAAAACGTTTGTATTATTTTGTTTAACAGAGCACAAGAAGTTGTACAAGATAGCCAGGTTTTGTTTCTCTCAACCAAATATTGCCGGAGATATTATGTCTCAAAGTTGTTGAAACTTCAGAGTCATACTGTGTAGAGGATGTGACATGGGGTCAAACAAATGACTATACCTCCACAAGTATTGCATCGGCAAACGTAACACTTTACCAATGTTCATTGGGGACATGTGTGCAGGTTCACACCAAATTTCATCGAAATCTGTAATAGTTGAGCAGGGAGCCCCAGACCCCTTGACATGGGATACAAATAATAAATAAATAAATACATACATATGTAAGTCAGTCGGTAGGTTTGGCTTCCTAAATAGCTGGCACCAAATGGGCATCTGGCCATTTCTTGTCATAAAGTTCATACACAAACTGTACATAAACCTTTCAAAGTTCTCTGAGAACCTCTGAGGGCTACAGAAAGAGCTCCTGATACAAGTCTAAATAAATAAATGATACCGAGGAAGAGATGGAATGGCAATATGACACACTCATTGAAGCAAGCTACTTCACTTGTCAGCACAAACTACATGAGAAAAGATTTTAAAAATTTGATAGGCACCTAAATTATTCAAGCTGGGGAAATGGGTTCATTTGCTCAGGTTTTTCTTATCTCCCACTACAGTTACAAGACCAAGAGAAGGTTGAAGGTTTCCTTGTGGAATCAAATGTTTTGTTTTAACTGGGTTTCTTCCTATGCAAGCCTGTACCAAATACCTCTCTCAAATCTCTTATGCTCAGTCATAGAATGGTATGGAATGGAATAGAATAGAAATTATTTATTGGCCAAGTGTTATTGGACATACACAAGGAATTTGTCTTTGGCGCATATGGGTCATAGTGTACATATGCATAAACAAGATGAAAAGGCATCAAGAGAAGCCAATAATTAGGGCCTTCTCTGTGATGGGCCCAGCCCTTTGGAATGACCTCCCCCTCGACATTAGGATTACCTCCGATCTCCGCTCCTTCCGTTCAAAACTCAAGACCCACCTTTTTCAATTATCCGGCCTGGCTCAACCATAGTTCCATCTTATTCCTCCTGACAGTCTTTTTAAATCCGTAATTTTAAACTGGGGTATTTTAATTGCTAATTTTATTATTATTATTTGATGTATTTAATGATTGTTACCTCCTTCGTGTATGTGTATATGTATATATATATGTGCTTTTTTATTGTACGCCGCCCCGAGTCCCTTGTGGAGAGGGAGCGGCTAACAAATCAAATAAATTGAAATTGAAATTGAATAAAGTGTACATGGCTACATACTGGATTACCCAAAGTATCATCTTTTTCCAAGAGTTTCTACCTATCCAGTCTGATCCAACAGATTGGGCATGCTGCAAAAGCTGTCATCCAAGAAGTGTCAACTGGCTACTAGGAACTAGAAAATGGGCTTTTTTGCTGTAGCCATATTTGTTAAATATATATTTTCAAATATATTGAAAATATTTGTTAAATATTTTCCCCTTAGAATTTAGAAGGATCTCAATTCTGTTGTCTTTTCACAATGCTTTAAAAACCTGGCTATGTAGCCAGGCCTGGGGCTCAGAATGTGTTTAGGGTCCGATTATTTGGATTTTCCCAGCTGATGTTTATAGTTATTTATTTTGTAGATGTCTTCGTTGTTTTAATGTTTAGAATTTTAGAATTGCAAGCCACCCAGAGTCGATTGGCTGAGTTAGGAAGCTATAGAAACTGGATAAATAAAAGAAAAATAAATAAATTGGGGCCCCATAACTCAGCTCTTGCAAAAGCCTATATTATTCCTCAAGGAAGGAAAGCCACATTTCTGGAACAGCCATTAGAGGGTACTAGAGACAAGCAGTTACGGCCTGTTATACATACTCTTCGCTGCTAAATACTAACAATCAAGCCAATGTTAATTACCCAATAAGATATTCATCCCAAATAAGGATGGGCAGTGTTCAAAAATGATTGGTAAGAAGTGTTTCCAACCACATTTAGCAGTTCTTTGCTATTCATTAAAAGAGTCCAGCTCTTTTTAGCTTTTGCATGAGGTTGAAAAATATGATCAAGGATCTCATCCATTTAGTTGAATGGGTTTCTTAAAGCAGCATTTTTTTTTCCAGGCTTACATGAAAAGCCTGGAAAATGAGGGTCTGTTTTAATGGAGGAGAGCTTTTGACGAAGCAAGATCCAAGTAATTTATTTATTTATTTATTTATTATTCACACTTATAGACCGCCCCCTCTCCCGGAGAGGACTCGGGGCGGTGTACAGTCACTAAAATACGTTGTAAAATATATACATAAACAATTAAATTAATACTGGTGAAGGAGGTTGTGAGACTGTAATAGAATAATAAATATAATACGTTAAAAGCCTATAAAACCCCAAACCCAATTAAAATAAATAAATCCCGGGAGGTAAAACTAAGAAAGTGCCAGGCCAGCTGATTGAAATAGGTGAGTCTTTAACTTTTGCCGGAAGGAACGGAGGTCGGTGGTAGTTCGGATGTCTGGGGGGAGGTCATTCCAGAGGGTTGGGCCCATCACAGAGAAGGATCTGCTCCTAGGTGTCGCCCGCTGGCATTGCCTAGCAGACGGCACCAGGAGGAGCCCCTCCCTGTGTGAGCGGATAGGTCGCAGGGACGTGTGTGGTAGGATGCGATCCTGCAGATAACTAGGTCCTCTGCCATGGAGCGCTTTAAAGATGGTGATCAATACCTTGAAACGCACCCGAAAGGCTACAGGTAGCCAGTGCAGCTCGCGCAGGAGAGGTGTTACGTGGGAGTAACGGGTACTTCCCATAATAACCCGCGCGGCTGCGTTCTGAACTAGCTGCAGTCTCCGGATGCGTCCCAAGGGAAGCCCCATGTAGAGGGCATTGCAGTAGTCCAGGCGAGACGTCACCAGCGCATGAGTGACCGTGCGCAGGGCACTCCGGTCCAGTAGGGGGCGCAATTGGCGCACCAGGCGACAATTGCGTAAGTAAGTGTTCATACCCCTGTATTTGCAACTTTCCTGATGAACAATGCTGTGTAACTGCACCCACAATCCAATAGCACCCACGAATTAAATATATAAGTAAGCACCCTTTAATAGTAAGATTACCATGGACACAACTCTGCCGTTATCCTGCCAGACTTAGCCCATATCTCCTTCTAGCTATAATCTATATTTTCCCAGTGAAGCTTGCAGGCTGGGCTCTCCTCTTGAAGGGTTAATCAAGCTTTACCTTACTTAGATTCCCATCCCAGACACACAGGAGTAACTTCCAGGGGTGGGATGGGGACAGTGGTGGAATTCAATTTTTTTTACTACCTGTTCTCTGGCATGGCTTGGTGGGCGTGGCATGGCTTGGTGGGTGTGGCAGGGGAAGGATACTGCGAAATCCCCATTCTCTCCCCTGTCCTGGGGGAAGGAGACTGTAAAATCTCCATTCCCTCCCCACTCTGGGGCCAGCCAGAAGTTGTATTTGCCGGTTTTCCGAACTACTCAAAATTTCTGCTACGGGTTCTCCAGAATCTGTCAGAACCTGCTGAATTTCATCCCTGGGTGGGGGATTGTCAAAGAGTTCTGGAGAGCAGTCACAATCCGCCTTGCCTCTTTTTAATGTGTATCTTACAAGTAGTCCTCACCTTATGACCATAGGGCTCAATGCTTCTGTTCCTAAGCAAGACCCTGGTTAAATGAATTTTAAGACATTTTTTGCCATAGCTGTTAAATTCATCATTGCAGTCGTTAGTAGCACAGTCCTTAAGTGAGTCTGGTTTCCTCATTGACTTTGCTTGTCAGAAAGTCACAAACGCCGATGACATGACCCTGGGAGACCTCAACCGTCATAAATACCAACCAGTTGCTAAACATCTAAATTTTGATCACAGGATCACAGGAATGAATGCTGCAATGTTTGAAGTGTGACAAGTGGGGGGGGGGGGGGACGGTCATAAGTCCCTTGTTTCTGTGCTGTTGTAATTTCGAACAGTCACTAAATGAACTGTTATAGGTCGAGGACTACCTGCCTTAAGCGATTTCTCCCGCTCCCCCCCTCACCTGCCGAGAAGCCACGGGAAGCCAGCTACAAGTGGGGAGGGGCAACCAAGAAATTAAATTGGGGGGGAGGGGGCGGTCGGGAAGGAAAGAAAAATTAGAGGCAGCCGCTCTGCAACCTGGCGCCCGTTTCTTCAGGGCTAACGCAAGCGGAGCGCTTTCCCAGACCGAGGAGCCCCCCTAAAACCTTCCCCGTTCACTGCGCAGCCCTCCCCCCCCCTTTTTTTTAATCTCAAACGGCGCCGCGTCAATAGGAGACCGGCACGACTCCCGCCCCACCTCATCTCTCTGTCTCTCATCTCTCTCTCTCCCCACCGGCGGCAGCTATCCCCGGAGCCTCGGCGGAGGCAGCATCAGCCCACCGCCCCACGCAAGCCGACAGCCAGCCGCGGCGGCGGCGGAGTCGGACTCTCCACGTGTCAGGGCGGGGCGAGGGGACGGCGAAGGCGGGGGCTGGCCGGAGCTGGGGCTGCGCAGCGCCAAGCACGGGTTCGGGCAGCTGGGAGCGGCTGCAGCATTGGCAGCGACCCGGTTTCTTTCCTCGCTCTCCTGCGCGCCAGCAGCCCGGCTGGCTGTCACCGCCGAGGCCAGGCGAGATGGGGCCCCTCAAGGAGAGCTGCAAGGTGAGACGGCGATGGGGGGGGGAGTATTGCAGGGAGGGAGAAAACCAGGTGTAGCCAGATCTGGTTTCCAACCCTCCCGCCTGTATACCTACATACCCACTCGAGCCCAGAGGCACACGCGTACACACGTTCTTTGGAGCGGGCAGACGCGTGGATTCTAGGCAGAAGAGATCTCGGCTTCATCTCTCTCACACACACACCCCGCCCAGCCTCCGTCCACGCAAAAATGCCCTTTGGGAAGCGGCGTTAAATGCCGGGGAGGGGGACCACTCTTGTTACCCTCGATCCCGTGTTTGCCAGCCCCTCGCTCCTCGATGGGAGACTGCATGGGATGGATGGATGGATGGATGGATGGATGGATGGATGGATGGATGGATGGATGGATGGATTATTTGGGATGGGGAGAGGAGGGGGCTGCGGATCTTCTGCCCCCTTATGTGGGGATAGAAGCTGAGCCTGTTCCCTCCCCAGCTGAAGGTATGCATCCTTCACACGAACGCCCCCACCCCTCAATAAGGAGCCTGACATCATTTTCTGTGCCTCTGCCTCTGCTGCGGATCTTTCTCTCGAATGGGTGGGTGGGATCAAGCTCAAAAATAAATAACGTCAGCCCAAAGCTCAGAAAGGTACTTGGGGTGGGAGGAAGGGGAGCAGAGAATGAAGCTCAACCGTATTACATCAGCTCCAAGCTGGAGTGTCTCCCACCCCTTTCCCGGTGTGGCCGAATCTTTTGGGATTCCGGGAAACCAGAGTGGTCGGGAAGAGATAATTGTGTTTTGAGCCCCGCTTCCAAATGATGCCTAGCATAATAAATTCATTACTGTTCCTCCCCCGGGGGAAGCTGGGCCTCTGAGTCTCCTATTCGGGGAACAGTTTCTTTTTTTTTAAGATGAATGTATCTTCCTTCTTTGCATCTCTGACATTGGGGTTCATTTCTTTTTTTCAAAGAATTTTTAAAAAATTTCTTACATACCATTTTAAGTATACATTCACATAATTGTTATTCTTCTTTACATTTATCATTCTCATACATTTATTATTTCATTTAGTAAGTCATAATGTACAATTTGGGTTGCTTTATTTACCATCCCTTCCTCCTTTTTTAAAACACCTCCTTGTTTTCTCTTTTTTTCCTCCCTCCCTCCCTTCTCTACTTTCTTCCTTCCTCCTCTCCTTCTCCTTCCTTCTTCCCTTACGTTTCTCCTACTCCTGTTCTTCCTCTTTCCCTTCCTACCCTCTTTCCTTCTCTTTCTCTCTCTTCCATCCTCCTCTCCTTACCTCTTTCTTCTCCCCCCCCATCTTCCTTTCATTCTCTCCTCCTCTCTCCCTTTCTTTTTCTATTATTGTTGGTGTACATTTCAAAACTCAGTTTATGTTTCCTTGGGATGGTATTTCCGCCAGCCAAATATAATTTAGTATCATTTCTTATTCCCTTACTTTCGCTAGTCTACCCTAGTTATGTTCCTCCCCCCCTTTATATCTCACTCTTGAATATATACTTATATATTTAATATTTTCTTTTCTGTTTTCTCCTTCTTCCCCCCCCTTTCCATTTTATAGAGTGTTGTCTTGGCGCTTTATCTTCTCCCTACTTTCTTTTCTAGCTTGCTTTCTCTAGCCAATTGCTGGTTCATTTCTAAACAGATTCCCTTCAAAAGAAAACAAAGTCAAGACCAATTAATATACAGGTGAAACTCGAAAAATTAGAATATTGTGCAAAAGTTCATTTATTTCAGTAATGCAACTTAAAAGGTGAAACTAATATATGAGATAAGACTCATTACATGCAAAGCAAGATAGCTCAAGCCGTGATTTGTCATAATTGTGATGATTATGGCATACAGCTCATGAAAACCCCAAATCCACCATCTCAGAAAATTAGAATATTACATGCAATCAATAAAACAAGGATTGTACATAGAAGAACATCAGACCTCTGAAAAGTATAAGCATGCATATGCACTCAGTACTTGGTTTGGGCCTCTTTTGCAGCAATTACTGCCTCAATGCGGCCTGGCATGGAAGCTATCAGCCTATGGCACTGCTGAGGTGTTATGGAAGACCAGGATGCTCCAATAATGGCCTTCAGCTCTTCTGCATTGTTTGGTCTCATGTCTCTCATCTTTCTCTTGGCAATGCCCCCTAGATTCTCTATGGGGTTCAGGTCAGGCGAGTTTGCTGGCCAATCAAGCACAGTAATCCCACAGTCATTGAACCAGGTTTGGTGCTTTTGGCAGTGTGGGCAGCTGGAAAATGAAGTCAGCATCCCCATAAAGCTCGTCTGTAGAAGGAAACACGAAGTGCTCCAAAATCTCCTGGTAGACAGCTGCGCTGACCCTAGTTTTAATGAAGCACAGTGGTCCAAAGTCCTGTTGCTCAGTGGTCCAAAGTCCTCTTTTCTGATGAGAGCAACTTTTGCATCTCATTTGGAAACCAAGGACCCAGAGTATGGAGGAAGAATGGAGAGGCCAATCAAGCACAGTAATCCCACAGTCATTGGACCAGTTTTTGGTGCTTTTGGCAAAAGTTGGAGACTACTTCTGTACTGCTATGGAGAAAACAGCTTGGATGTGTCAACAGGAGTCAAACTTAGCTCCAAGATTTACCTATGAGATTGCTATGATAGATTATGAAAGCATTTTGTTTCTAGCCTTAATCTCTCATGGGAACATCTAATACACCTGACAATATGATGCTCCTCAGGTGTGTTTGTCAGAGTTGGACCTCTGTCTGAATGCTATTTGATAAGACAGTGTTTCTCAACCATGACACCTTGAAGATGTATGGAACAACTCCAGCAAACACATTTATTTATTTCTTGGATTTCTAAACCGCCCCCTCTCCCAAAAAGGGACTCGGGATCAACATGCTGGTTGGGGAATTCTGGGAGTTGAAATCTGCACATCTTTTTAAAAAATTATTATTATTATTATTATTATTTAAACAATTTTCATTTATTTTTGAACAAAGACAAACAAACATAAAAAACCCATCTTCCATTACAAATTGTAGAAAGTGTGTCAGTTGGTTACAGTATTTCCATGCATCTCTTCCATAGTCATCACCTGCTTTTCATATCAAATCGCATATCGCATTCACCTATATTCATCTATATCACGATTATTATATCTCAGCCTTAATTTGACTATAATTGTTTTTACCTCCTTTTATATATAATATTCAAAATCTAGAATAGGATTATATGAAAACATTCTATTAACTCGTTCTAAAATCATCCAATTGCAATACATCTTTATGACATAGTCTAGATAAAGCTTTTAAACTTCCTCTCATATTCTCCATATAAAATTTATATAAAATTTCATATTATCAAACTAATATATCTATATGTATTGTTATCATTATTAATCATTGTTTAACTATAGCTATTGCCACTTCATTTTATACATACTACTAGTGAACTAAATTTAGCTTAGTATTTATTATACATTTTCATTGCATCAACCTGTATCTTTCCAGTAATAGTGCAGTCTTATATCTCTTGCCATTTGTAGCATTAATGTTCTACTGTGTTTCCCCAAAAATACAACCTGTCCCAAAATTAATGCCTTGCCACATTTTTCACGTGGGCAAAAATATAAGCCCACCCCCGAAAATAAACCCCCTGAATGGCATTCTGCCCGGCTGGAGAGGGGATTTGCCGGGTGGCTGCTCGTGAGCATGGTTACCTCATGGCTGCTTCACCCCTGAGACTGTGCCCGGCTCTTTGGGAGTCTGCTCCCAATGGAGCAGCTGCCCAGCAACCCCAAAACAATAAGCCCTCCCTGATAATTAGCCCAAGGCCATATTTCATGGGGCAAAAGAAAATGAGACCCTGTCGTATTTTCAAGGAAACACGGTAATTACCTTCTTAATAAATCTTGTATAAACTTCTCTTTGCAACATGTTGTTCCTTTTGTATCTCATAAAAGCTTGAAACCCAGCATCTTTTCTTTTCATCAGCTTATCTTTGGTTATCGCTGGTGCTTCTGTTAAGATTTCTCTCCTTATCGCTGTCAATTTTTCTTTCTTTTCTTCTTCTATGCTTTGAATTCTGGGGTAGAGTTCCAATCTATCTCCCCTTTCCATATTCTGCTCTTGCCATTACCAACCACACTCACTTTGTTGTCAGTATCCACAGTTTTCTTATCTCTTTGCTCATTTTTTCTTCCATCTTTTGAACACTGTCCTCCACTTTCTTCATTTGATAAACATCCTTAGTTTCTCCGTCAAATTTTTCTGTTTTGTATTCCATATTCTCCAATCTCTTTTCAATTCTCTCTGTCACAACTAATAGATTTTGAATTTCAAACATAATCATTTGCAATGTTACAGTTTCATTTTCCTGCTGAGGCATTCTTTCAATTTTGCAGGCACTACTATTATAGGATTCAAGGCTATTTTAATAAACTTCAAACAGGTTCATTTATTATGTTGTCTTCCCTCTAATAGCTAGTGATAGAACTCCCAAAACGCACCTGTATAAACAACTTGTGCTCTTCCTACTATCACTCTCAGTAAACAAGCTGAAAGAACCTTGAATCTCAAGTGATCAAAGAGAAAGAAGAAAAAACAATGTATCCAGCCTCCAGCCTCTAAGTGGCAGTGTAACTGCTTTTCCTCCTGTTGTTACAACCCTCTTTATAATCCTTGTTATTATCTTCTTCATATTTCAAGCTTAAGAAAGAAATAAAAACCTTAAATGGAGATCAAAAACAATCCAATCAATCCAATCAAGCATTATAAAAAAGAAGAAGATAAATTTTAATCCATAGGTGTAAGCAAAAGTGAAAAAAGAAGAAAGAATTAATCCATTCAGTTTAAAAAATAGGGAGCCTTTGCAAAAATTCCATCCGTGAAAAAAAAATAGAAACAGGATAACACACTAAGTTTAATATAGATTAATTTAGCTGCTCACAGTCTTCTATCTTCAATTTTAATTTAACTTAATTTTTTGTGGGGGAGGGGGGTAGTCTCTTTTTCCAATAATAAAATTTCCTCACCAATTTGACACACTTTCTCTTTCCGCTTTCTTCCCGTTCCGGAACTGTCCCAAGTTCAGCAGCTTCATTAGCTGTGTTTCTGTCGCTGGAAAAAAAGGCTATTCCTGGATCTTTCAGGGACTTTGCAAGTGTCTCTGAGATCAGCAGGAGGTGCCCTTCTCAATCACTGGTTTAGGTCCGAATGGACCATCCAGTGGCAGAAATATTGACTGCAATCTCAGAGCACCAAGATTGCAAGTTGTGCCGTCGCGACGTCAGCTCTCTTCTCCGAAATCCACACATCTTCATGTTATCACCATTGAGAATCAACTGAACTAAGGAATCCGCTGTGGGGAAGGCTGATTTAGCTGCATCTCTTGTTATTTCAAAGATGTCTGAAAATGTTTAAGGATTGAAAGTGACTCCTATAGATGGAAAACCTCATCCTGTTGTTGAGACACAAACTTCTCTTTTTTTCTCTTTGAAGACAATAAAGTTACTGCTTTAATAAAAATCATTAATTTAATTTTTAATTTAAATGTAATTAATTATGATTACAATAATTAATTCACAAAAGAAGATAGGGAACACAAAGACATACACACTGTTACAAGCAGTGGAAGGAAAAAAAGGAGACATACATATAGGAAATCATTCAGCCTAATCCTTAAACACATCGCTGTTTATTGATTGTACATTGATTGATTCAGTTACATTGATAGTAAGGAAGTTGGTAAACTGAAAGCAAATGCATATTGGTTATTCAAAAAAGTAAATTTGGAAAAACATTGGCTTCCCAACATGTAAAACTGGACTTCTTTGTCCCCTCACTCCTGTTTTTGATAAATCCATAATTCTTCATACATTGATAAAATTTTTAAAAAGGTATACTTTCTTTTAAAAGTATTCTTTTAAACCAAAATGGGATCTATCATGAGACAAAACTGATCATATGAATAAGTGTATTGATGCTTAGTTTACACTTCCAATTAAATGAAGTTGTTTGCAAACTTTCTTAAACATTTTCTGGAATGTCTCAGTAAATTAAAAGAAAAATGATAAATGAGAATCATTAAATAATCTTTAAGACCATTATCAATGAATCAGTTTTTATATTGCATTTGGATATTGCAATTGTTTATTTCAGATTTCTTGGAAGTAACTAATGCCCACCTTTGCAATACTCTTTTGTGTATGAAAAATACAGATATGGCATCATCCAAACACAGAAAATATTGATAGTAATATGGAATTTTATCCAATACATTTTGAAACAATTGTAAAAATAATATTGTTTAACTGAAGATCAGAAGCCAATTCTAATTTTAGGCAATTCAAAAGCCACTTACCATAATTCAGATTTTGGCAAAAGCTGATCTGAAGTATTAATACCTCTAGCTGATCATAACTTCCATAACTATAATTTTCCAACTGCGATCTTTCAGGAATACAAGTTAATCTTGGGAATAAGGATCAAAAATACATTTCTGTCCCAAATTCATTTATTTAAATTTGGGTGCTCCCCAACTTCAAATCAACTCAATTGTAAATAGTTAAAAACACTGCACAAAGTAAGTACCATAAATAAGTTGTGTTATAGCCCCTGAGCCCCGGGTGGCCCCGGTGGCTCAGTGGTTAAGATGCTGAGCTTGTTGATCAAAAAGGTCGGCAGTTCAAATCCCTAGCGCTGCATAATGGACTGAGCTCCCGTTACTTGTCCCAGCTTCTTCCAATCTTTGAAAGCATGTAAAAATGCAAGTAGAAAAATAGGGATCATCCTTGTTGGGAAGGTAATGGCATTCCATGCACCTTCGGTGTTTACTCATGCTGGCCACAGGACCACAGAGACGTCTTTGGACAGCACTGGCTCTTTGGCTTTGTAACGGAGATGAGAACCGCCCCCTAGAGTCAGGAATGACTAGCACATATGTGTGAGGGGAAACTTTACCTTTACTTATAGCCCCTCTATACCATGGGTGTCAAACATCACATGATGTATCACAATGTTTTTCCCCTTCGCGGAGCTGGGGTGGGTGTGACCAGTGTGTGATGCATCCGGCCCCCAAGCCACCAGTTTGACACCCCTGTTCTGTATATAATCATTGAGAAAAAACATGTTCAAGAAGGGATTCCATCCAACCTGGAAAACTGCCAGGTCTTTAAAGCTCTCTGGAAAATCATCAAAGTGAGAACACCATCAAAAATGTTTGTGTGCACCAAATGTACCTTCCAGCCTTTAATATAAGAATGATTGGTGAATAGAGAGGGCGAAGTAGAGATAAACTGTCCCATAATGTTGAAGAAGTCACACAATAATTTCATAATTATGACCATAGTGTATGTTTCTTTTAATTTAATCATTTACATTTCATAGCAAAGTCAACATTGTATATTCCCCTTGATAATGAGAAATAAATCGGTTATTATATCATGGCTGCAGAATAGGTTTTAAAAATCTAGAAGATTGACCTTTTTGTAAAAAAATGCCACCATTTAATATATTCTCAATCAATTTTAAAAAATTAGGAATACTTTTACATAGAAGTAATATTCATTTTTGTATTATATTTTTCCATAGAATTTATAGCTATTTATATATGATCAAAAATGTGTTTATATCCACTAATAAATAAACTATAATAAACTTATAGCAATATTAGAGTCTCTAAGAAGGATATGGAACTTCAGTTAATTGTAATCTGACAAATTATCAAACTGTAAATTTTGGTGTAGAAAAGTAGGTAGTTGTAAATAAGACGTAGTAAGATATAATACAGTACAACATATTTGAATTATTTTGTATTCAATGCAAATACTGTTGTACTGAATATTTCCTGTGTTTGAAAACAGGCCAGTTGTTTTAGCATTACAAATCAGAAGATAAAGGAGATATTTTACAAATTATGAAGTATCCTGCTAGAGGAACAAATAATACCATTTTAATACCCCTGGCAAAGGAAATAGAATATAATGTAATAATTCAATTAAAGTAAGAGGAGAATGCATACTTAGGCAAGATTTATTTCAAAAGTTGCCACTGCACCATATCAAAGGCCTTCTCTACATCCAACGATGCAGAACATCATCACTGGTTTCAATAGTTTTGCATGTGTTCTCAGAATGTAGTCTAAATATACTTATATGCATGCAAAAAGGCACTTATTGACCCCAATCCATATTGTTCACTGTTTTTCAACAGGAGGGCTAATTGCACAAGTTTTCATTAGATAAAATACGATGACAACAGCCATTCCGCTGATATCAGATTATTTGTCAGGACATGGGTGTAAGTGGGTCTGGGAAACAGTGGGGACTGATAGTCTGTAGAGATTCTCAGTCATCCAGGTCATGATTTTTCAGGAGGCAACTGTGGACTTCTTGTTTTTTTTCTTTTGAAGACTTTTTGCTTCTCATCCAAGAAGCTTCTTCAGCTCTGACAGGATAGTGGGGAATAGAAGGATTTATACTCCTTGCAGACAGCTGGTCATTTGCATCTTTTTAGGGTCATTGAAGCACTTGGAGTTTTATCTGTGTCCCCAGGGTCACCTGAGTAGTGCTCCTGATTCCTGTAGTCTGCAATTTTTTTCCTCGGGAAATCCATTCCTATTCCCACACCATTCAAAGGGTGTTCATCCCAACCTGTATAGCTAAAAGTCTTTTAGATCCTTCCATTGCACACTGTCCTGTCAGAGCTGAAGAAGCTTCTTGGATGAGAAGCAAAGTGTCTTCAAAAGAAAAAAAACAAGAAAGTCCAGTTGCCTCCTGAAGAAGCACCTTCGGGACAGTAGGGACTGATCCAACTTTCAATAGAAGAGAATATCTGTAGCTCTGATATAAACTATGGAATTCTAGGTGCTCTTTGCAGTTTGCTCTTTGTAGTTTGATTGCAGAAGTTCCTAGCTAGGTAACATCATCTGTACGAGTGACACTACTTTCTTTTCCATTTAGAAGGATCACAAAATGCAGGACAAGGAGTTTTGCCGAAGCCGGATTCCTCGCCTGGTACTTCGACCTCATCTCTCCCAGCAACATTTCCAATACCAAAAGGTGTCTCCAGCATCCGAATCCCCCTTTTCTGAAGAGGAAAGCAAAGAATTCAACCCTTTAAGCTCATCTGGAGGGTCTGCCAGGACAATCAGCAGCAACAGTTTTTGCTCAGGTATTAAGGAAAGAATGTACATCAGTTAGGACAATATGGCTGTTTTTATAGTATCATTATTGAATGGTATGCATATGTTAAAAGTAAGCAAGGGTGGGGATGGGGGTGGTAAAGCTGTCCTACCTACCAGGGAGTGGTGGGTTCCGGATTCCGTTGCATCCGGTAGGGTGGAACAGGGCCCAGTGGCCACCACATGAATGTACGCAGCACGTGAACACGCGCAGCGCACACATGCATCCTTACCTCCCGTGATGCTCCATGATGCCTCCGCGATTCTCCAGCTGCTTGGCGGGGCATCGCACAGGTGCCATATGCTCTGTGCGGGTGCGTGGAAGCGCCGAAGAGCTCAAATACAGGTAAGGACGGTGGGCGGGTGGGCCCTCCAGAGCACCATACTGGAACTGTACCCAGTACTCCCAGGGAGTACCACCTGCAACCCACCACTGCCCTGACACCTGCCTCGTCTTGCAGGCCCACTTCTTCTGTGGCTGCTTGCCTGCATGCATTTCCCTGGCCTCCAATCCAGAGCTCTGTTATCGGCTGCATAAGGATTTCCAGAAGCTGACTGCAAAATGGAGGCTGGAGGTGATACACGCAAGCAGCAGAAAGCGGCCGGAGAAGAAGTGGCCCAGCAGTGGGGCTGTTGGTACAGCCACCGGGAGGTGAGTCAGTAATTAGACATCTCCCCCCCCCCAAAAAAAAATTCTGGCTTTTGGAAGTGTAAGCAAGTGCTATCAATGTTGCTAGGTTGAGTGTGGCCTGTATGAAACATCAATTTCATAGAAGAGAAAACTGGCCCAACTATTTATCATATCAAGTCATTTGTCTTGGAATCTGGATACATGCCACAAGTTAAGAGATGCAGGCCAACAACTTTGAATCCAGCCATTTGGCCACAAAAAATTATTTCACAGAACGGCAGATTTGGAAAGAGGTTGCGCAAAATCTTGATTTGAACCCATGTATACTTGGGTTAGGAAAAAGGGAAAAACTTTTCCCTTTTTCCTAACCCAACTGTCTCCGCTGCTGCTTCTCATTCCATTGGGTCAACTTCTTCCTTGTCTTCATAATAATAAATAGTAAACCATCTCTTTGAAAGCACATGTCTTTCTCTCATTCGTGTATCCTTCCCTAAACACATACTAGTGATGCCTCTCTGATAAGGTAAAGGTAAAGTTTCCCCCACACACGTGTGCTAGTCAATTCTGGCTCTAGGGACGCTGTTCATCTCCGTTTCTAAGCCAAAGAGCCAGCGCAGTCTGAAGACATCTCTGTGGTCATGTGGCTGGCATGACTAAATGTCAAAGACGCATAGAGCACTATTATCTTTCCACCAAAGGTGGTCCCTATTTTTCCACTTGGATTTTTTTACATGCTTTCGAACTGCTAGGTTGGCGGAAGCTCGGACAAGTAACGGAAGCTCACCCCGTTACTCAGTGCTAGAGATTTGAACTGCCAACCTTCTGGTCAACAAGCTCAGCATCTTAACCACTGAGCTACCATGTCCCCTTAGGTGTCACCTCTCTGATACCCATACTCAAACATGCATACGTGGTTTAGGAAAAAGGGAAAAACCTTTCCCTTTTTCCTAACCCAAGACTCTCCGCTGCTTCTTCTCATTTCGTTGGGTCAACTTCTTCCTTGTCTTCACACTTTTATAGGATCCTCTCCTGCTTTCTTTGAGATTCCTCCTAACCAAATGGTGACAATGGAGTCTATTTTTCTCTTTTCCCCGATAAGAAATGGTCCAAATATTAATTTGCGCACCCATTTTTTTTCTTAGTGAAATGAGAAAGGTCCATGGCTTCATACTTACCGTATTGCCTTCTCCCCAAAATAGAAAACTGTAAAGGATTTGGTGATCGTGAATAGACTAGCCTTAACCAACCAATTCTAGATATATGAAAGGGGTTATTAATTGAGAATCCTACGAATTGAAGGCCACAAGGTCAGCCATGAAGGATCAAGGTCACACATTAGTTTCAGTTCAGAAAGATTTGTTCCTCAATCTTGTACACAAGAATCTAGTCAACTAATGAGCAGTTCTTAATTGGTGCCAGATAAAGGTCAATGATATTCAAGAGAAGTTGGATTTGGGCCATTTGTGGTAACATAGGTATTCTAGGCTGATGACTCACTTAACTCCTCCCTAGTTCTGCCTGCTTTTCTCCTACACATACCAACTATAGTAGAGTCTTTTTAAAACTCTGGAAGGCCTGGGAAGGAATGTCCCTATATGGGTACATATGCAAAGGGGCTTTGATGATATAATTGCATCCACCATATTGGTATTTAAGCCCCCACCATCCACAGACACCGCTGCCTATGGGCAAAACATTTGCTTGTCTATACCTCCAAGTTTTTTTTTTCATTGCATTTTTGCCATTCCGTATCTTTTTCTACATGGTTTTTCACCCATTGGTGCTAATGGCCTACTTAATGAAATTGTGAATAAAAAACACACAAAATAATAATAACAGTAACAACAACAATAATAATAATAATAATGCCATGTTTTCCCCAAAATAAGACCCTTATTTTATTGTGTTTCTTTTGACCCCCGAAATAAGTGCTTGGCCTTATTTTCAGGGAGGTCTTATTATTTTTGGGGTGCCATCAAAACTACACGGCTATGGATGAAGCATGTAAAAGCATGTAAAAGTGATATCCACAAAAGTGATCTCCACCTCAAACCACCCCAACGAGGCTGTCGAAATGATGTCCCGGTGCTTGGAAGCTGTTCGGGTCTGGATGGGGGACAACAGACTCAGACTCAACCCCTCCAAGACTGAGTGGCTGTGGCTTCCGGCGCCCCGGTTCAACCAGTGGATTCCATCGCTGGCCATAGGGGGCAAACAACTGCCCCCCGTGGAACGGGCGCGCAATTTGGGCGTCCTCCTTGATGCCCGGCTGTCGATGGATGACCATGTGGCAGCCGTGGCAAGGGGGGCATTCCACCAGGTTCGCCTGGTGCGCCAATTGCGCCCCCTATTGGATCGGGATGCCTTACGCACGGTCACTCACGCGCTGGTGACGTCTCGCCTGGACTACTGCAACGCTCTCTACATGGGGCTCCCCTTGAGATGCACCCGAAGACTACAGCTAGTTCAGAATGCGGCCGCGCGGGCCATCATGGGAGGGACAATATACTCCCATATAACACCACTCCTGCGCGAGCTGCACTGGCTGCCTGTGGTTTTTCGGGTGCGTTTCAAGGTGTTGGTTACTATCTTCAAAGCGCTCCATGGCACAGGACCTAGTTACCTGCGGGATCGCATCTCACCTCATACATCCCTGCGACCAATCCGCTCTCACAGGGAGGGACTCCTCCAGGTGCCGTCCACGAAGCAGTGTCAACGGGCAGTGCCCAGGAGTAGAGCCTTCTCTGTGATGGGCCCAACCCTCTGGAATGACCTCCCCCCCGATATTAGAACTACCACCGACCTCTGCTCCTTCCGACAGAAGCTTAAGACCCACCTGTTCCAATTAGCTGGCTTAACTGACTTATAGTCCCATTCAACCTCCTGGCAAAGATCTTATTGGGTAGTTTTTAAGGGTATTTTAAGGGTATTTTTAATGTTTATTTGTATTTTAATTTAAATATTGTACAGTCCACATCCTACCTCCTCCGTTTAACTATTTGTTAACTATTTGTATATTAAGTATACCTATTGTGTATTTATTCTGTTTTAACATGACTGTACACCGCCCCGAGTCTTGTTTAGGAAAGGGTGCGGTTTATAAATTAAAGTTATTATTATTATTATTTATTATTATACCCATTGTCATCGGGGCACTTGGCACCATGTCCAAGAATTTTACAAGATACATCAACAAATTGCAGCTTCCTGCAATAACACCAGCGGAACTGCAAAAAACTGCACTACTCAGAACATCATACATTTTAAGAAGGTACTTGCTTGCTACCTAGGACGCTGGCAGCAACCCGTATCAACCATTAGCACCAGTCAATGGTATTTGTGATGCATTTTTGAATGTTCAGTTGACTGAGTTTCCTGTTTAATGAATAAAGTATATAATAATAAATATTTAAATGTTACTTTAACTGATTAATGTTACCACCTTGGATAAAAAGCACTGCTCTGTCCAACAATTTCAAATATTGAACTATCAATGCCATAAAAACTATTTATACAGTCACTTGGGGCCATTGTTCCATTCTTTGCCAATTAAAGTTATGGAGAATGTTGGTTTGGTGAATGATAACAATTGCTTGGTGTGTCAAAAACATGTTTCCCAAGGGGCACAGCTTGTTTATTGCTTTCTTCTTCCAAGTGCTGTTATGCTTCAGTACCTGCAGTAGAGCTAAAATCATTGTTGATGAGATGTTCCATTGGCTAAAATCATGTGTTTGCTATTTTGAGTTAGTAGACAATTATTTTAAAATCTGCCTGAAAAGGTGGCATAGCTCTTCCACAAATGTTGCTAGGGGTTTATGCATTGTCGACAGCTTCTTGATGCTCTTCGGTCACACTGTATAAAATATGTGGCTTGTTCAGCCTTCACCAGCTTAATAGATTGCAGATTGCCCTTCCTGGATGAGGGATAAAGGTTGCTGTCCAAGTGATCAGAAGGGCATCAGGATGGAAGGAATTACAAATTTCTGATTTTATAATCTTTTAATGCTATTTCACTTATTTAACTCATTAATATTGATGAGCCAACAGAAACAAATTCTAACCCATGTGTGAGTCAATGATCAAATATGTCAGTATAGTTGATTCTGGTAGCTGTAGTGTGCAAATGAGAGAATAGAATAGAATAGAGTTGGAAGGGACCTTGGAGGTCTTCTACTCCAACCCCATGCTTGGGCAGGAAACCCTACACCACTTCAGACAAATGGTTATCCAACATCTTCTTAAAAACTTCCAGTGTTGGACAATTCACAACTTCTGGAGACAAGTTGTTATTTGTTTTAACTGCCAGGAAATTTCTCCTTAGTTCTAAGTTGCTTGGAACACTGCTATCATGTCTCCCCTGGTCATTCTTTTCATTAAACTAGACATACCCAATTCCTGCAACCATTCTTCATATATTTTAGCCTCCAGTCCCCTAATCATCTTTGTTGCTCTTCTCTGCACTCTTTCTAGAGTCTCCTCTAGAATATCCTTCTCTTCTTTGTAGATGGTTGGAAGGGTACTGCTGTGGATTCAGTTTCTGAAAGGTGCTTTAGAACACGATCATAATACCTGTCAGTACCATATTTAAAAATGTATAACTATGGAAGGTACCCTTGTGATCCTGCAGAAAGGACAACTGCGTGGCAAATAGATGTTTGTTTGCATCCCTGGGTCTTCAAAGCTCATTTTGGAGATTAGAATCAAATTTCTACAGCTTTAAAGCTTAGTCAAGGATGGAGAATGAATGGTTCCCTGGCTAGTATTGACTGTCCAACTTCCAGCAAACCTAACCAACATGTTAGAAACAGGAAGAATGAGTTTATATTTCGCTGACATCAAGAGCACTACAGGTTGTCCAGTGCTGGATTAGTGGATTAGAACTGGAGAATGTCTAGTTCAATCCAACTTCACCATGACGTTTACTGGAAGAATTTCAGTCTCACCTGCCTTACATGGTTGCTATGAGGATTAATTTGGAGACGAGAGCATTATGTGATATCTTGAGATATTTAAGGATGAACAGAAAGATATAGCATACACAATATGGCAAAAGGCATTTTTCTACAATAGCAACATAGCAAGATGTACTGGCTCTATACAAGTAAGATTTGAAAGGTCTTGCGAAAGGAGAAGATGTGACAAAGCAGAAGTCACTCTTTAATTACGTATGTTGCATGTAGTTTTCTGTCCCTTTAATTACAGCGGCTTCTACCAAAGAATGTAAGAGTGAATAAAAATGATGGAAATTCCAAACAAGTCCCGACGGGAATTCTTCAGAAAGAGCAATGGCTACTAAATAATTCCTGGTAGTGGAAATGTGTACTAGATTGGACCTAGCAAAACATTGCATCTCCTAGTACAAAGGTGCTTAAAGAAAATGCTTAACTTCCAAAGGTGATATTCAGCAGGTTCTGACCAGTTATGGAGAACTGGTAGCAAAACGTTTGAGTAGTTCGGAGAATCAGTAAATACCACCTCTGACTGGCTCCGCCCCCTGTGCCTCCTGTGTCCCAGCAGATCAGGAGGAAATGGGGATTGTGCATTATCCTTCACTTGGAGTGGGGAGAGAATGGAGATTTTACAGTATCCTTCCCCTGCCACACCCACCAATTTCAATTTTCAATTTTATTTGATTTCTAGACCGCCCCCTCTCCCCGAAGGGACTCGGGGCGGTGTACAGGTACCACATTAAAAAACCATATACATAATAAATACCTTTAAAATCAAATTAAACCTTAAACCCTGTACCAATTGATAAAAATTAAAACTCGGCCTAAAACCAACCCATAGACTTTAAAAATGCAGACTTGAGGTGGGTAAGCTGGGATTAGGCCAGGCCGGCTAAATTGAACAGGTGGGTTTTAAGCTTCTTACGGAAGGAGCGGAGGTCTGTAGTTGTTCTGATATCAGGGGGAAGGTCATTCCAGAGGGTCGGGCCCATCACAGAGAAGTCCCTTCCCCTGGGCGTCGCCCGCTGGCACAGCCTAGTGGACGGCACCCGGAGAAGTCCCTCTCTGTGTGAATGCCTACCAAGCCAAGCCACATCCACAGAACCAGTAGTAAAAATTTTTGAATCCCACTACCTTTACCTTCTCAAAGAATTCATCCGAGGCCTGGGTGACTGTTTAGTCTTCTGAATTGATGCAAACCAGTTGAGATCAAATGAGTCTAAATAAATTCAAACCGATCTGGATGCTTTCCACATACAGTATGTTTTAAAGATCATAATTAATATGAATCAAAACTGGTCCAATCAGAGATATGTTCTGAACTAATTTGGACATTCATTTTTTTCAAATCAACATGAACATTCTAATTTAATCAAATGCCATTAATATGATTCTGTGATAGCAACCTATTTTTCAGTACTCCAATATAGAAAATATATTACAAGTAATGTTTTTTTTTAGTATTCCATGAAATTCAAACTAGGATAGCACTATTTGACTTTGAATAATATAGACTATTGTGTATCACTATAAAATTGCAACAGAAAAGCATACTTGATGAATATGAACGAGGTCCACATGCATAAACATAACATGATAAATCTTGCAAAATGGCTTCAAATGAAAGGTACACATAAACTAAAATTAAGATTACTTAAAACATACCCAATTATATGGACAGATGTGCTGTAAGAATATGAGAAAATAATGCCACCCCCCCCAGTCTAGATAATTGCTTCAGATGGAAATGTGTCTGTGACAGAATGCAAATTGTTTGCTTATACTTTGAAATTTGCTAGCTAATTATCACATTATGATGCTTTCAGCCACTGAACCAAATAGTTACCCCTGGCCGGCAATCAATCTAGATTAACTCATCACAGTTCTAGAATAAAAGAAATATTTTCAATTGCTGAGCAATGTTATAAGCTGCCTTCGTGTCTTGCTGAATATAGGGCTGCATTGTCCTAGGTATTTGTGTAATAGAGGGAAGTAGTTCTAAATTTTAATAGAAGAACGGTCTGAGCTGGAGGGCAAAATTAAATGCGTCATCAATTTGGAACATTTTACGCTCCCACAAGAGACCTAAGACTAGCTCCCTCCCTCATGAATTCTATTGCCCCCTATCTAGTGCTAATTTCGCTTTGACTGGTAGTTACCAGATTTTTATGTATGGATAGCAATAATAAACTCTTCTGGGCTTTGAATTAAATGAATCCCCCTGGTTATTTATGCCTGACAATTTTAGCATCACATGTTGTTGTCTCATCTGTATCTCATGCCATTTCAGTTCTAGTCCTGAGGATATGGCTTCAGGCAATGCTTTTTGGAGGAAGTAACATTGCTGAATTATGTAACAGAATGTTTGCTTGACTTGCTTTTCATATCTATTCTTTGGCAGGTGACCTCATAAGTAACTGTGGCTATACAGGAACAAAAATGATAAAAATAAGATTGGCTTGCAAAATGTTGGTCATGACGATGTTTAGAGGTAGTATTTAGCATTTTGAATAAAGTCCTCCATCTATCCCCAATCTGTTAACCACTAAAGCAAAGGTCTCCAAACTTGGGAACTTTAAGACTTGTGGACGTTAACTCCCGGAATTCCCCAGCCAGCATCTGGCTGGGGAATTCCGGGAGTTGACGTCCACATGTCTTAAAGTTCCCAAGTTTGGAGACCCCTGCATTAAGGTACTGGAATGACAATCTCCAGAACGCCCAGCCATCACTATGTTGACTGGCAGCTCTGATACTTGTAGACCGAACCATTTACGTAGTATCAAGAGGGATCTGCAACTGATGTCTGAGATTGCAGGGAGGCTGGAAAAAGAATGCAAGCACATAGTAATCAAAATCAAGACATAGCAGCAGGTGAATTAACTCAGGGATGCCCAATCTCTAGGCCACAGCCCACTAGTGGGTTCTGAGTGGTTTGTGAGTTGTTCGCCTCAGAAACTGTGAGCGAGCAGATCAGGGGTGTGTTCCTACCGGTTTAGAAGTAGTATTTAGCATTTTGAATAAAGTCCTCCATGCTTCGTGCCCCACATGCTTCGTGCATGCGCCTAACGCATCTGACGCTCGCGTGCACCGCTTACAGGAAAATCACCTTCCGCAGGAGGAAAAGAACTGGGGGGGGACGGCAATCCACCCTGGCGCACCCATCAGCTGGGCTCCAGAAAAGGGAATATAGGTGAGTGAGTGGGCGGGCCCAGGAGTGAGCGGGCGGGCCCAGGAGTGAGCGGGCGGGCCCAGCTGAAACTTGGAGCGAAATGGTTTGCTCCCAACTGATAGTCGGAGCTACCGGTTGGCCCAAAAAGTATGAACTGGTAGAATCCCAACCCTGGAGTAGATGCCTATGTGCCATAAGGGGGGGGGAGTGCAGGGCGGGAGTGTGTGGGCGTGCCGCACCCATAATGCAAAGCGCCCCCCCCAGTGCGCATGCGCACATGAGAGACGGTTTCCCCTCCATTTTTGCATGCTTTTTTCACCCTCCCCAGGCTCTAGAGGCTTTATAGGAGCCAGGGGGGGCGAAAACAGCCTTTCCCACCCCCCTGGAGGCTCTCCGGAGGCTTCAGGGACCTTCAGGAGGCTTCCCTGAAGCCTCCATAGGGCAAAAAATGACCCTACGAGCAAACCGGAAGTCACTTCTGATTTGCTCGTAGGGTCGGTTTAAGCCCTCTGGAGTCATCAGGGAAGCCTCCTGAAGGTCCCTGAAGCCTCCGGAGGGCTTAAACCGATCCTACGAACAAACCGGAAGTCCATTCCCGAACTTCCGGTTTGCCCATAGGGCTGTTTTTTTGCATTCCGGAGGCTTCAGGGAAGCTCCTGAAGCCTCCGGGAGGGAGGCTCTTTTTCCCCTCCCCAGGCTCCTATAAAGCATCTGGAGCCTGGGGAGGGCAAGAAATGGCTTTAAAAAAGGGTGAACTCAGCTGGCCAGCGCACGCATGCACGCTGGTCAGCTGACAGGGCAATGCCTCGCGTTCCCTGACAAATGGCTCCACGTTCGCCATCCCAGCTGTAAGTTGACTGATTGTGTACAGACTAACAACCACAATTGAGTCCAAACTTTATGTTGCTAAGGAGACTGGAGTTAAGTGAGTTTTGTCCCATTTTATGATCTTTCTTGCCACATTTGTTAAGTGAAGCACTGCAGATGTTAAGTTATAGCACAGTTGCTAATTGAATCCACCTTCCCCAATGACTTTACTTGTCAGAAGGTTGCAAAATGTGACCTTCTGACCCTGGGACACTGCCACCGTCATAAATATGAGTCAGTTGCCAAGTGTCTGAACTTCGATCATGTGACCATGGAGATGCTGCAATGGTTTTAAGTGTGAAAAATGGTCATAAGTCATGCTTTCTCAGTGCCATTGTAACTTTGGTCACTAAACAAACTTTTATAAGGCAAGGACTGCAAGTAATGCATAAACCGCAACTTGATCCAGGTGGATAAAAATCTTGGAAGAAGCACTTCAAAACACTCTCTATCTTAATTAACTTATCATAACTAAAGTTGACAAAATCTTCTTACAGTATCCAAGTTACTGGACTAGATGAGCGTTGAGGGCTATGGACATAGTTCTGATATTCTTGATCTTGCCAAGCTAGGTGAGGAATGTGTACAAGATTACATGAGGAATGTGTACAAGATTGCAATTAGAATTTGGACTTTTCTGTCTAGATGAAGACTCTAAATAGGCATTGGGGTAAGCAGGGGTGTCAAACCCAAGCCCCAGGCGCTGGTTCTGGCCTGTGGGATGTTTAGATCTTGTCCACAGAACCACCCTGGAAAAAGCAAAGGCCCAGCCCGCAGTGCCTCTGCCGGGGAAAACGGAGCCCAGGAGGACCATGTGCAGCCCTCCTGAACTCCTTTTTCATCAGTGGAGGATTGCAGTAGGCCACTGCAGCTGTAAACAGAGCACCCAAGGGCCCTGTGCAGCCTTTCCAAGTTCCACTTTCACTGGCAGAAGGTTGCAGGAAGCCATCACAGCCAAAAACGGAGCTCGGGAGCCCGTTTTCGCTGGCAGAGTGCTCAGGCCACCACAGGCTCCCCCAACATGAGTGACGTCGAGCTGGCCATGCCCACCATGGCCATGCCCAGCCCAGCCTCCCAAGGTCAAACACAACCCTGATGCAGCCCTCAATGAAATCGAGTTTGACACCCCTGGAGTAAAGGATGCTTCACTACACCCAGAATTGGTATGTGCTGCAGAAGAGTTGACATCCTGGTTTAATCTGGTTTTAGGTGGCTTCTGTTCTCCAAATAATGCTCTGATCACACAATGTGTCCACACTTGAAACTTGATGCCAACTTTCTTGGCAGCATTGCTAAGTCTCAGCTGTGCTGCTAAAGAGGTGTTGGTAGAAGGAACTATGCTAGGATATACTTGTTCAGGGTGGGAGAAAATTGCAATTTTGCCAATTCTCATTGCGTGTGAATGCCATTAACTAGATTTCACTAAAAACAAATGAACAGACCCTTCCCAGCTGGGTATAAACATTCTGAAAAACTGAATAAATAGGAATTAGATACTCTTCTCTACCTCCTCTGCCCCTTTTCCACCCTTAGGTTTGGATTTCAGCTGCAGGATTCATATGTCATGCTGAGAAAAAACATTCACCAGAAACATTCAGCTGGCTCGTTCACTTCAAATTATTTTACAGTATTAGCTCTGTTTTAATCCTAAATTGTGCAGCCACTTTGGAACCATTTTTCCTGCAGATTGAGGCATATTGACTACCTGAGCTTTAAGGTAGCTGTTCCGAATAGATGAAATAAAAAGGAAGTTCTGCCCATTTTGGAAAAGTTAAGCCCTTCAATTTAAGGAATCCAGAATGAGAAAGCAAGACACTAAAGGAAATGTATTTAAATGTTCCAGCAGTATAATATTGTGTATCGGATCCCTAAACCTATTATTAACCTATCCCAGTAGATATTTCTAATAAGATACACAATATATTGTTTGTTATGCTGCGTTCACTGTCTTGCAGATTAGTAATTTAATTTTAGCGAAGTAGCTGCACCTCAAAAATGGCACACAACCTGATGCCTAGTGAATACACAAGATCCGCTTAATTGCAAAGAACGGGTTAATATGCACACATGCATTTGCTAGACAGAGGTAATCCTTGTTTAGGATTAACTCATACCTCAATCATTCATCGTTCCAGTGGTGATGAAAAAGTAACTTTGCCATCAGTCCTCACATTTACAACTTTCACAAGTCTGTAAAGCAGGGATATCAAACTCAAGGCCTGTGGCCCGGATTTGGCCCGTGGGGTGCTTAGATCTGGCCCACAGGGCTGCACTGGAAACAGCAAAGGACAGAAGTTGGGACAAGTAATGGGAACTCACTCCGTTACATGGCGCTAGAGATTCAAACCACTTAACACAGTTCATGGAGGGGGTGCGGCCCTCCTGGGCTCCGTTTTCACTGGCAGAGTGTTGCAGGAGGCATTTGTAGATGAAAACGGAGTCTGAGAGGGCCATGCACCCCCCATGAGCTGTGTTCAGTGGTTTGAATCCCTAGCACCGCGTAACGGAGTGAGTTCCCGTTACTTGTCCCAGCTTCTGCCAACCTAGCAGTTCGAAGGCACGTAAACATGCAAATAGAAAAATAGGGACCACTTTTGGTGGGAAGGTAACAGCATTTTGTGCACCCTTGGCGTTTAGTCATGTCGACCACATGACCACAGAGATGTCTTCAGACAGCGCTGGTTCTTTGGTTTTGTAGTGGAGATGAGCACTGCCCCCTGGAGCCAGGAACAATTAGCACATATGTGGAAGGGGGACCTTTACCTATGTTTGTACCGCCACAGAAGAACTCTGGGCATGGCAGCTCTGCAAATCAAATCAATCAAGTAATTGGTGAAGCTGCTATTCGGAAGAAAGCCATTTCAGGAATGTCATCTCATCTTATCGTGTCATCTAAATATTGACATTTTTAAAAAAGTAAAGTTTTTAAGGGGTGAATTTATTTCCTGTATACCTCATTGTTCTGAACCTACAGCACAAACATATGTTTCTAGTAAAAAGTCATTGATAAGAATGTGCCACCGGGCTAAGATTTTTGGGAAGGGTTAAAGTTGTTAATTTAGCAGGTTTCCCAGTGAATATTCTAGAGGTAGACTGGACATAAGCCTCTGTATGTCGCCTGCATGACTGATTTTTTTTGTAGCATGAGCTCTTCTGATAAGTGATTATCCCTCATGTGTGCGTACTTGGGAAGCCAAGTCAGTGACCTTGACTTCTGTCTTCATCTGTTTCGCTCATCAATCATCTTATAGGTTATGTATCCTTCCTGCCCCCATCACCTGTTTTCTTTTCTACACATAGGAATCAAGGCAGAGCTTTGAAAACAGGACCCAGCCCAAATGCTAAAGCAGCGCAAAGTAAATTCCTTTAAGCCGAATCACTGTTGTGTAATGAGAATTTTTAATCAAGGCACACTTTCAGTTTACTTAGGAACAGTGGTGGGATTCATCTTTATCTTACCTACTGGTTGGCGAATGTGAGCACACCCAAACCGCTTTCTGTGCATGTGCAGTGCTTGCGCATTAAGTCGAGGCAGGTGGGCCCACAGCCTCTGCTACCGGTTTCCCCGAGCTGGAGAGAACCGGCTGAATACCACTTTGGGAACAACCGTAAGGGACTGGTAGCTTATTTCATTCCATTCTTAAAATCTTCTTCAAGGGAATGGTTTTATCTTGTCACCAGGAAATAGGAAAAAGCAATAATAATTTATCTTTACAATTGAATGGTGGAGAGCACTTCACTAGATGTAGCTGCTGGCCACCTGACATGAAGCAAAGCTAGGGACAGGGCTGAAATCCAGCAGGCTCTGACAGGTTCTGGAGAACCGGTAGCAGACATTTTGAGTAGTTCGGAGAACCGGTAGCAGAAATTTTGAGTAGTTTGGAGAACCGGCAAATGCCACCACTGGCTGGCCTCAGAGTGGGGTGGGAATGGAGATTTTGCAGTATCCTTCTCCTGCCACGCCCACCAAGCCACACCATGCCCACCACAGAACCGGTAGTAAAAACAATTGAATTTCTCCCACTGACTAGGGAGCCTAACTATGCCTGCTAATATTTTTATCAAGCAGAGTGAAAACCTCTGTCAAATATTTATCGATGCATAAAAAACTTAGGCCTTTTTCTATCAAGAGCAATCTCTTGCAGCTCAACCCACCTCAAAGAGTTGTTATGGGGAAAACAGGAGAAAGATTCACTGGTTCGACTTACTTATAAAAAAAAAAAAAAAGATGGGTTTTAAAAGTTCTAACCTGAAATCTGCAACCCTCATTTCTATGTGTTTTTTCTTCTTCTTAGAAAACCCTGATCTTTATTTAAAATAGGCACGGCTGACTTGCCATGATAGAATCTATCAAAAAGCAGTAGGGAAAAAAAAACCCAAATAGGATAATTAGTAAGTTAAAACTCATAACAATAATTGTTGTAATGCTGATAGAGAGGTACTAGGGCAGCGATGGCAAACCTTTTTTGGCTCGCGTGCCACAAGTGGGGGGAGCACAGGGGGGTCGTGTGCGGGTGTGCCGCACCCATAATGCAATGCGCGACCCCCGAGTGCACATGCGTGCGCAACATGCGACCCCCCCATTTTTACATGCTTTTTTCGCCCTCCCCAGGCTCCAGAGGCTTTATAGGAGCCTTGGGAGGGCGAAAAGAGCTCCCCCCCCCCCCCCTGGAGGTCCTCCGGAGGCTTCAGGGACCATCCGGAGGCTTCCCTGAAGCCTTCGGAGTGCTCAAAAGGATCCTCCGAGCAAACTGGAAATGACTTCCGGTTTGCTCGGAGGGTCGTTTTAAGCACTCCGAAAGCGTCAGGGAAGCCCCTGAAGCCTTCAGAACGCTTAAAACAACCCTCCGAGCAAACCGGACCTCCCGGTTTGCTCGGAGGGTGGTTTTAAGCATTCCGAAGGCTTCAGGGAAGCCTCAGGACGGTCCCTGAAGCCTCCGGATGCCCTCTGGGAAGGCGGGGGAGGCTCTTTTCGCCCTCCCCAGGCTCCTATAAAGCCTCTGGAGCCTCGGGAGGGAGAAAAATGGCTTTTAAAAAGGTGAACTCAGCTGGCCTGTACTAGGGGAAAAGGCTTTTGTGAAGCTGTGGGCTCAGATCTTGGGGGATGGTCATCAGAAAACAAAGAAAAAATAGAGAAGGTCCATTCAAGGTTGTTGATCAGAGGGAGTCCATCCCAAAGCTTAGGTACCACAACATAGAAATCGCTCCTTTGGAGGGGGGAAAAACAACATTTGTACTGTCCTTTTTCTATTTCCTTTAACAACTGCATGAGGAGAACAATGAAACCAAATATTGCATCCTGCTCAATCAGATTCATGAACACCAACTGGCAGGCAGAAAACATGACAAAAATTCTTTAATTTCACAACACATAGACAGATTTAACCCATAGTTTCAATTGGGAAAATGCGATAATCAGAGGTGGGTCCAGAAGGCACTACTGCTGGTTCGATCGGAGTTGGAGGTGAGCTGCGCACATGCGCAGTGCAATAAAAATTGTTCTGCACATCCGCAGAAGTGAAAAACATGATGGTGGTGCCTATGGCGCCATCCGGAGAACCAGTTCAGGGGCGTGGCAGGCCTGGGTCGCAGCCGGTTCCAGCGACCCAGGCTGCCAAACCACTACTGGTTCGGCCAAACCGGTCCGAACTGGTGGGAACCCACCACTGGTGACAATCCTACGGTAGATCAGGTCAAGTCTAAAAATGCCAGGGAATTTCTAGAAGCCTGGGATTCTGACAAATCAGCCATCAATAGACACAGAGACATTAACAACATCTATAGACTATGCAAAAGAGATAAGCAACCAGCCCAAAAGAGAAACTCTCCACCAGATATCAGCACTCAGTTCAGCATGGATTAATTCCAAAGTTAACTTCAGACCAACAATCAAGTAAACAATTCCCCAGTCAAGAAACTGCCAAAGACCCCAGCCAAAAATCTCGAAGACTGCCTCTACCCACACATAGGCAAGTCACCAGAATATAAACTGACAGCAAGCAGCACTCCTTACTACCATAGCCCTGATGATGTTACCTAGTTAGGGTAATGAAATGTCTGTAAGAAAACTAGCAAGCTCAGAGAGCACCAATGTCAACTTCATGTCAACCCAGAGCTACAGATATTCTCCTTTATTAATCTGAGATACACAAAGCTTCTGCCCCTGTGTACTTGAGGATGGTTTATTTATTTTTTATTTCAACAGGCTGATTTCCCTTGAACTCATCCTGCCTCAACCTGGGATTTGGCGACCTCTTTTGCCATTGTTGTTAAGTAAATCACTGCAATTGTTAGATGAATCACACAGTTGTAAATGAATCCAGTTTCCCCCATCGACTTTGTCAGAAGTTGGCTGGGGAGATTTCAGATGGCGATCACATGACCCTCGGGTGCTGCAGCTGTGTAAAATACATGCTGGTTGCCAAGTCCCCAAATTTTGATTTTGTGACCACGTGGATGCTGGTGAAAAGCATTTTAAGTGCGAGGACCTGTCATGTCACTTTTTTTCCCAGTGCTGTTGTAACTTCGAAGGGTTGCTAAACGCGATTGTGAGTCAAGAAATACCTGTGTGCATTTTACCACAACTTAGTTTGAGGATTAAGGATGTAGGAACTGATTTTCGGTAAACCTATCGGTAGACAAGACCTGGATTGCCTCTGTTATTATCTTGAAATCTTGACATCAGAGGAATGGGAGTGGAGAAGATAATAGCATGCCTTTAATTCCGTGAGAATTGAGGATGTGGAAGGGCTTGTTCTGCTAAGAGGTTAATTTAAGTGCTTTATGCCACAGCCACCAACCATGTTAGAGTAGATACTAGCTAGGAACTGTTTGTAACTGACGGCCTGGTGGGGGGAAAAAGGAGGAGGAAAAACATTCTGTGCTGTCCAAAATGATGTGCTGCCAAGTTGCACGAGCTGCGTGTTGGCAGATTTCTTTCTTCCTCTCTTGTAAAAAAAAGAAAAGAAAAGTATGCTATGATCCAGCAAATAAAACGGGGAAGCGGCAAGTGATCCTGTTAAAGTTCATGGCAATGCTGTCATCCCCCAGTTTTCTGCTTCCCTTTCCACTCTGATTTTCTGCAAAACTATGGTGTTACTCGGAAGGACAGAGTTATTTCTGGTTGCATTTCCTTTCAGTTCCTACTTGTGACCGAGGCTCTGACTTCACAATTTCGTCATTGTCATTTTGAAGCTTCTAGAGATAAGTCATTCTCCATTTTGAGATAGTGCATGTTTAGCAAGTTGGGGGCAAGTGGTAAGATCTGGCCGCTAACGTAGAGGCGTGGGAGAGAAAGTTTTCAAGAATCACTGGAGAGTCAACTCGTGGGGGCAGCCAACTGCTCATCATGATTTATTGGGCAGTCACTTAGGAAGGTGAAAGTGTGAAGGCGGTGTGGCAAGAGGGATGTAAGCGGGTCACAGGAGCTTTTGAATGGAGATCTTGGCGAATGATGGTAAGCTTTGCGTTGGGGTAAAGAACATTTTCATTTGTGCCAAAGGTCTTCGTGAAGCTAATAGATGCTGCTCAGTGTGTTGTAAGTTGGGATGGCTGATTTTAGATTTTATCTTGATCATAAACTCAGTAGCATTAAGGAAAGCATATTGTTTTCTGATGTTGTTATTCCCTTTTTTGTGTGTGTCTGATATGCAGTTTCCATTAATGATTGTCTTTATTATGGAGCTGTTCTAAGGCACACTGAAAATTATTTTTACAACTGCATGAGTATTCAAAAGGGCTTGCCTAATTGCTAAGTATAATCATGTGTAATTATTCATCTGTCATTATTGCTTTTTACTGCATGTCTTCTAGCAAACTTGTTTGAATGCTTAGCAGTCTCTGTATCTACCTGTCCAGTCCAACCATCTATGTATGAATGAATTTCAGTTCAGTCAATTTTCTTTCTTTTTAATGGTTTAATGGTCAGCATAAGTGTAGTCTTCATTTGACAGAGGGTTGAATTGAAGCTGAAGCCACATTTATTTCAGAACTTGGACTTCAAATGTCCAGTCCTTTACCAATACAAGAAATCTGCTACCCTCTCATTCTGCCAGGTGTTCATTTACCCTGCACTTAAAAAAATCCACAACTTTTGAAGAGTCTGCTGTTTGAGCAGCCTGTGGTTGATCAAAACTACATTATATTGATTTAGCTTCTAAACAGTTATGGAACAAAGATGGTCTTCTACTTCTTGGAGCACAAACAAATTTGCTCTTACAATTCAACAGATTTTTTTACACAGGGATTTTTGTGTGTTATGGATTGGGTAACTTCATTCTCACATCCGACCCTGGCCCACTAAAAAAATATTTTTATGCATAACTAAAGATAGTTCTTAAACGACAACCACAGGGAAATTCGGACACCAGAATTTTCATTGCCAAGCAAGGCAGTTGTTAAGTGAATCACCGGTTTTCAACTCATTTTGCTATGGTGGTTAAGAAAATCACTGCCGTTGTTAAGTGAATCACATGGTTGGTAAGTGGATCCAGCTTGTCCTGTTGACTTGGCTTGTTGGGAAGGTTGCAAATGGCGATCGCATGATCATGAATAGATGCCGGTTGCCAAGCATCCAAATTCTGATCATGTGACCACGGGGAATGCCGTGATGATTGTAAGTGTGAGGACCAGTTGTGAGTCACTTTTTTTCATTGCCATTGTAACTTTGAATGATGGCTAAACAAATGGTTGTAAGTTAAGGACTACCTATATAGGCCTGAATCCAATTCTATTAAAAAAAACTGATCATTTCTGCTGAAGTGTTTTTATAGAGGTAGCAGTAGTATTTTAAATTCTTAAATAGTGCAGAAAGTTACCACCCGCACCTAGAAGAATGAAATATTTAAGGAAATATTAAAAAGGCAGAATATTATATTTCCCTAAATGGAGAAACATGCTCTTGGAAAGCAGCCCCCAACTTTCTTAATAGCCTACAGCAGATCTCAGCACTTAGATAATCAGCACTTATGAATAGATAGGTCTATTCATAAACAAATACCCTCACCCAAGATCCAACAAAGGTAGGATTAGCTCTCAGCCACAGTAGGAATTGCCAAATGTCCCTTCATTGCATCAGCAGGTCCAAACTTCAACCAAACCTAGTTCAGACAACCTACAAAGCCAGCTATCACCCTTACAGAAGCCCTACAACACCCAATAGAATATATGTTCTTGCACAGGAACAGGAAGTTCAAGTGCAAAGCCCAAGAGAAGGTATAAATACCTCCCCTCTCAACTCCCTGTGGTCAGCTGTCCAGAACCACCCGGGTGGTTCTGCATCATGAATAAATGGACCCTCTTTCCAATCATCCTCCAGCCTCCATTTTGTCTCCAGTGCCTGGCTTGGAATTGAAACTGGATATTTCTTCCAATAAAGCTTATCACAATTTTGCATCATAAAATTGGGTTATGCAAAATAAGAACGAAGTCTAGCTTTCAGTCTCTGTGTTTAGGAACAGGGTTTCTATCTATATGTGCATGTATTTTAATATATTAATTAATTTGTGCATTTAAAGTTTGAAAAAATAATAAAAATACAGATATCCTGTGTACTTGCCAATCGATGTGATGCCATAAATAGAAATGTCAAATCAGTAGTATGTAAACTGAGTTCAAAACTCGACTCAGCTATCAAGCTCATTTAATAATTTTAATCCAATTAACATTATATTTGGGCTAACCTCCTTGAAAAACTTGCTGGAAGTTAAAAGAGGGGAAGGAAAATCATGGATCTAAAATATATTTGGAAGGTAGAGAAGTAAGGTTTATGTAAAATAAGCATGTGTTACTTTCTGTGTATGGATGCAGAATTGGAAATAATAATTATTGAAATGCAGAAGGTCTTAGTTTTAAGGGAAAGACTATGTAAGCAGACCCATGTATCCCTTCTGCCTGCTTAGTAGTAGCAGTACCAGAAGTGGTATTCAGCAGATTATGACCAGTTTTGGAGAACCGGTAGTGGAAATTTTGAGTAGAACCAGTAAATATCATCTCTGACCCCATCTATTCTCTGCCTCCCGACTCCCAGCTGATCAGGAGGGAATGAGGATTTTGCAATAACCTTGCCCTGGAGTGGGAGAGAATGGAGATTTTACAGTATCCTTCCCCTGCAAGCTACACTCACAGAACTGGTAATAAAAAAAATTGAATCCCACCACTGAGCAATACTGATGATTAAAAAATAATCTACAATATCACCAATATTGCCAACGAAACAACAGAATAAGCAGCATTTTCTAATATAGTTTAATAATATAAAACGTACTAGCACAAGCATAATCTAAGAGTATAGAAAATAAGGCAAAGGTTTTTCCAGTTTTATAAAGAGAAAGGAATTGAACTAAGGGTCTACCTAAGTATTAAAAGATGTGACTCAGATGTTTCAAGGCAGTATCAAATTTCAGAGAAAGCGAACTATGTAGGCAATCTCTCTGTACATTTTAAAAGCTACTATTTTCTTTGAATCACGGTGGTGCAGTGGTTAGAGCGTGGTACTACAGGCTACTTCTGCTGCTGGTTGACTGCAATTTGGCAGTTCAAATCTTACCAGGCTCAAGGTTGACTCAGCCTTCCATCTTTCTGAGGTCGGTAAACTGAGGACCCAGGTTGCTGGAGTTAATATGCTGTAAACCTCTTAGAGAGGGCTATAAAGCACTGTGAAGGGGTATATAAGTCTAAGTGTTATAGCTAAGGTGTATCTATTTTAAAACAATTGTGAAGCTGATAGTCCTTCATGCAGAAGGTATCTCCAATCAGAATAATCCGATAGTTGCTCAGTTAGACAAACTATGATGGTTTTGTTGAAACTTTTATTTTCTCCTAGAATCTGGAGAATGGTTAGGTGGAATGGAATTTCAGAATTGTCTTTGATGATATCCAGTTTTCTTTCACTTCAATAATATAATTAAGAGAAGGAGCAGTGTTCCAATATCTCAGGGGTTGCCACAAAGAAGAGGGAGTCAAACTATTCTCCAAGGCACCTGAGGGTAGAACAAGAAGCAATGGACGGAAACTAATCAAGGAGAGAAGCAACTTAGAATTAAGGAGAAATTTCCGGACAGTTAGAACAATTTATCAGTGGAACAACTTGCCTCCAGAAGTTGTGAATGCCCCAACACTGGAAGTCTTTAAGAAGATGTTGGTTAGCCATTTGTCTGAAACGGTATAGGGTTTCCTGCCTAGGCAGAGGGTTGGACTAGAAGACCTCCAAGGTCCCTACCAACTCTGCTATTGTATTAAATTGGTCCTCTCTTGATACTATTTCAATCTTTTGAAGCCATACAGAGATTCACAGGGAAATCCAGGCTTACTTTCTGTCCAGAAAAATAAATCATACCCAAAGATGACCTACCTACCCTTTCCTGCAATTGGCATTTTTTTAATGTACAGCAGTGTAACCTCTGTCTAAGTCACAGAATGACTTTGACCCGAGTGATCGACAGTGCTGGGAGTTTTGCAGCTGCTGTTTTGGTAATGGTGAAAATTTTGATCCTGCAGAAGACATAGTGATCAAATGCTCATCTGATACTAATGTCCAGGGAGGGAAAAATGTCCTCTGGCAGCGTGGAAGAGGGAACATGACTAGACAGACGTATGTTTTCTCCGTGAATTTTTGGAGAGGGAGAAAGAGGGTTATACACCAGCCTGGTATTCATTATATAGTTTGATAAAAATAACAAGACTGTGATGGGTAAAGAGGGATTGTATCCAACAGAACCTTGGATTGTCCGTAGCTTGAATTCAAAAGCCTGCTGAGTTATTGGTATATATAAAGGTCACTAATAACATGAGCCAAGTGAAGAATGATTTTCCGTGCCAAGATCGCTTTGTTCCTACGATAAGCAGCTTGATGTCCATGAAAGCTGCAGAGCTGAAGCAGTTTTAGTTACAATAGAAATCAGGGCTGGATCCAGGATCAAGAAGACCGATTAAAAGTTGCTTGGAGCCCTGTTTTATTTGGATGAAACCTTTCCTATATTGCTGCTGTCAGGTCTCCTTGTCACCATGATCTACGTTTTCCACAATGGCCTAGATGTGAGCTATTAAAATGGAAAGAAGGAAGGAAGGAAGGAAGGAAGGAAGGAAGGAAGGAAGGAAGGAAGGAAGGAAGGAAGGAAGGAAGGGATTATTTTGGGGAGTACTAGGTACTCCCACGTAACACCGCTCCTGCGCGAGCTGCACTGGCTGCCTGTGGTCTTTCGGGTCCGTTTCAAGGTGTTAATCACCATCTTTAAAGCACTCCATGGCTCAGGACCTAGGTACTTGTGGGATCGCATCCTACCACACACTTCCCTACGACCGATTCGCTCTCACAGGGAGGGGCTTCTCCGGGTGCCGTCCACTAAGCAGTGCCAACGGGCGGCACCTAGGAGTAGAGCCTTCTCTGTGATGGGCCCAACCCTCTGGAATGACCTCCCCCCCCGATATCAGAATCACCACCGACCTTCCCTCCTTTCGACGAAAACTGAAGACTCACCTGTTCCGTTTAGCCGGCCTGGACCATTCATAACCTTATTATACCTCCTGGCAGATATATTTTAACTGGGTAATTTTTAATTGGGTATTTTTTAGGATTGCTGATATACTGTTTTTATTTGCTTTACCTGTACAGTGTTGTATTGCCTCCTCTTCTATGTTTTTTGTTTGTATGTTTGTATTCTATTTTATCTGTTTTTTACTGTACACTGCCCCGAGTCCCTTTGGGGAGAGGGGGGCGGTATAAAAATCAAAAATAAAGGTAAAGGTAAAGGTAAAGGAAGGAAGGAAGGAAGGAAGGAAGGAAGGAAGGAAGGAAGGAAGGAAGGAAGGAAGGAGATGGGCTGTGTTTGGGCTTGTGGAAGTGTTAGAGATAGACTTGACTAGGATGAAAGCAAAGAGCCTGAGAGCAAACTGACCCATTAAGGTGGTTCAGTGGCTACCTGACTAGGTGGCTCAGTGGCTAAGACACTGAGCTTGCTGATCAGAAACTTCGGCAGTTCGAATCCCTAGCACAGGTCTCCTGCGTGAGCAGAGGATTGGACTACATGACCTCCAAGGTCCCTTCCAACTCTGTTACTATTTAAGATAACAATGCATTGGTCTGTCCAGAGGTGATGTTCTACCAGTTTGCACCAGTTTGCCCAAACTGGTAGCGGAAATAGCCGGTGGTCCTGCCCACCCGCCCTGGCTCTACGGCATCCCATTTAGGCCCTTTTTTTCACCAAAAGCGCATGCGCGGAAGGCTGAGTGCATGTGCGCACACTCACATTTGCAAACCGGTAGGAAAGATATGTGAATACCACCCCTGGGTCTGTCCATTCCTTCTGCTGCAAAATGAGACGCTCTCAGTTTGTTATAACTGAACTGAGAAAGCAATCAAAGGATAATCAGGATCTGCAACGTATTTATTGAGACGTATTATTGATTTTCCTCCCATTCTAGCAATGTTTAGGCTTTTAAAATTCACAGTAAGAGCTGCCTTATCGGGAGTGTGATCCTTACAGTATCATCCTTCAGGTTTCGAGTATTCATCTGGGAAAAGCCAATTGGAAAGGTATCCCAAAATTCTAGCCACTTAACCTAGACAGAATAACTTTTTAAAAAGCGTCTAAGCCAGTGATGGCTAACCTTTTCTGGACTGAGTGCCCAAAGTGTGCATGCACACATGTGAATGCATGCATGCATGTGTGCATGCCCAAACCCCCAAAATGCAATGTGTATGTGGCCACACATGCTCCCTGCCCATTATCCACCCATTTTTCACAAAAATGGGGGCATTTTCTCCTTCCCTCAGCCCTGCTGAAGCCTGCAGAATGTTCCTGGGGGCTGGGGAGGACAAAACGTGTTTTTCTTAATGGGTAGTTTGCAGGCGCTCCCTTAGCTCCGGCGAGGCTGCCCCCCCCCTTTCAAAACTTTTCACCCCCATTTCGGTGGGCATGGCTTGGTGAGAGGGTCATGTGACTGAGTGTGCGTGAGTGACATCAAGTTGGCCATGCCCACTCAGTCACAATCCCTCCCATCTAGCCACACCCACTGAACCGGTAGTAAAAAAAATTGCAACCTACCCCTGGTGGCAAGCGATAGAATGACTCTTGTATGCAGGGTTTCAGAGTTAGAAGGTGAATTTATGGAAGGTTTAACTGTCTTTTTCTTTAAAGAAAAGCACGGAGATTTGTTGCTAGCCACTAGCTTCAAAATGCAAAGATATGGAGTTGCTTTGATTGGTGCAATGTTTCTCAACCGTGGCAACTTTAAAGGGCATGGACTTCAAGTCCCAGAATTCCCTGACAGAGTATGCTGGCTGGGGAATATTGAGAGTTGAAGTTCGCGGATCCTAAAGCTGCCAAAGTTGAGAAACCCGACGGAGGCAAAAAGGATGCTTCGTTCATTCTCCTTTCCTTTCAGCGTTGATCAGGATGCACCAGCCAACAACCAGGCCATGCAAACAAGTGAAGCCCCATCTGTGGGATTCGGGCAGCATGTGAAACATGCCCCCTCCAGTCCATGGGAAAACCTTCCACGGAACTGGTGCCCAAAAGGTTGTAGGCTGCTGGCATAGACTACCTGGGATTGCATGGGTGGAATATCACGATGATGATATTCATCTAAGAGGCCCAGCTTAGTCACTCTGATACATGAGAAACAAGCTGTATTTGCTTAGCAATGAAAGAACTGTGGTGGTTCAGTGGTTAGAGTGCAGCACTGCAGGCAACTTCTGCTGACAGCTGCCTGCCTGTAATTTGGCAGTTCGAATCTCACCAAGGTTGACTCAGGCTTCCATCCTTCCGAGGTGGGTAAAATGAGGACCCAGATTGTTGGGGGCAATAGGCTGATTCTGTAAATCTCTTAGAGAGGGCTGTAAAGCACTGTGAAGTGGTATATAAGTCTAAGTGTCATTACTATAGAAGACATTCATATTTGCTCAATTTACCTGTACTGTTTCTTTAGTTTCGGATCATTTGTTCTTGTTTTAAAATTGATGTTAGACCAATCCCTTCTCTGTTTGCTTTGACTAAAATTTTGCCAGGCAAGTTTGTGTATGCAATCAAAAAGGACTTTCCGTCTTGGTTGCTTTTGATCTTTTGAAAACCACCTGCTGTCCCCCCCCCCCATGGGATAAAGGGAGATCTTTCTTCTCTGAAAGAGAGACGTGGAAAATATGCTTGTAGGTTTCAGATGCTCTTCCTTTGGTAATATACAGGGAGTCCTCGACTAACGACCACAGTTGAGGTTAAAATTTCTGTTGCCAAGCAAGACAGTGTTAAGGAAACTTTGCCCCCATTTTATGACCTTCCTTGCCGCAATCGTTAAGTGAGTAACTGCAGTTGTTAAGTTTGTAAAGGTTGCTAAGGGAATCCGGGTTTCCCCATTGATAAGCATCAAAATTCAGAGGGTGGTCAGAAAGTTGCAGAAGATGATCATATGACCCTTGGACACGGTAACCATCATAAATTCATGTCAGTTGCCAAGTCAGTTGAATTTTGATCATGTGACCATGAAGATGCTGCAACGTTGGTAAGTCCAAAAAATGGTTATGTTGTAACTTTGAGCGGTCTCTAAATAATTGGTTGTAAGCAGAGGTACTATTCACTTACCTTCCCTAACGGTTTTCAAATGCAAGCGCACGCGGTCTCTTCACTCGCACCCATCACCTCCATGCATACGCTCAGTCTTCCGTGCATGCGCTTTTGGCTAAAAAAAGGGGGTCTAAAAGGGATGCCAGAGTCGGGGCAGTTCAGCAGGGCCACCCACCATTTCCGCTACCGGTTCAAGCAAACCAGTCCAAACTGGTAGAATACCACCTCTGCTTGTAAGTTGAGATCTATCTGTAGTACTTTGTTTGTAACACCTGCTCCCTTACAATGACTATGATCACGGTTTCACACATATTGCTTGTATTATACTGAGAGCTTATGCACAGGAGACAAATTCCTTGTGTGTCCACTCATACTTGGCCAATAAAGAATTCTATTTTATTACTCAGTTTGTCAGCAACCCTGTCAGTGGTCATTAGCTCTCGCAAGGCTTTTCAATCTTTCAGCTTGCCTTTGTGGCATCTCCAGCGTGTTTTCGCTGACCATTGTCTGAATCTTGTTTTCCCACATCACAGTGAAACTGACAGCAGATTTGGACAGTGGGGAGGTTGGGATGGAAAATGGGCCAGTCCTGGAGTCTGGGGAAGGCTCTGATGAGTGCTCTGTGTCAGAGGCAGAGATGAGGCCAGGGCCGTCTGACAGTTATCAGCTGCCTTCAGAGTCAGACATCAGTGAGGCAGACAAACAGCTGGAGCCTGTTCCCAGTGAGCGCATGTGCAGAGTTGGGAACAGCTAAGGAACAAGGATTGACTTGGCAATAAGGCCACAGGTGCACAGTGAATGGCCCCTCCCATAGGGAATAAAAGGGGAGCGAAAAGGGAGTGGAGTTTTCAGGAGACAATTAGTTCATTCCTGCATTCTTGCCAAGTATTGCCTAGTCTGAAAGATATCAGCCTGGCCAATCTCCAAGCCTGATGAAAGGTGGGTAACTGTGAACTATCTTGAAAGACTGTGGGCGGGGACTTTGCTAGAGAGGAATTCACTGTAAATTAAATAAAAGGGATTGATCGGGATGAGAATTCAGCTTCATGCTGCTGGGGAAGCCTAGATCAGAACAACCAATGGTTGTACACAGTGCATGAAGCCAGGAACTGGTTCTTTGAGAAGTCCTTGGATGGCATGAACCTAGCCACATGTTTGCCTTTCCCATTCTCCATACCATAATACCCTGCTTTAAGTGAGGGAGGTGGGGAAATGAACCCCCTTGCCTGACACTCAGTGCTGATGGAAACTTCATTTTTGTCCCTCTGTGTTGGAGAGCGTAGTTCAAACATGAGTGAACTAGAAGCTACTGCTGTGGGGATTAAAAAAGATGCTTATCAGATGGTGACACAGCAATGTTCCACTGAAAAGAAAAAGGCATTCAGCTCCAGCAAGGACTGCCTGCTTCATTGCTTTATAGAATGCCTTTACAGAGTAAAGCTGGGAGAGAGGAAGAGAAGGAAGAGAGAGATACTCAGCAAGTAACTTTTGCCCCTCTCTTGTTTTCAGATGACACCGGTTGCCCCAGTAGCCAATCAGTATCTCCAGTTAAGACTCCGCCAGATACGGGAAACAGTCCAATCGCTTTCTGTACAGGCAATGATGGGGGAGATTATGCCAGAAAGAAATTTAATTCAGGAACAGTGGCAGATGGAACTCATCAGCCGGCTCGATATAAAAAGGAAGCAAAGACAAACCTCATAAAGCCAGGTAAGAACTACTTAATTTTTTTAAAAAAAACATATATTTTTTCTCCTTGCATGATAATCTTTATTGAACTATATCCATAAAATTCATTTACGGTAAACCAAATAAAGTCTGCGGGTATACGTATTTGTAATCTTCTGGATCTTTATAATTTAGAAGGAGCCTTTGGCTTTGACGGTGTACTTTGGTGTTCTTCGTACTTTGTTTAAAGTTATTCTTTAAATAAAGATCTACTTGGAAATGGCATACAGAATGAAGCATGCATGTTATATTATGAATGGGATGGGTTTTTTTTTAAAAAAGCAGAAACTGCGTGGCGAAAAGGCAATGGTTGAAATGCTTATTCTTAATGCGAGGTAAGGTTTAAACGCTCATTGTGATGCCAAGAGATTTTGATTACTGGTCATTGATTGTTCATTGATAAAAGCCAAACTGGCCTTGGTAGGATTTAGTCTGAGCTTGTTTCATCTCATCTAGATTCTAACAACTTTCATACACCAGTTCAGGCTTTTTATGGCATTTATGAGGGTGGTAATTAATATATAATACCTCTTGGCATCACAGCAGCAAAAAGTGATGGTCAAGGGATCTTTGCTCAACTTTAGCTGCTAGGCCACCCTACCTAAACCTGGATTACAGCCTCTTTAATTCATATCTCAGTCTCTGGGTATTTACACTCATCAGCTCCATGTAAATAACCTTTGAAGATTATTTGACAACTACAAATGGTTCAGAATACAGTGGCCAGATAAACTGATGAAATCTAACCAATATCTGATAAAACCAACTTTGAGGTTATTCACAAGCTTCTGGGTGAAATTTGGAATGCTGATCCTTAAGATCCATAATGGAATGCCCCAGGTTACATCAGGCACTGCCTTACCAAGTTTAATTCTGGCTGTCCACTCCAAGCATCTTGAGAGCTCCTATATACAGTCCATATCCTTTATTCCACAAAAAAGGACATGGGGACATGGATTAAGTATCTGATTGTTCTATAAGATATCCTCTCACCTGCAATACATGTACCCTGTTTCCCCGAAAATAAAACCTCCCCGGATAATAAGCCTAATCGGGCTTTTGAGTGCATGCGCTAAAATAAGCCCTCCCCTGAAAATAGGCCCTCCCCAAAAATATTGTAACACAGCAGCAGCCATGAGATGACCACACTCACCGCCTCCTGCACCTCAAAAATAATAAGACCTCTCTGAAAATAAGTCCAAACACCTATTTCGGGGTCAAAAGAAAATAAGCCCCATGGTAGCACTCTTGTTGCTCTTTTTTTTTTTTTTTTTGCAAAGCAGTAAACACATTTTTTGTCTCATTGGGTGAGTGTCTAAACTCATCTGATTAATATGGATAGTTTCTGATGAGGTGAGCCCTATGAAATGTCCAGAAGGGTCTTTACTATAAATTAAGATCAGAAGATCTCTGATGACAAAACTAGTGGGAAGAACAAAATACTGTGCAATGCACATTTATTAAGTAATTATCCTACCACTCTATCATTTGCAGAACAATTCTGTGTATATCTTCTCAAAAGTAATTCCCAGTGAGTTTAATTTCATATCATCGCAGTCTTTTGACCTGACTAAAGCCCTTTTTAGTCATTCTTGGGGTAGATCTGTTGAAATTCATGAGATGTGGGGTTTTATTCTAAATAAGGTGAATCCAAGCAATCCAAAATGTTTTGTTAAGATACTAGCAAATTCAGCTGCAGACTGGAAGTTTCAAATGAATTGAAAAGGAATGTGCCTCTGAATGTGAAAGACTATTAACCACTTTTAGATGGATTAAACAAACGTGTCATCTTTTAAAGTTAGAATTGTGACCATTTATTTGCAGAAAGGAGTTTACGGTCTATAGGAGGCAATGGTAGACTTGATACTGATTCAAGAGCATCCCATTCTATTCTTGGAAAAATATTTTGCAATTTTTTATTTTATTTTTTGCAGAAATTGACATTTTTAAAAATGTGCTTGAATTGCTGCTTTTTGTTCTCAGCTGCAGGGATCAGCAATCTGGTACAAATAATGTTTGTTGTTTAAATACAGAATGTGCTCAGTTGAAGAGAGGCCTTGTCATGGGGATAATTGATTGTTTGGGGATAATAGGTTTGTAGCACACCTAACAAAATCCTGCATTGTTCATTCTTAACTGAAGATTTCAAAGATAGCTTTCATTTCATGGTTAAGCTGTTGCGGAGAAATGTTCACCCTTTTTCATTTCTACTTATTTTTCCATTAACTGTTTTGGATAATCACATGCAGAATAAAATCCAGATGTGTGATCAGACATCTCTTATCCATATGTTTCTATCACTGATTCCAGCTTTGTGGAGTGTATAAGCCATACTGGTCAGGAAGGAAACAGAAGGCAATGTTTAAAGCACTGCTCAAGTCATTGATGTTAAAGTTATTCCACGGAAGTGTATAAATAAAGCAGCTAAATTTCATTCAACTCACTGGATTTCAAATACAGGTGGTTCTCATTTAGTGACCACAATTGAGAGCAGCTACTTTGTCATGAAGCAAAGCAATCCTTAAGTAAAACTGTGAATATATAAGTGCGGTGGTGGTTCAGTGGGAAGAATGCAGTATTGCAGGCTAACTCTGCTCACAGGCAAGAGTTCGATCCTGACTGGCTCAAGGTTGACTCAGCCTTCCATCCTTCCAGGGTCAGTAAAATGATGACTCAGATTGTTGGGAGCAATAGGCTGACTCTGTCTTGTACTTACAATGAGTTGCCAAGCCCTCTGAAATCAAGTGACTGCCATTTGCAATCTTTCCTCAGAACATCAACTGAGAAGCTGGCAGAGAGGGTCATAAAAACTTTCTTTGCCTGGCCCAGACTGCACAGCACACCAGTTCTTCTCCTCTGCCTGGAGGCTTTCTAGCCAAGGCAGGAAGGGGAGCTGGCATACTATACCAGTGTTTCTCAACATTAGCAACTTCAAGATATGTGGACTTCAACCTCCCAGAATTTCCCGTATGTGGACTTCAACCCCAAGGATACAGCATGGCTGGCTGGAGAATTTTGAGGATTGACGTCCACATATCTTAAAGTTGTCAAGATTGAGAAACACTACTATAAGTCCTGTGCCAAAAAAAAAGAGGAAGGGTTAGCCAGTGCTTCTTTTGGGATTTTTCTCACATGTTCACTACTTCTGATTTCCTGCCGGCTTCCCCAGTGACTTTGCTTGTGGGAAGCTGGCGGGGAAAGTCTCAAATTTTGATCATGGATTGCTGAGATGACTGGACCTTTGGTGGCTGGTCAGAACTATCACTCTTTCAGTGCAGTTGCAAGTTTGTATACTCACTGAACAAGTAGTCCTTAAACAAGGACCACCTGCATTTGTTTATGATAGCTCATTAAATTAATGTCCTTTCCTCTTTTTTTCCCCTTTTTGTGGGTTGCTATTCTTGCCCCCTTCTTTTGTCTTTTGTTCAAAATCTTATACCAAAGAAATAATTCGGTCATTCTTTTGTACACAAATTCCTTGAGGCATGGCCTACAGAAATCTCAGGACTTGCAGTGCCCTACAGCTGTGGGGTTTCCTCCAGTGGCTTCCAAACAGTGCTGGCCTGGCCCATTTATAGTCCCATTTATACCTCCTGGCAAATATTTTACTCTGGGATAGTTTTTAGGGGTGTTTTTTAATGTATTTTTAAATTTTTTAAAATTTTAAATCTAACTTTAACTATTGTACAGTAAACTATTGCTACCTCCTCCAGCCACATTTATATTTATTTTATATTTATACTATGTATATTTACTGTTTTTAATATGACTGTACACCGCCCCGAGTCCCTTCTGGGAGAGGGGCGGTCTAGAAATCAAATAAAAGTTAAAAGTTAAAGTTAAATAAGAATTTTTGAAATGCTAAAAGAGAAAACACATTTAATACTCGACTAAGGAACAGTAATCTTAATTGCATTTTAACTTTCATCTAAGCAAATAACTTCACTTCATTTAAAAGGCCAAATGCAGCTTTTAAGCCAAAAGTCAGCTCTAAAATATTTGCCTTTAGGCCTGTGATATTGGGATTTTTTTTGTGTGCTTCTCACTAGATTATCTTCTTTCCTAAATAGGTAATTGACAAGCAGAGGAAGGACAGAACTGATAGTCTTTATATTGGAATCACAAGGATTCTTTACCCTTTCAGTAGCCATGCCATTAAATCTAGAGCAGGAGTCCCCAAACTTTTGGACCTCAGGGACCACTAAATCCGTAATTTTAAATCTCACCAACCACTAATATGATCTGCCTAATGACTGGGTGGGCGGGCGTGGCTAGGTGGTCATGTGACTGGGTGGGTGTCGCCAACTTAGTCAGCCAGTTCCAGACTATGGTGCGGTCCCACTGGAATGAGGTCCTTGGGCTCTTCGCCATCAGCGGCACTTCCCTCCAGACTTCGCCCAAAGTCCCGTACCAGGAGGCTGAAGCAGACTCCAAGTTGGAATTTCCCCCCCCCTCCAGCCTGCACAAAAAGACCCTGAAGGGGGAGACTCTCTGCAGCAACACAAGCGTTCAATGCACGTATCCAGCCCAGGTTCGAGGCACCCTGATTTAGTGCATATAAAAAATGCAAATCATTTTTCTGCGGACCACCAAAATTTTCTCACGGAGCCACCAGTTGGTGATCGCTGATCTAGAGAACTGAAGACCTTCAGAGGGCCAAACAGACATCACAGCTTGATATATACATTATAGGTGGTTTTTTAAAAAATCCTTATTTTACTTGGGTTTCTTCCAGGACATTGCAGCAGCCCCCAGTCACCAGTTGCACAGACAACAAATACAATAGATTCATTTGCCTCTTCCTAATGGTCTGGTTCTTTTGGCTTGCTGCATCCCTTGTCCTCTCTAGCATCTTTGTCAAAGGGAATGTGGGCCTTTTGATGAAGCTAGCCTGCAGAGCATAATAACGGGGTGCACTGCTACACATGTGAATGCTCAATTGCTGATAGGCTACTTTTTAGTCGAGGTGGTTGCTATGGTGCTGGCTAGGTTTGCTTACCAGTTGCTCTGATGTGAGGAGTTACTAAGTGATCTATCTCCATGGAGACACCAGGATAAAATTATGCTCCACGGAATACATAAATTACACATCCCTTTACAAGAGAATCTCATAGGCTTTTCTTTTTGTAAAGAGTTTCCACCCCCTCCCCATTCTGGAAACCTTGAGTAAATACACAATCCCAAATGTAAGCAAAACATTGTTTAAGTGATCTTCTGTGTAAGACCTCATCTTTGTAGTTTTGAAGAAGCTACCTCTGCAAATCGCTCAGAAATGACGAGAGATTTTGATGGTGAAAGTTCCCTGGTCTTTTTGGCCTCGGTGTGATTGCTGCAAAGCCAAAAATCAAAATCCATGTTCTATTTTGGTGGCATCATAAAACTCCTAGGAAATTAAAGTAAGAGGTCTTTTAAAACTGAGAAGAGGGCATGCAGAGGAAAGGGTGCAGCTATTGCCGGAGAAAATAAATTGATATTAGTGTGTTTCAGAAACCTCGAGACAATAGGAAAAGGTGAGATATATAAAGCTGCCACAGAGCTGCTTGCCATGCTTTACAGGTAGTCCTCGACTTACAACAGTTCATTTAGTGAACATTCAAAGTTACACCACTAAAAAAAAAGGGACTTATGACACTTTTTCACATTTATGGCCATTGCAGCATCCCCATGGTCACATGATCAAAATTCAGATATTTAGCAACTGACTCATACTTATGACCGTTGCAGTTGTCCCGGGGTTATGTGATCAGCTTTTGCAACCTTCTGACAAACAAAATCAACTGCAACTGCAGTGATTCACTTAACAACTGTGGCAAGAAAAGTCGTAAAATGGGACAAAACTCACTTAACAAAAGTTTCACTTAGCGATGGGAATTTTGGGCTTAATTGTGATCATAAGTTGAGGACTACCTGTATTTATTATAAAGAAAACATTATTCTGCCTAACACCTCTGTTACATTTTTTTTTCCTAGTTCAAATTGAAAGCATTGTGATTCATGGGGAGAAACATCGTATTTTAGCATGTCTTTTCCTCTTTTAACAATCTAGAAAGACTTTGAGCCAACATAAATATGAAACTGGACCTATAAACACTTTGCATAATCTGTTGTTTATTCTAAAATATCCCAAAGGTTGACCCAGAGCATAACTTCAAGCCTGCTTGTTTACTTTTCTTGTTCTTCTTCTGCATTACTGAACATTTTTCCCATGTGATCACACACTATAATATTTTTCAAAGTCATTACAGTATAAACCCTGTAGAAGTCTCTCTGTCTGTATTTGTACCCTTTGCCGGGATATTTTAACTCTGGTTTATTCTTTTCAGTAGTTAACCCTTAGCAGCTAGTTAATTCAGTAAATCAAAATTAATATTTTAGGTTTCTTCATTCCAAAGAGCAATGAATAATATGATGGTTAAGTTGAATAATAATATTATGTTAGAACGAACGAGGTATGCAGGGATGGAATATGCACCATGTGCTTGATGCGCACTAAACGCGCCTGCACGGTACTAAAAAATGCGGGTCCGTGTTGATGTCTGGGCAGGTGGGTGGAGCCTCCCGTCACCGTCACTACCGGTTCACCCGAACGGGACAAATTGGCAGAATGCCACCTCTGGAGGTATGTCTAGTCTAACAAAGAAAAGGATTTGATATAACAGCAATCTTCCAGTACTTTAGACGCTGTCTAGAGAAGAAGGGAGTCCACGAATTCTCCCAAACACCAGAGGGTAGAACAAGAAGTAATGGATGGAAACTTATCAAGGAGAGATCCAAGCTAGAACTAAGGAGGAATTTCCTGACAGTTAGAACAATTAATCAGTGGAACAACTTGCCTCTAGAAGTTGTGAGTGTTCCAACACTGAAGGTTTTTAAAATGAGATTGAAGAGCCATTAAGATCTCCTGCCATGGGCAGGTAATTGGAATAGCTCCCTTCTATAAATCCAAATCCAATCCAATCGTATTATTCTATGTTCTATGAATCAATTCTCCCTGATTCTTTGTCTTCACTCTACAGGAAGCTCCTTAGAGGTAGATCCAACCCTATTAGTCTATGTTCTATTACTATCAGGAATCTTCCTTTTCACGGTAGTCCACTGAAGAGACTGAGATATTAGCTGCAGCCGGAATAACATGCCACCGGCTCCATTCCAGGGGTGTCAAACTCGATTTCATTGAGGGACACATCAGGGTTGTGTTTGACCTAGGGGGGCGGGAGGGGCAGCTTGACATTACTCGTACTGGGGGCGCTTGTGGTGGCCCGAGTGCTCTGCCAGCAAAAACAGGCTCCTGAGCTCTGTTTCTGGCTGTGATGTCCTCCTGCAACCGTCTGCTAGCGAAAACAGATCCCAGAAGGGCCGTGTGCAGTGGCGTAGCGTGGGTTGTCAGCACCCGGGGCAAGGCAAGTAATTTGCGCCCCCTAAAGCGAGGGCGGCCCGACTGCAGCTGCCCCTGGGTCGGCATCAGTCAAGTGAGGCTCTCCATGTTGGCCTCCTGCCTTCTTCCCAAGGAGGAGCTCGAAGGGCAGCGGGAAAAGGCTCGACTGAAGGGAAGCAGGTGCCGCGGGGGTGGGAGGCGCACCGGGGGCTTCAGGAAGGCGCCGGCTTCCCGGGGCGCTCCAGGCGGAGCGGGAGGACGTGGTGGCGTTGCAGCGGCGGGCAGATGGAGCGCAGCGCAGCGCCGCTCTCCTTCGGCTCTGCCTGGAGCGCCCCGGGAAGCCGGCGCCTTCCCGAAGCCCCCGGTGCGCCTCCCACCCCCGCGGCACCTGCTTCCCTTCAGTTGAGCCTTTTCCCGCTGCCCTTCGAGCTCCTCCTCGGGAGGAAAGAGACGGCCACAGTCCGGCAAAGGGCGGCGCAGGGCGAGTCAGGGTGCCCCCCCAGATGTTGCGCCCGGTGCGGCCGGCCCCCCCTGCACCCCCCACGCTACGCCACTGGCCGTGTGTGGTCCTCGTGAGCTCCGTTTCCAGCTGCGATGGCCTCCTGCAAGCCTTTCCCAGTGAAAATGAGCCCAGGAGGGCAGCATGCGTCCCACCCGAGCTCCGTTTTCACTGGCAGAGGTAATGCAGGCCGGTTCTTCACTGTTTCCAAGGCAGCCACACAGGCCAGATCTAAGCACAGATGTAAGCCCTTGAGCCTTGAGTTTGACACTCCTGCTCCATTCCATTTAATTTAATACAGAAGAGCAGAATTCTAAATAAACAAACACTTTAAAAACTATACTATGAAGTCAAAGTTATGTGCTATAGCTTCTCCTGAAAAAAGGACCAGTGATGCAGTGACATCAGTAGAGGAAGAACATGTGCCTTTGTCACCTGTTCGGGTTTTTAAGAAAAGTTAACGGCAAACACAGTGGGGATTTGCTGTGCCAATGCTATCCTTTCTTTTAATAAATCTAAAAAAAAAAAATGTACCACTTTAAATTTAATCTTTTCCTCTGAATTTGGGGGGTGCCATTTTAGACGGCTGGAAGTGGATGGTATGCCACTGGCTGCCCTTTCTTAAATCAAGTAGATATTTAATTATATATTATGGGAATTTATATGGGTCCAACCCATCTTAATCAGACTGAATGAGTGGCTAAAGTCCATAAAACCTGGAATATATAAAAGCAATAGGGGGGAAAAAACCAATACAAGACACTGGGCAAAGAAAAACTTAATCAACCATAGCAGAAAAACACAATATAAATTTCATTTTGATTGCAGCTTTGGGCTTAGATCCAGAGTTCCTTGGGGAAATGTTGCAGAAATGAAACTGTATAGCCAATAAAGTTGGAGGCCATACAGGAAGGAAAGAATAATCAAAAACCTATTGCCAAGCGTGATTTTTCTCCCAGCTGGAAACTGTTCAATATCTAAAAAGAAGTCCTTTTTCGGGTTAGGAACACTTTGGATTTTTTAAAGGGACTGTCTCTTTGGGAACAGCTATTATAAAGGTGCATTAGCATGTCAATTGATTCCATTATTCCTACTAAACAAAAGGAACCCAAGCAAACAAATAGCTTTCACGTTCAAGAAATGAATTAAAATGTTTTTTTTAATTATTATTACAATAAACTTCTCTTCAAACAAAAAAATTTTCAGGGCTGCTCATCACCCTGAGAAAGAAACCACTTACTTTATTTGTTTGCTTAATCTAATTTGTGGAAGAGCTTTTTTTTAAAAAAAATCTTGGTTCTTTATTCCTGGGGAAATGCTAAAATATCTGAAAATGGGATCTGCCCTTCCAGTTTTGCAAATTGCAGGATGGGAAAATTTCAAGCCAAGCAGGAGGATGGTGGTGATTCATAGTGAGGCTTGTAGGTCCTAGGTTAATCTTTTGAGTTAGAATTTCCATCAAATTTATTCCTCCCTTTTCCTTTTCCAGGAAGTGAAGCTGATTTTAGTTCATCGAGTAGTACAGGAAGCATTTCAGCTCCTGAAGTCTACATGTCTGCTGGTTCCGGAAACAAAAGATCATCATTTTCCCGCAAGTATGTCACATTCCCCCCCCCCCCCCTTTCATCTGGGTTATTTATAGTGAAGAAGTATTCCTTGACTTATGACCATAATTGAGCTGAAAACCTCCATTGCTAAGCAAGACCATTGTTAAGTGAATTTTGCCCCATCTTACAATCTTTCTTGCCACAGTTGTTAAGTGAATCACTGCCGTTGTTAAGTGATGAAACCCATTCAAAAAAGAAATGTACAAAGTCCATCTTCGAAAACAAATTTCTTTTATTTAGGTAGACATCAAAGTAGAATAGAATGGAATGGAATAGAATAGAAGAATAGAATAGAATAGAATAGAATAGAATAGAATAGAATAGAAAATAGAATAGAAAATAGAATAGAAAATAGAATAGAAAATAGAATAGAAAATAGAATAGAATAGAAAATAGAATAGAATAGAATAGAATAGAATAGAAAATAGAATAGAATAGAAAATAGAATAGAAAATAGAATAAATAGAATAGAATAGAATAGAATAGAATAGAACACAACACAACACAACACAACACAATACAATATCAGAGTTGGAAGGGACCTTGGAGGTCTTCTAGTCCAACCCCCTGCCTAGGCAGGAAACCCTATACCATTTCAGACAAATGGCTATCCAACATCTTCTTAAAGACTTCCAGTGTTGGGGCATTCACAACTTCTGGAGGCAAGCTGTTCCACTGATTAATTGTTCTAACTGTCAGGAAGTTTCTCCTCAGTTCTAAGTTGCTTCTCTCCTGGATTAGTTTTCACCCACTGCTTCTTGTTCTAACCTCAGGTGCCTTGGCAAATAATTGGCAAAGTCTGCTGTTACACCACATAATATTGTAAGTTAGAAACATCCCTCAAAAGTCACGTTCTCCAATAAACACTCGATCCACATTGCCCGGTGACTTCAAACTCCACCTTCCGTTCTCAGCAGGAGCCGCCTGTGTTCCCACGGGAAAGAAGGTCACCTAGCCAAAACAATCCTATCTGTTCGCTCCTTCTCCCCCACCTTAAGAATGTGGTGAGGCAAAAAAAAAAAAACCTTACATAGTAAAGAGAAAGAAAAGGAATAAATGAGTATAATAGAGCGCTAAATAAAATGGCTACACATAATTCAGGCTCAACAGTATGGTTGCAAAAGATGATCACATGACTCTGGAGTACCGCAACCGTCATAAATACATGCCAGTTGACAAGCATCTGAAGCTTGATCTTGTGACTATGGGGATGCTGCAACGATCATTAAGTATGAAAGATTTGAAAAAAGAATGAAAAAATACTTGTTTTCAGTGCTGGTTTAACTTCCATTAAATGAAAGGTTGTAAGTCAAGGACTTATCTGTATTAGAGCATAGAAGAGAAGGAAAATAATTTAAAAGCCGCTTTTATCCATGCATGCATTCCAAGAGGAATTTAACATTGACATGAAAATTAAGACATTGTTAGGGACAGGATTATCTGAAATCCATATTTGTAGTTCTGAGAGGCCCTTTAAGTACTACTTCCAAAGATCAGTGGTTCATTTACCTGCCCATTTTGAAGCAAAGGACATCTGAAAGCTGAAGTTTAAATAATAAAATATGGATAATGTTGTTCTTAGAGCGATGCAGTGGCTCAGTGGCTAAGACTCTGAGCTTGTCGATCAGAAAGGTCGGCAGTTCGGTGGTTCGAATCCCTAGATCCTCGTAATGGAATGAGCTCCTGTTACTTGTCCCAGCTTCTGCAAACCTCGCACTTTGAAAGCATGTTAAAAATGCAAGTAGAAAAATAGGGACCACTTTGGTGGGAAGGTAACAGAGTTCTGTGCGCCTTCGGTGTTTAGTCATGCCGGCCACATGACCACGGAGAAGTCTTCGGATAGCGTTGGCTCTTCGGCTTTGAAACGGAGATGAGCACCACCCCCTAGAGCAGTGGTTCTCAACCTGTGAGTCGGGACCCCTTTGGGGGTCGAACGACCCTTTCACAGGGGTCGTCTAAGACCATCGGAAAACACATATTTTCAAAAAATACGGAAAACATAACATAATTTTAAGTTTGGGGGTCACCACAACATGAGGAACTGTATTAAATGGTTGCGGCATTAGGAAGGTTGAGATCCACTGCCCTAGAGTCAGGAGTGACTAGCACATAGGTGCGAGGGGAACCTTTACCTTTAATATTGTTCTTACAATTAAGAAAATAGCACCATTCCTCCCCAGAGCAGGGTAGGGTTTTAAAAAATAGCTCCATTGATATGGCAGGGTCTCAGCCACTTTTCTCAGTGTCCCATCAGATGCAGCTTTAGGACGTATCAAAAAATATCAAAGGCAGCTTCAGGCCACTAAAAGATTTCCCACAATTCTCTTAAAGTTATAAAGCTGCAGCAGAATGCTGATGTCATGGGTTCTGCACATTATTTTTACAACCCAACAAAGTGAATAATAAATAATTAAAATGCAGAGAACAAGGAAACAGTTGGCCTTGTTCTCTTCACTGTACTCTTTTAATGCTACCCTCTGCCAGCACAACTTTCATCCCATCTGGTTTTGCCAGTTTGAGTGGGTGTCTTGATGCATGCTGAAAAGTTGTGCAGAGTGGGTGACTCCTTTGAGGCCACAGAGCATTGGAAGCTGCAGAAAGTATCAGGTTTATTTTCTTTCTTTTTATTGATTTATTACATCTGTGAAAAATCTTGCCACCAGTTGAGAAATGCAAGTCCAAAACTTCTAGAAGTCCTCTAGAAGTTTAGCAACAATCCTGGAACTTCAAATAGCCCCCATCCAAATTCTAGCAAGAGCCTATTTGGATTGGCTTTCAGGCTCATTTTCCACTTGCTGAGATCTTTTAACTTAATGGGTGACAAATACATTACGGCAAATGCTTCCATGGATAAATGGTCCGTGTCATCAGCTAAGTGTAATGAAAAGGACCATAGTCCAAGGATATGTGAGTAAGAAATGAAAGAATTCTTAGTTTGTATTGCAAAGCAGGGTTTTGGAGATGTAGGCCTATACTATAGAATGTTCATCCAGCAAAGTTGTATCATCTAGCTAGTTGTATCTGGCCTTAAAAAATTGAGCAGGTTCAACCTGGTAGTAGCATTCAGGAGAGTTGTAGGAGATGACTAGGTTGAGCCCGAGGGAGGGAGGAGAAATTTCCTGACAGTTAGAACAATTAATCAGTGGAACAGCTTGCCTCCAGAAGTTGTGAATGCCCCAACACTGGAAGTCTTTAAGAAGATGTTGGATAGCCATTTGTCTGAAACAGTATAGGGTTTCCTGCCTAGGCAGGGGGTTGGACTAGAAGACCTCCAAGGTCCCTTCCAACTCTGCTATTGTAAATGTGTCATCAGTTATGAGCCCCCACGAGCCCACAAGAGATCTATGTAGAATCCACCATGAATTCTTTATCCATCGCACATATTGCTTGGGCTGTTAGTAGCTCACATTCTTGTAGAGAGCTTAAGCTTACAATAAATCTTGATACCCATTTGAACTGCCTGGATTTCCTGATTTCCCTGGCTTTAATAACTATACGGAAGATATTTTGCTTTGCTTTCTTTTAGGGTGTTTTTAAACTTCCCAGTGTAGCTTGCACCCTTGGCATATCCTGGTGGTGTCCCATCCAAGTGCTAAACAAGAAGTTTAAAACATCCTGAAGGAAGTCAAAGGAAAGCAAGATATATAAAGTCAAGAAGACTTTATGTATCTTCCCAAGCTCAGTTCAAGGGAAGTTTCACTTTTTCAGCCACTAAAATGACATTCATTTGTTGGATTTTTCAGTTTTTATGGCCAAGTGTTACTTTTTTCAGCTGCTGATGATCTGTTTTACATTTAAACACACATGCTCGTACATTCATACTATTTTCACTATGTTCTGGCGAAGTACAAATTGTGGTGGTGATTTCCCCTCTTTCTAACAAAAATTCTTCAACAGTGAGAGTTGGTTTGAATTACATGAAAAACGTGGCAGCTTCCATTCCAATCCTTCTTTGTCTCAGAAAGAATTCTGGATGCTTGTGCTGGAGCTGTTTATCATGAGGACACATCCCAATGAATTAGTTGAGCCAAGGAAGCAAAAGGGGGCCCTTGGTGCTCTCTGAGCTTGCTTGTTTTCTTGCAGATATTTCATTACCCAAAGCAGGAAACTCATCAGTGCTAATAAGGAGTGCAGTTTGCTGTCAGTTTATATCCTAGTGCACTGATGGCTAACCTTTTTGTTGCTGGGTGCTAAAAATGCGACCGCGTGTGCGCGACAGCTTGTGCACGTACCGGCACCCATAATGCAAAGTATGCCACCACCTGTGCATGCACGCACAAACTCCCTCTCAAGCTCCCACACACACACGCCGCACTATTTGCCTCCAAGCTGAGCTTGGTATTTCCTCCGGGGGGCTGGGGAAGCCGTTTTCACCCTCCCCAGGCTCCAGGAAAGCCTCTGGAGCCTGGGGAGGGTAAAAAATGAGCCCAACTGACCAAATGAATTTCCGGTAGGCCCAATGGGCCATTGGGCCCGTTCCTAAAGCCTGGGGAGGGCGAAAAAGGCCTTCCTCAGGTCCCTGAAGGCCCTCCAGAAGCCGGAAATGGATCATTTCTGAACTTCTGGTAGGCCCGTTGGGCCTGTTTTTCACCCTCCCTAGGCTCTAGAGGCTTTCCTGAAACCTGGGGATGGCGAAAATGGCCTCCCCTGGCTCTCCGGAAGGCCAAAAATCAGAAAGCCAGCAAATGCATGCACGCTGGAGCTGACGCCCCACATGCCAGCCGATATGGCTTTGCGTGCCACATGTTCACCATCACAGTCCTAGTGGCTTGCCTATCAGTGTCAGAACACATCCACGAATATCAACTAGCAATCAGAAGACATGATGAAAATTCTTCACAGCACATAGACAGATGTAACCCTTAATCACCAGACGTACTATTTCGGCTACGCTATTACAGACATGAGGTCATAATGACCTCTGTAGCAAAAAGAAATTCAATGTTTTCATGGTTGGATCTAAAAATTGGTGTGTAGAGCAGTAAAGCGAAAGATGTATTGAGCTCTATCAAATCCACATCACCCAGGTCATTTTTTATTTCTCCATCCATGAACTTCATTCTAATTTTTACATTGGTCCGCTGAATGATGGCGCTAATAATTTCTTTAGAAAATAATAATTTCCAAATCTCCAGGGGAGTAGGTGAATTTCCAAGATTCCTAGCTGCTGGCTGTAGTCCAGATAATTGCACAAAAATATTGTGACTAGTGGTTCTGGATCTATTGCTTCCAAAAGATGCAGAAGACCATTTGAATTTCTTCTTGCCATATAAATTATTGCACGGCGTAGATCGTACCTAGTCATCAATTTCATTGGGAGCTTCATCATCGCTGATGTCAGAATCAGCGGCGGCAACGGGTTCCTCATTGACCATTACAAAATTTTCATCACAATCTGATTCCACTTCACTCAGATCATGCTCTGCTTCTCCACACTATTTTAGAACAGTTTTTTTGAAGTTTGTATCACCAAATTGCACTTTTCTTGGTGGAAAACGTGACCCTGACATTATTAAAAAAGTATGTTAACAAAGATCGGTAGTCAAAATGACCGAAACTCGAATTCAAATGCTGCTACAGAAAACACCAAATAACTGATACAAGTGCAATGCTGCATTCACTCTTATTGGTGGGAAAACAAAATCTATTTGCAACTGGAATGGTCCATTTCTAAAATAGGGGTGTTCTGAACATTTTGGAAAACTGTTGCGGTCACTATGACCGCAGTTCTGTGGTTATGGCCTAATCATAGTTTCAGTACGGAAAACATGTCTATCCCAGACCAAGCCAAATCCAGCAGTGCCAGGGAATTTATAGAATCTTGGCACTCCGACAAATCAGCCATCAATAGACACATAGACATTAACAACATCTACAGGCCATGCACAAGAGGCTATTACTCAACACAAAGACCCAAGCATCTCCCTACCAGCAATCAACACCCAGATCAGCATAGATTAACTTCAAGGTTAACATCACACCAACAATCAAGTAAACAATACCCCAAAACAAGAAACTGACAAAGAAGCCAACAGTAAACAGCCCAACCAAAGAATCTCTGAGACCACCAACACTGGCAGGAAAGCCATTAAAATATAAAGTGACAGCAAAAAGCCCTCGTTACTGATGATGTTACCTAGTTTGGGCAATGAAACATCTGCAAGAAAACAAGCAAGCTCAGAGAGCACCAAGGACCCCTCATGCCAATCCTGAGCTACAAATATTCTCCTTTATTAGTACCAGGGAAGAAAAGCAAGGAAAACAGAGGTTAGGCTTTTACTTTTCCATCAAAGTCCTAGATCCGTGATGGCGAACCTATGACATGCGTGCCAGGGGTGGCATGCAGAGCCCTCTTTGATAGCACGCGAGCCGTTGTCCCACTTCAGCTGTCCCATGCATATTTGCGTGCCATCCACCAGCATGGCTGATCTTTGGGTCTCTTCTTGCTTTTGAAAGGCTAGGTTGGCAGCAGCTGTGGGAAGGACAGGAGCATGGAGCTCAGGCCCTGAACTGTCAGCTTTCCAACTGACGACCCCACTGAGCCACTGTGCTGTCCAAAAATAAGATGTGCAGGGTGTGTGGGGTGGGGTTGCACATGCATGTGTGGGATGCATCTGTGAGGGCGCACGTGCATTGCATTTTGGGGGTTTGGGTGTGAATATGAGGTCACAGTCGCATACGCGCGTTTTGGGCACTCAGTCCAGAAAAGGTTAGCCATCACTGTCCTAGGTTATGTCCTTTCTAACGGAGCCTTTGAATCAGTGAGCTAAACTCTGCCTGCCAAAAATATCTTGGCCATGCCATGTGTGCAGAACAGAGGCACTGTTTTCTTCCTAGTTTAAAACTGTCAGTGCAGCTTTCCTTTTCCCGCATGAGGGCCAGAGACTAATTCAGTGTGATGGTAATTGTTAAGTCTCGAATGAGGAGACTGAGACGGGTTTAAGGCAACTGTGTTTATTGCAACAAGCACTGACAGGAACAACAAAACTAGTCGTCTGACAGCTATTTATACCAGGAGCTGTCAGACGACGAACCAATAGGAATAAAGTATTTCTCCCGCCGGCTGGCCGGTGCGCCTGGGCCAATCAGAGGAGCCCTATTCTCGGCTGCCCTCTGCTGGCCAGGCTCACCGGTACACAACACCCCTTTCCCCTGGATTGCGCAGGCGTACTCGTCTAAGTACGACGGACGCCTGCGCACGCGCTGGGAGCGTCTCAAAGAAGATGGCGCCTCGCCCGGGGGAGGTGGAGTGTCGGCTCCGCTCTTGTGGCGAACAGGCCTGGCAGCGTCCTGGATGGGTCTTCCTCCTGGCAATGCACCGACGGCCAATGGTAAGTGAGCCAGCGCACCGGGGGGGGCTGTTGCGAGGTCGGGGCTAGTGGTGTGTGGACGGTCGAGCCGGCAGGCGGCGTCGTTAGGGCCTGGTTGCTTTTCTGCAGGTGTGTTGTGTCCTGGTCCCTCTGGTCGCCGACGCAACTGGCTTATATGCCGCCGCCAATGTCTGCCATCATCGAGGAGGACCCTGTAAGAACAGGGCCCCGTGATGTCAGTCACTTTGCCAGGTAGCCACTTCGGCTCGCCGGTGTAGTTGCGAGCGAATACCCCCTCACCCACCAGAAAGGACCTGGGAGGGGAAGGAATGACAGGAAAAGAAGGGTGGTAGAGAGGGTGGAAACGGTCTAGCAGGGAACGAATACGGCGACCCAGCAATAGTTCTGCTGGGCTTTTGCCCGTGGCGGGGCAAGGGGTGGAGTGCTGGGAACGGAGGTAGGTGGAGATGCGGAGCGGCCAGGGAAGGGTGGCCATACGGGCCAGGGCTTCTTTAGCAGAGCGAACCGCTCGTTCGGCCAGGCCATTGGCCGCAGGGTGGTAGGGGGCAATCGGGGCATGTCGGATGCCCAGGGAGGCAAGGTAGGACTGGAATTCGGTAGAGGAAAATTGGGGACCGTTATCGGAAACGATAACGTCCGGAAGGCCATGGGTATTAAATAGGAAGTCAAGGATGCGGATAGTGGCCGAAGAGGTTGAGCTGGGCATAGGGAACAGCTCAACCCACTTCGACCAGGCATCCACCAGAAGGAAGAATAGGCGGCCCTCAATGGGCCCCATGAAGTCGACGTGGAGTCGGCTCCACGGGCCCATGGGGAGTTCCCACTCCCTAGGTGGGGAAGAAGGTGGCGCAGAGCGCACCTGCTGGCAAGGGGTGCAGCGTTGGACGTAGGCGGCGATGTCCGCATCCATGGACGGCCACCAGACATAGCCGCGGCCGAGGCTTTTCATCCTGACTATGCCAGGGTGGCCGTCATGGAGGCGAGACAGGACAGCTGGCCGCAGGGAAGAGGGAACAACCACGCGGTTTCCCCACAGGAGGCAATCCTGCATGATGGAAAGCTCCAGGCGGCGGCGGAAAAAAGGGGAGAGTAGGGGATCATTGGAGACTGCAGACCAGCCCCGGGAGACAGCGGTCATTGCACGGTGCAGGATGGGGTCAGTTCGGGAGGCCTGCGCGATGTCCAAAACGGACATCGGTAGGGAGAGATCGGCCAGAAGGTTAATAGAGTGGACAGGGGCTGGATCAGTGACAGGAAGAGGCAGAGGGCACCGGCTCAACGCGTCAGCGTGAGCAATGTGGCCGCCAGGCCGGTAGGACAATGTGTAGGAGTAGGACGATAGGAATTCTGCCCAACGGGACATGCGGGGGGATAGAATGGGGGGTGTGGGACGGTCCCCTGCAATAATGCCCAGTAGGGGCTTGTGATCGGTGATCAGGGAGAAGGGGCGGCCATATAAGTAGTAATGAAAACGTTTTACTCCCGCAACGGCAGCAAGAGCCTCCTTATCCAGCTGGCTGTAATTTCGCTCAGTTCTGGATAAGGTGCGGGAGTAAAAAGCTATGGGCGCTTCAGAGCCATCAGGGTACGAATGGCTAAGAACAGCCCCGACCCCAAAGGGGGAAGCGTCACAGGCCAGGGTTAGAGGTAAACGCTCGTCATACTGGGCAAGGACTGGTGGGGCAGTGAGTGAGCGCTTGACAGCCGCGAGCGCATGCGCTTCGCGGCTGGTCCAGACCCATGGGTTGGAAGAGTCTAGTAAACGGTGAAGGGGTTCGGCCAGGGAAGCTTTGTGGGGAATAAAAGAGGAATAGAAATTAAGGAGGCCAAGGAAGGCTTGGAGCTCCACTTTGTTGGAAGGAGTGGGGGCGGAGAGAATGGCTTCGACCTTGGATGGGTCAGGGTGGATGCCGTTGGCATCGATGAGGAAGCCGAGGAAGGTGACAGAGGGAACGCCGAGCTGGCATTTTGAAGGTTTGAGGTGCAAACCGGCGGAACGGAATTTTTGTAGGACCAGACGTAGGGTTTTGATGAGTTCTGATTGGTTGGGGGCGGCAATCAGAACATCATCAAAATAGGGGGTGACCCCGGGAATGCCATGGAGCAACCGCTCCATGAGTCCCTGGAAAATGCCGGGGGCCACGCTTACGCCAAACTGAAGGCGGCGACATTTGAAAGCGCCGCGGTGTGTGACGATTGTTTGCGCAAGCGCGGTCGACTCGTCGACAGGCAGTTGCTGGTACGCCTGCGCGAGGTCCAGTTTTGCGAATATGCGACCCTGGCCCAGAGTGTGCAGGACGTGCTGCACCACCGGCACAGGGTAGGGGTGTGATTGGAGGGCTTTGTTAAGTGTTGATTTGAAGTCCGCGCAGATCCTAATAGATCCGTCGGACTTCAAAGGCACGACTATGGGAGTCTCCCAGGGGGAGAAATCAACGGGTTCTAAAATGCCCTGGCCGATTAGTTTGTCCAGTTCGGCGTCGACTTTTGCTTTTAAAGCAAAGGGAAGTCGGCGGGCCTTCAAGCGGATTGGAGGAACTGACGGGTCGAGGTTGAGTGAGATAGGAGAGCCGGTATAGCAGCCTAAAGAGGGGGAGAAAACATCGGAGAAGTCGGAAAGGAGGGAGGAGATAGAGGGCGGGGTAACAGGAGGGAGGGGTGAAAGTGAGTTAACCCCAGCAATAGAAAGGCCGAGGGCCTTAAACCAGTCCAGTCCTAGAAGGGAAGCGAGGGGGTTTTTTACGATTAGCAAGGGAAGCTTAGCCTTGCGAGAACCCAAAGAGACGTTAAAGGGTCGGCAGCCCAATAGGTCTATGACATTTCCCTGATAGTCGCGTAAGCGGCAATCAGGGGGTTGTAGATGGTGGAGTTTAACCCAAGGCAGTAAGGAGTTAAGGGTGGCCCATGACATAACGGATCGGGCCGACCCTGTGTCCACTTCCATAGGGCAGGGCACCCCCTCAATGGAGATTAGGAGGTGCAGCTTACCTCGGCCCTCCAAAGTTGAGGAGGCCGAGTCTACAAGCCATTCAGGGTAGGCTTCAGCTGGGTCCCCCACGGAGAGGGAGTGCTGACGTCGGGAAGACATAGAAGGTTGCTGACGGGCCGGAGAAGGTTGCGGCAGAGGGCTGCGGCGGTTCTGTTGGCCGGAACGGCAAACTGCAGCGAGGTGGCCTTTTCTGCCGCATTGGTGGCAAAGGGCTTGCCGGAACCTGCACTGGGAGCGTTGGTGGCGGCCGCCACAACTGAGGCACTGACGTCCATCCCGGGTGGAGAGGGTTTGAAGGCGATCGGCAGTTTGGTCTACCTCAGCATGAAAGGTAGAAGCGGTAGATGGAGCGTAGGCAGAAGAAGGTGCCGCGTAGGGAGATGGCGGCAAGTAAGCGGCATGCGGGTGCTGACTGAGGTGGCTGAAATCCGGTGTGGATTGATCAGCCATTTCATAAGCCCTGGCATCATCTACCGCAATCTTTAGAGTTAACTCAGGGCGAGCTAGGATGCGGCGATGGAGTTTTATGTCTCGTAGCCCATAGATAAATTGTTCAAGCAGCGCGTCTTCCAAGTCACTAAATTCACAGAGACTTGCCTCAGCGCGGAGAGCGGCCACGTACTGGGCAATGGTTTGGCCCTCCTTTTGAATGCACCGGCGGAAATATTGCCGCCGGGCAAAACGAGACGGGGCGGGCTCGTAGTGTTGCTTGAGGCGAGCCAGGAGTTCGTCCCAGGGCAGCGAATTGGCAGGATCGGGAGCAGCGAGAGCCCTCGCAGTGGCGAACATCTCCCTCCCGCAGTAGTTCAGGAAGATTCCGCGCTTTCGTTCCTGGGTGAGGCTGACGAGATCGTGTGCTACGAGGAAGCAGTCGAACCTCTCGAGGAACGCTTCCCAAGCCTCAGCCTCTGGCCGGAACGGCGAAAAGGCAGCATTTGAAGCCATTTGCGGCACTGCGTAGGGTTCCACGTCGCCCGTCCTCGTCGCCAGTGTTAAGTCTCGAATGAGGAGACTGAGACGGGTTTAAGGCAACTGTGTTTATTGCAACAAGCACTGACAGGAACAACAAAACTAGTCGTCTGACAGCTATTTATACCAGGAGCTGTCAGACGACGAACCAATAGGAATAAAGTATTTCTCCCGCCGGCTGGCCGGTGCGCCTGGGCCAATCAGAGGAGCCCTATTCTCGGCTGCCCTCTGCTGGCCAGGCTCACCGGTACACAACAGTAATCCTATGTCTTCTTTTTCCCTTCCTCCCCTCTCCTTTTCTTGAAACAAATGGGACGGAAGCCACTAACCTCTGTCTCGAAATGCGTCTGTGCTAAACACCCATGCCACCATCTGGATGATATAAAGTGTCCCTTGCAATGGGTGGAGGAAACCAATTCAAAGAGATCCTTAATTAAAACTTTCTGCTTCTTGGCTGCTGACTTCTCATCCAGGCGTTCTGCCTATTATTTGTCAGCTTATTTTTGTACAGTTTTAATTATTAGATGTGGGTGCGTGCACACACAAACACACATACATAAACACCCAGGAGAGAGAGAGAGATCTTTATTATGTGTAGTTTGTTCAGTGTTCACACTAAAGATCTATCATAATGTTAAGTTATAAATATTTACCGTATATATTTGGAGAAGAGTCTAATGCTGGGAAAGACTGAGGGCAAAAGAAGAAGGAGATAGCAGAGAATGAGGTGGCTGGATGGAGTCACTGAAGCAGTCGGCGTGAGTTTAAATGGACTCCTGAGAATGGTAGAGGACAGGAAGGCCTGAAGGAATGTTGTCCATGGGGTCGGACAATACTTTGTGACTAATAGCAACAACAGCAGCATAAATATTTATAAATATACTTATTCATCTATAATTTTCCAGTGAATAGATTCTCCAACCAGTCGTCAAAGCAAAGTCAGCATGATTGATTACTATGCCAATGCTATGATGTTGTTATGAAATGTGCTTAGAAATCAAACATTTTTTTAAAACGGTACTTTTAAGAAATCAAGGTCTCGTGGCTTCAAAATTAGATTTGCAGTCAATAGAAAAATAAACAGTGAAAGTATGGTTACAGTCTGGCATGGTGCCTGTTCAGACCATAGATGTTTACAACCCTGGCTTTGTCTCTTGTGACCTCTGCACACTGTCATTTAGAGCAATTATTAAATAAAAACAGGCAAGCAACTCTAAACCAATGTTTCTCAATCTCAGCAATGTTAAGATCTTCGACATCAACTTTCAGAATTTCCCAGCTAGTAAGCTTCCTTTTTTTCCCAAGAAAACTTTGAAACGTGGCAAAATGTACTTCTTTTTGTCAAGTCTTTGGTTATTGGAATGAACATGATTTTATCATTTAATTTTGATTTTAATTGCATTGAGTTTCCTGTCATGCTTTAGATTTTGTATGTTTTGTTATTTTTAATCAATCTTTACCAATCCACACAAACAGGAAGGTGGAATATAAATTAAATGATTAAATACATAAATATATCAATCAACAGAAGAGAATATTTGCATCGCAGAGTTGAACTGGGGATCCTTGGTGCTCTCTGAGTTGGGTGGTTTTCTTGCAGATGTTTCCCTACCACACTAGATAACACCATCCATGCCAGCAGATAAGTGATGGTGTTACTTAGTTTCGTAATGAAAAATAGTAAGAAAACAACCAAATTCAGAAAGCACTAAGGATCCCATAAATAAATCTATCATTTTTTGTGTGTGTCAGTGACCCATTAAACCACTCCAAAGCATCCCAAAACAATATAAACTTGTTAATATTTCACAAGATTTCAACAGGGTTATGTGAAATTTCTGCATAAAATGTTGACAGTCTTATTTTTATTTATTTATTTATTTATTTATTTCTTAGATTTTTAGACCGCCCCTCTCCCAAAAAGGGACTCGGGGCGGTGTACAGTCAATAATAAAATCATTCATAATAATTAAATACATTTAAACTACATTTAAGATACATTTGGAGGGGGAAATAGGCTGTACTAAGAAATAAATAATTCTAATCTTAAAACATCACAATTAAAACCCCAAACCCTAAAATAAAATAAATCCCTGGGAGGTAAAACTAAGAAAGTGCCAGGCCAGCTGATTGAAACAGGTGAGTCTTTAACTTTTGCCGGAAGGAACGGAGGTCGGTGGTAGTTCGAATGTCTGGGGGGAGGTCATTCCAGAGGGTTGGGCCCATCACAGAGAAGGATCTACTCCTAGGTGTCGCCCGCTGGCATTGACTAGCAGACGGCACCAGGAGGAGCCCCTCTCTGTGTGAGCGGATAGGTCGCAGGGACGTGTGTGGTAGGATGCGATCCTGCAGGTAACTAGGTCCTCTGCCATGGAGCGCTTTAAAGATGGTGATCAATACCTTGAAACGCACCCAAAAGGCCACAGGTAGCCAGTGCAGCTCGCGCAGGAGAGGTGTTACGTGGGAGTAACGTGTACTTCCCATAATAACCCGCGCGGCTGCGTTCTGAACTAGCTGCAGTCTCCGGATGCGTCCCAAGGGAAGCCCCATGTAGAGGGCATTGCAGTAGTCCAGGCGAGACGTCACCAGCGCATGAGTGACCGTGCGCAGGGCACTCCGGTCCAGTAGGGGGCGCAATTGGCGCACCAGGCGAACCTGGTGGAACGCCCCCCTTGCCACGGCTGCCACATGGTCCTCCATTGACAGCCGGGCATCAAGGAGGACGCCCAAATTGCGCGCCCGCTCCACAGGGGACAATTGTTCGCCCCCTATGGCCAGCGATGGAGTCAGCTGGCTGAACCGAGGTGCCGGTAACCACAGCCACTCGGTCTTGGAGGGGTTGAGTTTGAGTCTGTTGTCCCCCATCCAGACCCCGACGGCTTCCAAACACCGGGACATCACTTCGACAGCCTCGTTGGGGTGGTTTGGGGTTGAAATATACAGCTGAGTATCATCAGCGTAAAGATGGTACTCAACCCCAAAACCACGGATGATCTCACCCAGCGGCTTCACATATGCGTTGAACAGGAGAGGCGAGAGGACCGACCCCTGTGGCACCCCACAAGTGAGTGGCCTCAGGGACGATCTCTGCCCCCCTGTCAACACACATTGCTTCCGGTCGGAGAGGTAGGAGCCGAACCACCGCAAAACGGTGCCTCCGACTCCCATCCCCTCCAACCGGCGCAATAGGATACCATGGTCGATGGTATCAAAAGCCGCCGAGAGGTCTAATAGGACCAGGATAGAGGAGCAACCCCTATCTCTGGCCCTCCAGAGATCATCAACCAACGCGACCAAGGCTGTCTCAGTGCTGTGCCTGGGTCGGAAGCCGGACTGGCGTGGGTCTAGATAGTCGGATTCGTCTAGGTGTCGTGGGAGCTGCTGCGCCACCACATTCTCGACAACCTTCGCCAAGAAGGGGAGGTTGGAGACTGGACGATAGTTAGCTAGCTCCATTGGGTCGAGCGCAGGCCTCTTGAGCAAGGGTCTCACCACCGCCTCTTTCAAGGCGGTTGGTAAGTATCCCTCACTCAGTGAGGCGCTCACCAGGCCCAGGATCCAGCCTCGTGTCACCTCCCAGGCTGCCAGTACCAGCCAGGAGGGGCACGGGTCCGTTAAACAAGTGGTGGGTCGCAGCCGTCCACGCAGCCTGTCCAAATCCTCGGGGGCAACAGAGTCAAACTCCTCCCAGAATGGTCTCTCAAGACTCTTGCACTGATGCTCACACAATTTGGAAAGTCCCACTCAGTAGACTCTGGAATTGTACTGATTTCACCCTGATTGTCATTTTAAAATCCTTGGGGAGTCGACACAAGTAAACTATTCCATACCACCCAAAGGTGCTTTTTCAAGAGGCAACTGGACTTTTTGCTTTTTCTTTTGAAGACGTTTCACTTCTCATTCAAGAAGCGAAACATCTTCAAAGAAAAACTGGAAAATCCAGTTGCCTCTTGAAAAAGCCCTTTTGGGACCACCATGACCTGGATTCCTGAGAATCTCCAGACATTTAGCTATTCCTTACTACATTTTTAATTCAACAGGGTGGACAATTGCACAAGGCATGAAGTCAATGCTCATCATATACTCCCTTCACACATGATAAAGATTTCTACATTTCAGAGCGTGGTCTGTTTTCCAAAATATACTTTATGAATTCTTAGTTTTGGGCATATAAATCAGAGGCTGTAAATTGTTCAGGTGTCATCTGCCACCAATCAGAGTTTTAAAACTCTGATGGCTTTGTCCCAGTCTAGTAGTCTTTCCGTTATAGCACATCAACTCTATATCAGATAATAATTTCAGTACTTGCAATCACCAGCTAGGAGTTCTGTGAATCCACATTTACAAATTTTAAAAAGAAAAGTTGATTTTGTATAAAAAGTCTCATGGACTGGTTCAATAGACCACTTTATCTATGGATGTATAATTGAGTTAATTGGCATATATTGGTGCGTGAATAAAACAACAATTCAGAAGAAACTGATACATTTAGAAGATTTGCATGACATCTTAAAACAGAAAGAATACAGTAAATGTCTCTGCTAACTGCATTGATTCAAAATAAGCATTTTAAATATATTTAGACAGACACATTAACAGAGTTGGAAGGGACCTTTTAGGTCATCTAGTCCAACCCCTTGCTCAAGCAGGAGACCCTACACCCGTGATGGCGAACCTATGGCATGTGTGCCACAGGTGACACGTGGAGCCATTTGTTAGGGCACGCGAGGCATTGCCCTGTCAGTTCCTGTCAGACTTCGGCCTTCATTTTCGGCCATATTTCACGCTCCGGAGGCTTCAGGGGGTGTGGAGGGCCATTTCCACCCTCCCCAGGCTCCTAGAAAGCCTCTGGAGCCTGGGGAGGGTGTAAAACAGGTCCCATAGCTTGCCAAAAGGGGGGAGGGTGGGGTCATGTGCGCAGGCATGCAAGCACACAGGTGGGTCACAGAGGTGCGCAGGGGGTCGTGCACATAGAATTATGAGTGTGGGCATGCCCGCGTACGACCTGCGCTCCCCCCACTTTTGGCACGTGATGGGAAAAGGTTATCCATCACTGCCCTACACCATTCTTGACAAATGGCAGTCCAATCTCTTCTTGAAAGTCTCAAGTGATGAAGCCCCCACAACTTCCGAAGGCAACTTCTGTTCCATTGGTTGATTGTTCTCACTGTCAGAAAGTTCCTCCTTATTTCTAGGTTGAATCTCTCCTCGGTCAGTTTCCATCCATTATTCCTTGTCCGGCCTTCAGGTGCTTTGGAAAAATAGCTTGACCCCCTTCTCTCTGTGGCAGCCCCTCAAATATTGGAACGCTGCTATCATGTCTCCCCTGGTTCTTCTCTTCACTAGACTAGCCATGCTACCTGGTTAATTTGGCCCATGGTAAAAGTGAGCCAAAGAGATCTTGGTAATTAATGCCAAAGGTAATCATTAAAAACTGCTTCATGTCTTTCTTTAATATGACGTATCGTAACTGATTGTTGACCTTGTTGTCTCTTTTAGCCGGGGGCCTCATGGACGCAATCATGGTTCCTTGCCTTATAAGTCTGGGTCCAGCCCTCCAACCACAGCCCGTGAGAAGGACTTGTTGTCGATACTATGCAAAAGTCAATTGAGTCCTGTCAATCCACATCAGAATTATGGGGCCTCTTCAGCCAGCAGCAGCAATTCCGGTTCATACAAGGGAAATGATAACAGCCCGACTTTTAGGCAAGCGAACTTCTGCATAATATTTATCTCCTTGCTATCCTACCACTTCCCAAATCTTTAAACTCTTTCATCTCTAGCTGTCACTGGAGTGTCTCCAGGGCACATTATTTCAAGCTCGTGAAATCTCTTGATCTTTGAGTTGCTTTGTTTTGAGCATTTGAACAAGCTCTTCTATTATTATTTTTTTGCCTCCCCTGGGAGGAAGGAATCTTTCAAAAGGTCACATTCCTAACTTAATGTCTGTGTTAACTATTTTTCTTTCCTTTTGAACCCATCTCCCTTGTGTGATGGGATGTAATCTAACACCGTTTCCCATTCCTTGGCCTGCATCTGCTTCAGAAAAAAAAAGAAATCCATTGCACAGTGTCGCTCTTAAGTTATATTATCTCTGCCCCTATTTGACCTGTTCATTTGGTTGCTTGTTCTGAAGTTTTTACCAGGAGAAATGTGCAGCTTCTGCCTTCAGTGTGATTAGTCCTTGGACTCTTAATCATTTACAAGAAATAGAGTAAGTGGGTTGTAGCTACTATGATTAACATACAGTAGATATTAACGTTCGGCTTGTTGAGCTTTTGGACATTTAGGATTTGAATAATGTAATTTTAAGGCAAGACTTTATTGTGGCTTTTCTAAAAAAATAAAACAACAAGAGAAAACTTGCTTTTTCTGTTGAAGCCAATTTCTCATTGGAAAGTGTTAAAAAATGACCTGCTATCCTCCAAAGAAAGATTAATCCACATTTCAAGACATGTTTCAACCCAATCTGACATTAAATCTTTTTCTTTCTTTCTTTCCTTTCTTCCTTCCTCCCCCCATCTCTGTCTCGTGTGTGTGTGTGTGTGTGTGTGTGTGTGAGGGAGGGAGGGAGGGAGGGAGGGAGAGGGAGAGAGGGAGGGAGGGAGGGAGGGAGGGAGGGAGGGAGAGAGAGAGAGAGAGAGAGAGAGAGAGAGAGAGAGAGAGAGAGAGAGGCCTTCATTTTAAAAAAGCAGCCAGTTAACGTGCTTATTCTGAGGTAAATGCGTATAGCACTGTTTCTCAATTTTAGCAATTTTATGTTTTATGGACTTCCTGGCTGCAGAATTCTGGGAACTGAAGTGCACACATCTTAAAATTGCTAAAATTGAAAAACATCAGCATATAGGAATGCAATTAAAGTCACCTACGCAGAACACAACACAATTCTGCAAGCATAACAAACTTTTACCTACTGCAGGCGGCCAGCACGATACAATTCTTGCGGTGAGAACCATGGGATAAAGCCACCCAGTCCGGAACAGTACCTGACCCCTCTACAACAAAAGGAAGTTACAGTGAGGCACCTGAAAACAAAACTGAAGGAATCAGAGAGCAGACTTCAAGAAAGGTAAAAGTTCTGGGTAGAAACAAATGCTAGAAGGCAAAGCTTGTTTAGAAGTTTGTGATTAGGGTATTTTCCATTATCTAGACCAGTGTTTCTCAAACTTGGCGACTTTAAGTCCTGTGGACTTCAACTCCCAGAATCCCCCAGCCAGCATAGCTGGCTGGGGAATTCTGGGAGTTGAAGTCCACAGGACTTAAAGTCGCCAAGTTTGAGAAACACTGATCTAGACCCTATGGCAAACCTATGGCACACGTGCCAGAGGTGGCACACAGAGCCCGCTCAGTGAGTATATGCACTGTCACCAGCTGCTTTTCTGGTCTTTGCGGGCGCTGGAGTGCTGAAAACTGGCTTGAAAATAGCCCCAAAACAGCCTGAAAACCACCAAAAAACCACCCAAAAACAGCCAAAAAAACAGGCATGTGCATGCCAGCCACAGGTCTTCTGTTTTTTGATGCTCTGGCACACACACGCATGCACATGCATGTGTGTTCCAGTTTGGGCACTCGGTGCCAAAAAGATTCGCCATCACTGATCTAGACAGATGTCAATTATAAACCTAAGTTACAGATTTTCTAAACAATGCATTGGAAGCTTAAGTAACTACATTGAGAGATAGACCATTTTGGAAGGGAAAATCAACATGGGATAAATAGATACATGGGTTTTACTCAAGAGGCTCTGAAATTGTAGCACCTCTAGATAAATGTTGGGAAAGACCAAAGACCTTTGGTTGCTCTACTGCTGTGAACCAGTAGTAAGCCATCTTGTACCCTTTTACTTTAAATTTCTAAAATAAAATATTGTGGGAATTGTTGTCCAGAATAATTGAAGGACATCAGGTTGCCTATTCACCTGTTCATACAGATTTAGATAGACTTATATTTGAGATGGATTTACAGAATTGAAACTTATATGCATCGTATCACCTCCAGTTATTGTATCCCAACACAAGTCAGCCCTTCTAATTCTACTTTGCAGAATAATGGGATTATCAAAACTGCAGCATAACATACAACTGCAGTGAAATAGTTAGTTTTGTCCAGTGAGATATCCCGACAGGAAAGGGGGTTATGAGAAAACATTGGGAAGAAAAACATGTGTATATCATTGCCTGCTTTAAGCTGGGGCGAGCAGCAAGTTAGGCAAAAGTTCCTGTTGACCAGTGACGTGCAGTCAGGTGAGGCAAGTGAGGCACAGCCTCACCACTCTCATCATGAAAAAAAAAAGTAAAAGGAAAAAGCTGAGCTAGTTGCTGCCTCACCGTGGATGACTCTGCTTAACCTCACTGGTGCTCTCCCTCCCCAAGTGTAGTGACTTCCTCCCCAGGCCCCCATTCATTTCTCTCTCTCACACACACAGCTGGATAAAACTATATAAAAATCTAGCCCAGCTTCACTGATTACAAGTTTGAAAAGGCAACGTGGCTCCACCTGCAATCAAACTACACTTGGGGAGGGAGAGCACAAGCGAGCACTGAGGAGACCACAGGAGGAGGCAGGAAGCCAGGCAAAGAGCCATGCTGTAGTACACACACTTCCCCCCAGCCTCTTTCTTTTGGAAGGCTCGGCTCGGCTCCCCTCCTGCTTCTCTGCCTCTCCTCTCACCCCAGCCTGCCAGCAGGAGGTGGTGGGTGGGCTTTATTGTGTTCCAGGCATTTCCCATCCAGACAGCAGGCTGCATTTGCAATGGTGGAGGTGTTTGGGAAAGGCAGCAGGGGAATTGGGGGGTGGGGGTGGCAGAGGAGGTGCTTTCAAGCCACTGGAAAAGATATCCAATCCAACTTTTGTGTGTGTGGGGGTTTGTTTGAGAGTGAGTGAGAGAGGGAAGGGGTAGGAGAGATAGTCCAATCCAACTTGTGTGTGTGTGTGTGTGTGTGTGTTTGAGAGAGGGGGAGGAAGGGAGAGAGGGAGGAAGGAGGGGAAGGAGAAGAAAAAGAAAAAGAAAGAAGGAGCAAAGGAGAAAAACAAATGCTGTCGCTTTAAATTGGAACTGAGCATGCCTGGCTGTGGAATTCTGGGAGTTGAAGTCCACAAGTCTAAAAATATTTGAAACCCAGCACTGTGTCAGTGCCTCACTAGTCATAAACCTCACCGCACGTCACTGCTGTTGACTGTTAAAAACACTTGCTGTGTGATCGATTTTATTCTGTCCCCAAACAAGAGAAATAAAAAGAAATGCCTCTCCACTGTCCTACAGCTTCCTCATTAATCACCATGTTTTTAATCCCAGAGTTGGACTCTCAAAAGAGCACATAATGTGTTTTTTTCCCCTCCTCCTTAGGGAAAGCGAAATCAAGGAACTTAAATCTCAACTGGCACGCATGAGAGATGACTGGATTGAAGAAGAATGCCATCGTGTGGAGGCCCAGCTTGCTTTGAAAGAAGCGCGGAAGGAGATTAAGCAACTCAAGCAGGTCATTGAAACAATGAAAAACAGCTTGGCTGAGAAAGACAAAGGGATTCAGAAGTATTTTGTGGACATCAACATCCAGAACAAGAAATTGGAGACTTTGCTTCAGAGCATGGAATTGGCCCAGAACGGCTCTTCTCGTGACGACCAGAGCTTAGAATATGAAGGTGACTTGTCCCCTGACAAGTCTTTCAGCATGAGTACAACTTACTCCAAGATGGAAGATAGCATGTTCACAGAGAACCATTCGGTAGAGGCAGATAGCGGTGTACTGCTCAGTGATGATATTGCGAACGGGAATGACATTTTTGAAGAAACCATGTTTGCTACCACTCCTGAATTTGGTCACCCGGCTGTTTTTGCATCATCTGCTTTCAACCATCTGGATCTGGTGCAAAGCCTAGGCAGCCCCCAAGTAGAAGACGACAATCATAGTGAAGCCATGGAACAAGCTGTTCAGGCTGATATGCTGCTATACAGGTCAGGCATGGAGCAGCTGATTGAGAACATATTCAAGGCACAAGAGGTTTGTCCCATCAACCCATCTCCTGTTTTGGTGGAAGCCAGTGTATCTCGTCCGGAAATTATCTCAGACTTGCTTGTGGATTTGACACCAACAGATCCAAATTCTGCTATCCTATTATCTCCATTGGAACCCATGCCCAGGGCCATGGATTCTCGATATTACAAAAACCGAGCCATGAAGGAACTGGATTTCATCGACTATCACACCGGAAGCCTTGGGAATGTGACAAAGTTGTCCGAAGGGAACATTGTCAAAAGGTATTGGAGCAGCAACTTCCTCATAGATTTGTTGGCCATTGGTGCCCCCATTGTGCCAACAATCATGTGGATGTTTAGTACTAGGAGGGGAGGAACAATTCCCATCTTCACTTTTGGAGCATTGTTTCGTGGCTGCTGCCTGCTGGCCTTGAATTCTCTTCGTCAAGAACCGGTTATTCTTCAACGTTAGATATCACTGCCTTGAGCGGTGTGTCAAGAGATTGTATTCTGGTGGATATATAGTGAGGCCATTAAAACAAACAAAGTGGTGTGCATCATGTTGAATCTGCCTGTTTTGCTCCTAAATGTTTGATTTGCACTATATTTAATTGAGAACGTGTTCGTTGTTTGAAATTGAAAGCAAACTATTGATGGCATGGAGACATGTTTCCATTCAGTGTATACACAAGTGCATTTATAGCGCATGGTCAGCACTTTCCATCCTGTGGTCGGATGTATGGATTGTGATACCAAATGTTTTCTGATGTGAGGGTCGGGTTCATTCTGTCAAAGGCAGCATATATAGCCCCAGCATGTGTTGTCGACGCTTCTTAAATGGCACAATTGTGATGCAGTCACGCTCGCATTCCATTCATCTTGTGTACCCAGGGATCATAACCAAAGCTGCCCCCTGTCCCACAACCCGGTGTATTCATGTAGATGGGTGGAGATCTTGAATCGTGTTATTTTGTTTATAAATATTGGCTGTGAATATATTTGACCGAGATTTGTCTGAAGTCTTAAATGAAGTCTTACTGGAAGTGTGGGGTTAATCTATGAAGGAATATTTTAAATGTGTGATGTATTAATTTATTTTTCCTCTTGTTTAATCGTCTTTTCAAGAAAGCCAAAACCCTTTGAATCACATGTTGTAAATAAAGCATGCTGAAACTGAAGTGATGTCTTTGTGGTAGCTACCTATAGCACAATACAAGATATTTTATGCTGTGACCCACGTACAAGCTTTAGAGGTTTCCTCTGGTGTCTGAAGTAGTGGCTAATCTCAATTTCAAGTGGACTCTGTGTGGGTGGGTGGGTGTGGGTGTTGGGTTCAGTGGTGGTATGCTGCTGCTTTGCACCGGTTCGAGCAGAGGCACGACACTCTACCCACCCACTCTGATGTCAAGAACCATCAAGAACATTCTGCCCATACCCAGATGCGCACATTCCCACTACCGAACCGGTAGTGAAGAAAATAGAATACCATAACTGGTTGGGTGTGTCATAAACTCTCTGGTAATTGTTAGAAAACAAAGGCAATAGTAGAATGTGCAACTTTGAGGATTAGCCACTACTGGCAATCCACAACTTAGACAAGAGGTCTCCAACTGTGGCAACTTTAAGACTTGTGGACTTCAACTCTCAGAGTTCCTCAGGCAGCTTTGGGAGTTGAAGTCCACAAGTCTTAAAGTTGCCAAGGTTGGAGATCCCTGACTTAGATCATTCATTAGGCTTCTTCAAAATTATGACGATGATGAAAAAACCGACTTGTGACCAGTCCTCATATCTATGATCATTGGAGCTGGATCAAAATTCAGGCCCTTGGCAACCAGCATGCATTTACAAGTGTCCGTATCTCAGGATAACACAATTGTCATTTGCAATCCTCCCAGTTGGCTTCCGACAGCAAAGTCAATGGGAAAAGCTGTATTTGCTTAATGACCATGTGATTCAATGACCATGGTGATTGACTTAATGAACAGGACATAAAAGGTGGTAAGACACGATGTGATTCATTTTTATTAACACTTCATGTAGTGATGGAACTTTGGTCCCCATTGTCATAAGTCAAAGACTTCCATGTACTTGGAAACTGTATTTTTGCTTGGGGAATTTCATTGCTTTTGTAGCAATTAAGTAGGACTTCCTCTTGATAGAAGGCTTTTGTTCTTCTCTGTCCACTTCCCCAGTACCTGTCATAATTTAATTCTGATTTTTCCTTCCTAATATAATGTTCTGAACGAAGTTTCCCAAGAACATGAAACAAACTCGCCCTAGTCAAAACCCCTTTTATTAATTTACAGTGAATTCTGGTCATTCACAGCTGGCAAAGTCCTTCAAAGGAGGATTTACTGTCACAGACCTTATCTGGCTTGGAGAGCTGACAGCCTGATATCTGCAAGGAGTCTTGGAGAGTCACGAACCAATTAAGCGAACTAATTGTCTCCACTCCCCCTTCACTCCTCTTTTATTTCCTCTGGGAGAACCATTCACCATCTACCTATGGCCTTACTCCCAAGTCGACCCCTGTTCTTTAGTTGTTCCGTTCATCTGGTAACTTTGTGCATGTGCACACAGGGAACAGGTTCCAGCTGTTCATCTGCCTCACTGATGTCTGACTCTGAAGGCAGCTGATAACTGGCACATGGCTCTGGCCCCCTCTCTGCCTCCAACACAGAGTCCTCATCAGAGCCTTCCCCAGACTCCAGGACTGGCCCATGTTCCTCCCCAACCTCCTCACTCTCTGAATCTGCTGCTAGCTCCACTGGCCACTAGCGGGCCACAACATATAATCATCCTGTCTTCTTACCCCATCTCCATCAAGTTCTCCTTGAAGAGGGATTTCTGTGCAGAAACTGACAGATTTCTGTGGGTGATTATAGTTGGAGAGTGAAAGTGACTGGTGTATAGTTTTTCTTAAACATTCATTAGACAAGGACCACTAAAAAAAAACATTTGGGGAATGCAAAGCTACCCAGTCATCCAAATACTCCTTGCTCACATTTTTCATTTTTAAAAGCAGGAAAGTTCACATTTTGGTAAATAAAAAAAAAGATTACCATATTTTTCGGAGTATAAGACGCACTGGAGTATAAGACGCACCAAGGTTTCGAAGAGGCAAATTTAAAAAAAAAAGTTTTTGCACTCTGCAAACCTCCCCAAAATGGCCCGTTTTTCGCAAAAACACGCCTGTTTTTTTTTTTTTCAAAAAAAGGGCATGAATAGACTTTAGGAGGCTTATAGAGTGCTCCCGTGGGCTGGAGGGGGCAAAATTAAGCAGAAAACGGGCCGTTTTTTGCTCATTTCTACCCTCTCCAGCCCCCAGGAGCTCTCTGAAAGCCTCCTACAAGCTATGCACAGCCATTTTGGTGAAGGGGTGGGGTTTCAGGAGGCATAAAATGCTATATTCAGTGTATAAGATGCACCCAGATTTTCAGCCTCTTTTTTAAGGAAAAAAGGTGTGTCTTATACTCTGAAAAATACGGTACTATTGCATTTTCATTTCCATTTTCAACGGCCTTTTCAAACTACATTTTCTACCAAGACACATATTCCAAAATTTGATAGTCAATCATCATTTATTTTATGTGCACCAACAACTCTTAAGGCCGAGAAGCTCTAGGACAGGGGTATCAAATACAAGGGCTGGGACTCGGGGCTGGCCCATGAAGTGTTTAGATCTGGCCCATAGCGCCATCCTGGAAACAGCAAAGGAATGGCCCTTGGTGCCTCTGCCAGTGAAAACGAGGCTCAAGAGGGCCACCTGTGGCCCTCCTGTGCTCCGTTTTTGCTGGCAGGGGGTTGCAGGAGGCCATCGCAGCCAAAAACGGAGCTTACAAGCACCCGACTTGAGTGACATCAAGCTGACCAGGTCCACCCCGGCCAAGCCCATCCCGGCCCCCTGAAGTCAAACACAACCCTGATGCGGTCCTCAATGAAATCTAGTTGGACACCCCTGCTCTAGGACATCCCAATGTTAGATCACCGTTGCTGTATTTCCTGTTCAACCATTTGGGAGGAGGTTGGTTTTGCAACAACACAAATGCATACTCCAGGCGTATTTACCATTTTCAGTTTTCTGAATTTTAGTTCTCCCGTTGTGACTGGTATTATTACAGTTGTACACTTCAATTAACCAGTTTTGAGCCATTTAGCTAGTTTTGCATCTGTCTGGCACCGCACACCCAAGGGTGGGCACTAAGGCAGTCAGTTTGGACAAAGCTAGTTTAGGAATCAATGGCATAAATTAGAGACTAAACCATATGAAGAACGGATGCAGGGTTCTGCAGCCATTTCGGGTCTGGCTAGTCTAAAGAAAAGGACTTGCGTCTGTCATGATAGCAGTATCCAGTATTTTGAGGGGCTGCCACAAAGAAGAGGGGATCAAATTATTCTCCAAAGCACCAGAAGACAAGATAAGAAACAATGGTTGGGAACTAACAAAAGAGGAGCAACCTGGAATTAAGAAGAAACTTCCTATCAGTGAGGACAATTAACCAGTGGAACAGCTTGCCTCCAAAAATAGTGGACGCTCCATCACTGGAGGTCATGAGATAGTATAGGTTCTCCTGCTTGAGCAGGGGACTGGACTAGAAGACCTCTAGTGTCCCTTCCACATTCCATTCTATTCCATTCCATTCTTTCCTTGAGGAGATCCAGCCAATTACTTTCAAAATATAAGAGGGCAAAAGTGCATTTATGTGGAAAAGAAGGCATCTCTTTTCACCACATTACCACTAAGTGGAATATGTGTGTGTCAAATAAGCCAAGGTCGTGGCCACAATTGTAATCAGAAGCCCACTGTTTTAACATGCATATCTTTTATAACCAAAAGGGCAGGGTGTTGTTTTTTTTAATCACACAGTTGTGATTCTGATCTTTGGCTCCATTTCTTGTCTTCAAATCAAGAAAAGATCCAGTGAACCTTCAGATTCCACATCATTGATAGAAAACCTTTGGAAAATAAAAACTGCATCCTCTTGAACAGTGGTAAGCCATGGGATACTCACTAACATTAGAGACTTAAACATTAGAGACTTTCTTTGTCCAAAATATCCTCAAAATAGTGCCTGATTTCTCTTGCTTTAGGACATCTGCCCACTGCTTCTCAGGATAAGGAATTCAAAGCATATTAATCATTAAGAAATGATCTCTTAGACCAAACTGCAATTGCATATGAGCAATACCTAGCATATTCTTTGTATAAGCGACTCTTTTGAAGCAATCGGTGTTCAAAATAAAGAATATTTGTAGCTCAGGGTTGACATGGGGAGTCTTAGATGCTCTCTGAGCTTGATTGTTTTATTGCAGACATTTCACTACCCAAACTAGATAACAACTGATGATGTTACTTAGGAGTCATGAAACATTTGCAGGAAAACAACCATGCTCAGAGAGCACGAAGGAACCCCTGAAATACACGACCATGGTGTGTGTGTGTGTGTGTGTGTGTGTGTGTGTGTGTGTGTGTGTGTAAAATCTAGACTCAAACCTGGGTGTTCTGGACAGTAGGGGCTACAGTGAGGAACACGCAAAACAGAGTCATTTTGTCTAGGACAGATTTGTGGATCTTGGCAATGGCCATGGTAGCTAAGGACAGGGTGAGGACAGAGAAAGGAAGGTGCCAGGGAGCTCAAGGGGAAGCAGGCAGGCATTCAGGAGGGTGGGGGGGAAGGGGTGACAGATGCCAGACTAACCTTAGTTGTCCCATAAAATCAACCCAATTTCATTCTTGGGTTTTCTTTCAGCTGCAACCGCAGCCAAAGCACGAGTTTGATAGAAGTTCCAGAATGGTTTTCTTCAAATTCAAAACATCTTTTCTTTTCTATTTTATTCTCTTCCCTCTCTCCCCCAAGCAATAACCTTTTCAACTCCCGTTCCTCCAGAAGGAGCAGGTGGCTAGAACAACATTGCTGGAAAGTTGATTAATGGCACTAGCAGTTGCTAATGAGTGACATTACTACAAGCCATTGGAATATCTATTGCACTCTTCTCTGTACACAATCTTCACTACAATTTGGATAATCGGCGGGTCTCTTTATTGACATAAGTTCTTCAAATCTGCTTGTCAAGCAGAAGTCTGAATCTATTATGTTGCCAATATTCTGTGTTAACAACTTTCCTCTTGGACGTTGTTTTTGATTGGATCCCATTGAAACAAACAAAAAAGAAACTGAAACCCCATTACTTTCAATGAAATTCAGCGATATCAAGGTTTATTCCCTGACAGGATAGTCATTTTGTCAGCTTTATTCAAATAACTGCAGCAATTCACTAAAATAATCTGACATTCTACTATTTAGATTCCCCCACTTTAGAGTCTATTAAAGATTCAGACCAATCTGTCTAATATCGCATATAACTTAATACTACAAAAGATAAGTACACAGTAAGCAGAGGCGGGTTTCACATAATTTTATCACTGGTTTGCCGTGCACCAAAATGTGAGCATTTGCTCACTTGCGCTGCTTGGAAGGCGTGGCTAAATAGGATGGCATAGCGCCTGGGTGGGTGGGATGGTCCACCCGCAGGTTATCACTACCGGTTCGCCCGAACTAGTCTGAACTACTGAATACCACCACTGATAGTAAGCAAGTTTGCTTATCCAACTCCTTTTGAGAAGTCCACACTAACAGTAAAGAAAAAATAACATAAAAACTGGTACTACTAATCCTTTGGCATTGCAAAAACATCAACTGGAAAACTTTTAAATACAGAAAATTTACTTCCATTATGAGAGCTTTGCACAACCCTTATTTTTGATTTGATGACTGGTGGATTAGAAAGGAGGACAAGAGACTCAATCATGGGAGGTTCCTAAACAAGCTGTGAAAACACAGGATTCATACAAAACTTTCAAGCTTTGATTTTGACAAGTACCTAAGAACTGGGTCATCTTGTTATATTAAGATACTGGAATAATTCATTCCAGGCTAGAATAAACAAATGCTCATTTTTCTCCTTAGAGAATCTTACCTCATATTGATTGATGGCAACTTATATTTTCAAGATTAAGGATGCTTGGCCTAGGAGCAATAACCCTTAAGTTACACCAAGAAATAAGTTTATGTACACCTTGTGCTATCTCCTATTCGCCTCCAGTATTATTTATTTATTTAAAATGTTTACATGGTCATCTATCTTAAACTTTGGGCAGCTCTCAACATAACCATAAAAAGCCCCCATAAAACCGTAAAAAAAGATCAGACAAAAATAAAAGCTTTAATGATCTCCTTGAGATGCTCCTCAGTAAGCTACAATGACCCTTGTTTTGTTCCTTTGTGTCCTATCCTGAGTAAACAGCCAGGTTTTGATGGCCTTCCCAAAAGCTAAAATGGGCAGAGGGCTTGTTGAATTGTTGGGCAGAGGGCATTCCCTAGGTTAGGAATAGCCATAGTAAAGGCACCCTTCTGGGGCCCTATTAAGTGGAAGGAGGTCAGGGAAAGGATCTAGAGCAGAGGTATCAAACCTGTGTCGTCACATTGTCGTCACGTGATGTATCACAACTCCCCCCCTTTGCTAAACTGGGGGTGGGCGTGGCCAGCATGTGACACATCTGGCCTGCGGGCTACAAGTTTGGCAGCCCTGACCTAGAGTCTGCCTACTGTATCTTATCTAGTGGAGAGGCAGATATTCTTAGATAGAGGTGGTCCTGAAAATAACCAGGTCTCCTGCCATGTAGGGCTTTTAAGATAACCAGCACGTTAAATGGGACCCAGAGAGAAACTGGGAGCAAATGCAGGTCATAGAAGTATAGCAAACCTATTAACCTAATACTGTGTACATCACTGAATTCTGGACCAGATGCAACTTTCAAGTGGCCTTCAAGGGCAGCCCTAGGTAAAGTGCATTCCACTAATCCAAATGGGATGTGATTAAGGCAAGAGTGATCATGAGCAAGGTTTCTCAGTCCAGGAAAGGATGCAACTGGCATACAAGATGGATCTGTGCAAAGCCCTCCCCTCCCTCTCCAGTCACAGCTACCATTTGTTGGTCAACCAGAAGCTACAAGTCCAAGAGGACATGCAAACTGTGCACCAGCTTTGTCCAGGGGAGTGCAACCCGGTTCAAGTGAAGTATTAGTACTGCATTATGAAGTCTTAGTAAGGCCACAACTGGAATACTGCATCAATTTTTGGACACATTACAAAAAAGATGTTGAGACTTTGGAAAAAGTTTTGAAGAAGAGCAACTAAGATGACTAAAGGCTTGGAGACAAAAAACATCTGAAGAACAGTTGCAGGAATTGAGTTTGGCCAGAAAAGAAGAACTAGGAGTGACATGATAGCAGTATTCCAGTATTTGAGGGCTGCCACAAAGAGGAGTGAGTCAACTTATTTTCCAAAGCACCAGAAGGCAAGACAAGAAACAGTGGATGGAAACTAATCAAGGAGAAAGGCAATTTGGAATTAAGGAGAAACTTCCTAACAGTGAGGACAATTAACCAGTGGAACAGCTTGCCTTCAGAAATTGCAGAGGCTTCATCACTGGAGGTTTTTAAGAAAAGAATGGACAACCACCTATCTGAAATGGTATAGGGTCTCCTGTTTGAGCAGGGGAGTGGACTAGAAGGACCCCCAAGGTCCCTTCCAGCTGTATTCTGATTGATTGATTGAAATCACCATTGTTTGAAGGACTAAAAACCTAGAGCCACTCTAACTTGCAATGGTTGAATCCATGCAGACTGTTACAGCCTTCAGAAACTTGGACAGGAACCATAACAGCATTACTTGCCTGGCCCAGGGAAATGTATAACTGGGTATCCTCAGCATACTGATGACACCACATCCAATGCTGTCCGATGACCTCATGCAGCAGTTCCATTGAGATGTTAAAGAGGAGAGGGAAAATACCCAAGCCCTGAGGCACCCCCCACATGCAGGGGTCTAGGGCGTGACCTTCTTGTCCACCAACTAGAACCAGAAAGAGACAAAGGAAGATTTTGCACTCCCCTCAAATAAAAATGCTGGGAACCATATCGCATAAAATCTTCACTTAACTTTCCTTACTTGAAAACAAGCATCTAATTCCGAAACAGATATGCCCGAGACACAAAGCAAAAAAGTCAACGTCACCATGGCTGGCATTAAGAATTCACTTTCTCTTCTGTGCAATAACGCTGTCAGCTTGGTCAGCTTCTTCACAATATGCAACGAGGCACTTGGTGTATTGTAGAAAGGACAAGAATTGTGGGGACAAGCAAAAAAAAAAAAAAAAGCAAGACTTTGTTTAAAATCATTTAATTAGTCTTTTCAGTAATAAGCGTAATAGACAATAGAATAGATTGCCATCATTCAACTATTTACACCTTTTCTGTTTTTACTTTAGCTTCAAAAACAGGCAGCTGAAGAGGTTACGTAGCAGTATCTCTTTGCAAGGAATGCAATGGGATTCGGCTTCAGAAGAAAACCCCCGTCCTGTCCTAGAGGAATTGTGTGCAATGAGGCTTCTGTCATTTCAACTGTCCAGCTGAAGATACGCTAAGGAATTATGAACTGTTTTTCCTGGATGACTTCAAAAATGGCAAACTTTCATTCTATTAAATACTGAGATCATTAGAAAAGGATGCAATTCGGTGGAAACCGAACCCTCTTCCTTTGCTGGCATAACAAGCGGCATTAAGACAACTTCACCCCGATTTTATTCTGCTCTTTCTTCATTAACCGCTGTACTTCTTTCTCCATTTTCTTCCTTTGTTGCTCAGCTGCCCGTTTCTCTCTTTCTGCCATTTTCTGCTGCCTGAAATGTCACAGAAAATACAGAATTAAATGTCCCTCGAGTAACTCAAGATCGTAGACTATTGCAGGCACTTCCTGAGCCTCACCGGTACCGATTTGTTTGCTTATATTCGGCATGGGAATGGATTGCCAAATACCTGAACTGTACAAATGATCCAAATAATCCGTCAGACGGTAGATAAAGTGGAGCACCATTTCATTTTAAAAGTAGAATCATGACTGCTTATTAAGCTACCAAGCTAAGAAGTGGTAAATTGAGCTCTATTGACAGAACTTCCCGGATTCAGTGATCAGCATCCTGCAGGATTAGATGGAACTCTACCTTCCGGCAATCAAGTGGATCACAGTATGCCACGTTTATTACAGATATCCTTAATAACCTTATATTCTATCCAACATTTAGGTGATTGCTGTAAAACCCATTACTTGAAGAATTTGACCCTTTCTGTCATCACGTATGCCATGTTTGTTGTTTTTTCACCTGCAACTTACCTTTACAAAATGCACTTTCAAAATTCTTTTGATAATTACATTTTTAATGCATCACTGTTAATTTGAAATATGATATGTTCTATATTTTGGGCTCAATTTAATAATATATTTATTTATGTATATACCATCTTTTATTGTTTTACAAATAATTCAAGGTAGAGATCATACCCACCACACCTTCCTCTTCCTGTTTTTCCCACTATGAGGAGGGTTGGGCTGAGAGAGAATGACTGGTTTAAAGTCACCAATTAGAAAAATACACTTTTTGTTACTCACTTCCACCGGTGATCCTTCTCATCACTAACTCTATGGGAGTGGAGTTGGCTATCGTTCCAAGAAATACTTAAGACAGCATTAAAAGATACAGGTAGTCTTCAACTTACAATCGTTCATTTAAAAACCATTTAAAGTAACAGTGGGATGAAAAAAAGTGATTTACAACCAGTCTTTGCATTTATGACCATCAGTCTTATGATCCAAATTCAAGTTCTTGATAACTGGCATGTATTTAAAACGATTGTAGTGTCCTGGGGTCAAGTGACAATCTTCCCAGTGGACATCTGACAAGCAAAGTCAATGGAGGAATTAAGATTCATTTAAAGACCATGTGATTAGCTTAACGACCATAGCAAAAAGTCTTAAAATCAGGTGCAACTCACTTAACAACCACACTACTTAGCAACAGAAGTCCCCATTCCAATTGTGATGGTAAGATAAGACTACCTGTTCAGAGGGCTACTCACTATTATGACCCAAATTCTCAAGTCAACCTTTCCAAACACCTGTTTTTGTTGCGCTATAATTCCCATAATCTCCACATGGCCAATTATCAGGTGGGATCAGAGTTGCAACCCCACAATTGTAGAACCAAGAAAATACTTTTTTGCATACTGCATACATTAGAACTCCAAAATCAACCAAAATCTAGTGATAATGGCAGTTTGCATGGCCTTGAAAGGAGACAAACCCATGCAGGAAGACGCTATTTAAGGACACTAATTGCCATGGCTGTTTACCCCTTTCTGAATGAAAGGCAACATTTGGGAAGTTTTGCATTTCCCAAATGCAATCAGTTGGTAACTGCAACAGTTGGGTGGGCTAAACAGACATATGAGTAATACAGCAGGGCTGGTCTTATGTTTTCTCTGAAACTAGAATGAATGAGAGTAAAAATGGCCATTTGTTAATTTACAAAATTTATAAGGCCACTCAACTCATAACTTATTTATGATTGTGAGCAAAATACATCAGTTACAATAAAAAGCAATTAAATAAAAGTAATATAAAATCCATTTAATAAACCACAACAATACATGTATTGGCTTTTTTATATAACAACCGCTGTGACACTTTACTGAAAATTTAATTCCTTCTCTAGAATAACAACAAATTAGGCAGTGCAAATGTGCATCAATTTGTCAACAATAACCTTATACTTGAAACAAAAGTGGTTTATAGAATTCAATTTAATTTGGAAACCATATAATGGCATGTTTTTTTGTTTTTAAATATTGTGTTTGTATTAATGTGTGTTTTGACTTGCTTATTCCCTATCTTTTCTACCATGTTCTTAAATGCTCATTAAAATAAATAAATAAATAACCGTCTTTGGGGATTTTTGTTTGTTTTGAGATTTGTTTTCAAATACTGTCATACTGTCTTTGAGGACACAAAACATTTCAGCTTTTTAGTTTGATTCTACCACGGCAAGGATCTCATACAATATCTAGCATTAGAAAGACGTCAATCTCCAAGCAATGCCTTCGATCCAGGACTCTAAAGGGCAATGTTAGCTGTGCGGTGAGCCCTCTGCTGGCTTGCTAAAACATTTTGTGGGGTTGTTTTTAATGCAGAATTATAGTTCGCAGATACATAATTACACTCCCATCAGGCTATTTTCTCTTAAGGTGACTAACATTATCAGAGTGCAGAAAAGAAATAAACCAAGGACATTAAAGGCAGGAGAGAAGAGGAAAGGAAGTATAATTAAAACTAGTTTAAAACAATACCTTTCACAATATATTTCAGTATTTTTGTAAACTATCAAACTACCCACCTTCTAATACCATGGCATATTTCATACTCTGCCTTTTGTTCTTCAAACTACTCCCTTTTTTCCAGATCTCATAAACTATATCTAACCACTTCTTCTTGGTCTTCCTCTTCCTTTCAACCTATTTATTATTCCTCGATATTTCTTTTACAATTTGAACCTCATTCTCCTTATATGACCAAAGCACCTCAATCCATATTTGAAGCTATTCATTATATACATACCTCCCTCCCTTTCTCTTTCTTTCTTTCTTTCGCAGAAACTCACTGCTTTTTAAAGATTTTTTTCCCTGCCTATTCACTCAAACCAGCAGGGAAAAAATGCTTTAAAAAGTTGGGGGAAAAGTTTCCGACAATCCCGCTGATCAGCTGTGAGCTGATTGGCAGGAAAAAAATGATTTAAAAAACGGGGAGGGCGGGCAGCTTTTGATAATTGCGCAGCTCACACCTGAGCTGCATGATCCTTGGAAGCTTTTTTTAGTTCGCAGAAGCAAGGATAATCGTCCCTACCAGGCTGAACCGGGAGAATTTCCCCCCTGTATATCTACATAAAAACGTCATTTAAGCATTTCAACAAAGCAGAACAGAACACTTTCACTTCTGATTAGTTTTTACTGGGGCATAAAAAGGAATCTTCAAAATAAGAAAAAACGCGAAATGTGAAATAAGAAAAAATGTGAAAAAATATAAAACAATTATTTCCCAGGGTCTCACCTCATACTTTTTGCCATTGCCAATAGTAGCAGTCAAAATTTTGCATCCTTGATACATGGGAGTGCAGCCTTAGCAACTAATATATAACTTTATACTGTGGCTAAATGTTAAATAATAACTGATCAAGGATTTCCCATTGACTTGAGTACTCTACATATAATCTCCTCATTTATTTTACTGAGCTTAAAGGCTGCTCCAATTATAAACAACTCCGACTGGGATACATCCCAACCTCCATAAATTGAGTTAAAAACAATACAATAAAAAGATAAGACATGGAAAACTGAATTCAATTATCTATATAAGCAAGATATTCTCCACTAGTGGTTTGCCTACTTGCTAGGCTTCATATGCATCTCTCTGTTTTACCATCCTAAGCTTTTGGAAATAGAATTGGGACAATAATAATTTTTTTTAATACATAATTTTTATTAAACTTTTTGCAAAACAAAACATAAAAATCAAATCCAACATCCATTCTTCCCATTCCGAAGACATCGGTATATCCCCTTTTGTTTAGCATCTTCCATACTTTCCATTCATTTTTCATTTGCAATTTCTTCTTTACATTTATAATTCCTATAACCTAATATTTACATATATCAATATTCTACTTTCACTTGTAATTCCTATTCTCTAACCACTGATACCATTTGTCCCATACTGTATAGTATTCTGTTTCTTCTTTATCTTGCAGTTTGAGAGTTAATTTAACCATTTCTGCGCAGTCCATTATTTTTTAATTATCATGTTTTCGGAGGGCATGCCGTCTATTTTTCAATTTTGGGCGTATGCTACTCTTGCTGCTGTCAGTATATGAATTATGATATAATTGATTTCCTTTGTAAATGTTCCTTTAATGATCCCTAGCAAAAAAAATCTCTGGTTTAAATTGGATTTGAAAGAATTGGGACAATAATTAGAAGGCTACCTAATATTTGAAAAATGTTAAATTACTATCCTAGCAACAACAGCACTCTTTAAGAGCAAAGGGCTGGTAAACTGAGAAGGTGTGAATTAGCAGCCCCTCCAGGTGACATGATCTGGCAGCAAAAGGCATGTCACATCTATGTCAAGGCTGGCAGAAACCCTAGCCAATAATTTTCAGATCTAGAGACGTGATTAACTGCAGTTTCTTCAAAGGAAATGAGGAGTTTTAGAAGTTTTAGAGCAGGTTTGCACTGTAAGCTTCTTCATATTTTTCGGAATAAAAATCTAATCCAGATATAGGGAATATAGTGTCTACAAGCATCAATGGCTCCTTAAGTAAGTACTCCTCAATTTACCTTTGACATCTAAAGACCTTTCTATAAAACATAAGTACCATATTGTTTGGACTATAAGAAGCACCAGAGATATTTTTTTTAAAAAAAAGCTTTTGCACTCTTCCGTACGCCAACCCTCCGTACACCTTGTTCCGTACGCCAACCCTCCGTACGCCTTGTTTTTGAAGAAAACAAAGGGGGGGGGGGGGCGTGCAGAGCTTTGGAAGGCTTGTAGAGTGCTCCTGGCAGTTGGGAGGGGGCAAAAACAAGCAAAAAACAGCCTGTTTTTTGCAAAAAAAGGGGGGGGGGCATGCAGAGGTTTTGGGAGGCTTGTAGAGTGCTCCTGGGGGCTGGGAGAGGGCAAAGATAGCAAATCTTTGCTCGTTTTTGCCCTTTCCAGCCCCCAGGAGCACTCTACAAGCCTCCCAAACCTTCTGCATGTTCATTTTTGCAAAGGGGGCAGGGTTTCGGTAGGCCAAAAATGCTGTATTCCGTGTATAAGATGCACCCAGATTTTCACCCTCTTTTTTGAGGGAAAAAGGTACGCCTTATACTTTGAAAAATACAGGTGGTGATTTTCTACAAAGAAAAGCAGCACATCCTGGCACCCTATTTATTTGCAGGAATGACAATGAGCTCCAGAAGATCTAATTGAGATGCAGCAAAACACCCTGAGAAACTGATTTGCCTTTTGCCTGATATCACCATGGGTGCCTGGTGATACATCATGCTAATAATTTTATGTTTCCTTTACTCACTACTTGCAACTGTATCCTCGGGCCAAAAAGAAAGATTTACTGATAAAAGCTTAAGTTAAATTAAGGCTGTTAAATAAAAAGGAAAGCTAAAGATCCTAATGTCCTCCTGCCTCCGTGCCAGGAGATAGGGAACAAAATTCACATGATGACTTCATTGATCATATGATAAACTATAGTTTGTCATTCTATCCAGATACAGTCACAGTGAACCCTATCTGAATCATGGTGGATGGAAAAATTATAATAATTACAGGATTTGGTAAAGTTACCTCAGAACTTCTTCTGCTTGCCAGGAAGCATCATCTCCTTCTTCTTCCCAAGCATTTCTGTTTTCCTGCCATGTCTCCAAGTCTCCTAGTTCTGGCTGCAAATGAAAATTAATTAATATCTTCAAAATACTGTTCAGCGCCACCGAGTAATTATTCTAATAAAGTACTGCAATTTAAATTCTGAAAAATGTAACCACCTATTCCTGGAAAGCACTGAAGGGAGACTTATAGACAACAATTTTCTTTGAATGAATTCACTGTAATACAGAAACCGTGTGTGTGTGTTTGTGTGTGTGTGTGTGTGTGTGTATCTATTACTAGCCGATAACCAGGCGTCGCCCGGGTATTTATTTATAGGGGGGAAATGTCCGGACAAAGCATACTTTTTAATGTTGGATTTTCCCTTTTACCAGAGGGAGCCTCCTTGTGGAGTACTGTGAAGCCATTACCATAGCAACCCCACTGCACTGTACAGTAGAAGCCTGTATGGCAGTACAGCACAATAGGCTATAACACACGTCCCTAGGGGTGACTTACCCCCACAGTATTTGTTTCCAGAGAGTAAGTCATCTGTTTACCAAGTTTGATTGAAATTGCTCAAGGCATTCCAGAGTTATGCTGGAACACACACACGCACACACAGCCATTTTTATATAGATAGATTCAATACCATCAAATGCTTCTAAATTTTCAAACAATTTAAGGCTTTATTAGATTATAGTTATCAATCTGTCTTGCCTATGGCCAAAAAAACAACAAAACAAAACCCAACCGCTAGCATTCCTTCTTTAAGACATACTGGAAATTACACGTACAAAAATTTTTGTGATAAAGAAGTTACTTACAGATTGGTGAATAAACGGAACATCTGGTGTAGCTGCTAATCTACTTGAAAATCCGGCACTACCATCCTGGTTGCCAAAATTTAAAGGTTCACGTTTTTTAACAATGATCTGAAGAGGATGAATTGAAAATAGTAATTTGCAATATTACTATTATTAACAAATAAAACTGGAAACTTATTAGCCCAACTATAAAAACCGATGTCACACAACGATACCATGTTCACTGTTTCACAGATGTCCACTTACATTTCTGGCCAGTGCAAGAAGAGCAATGGGCCTGAACCCTGCAAGTTTTCTATCACTTTTTCAATCAACCAAAATATCCTTAATTTTGTCAGCTCAATCATTTGATTTCTGGTTAGTGACTTGGAAGTGGAACTGGCTGTGAGAACAGCTCCTCTCTCTTTCCATCTACTCTTCTGATATAGCTCCTCTTAGGGCCCTGTACTTGGATTAACAGATTTAGGCTATAAAACAACCAGACATTTTGACAAAAATGCAGAAAACTCTTTTCACTGTTTCCTATGGACACCAGGATTCTGCAGGGCGAATACAGTTGTCCAATCAGGATTGTTAAAAGCATGAGGCAAAAAATGAGGATGAGGAGAACACAAGATGAGGGATCTTCTGTGCTTGCGGGCTGCTTCCTCCCTTGCCTTCACTACAATTAAACCACTGCTCTCTGCTCTTTTCTTTTTTGGCCACAAGGTGTCAGCCATCATTCCTAAACTAAGTTTTAACTCCTGGTTGTAAGTGAATATGGAAATCACTGCTTTTCTTACAGTTTTCATCAACTCTTAGGTATGGATGAAAAGGGGAAAAAGCAGATTGTTTAAATGTAGGAGCAAATACATCTGATCTGTTAACATCTGCAGGCAAGTAAAGTACTTTTTTTTGCATTTTTCAAATGGTCCAATGTTGTTTTCAAAAGCGTGGCTGATTATCCCTCTTAGGATAATACACACTCCAGACTGTTCAGAATTCTGTAACCTGAAACATGTTATCTTTGCACACACACACTAATTACATGCAATATCCCTACAGCCTACTAATGGTAAGGGATAGGACTGAAGCAAACTGAAGCAAACCACTTTGACTCTGCACATATAGGCTTGTCCAGTTGCTTGGTGGAATGAGGTGGGGCTTTACCACAGCATCAGTCAGAAGGAAGTTGGCATGCAATCCTGCTCAACCCTCAAACAAAAATGTATAACCTCGCTCAATCCACATAACTTAATTCATATGCAGTAACTGGTTTTGGTTTTGAACTTTCTTCTTTAGCCTCACCCTTGATTAAAACTATAAAGCTCAACATATATAAACTCATTAAAATGAGTGGGAAATTATGTTAACATACAGGTCGTTCAATATGATTACATTTCAAATACAAAACAGAAAAGAGAAAATAATGTAAATGACTTCTTTGCTACATATGTATCCTCTCAAAAAATACAAACACAAAAGTCAGTAAACTTTGTGTAGAAATGAAGTTTTTTAATGATGTAAAACTGAAGAGAGAAAATTATCGCCTGCTTTGGCAGCTTCAATCATATTCAAATCTAATTTAAATTGCTCAAATGCTGCTCAAATTGCTCTACTGGATATGATCATTTTTAAAGTATAGTAGTTAACTGCATAAGCTAGCTAACTGAGCCACAGATAGAAATCAATTTTCACTGCTAAATAACCACCACATTAGAAGGAAGTATGGAAGACTTTAGACTGTTGTGAGAGTGCTGAAAACATACTTTCTGTGTTTTCCTTATTGTTGGTGCCATGTCCTTAAAATAATCAGGCTCCATTTCTTCCAATCCATTTTGTTGATTAGTGCCATTACCACCTTCAATTTTCACACTTGTAGGGCCATCTTCATCCCATGAAGACCAATCTTCTACTTCTGGCTAAAAAGAAAAGGGAAAGGGTTCCGTTCTTTATTGGCCTCCAATGTTCATAATTTATAACCTATTTTTATTGGGTCATTTGGTAGAAGAACTGGGTTTAAATATTGATATCCAGACCATTCAATATATTACTTGTTTAGGAACAGATGAAAAATCCACAGTAGTTGGCAAAGTTATTTGGTCTCCACTAAGCTTTCGTCCTCTTCCAGTCCTGAAAAACAAAAGTTTCTTCTTAACTCTCACACGTTTGATAAAACTGAAGTAAATAACAAATAATTTAAAAGCTAAATTAAAAGAATATTTTAAAAACTTAGCACTTTTCATTTAAGTTCAGCTACAGGGAGTCCTCAACTTATGACCACAATCAAGCCCAAAATTTATGTTGCTAAGCAACAGTTGTGCAGTGAAATTTGCCTCATTTTACAACCTTTCTTGCTCACTTTAATAGCTGTTAAGTGAACCATTGCAGTTGTTAACACAGTTAAGTGAATCTGGCTTCCTCCTTGACTCTGCTCGTCAGAAGGTCACAAAATGTGATCACATGACCCTGAGAAATTGCAATTGTCATAAATATGAGTCAGTTGTCAGTCTGAATTTTGACCACATGACTATGGGGATGATACCATGATTGTTCAAAAAAGGGCCATAAGTTACTTTTTTCATTGCTGTTGTTATTTTGAATGGTCACTAAATGAACTATTGTAAGTTGAAGGTTACCCGTTCTGATTAAAATACTAATTTAAGAATAAAAACCAACAGTTCTAATCTCCAGATCTTTTTCTAACAATCTAAAACCCAAGGCACATCTTTTACTGGTACTATCCATATTACTCAAGGAATTTTTCACTAAGGTATAATGAGCTTCCTTTATAAAATGATGCGATAAGGAAAAGTACTGTAGAATCAACATTTAACAAAGCTAACTTTAAGAAAACAATTTAAATTATCTATAAAACAACCTTACGGATTACATTGTGGTATGTCAACTGCCACATTCATGCACATTCAGATGAATTCTCCTATAATATATAAAGAATCTCTTGATATTTCCCAATTGAAATATTGAAGAGATTTACATGCTTTAGTGCTTTTCAGGACTAAAAACATGCTCTACATTTTATTTCTACCAAGACATAAAAAAGTGTGCCGCATTAAACTTCCAAATCCTGCAGACAGGTGAAAAAAATAGTATGCATGCTGGACATGCATATTTGAAAGCATAAAACATATATTATAAAAAAAATTGAGTAGAAAAGTATAGCATATGTTTATAAAATCAAAACCTTAAGAGCAAAGTAACTTTATAAAACCAGAGGAAATATTAAAACAAAAACGGGTCTGTCAGAAATGAGAACTACAGTAAGGAAAAATATTCCTGTTCCGATGATCAGAATTTTAAAGAGAAATTGCCAGTCCTTTTCCTTTATAAACCAAATCAAATATTAGATTATTTTGCCCCAAAGATTATAGCCACTATTGATGCAGCAAAAATGCTTACAAAATAAAAGGTAAAGATTATTGCATGCCTTGGCATTTTTTTCTGTTGTGATAAAAGCTTAAACAAAAATTAATATGTGTTTCCTTAGTCCCTTAGAAAATATTTTATAAACATTTTCTGAATATATACTTATTCCTATACCTGTTTAATCAGAAGTAGTATCTATAATTCAAGTAACAATTCACAGCAGTTCTCAAAACAGTACAAAACTTAATCTTAGCCAAATACTAGTATTATATTACCAACGGTCCTTTATATTATTTAACTTTGTGGCTTTTTCCTAAGTGAATATATTATTTCCCTTTCTCTTAATACTTTATATATTAATTCAATCAATTACTCATTGTATGTACACAAAGAAAGAAGCACACACCTAAAAACAGGTTCTTGTATAAATAAAAATTTGTATCAGACATTTATTCTTAAGTGCTAAAACTAATCATATGACATTATAGTTTTCTGTTTTTTTAAGCATTGTTATAATACCAGTTTCTTTATCTATACAAAGATAATAGGGATATTAATGATCTTTAAAAATATCTCAATGCAATATCAAATTACATCACTATTTATTGTTCAATTAAGGAAGAAATTTAACTTCATGTTTGTAACCGTTTTAAACTGTCATAAAAAAAAGTATTAAGGAGTACTACATTCCCCCTTTCTCAATTTGAAACACACACAAAGAAAGAAAGCTCTCAAGAGAAATGAGTTAGAATCTTAGAGGAAAAATCAGAGCAAACTCATATGCAACCTTTGATATTTACCTGCAAATCAATCTTTTAAAAAAAGATAGTATTGCTGCCAAGCATGTACAAATTTTAAATAGACGGAACTGTGTAATTGCCATGATGAACGACTTCACCTGAAAGAGAGGGGAAAATGTACTGATAAGAGTAATGCTACTTTGCAATGGTGGTTGCTCTGGCAGACTTCTGAGAAGTCTGCGCATACACTTCAATGTAGCTACAACCCATAAGTATGACTTCAAATGCATATTACCATCAAAAATCAAAAGGAAAGTGTGGTATTGAAGAACATCTAATGCAGTTCACAGTGCTAGTCTGCAAGCAGGATTGCTACATCCAATATGCCACTGATTTTTAAGAAAACAAGAATACTAGTGGAATATGTATTAATACTGTGCTAGACCTCAACAAAAACTGTCAGAACATATAGACATCTAGAGCACTTCAAGAAATAGAAAATGTTTTTTCTCCTGACAAGGTAGGACAGCAAGTTAGCTGATTAACTAACTAGCTCAATAACCTAATGGTGGATGGTTTGGGCATGATGCTCAAGCCATTATACTGCACTCTTTGTGCTTCTTTTCCAAACCATATTGTGACCTATTCCGTTTCCGTATTCCTGTTAGCTTTCTTTGATATCCCAACTATGTGCATTATAATTAACACTAATGAGAATGTCTGAATTAACAGGGGAAAAACAACATTTAAAAAAACCCATAATTTGGATGAAAACTGTTTTGCCCATCTGAGTAGAATATCAGAGAGGAAAGAAAAAGGTCCAAGAGAGTAGAAGATGGATTAATAAATTAATATTAATTTAATATTCATCAAATAATTTGATCTTATTCAAATAACAAATTTTCAAAGCTAAATTATATTTTGGGTACAATATCTGAACTTGCCTTTTTGCCCTGTATTGCACTGAATGTTGGGCAGTAACAACAGGGACCAAAAGCTATCTCCATGCCATGGAAATGTGAATGATCCTTTGGATATCAGGCATCTACCTTCTTGATCACATCACAAATGACACCATTTGAAACATTTTGGTGTGGCACCAGTTATAGAGAAGATGAGAGAAGGCCGACTCCACTGGTATGGACATGTCCAGAGATCATCACCTTCCATCGTGGCCAAGACTGCCTACCAACTGCCAGTGACCTTGTGGGCATCCAAAACAGAGATGGCAAGACACCATCAACAAAAATATGTAAGCCGCGGACCTGTGCCCTTGAGACACAGCTGACCGTGCAAAGTGGCATTCAATGATCCGAAAAGCGGATCCTGCATCTGGGGGAATGTGCTGCTGCAGCAGCAGCAGCAGCAGCAGCAGCAGCAGCAGCAGCAGCAGCAGCAGCAGCAGCAGCAGCAGCTAAACTTTTGGCTACAATATCTGAACTGGTCCAATATAATGAAGATTGAATTCAAATATTAGGCTTCTTTCAATCTTCTTCCTAGCATTATTTCCCTGATATGGCAGGGTCCACTTAGGCTTCTTTCAATGTTAATTGAAAAAGTTGCTTTAAAAAAATGTTCAGCAACATAGTGTCAAAATCATGTTATTTCTTAAACACCTTGGCAAAGTCTCAAAAAATTATTAGATTGCTTGCCCTCATATGTACCTGTAGAATACTATTAGTTAAGAAAACAGCTACCAATAAAAAGCTTCTTTAATGGGAGCCTATTTTTAAAATATGCTCCAGACCATCAAACGTTAGATGACACACAAAAGATGTTGTTGCCTGATGCTTGTTTCCTTAGAGTCATCTACCAGGAGAAATCCCTGCATTGTTTGAAGTAGTTTGTCATTCTAGGGCTCAGAACAAATGACTGGGCCAAGACGCTGACCTTGTGCCTAAGGCAGGACGAGAATTCACAGTATCCGGGTTTTTAGCTCGGTACTTTAGTCACTACACCAAACTCGCTCTGTTTTCTGAATTCTACAAGAACAGCAAATCTTAAAAATTTTGAGTAAATATTAACACTAAATGGTTTAATTTTTGTAACTTTTTATTTTAAAGAAGTATGATTTGTATGCATTTTACCTTATTTTTCAATGTCTTACATGCATAGACAGGCAAGTGCTAGACAGAATATATTACTAAACTATAAAATTCCATCTAGATTCCTGCTTGCAAGGCATCCAAACTACAGTATTTATGGGAGAGAAGTTCCTTCTGTTCACTCACTTCTTCCAAAATATTTTTTTAAAATTTGATCAAAATCTCTGAAATATATTTCACTTTTAACTAGAGTATATTCTTTGTAGCTTTCTGTCACAAGTCTTTCATCATCGTAGTTTTTTTGCAGCAATCACTTCACATGCATTCTGTCTTTCTCCCATTATTTCACTCACTTCATTTATTTCTTTCCTTTTTTCTGATCTACTTTTTCCCATATCCGCTTCTGACTTTTCAAAAATCAACTTACTGTTCTTCCCCCTTCACTGGAGCATAACATTCAATGATGACTAACCTATAGATTCCCATTTTCTAAAAAAACTATATAATAACAGCAAATACTTTCCAATACACATTTTCGTGCTTGTGTGTGGGGGGGGGGGGTGTTTCATTTTCTTCACAGTATTCAATTCCTCACTGGGAAAGAACATAGTAAAATATGTTAATTCATGCTTTTTACCATTACCAATATCTTACATTCCATGTCTTAATCATTCATATGCCATGGTCATCATCAGATGCAGGACTCTATTCAACTCAGGCTTTCATATACTATAATTTTTAATGAAACAGAGTGGAAGATTACTAGCTATAGTCACACACATGCCAGTGTATGTGCATAAAGACAGCAACAGTCCGTTTTGATACATTTAGTCTAGTGTGACACATGAACAACCAAGTTTTATCTCAAGTATACTCACATTTCTATAGTCAAAAATCTAGAGACTACCAACAGGTAGCAAGTTAATATATGTTGCTCACATCCCATCAACTAGCTGGTAAATGCAATATAGTGGAAAATATAACCAAGAGACTTTTAAAATCTCCCAATCTAAAGCCTTATTCTCAGGATACCGCAATTCCAAATATGGGTCTTAAGATTTGTGAGAATGAAATCAAGCTTGCTGAACACAGGCTTCCCCTTCATAAATTGTATAAATAATTTGGACACCACAGTAATAAAAAGCTGAACTCATCAGAGGAGCCAAGAACTCAATGTTAACTTCAAAGGCCATTGTAAATATCACAAAAAATAAAAGTTTTGCTCCTTGGGGCAAAAAGTGCTTGTTGAAATGAAAACAAACAAACAGCATGGTCACAGGTGTTGCCATACTAAAATCAGCTTGCGTGGGAGAAAGAAACGGAGAAACTTTTTGTTCTAATATTTACCCTTCTCTTTCCCATGGAGGAAAACAAAGCAAACCAATCACAGAAACTCTATGGAGATTTTCAGTCATCAAAGGTCATGGTTCTCCCAAAGGTCCTTCTTTTTTTCAAAAGGCAACTGGATTTACTGGTTTTTCTTTGAACTGAAGAAGCTTCTTGGATGAGAAGCGAAACGTTTTCAAAAAAAGTCCAGTTGTCTCTTGGGACAAAAAAAAAAGCACCTTTGGGACAACCAAAGAAAACCTTACCAACAAAATTTACAAGTCCACCGTGATTTTTTTTCTTTAAATCTTCCCTAAATTCATTCAGAAGATAAATGTCCAACATTGCATTCATTTATGATTTTAAAATTTTGCAACGGTAGAGGTTTTGCATTGGATTAAGATTAACAGAGTTAGAAGGGACCTTGGAGGTCATCTAGTCCAACCCCCTGCTCACGCAGGAGACCTTATATTAGGGATTCGAACCGGCGACCTTTCTGATCGACAAGCTCATCGTCTTAGCCACTGAGCCACCCCAATATAACACCACCACCACCCCAAAAAGGTCCGTTGACAGAAAAAGCCACGTTGGACCTTCCCGAAGGCTTCCTTGGGAGAGCAAGGCCGCCCACCTCCGGGATATGTCTGGCCAACCAACCAGCCTCCGCCTCATCAGGACTCCGGCCTGAGGGAGGAGCGGGGTAGCAAGACCCGCCCGCGCGCTTTCTTCTTCCCCCGGGAGAGAAAGCGACTCATAGGGAGGCGACTCCGCGCTCCCTTCGCTCACCTTGTCCAGCGCGGAGGCGAGCGGACGTGGAAGCGTCGCGGCTCAAGCCGAGGGACAGCCGCTTCCCTCGGCGACCGCGACTTCCCTTCATTCAAAAGAGGATGGGAGGGCCTCCGTCCCAGCCGCGGCTCTCGGCTCCTCCATAGCTTCCCTCACCGGCCACTACCGGCTCCACCTTCCTGTCACCCTAGAGACGCCGCCCCCTCCCCACCTGTAATCGCCTCTTCCGGTCCCGCCCCAACACCTAAAGCGAACCGGGGCTTCGGCCTCGAGAGAAAGGGGTGGGGACAGAACCGGAAGGATGGACGTTCCCTGCGCAAGCGCACACAGATGAAGCCCTCCAGGGAGCCGACGGGAGGGAAAGATGCAAGGAGAGGGAGGGTGGAGCTTACGAGGCACAAGACCCGGTTGGCCACGTGACCTCGGGTTCGCCTTTGGCTGACGGCTCAGTAGAAAAGGCTTACAAATTGATTGGAAGGGACCTTGTAGGTCATTTTAGTACAACTCCCCCCCCCAAAAAAAAAGCAGGAGATCCTACACCAGAGAGATCCAAACTTGAAAACTTTAAGGCTTCTGGACTTCAACTCCCAGAATTCCTCAGCCAGCATGTCTAGCTGGGGAATTCTGGGAGTTGAAGTCCACAAGTTTTAAAGCTGCCTAGTTTGGAGACCCCTCCCCTACACCATTTCTGACAGATGGGTTAGCTTCAGAATATTCATGTTACTTTGAATGGGGGCCCAGCTTTCTGTTCCAAAAATATATTTTATTTTACCCTGATTCACTTTCATCATTAAAAAAATACAAATTAAAAGTATTGAGGAATATATTTTAATTAATAGAATTTTTATGAAGCATTCTGACAGATGGGTTAGCCGAGGGGCTCGCGCTGAAAAGGCTTTTTTCATGCTGGCTAGTCTGCATTCACTGATCGGAATATATGCATGTTTTTATTTAGGAGAAGTAGGGAAAATGGTAGAGCGAGGCAGTGTGGCTTAAACTGGGGTTGCTTTTACAGTGCTTTGCTGACCTGAGAGGTTTAGGAAAGTTACAGTTGATAAATGAGGCAGTCGTTAAACAAGGACTAACTGTAACCATCTCCAAACCTTGGCGACATTTTTTCCCCTTTGCAATGTCCAGCTTTCACATCTAAAGATCATCAGCTGATTTTTGTTTCCCTGAAATGTACTTATCTTTGTGATTGTCTCTTTAAGCTTACCGTTGCCTTCTTCCCTAATATTAATATTCAGCATATTATCCATCATGGTCTACACTCGAGCCTTCCAAAATAAAACTGTAGACTACTTTACTTTAATATATAATACATGCACATAGTTCCAAAAAAGACATGTCTTAAGATATAGTGGGCTGGGAGTTGGTGTTTTTTGTTTTTTTTAACAGTATGTTCAAAAGCATTTTTAAAAACAAGATAGGTGGCAAAGCATTTGGACTTTCAAAAGGGTGCTACATCCATGGGGTTAAATTGCTAGCAGACAAAATGTATCATTAATCAAATCATATATTCTTATGGCATAAATAGGAATCTGGAAAGTGAATTCCTTTTACTGGGATGTGATTGTACCCAAATGAAAAGCAAGGAAACTTCTCCAAATAAACCTTTAAAACAATGCAATGTTTCCAAACTGAAAAATTAGCAAAACATTAACTTCAGAGTATTCATGTTAGTTTTAATTGGGGCCCAACTTTCTGTTGCAAAAATATATTTTATTTCACCCCGATTCATTCATTTTTAAAAAATACAAATTAAAGTACTGAGGAATACATTTTAATTAATAGAATTTTTATGAAGCATTTCATTTTTTACAGAATTGAGACCTAACATCCATATATTTGCTTAATGATATTCAAAGAACAACACTGTCCTTCAGCAACGGTTTACCTCCATTTGATCTGTATGATACTAAATCTGCTTTACTTAGGCTGCAAACATCTGGGCGATCACTAGTTGGCAGCAGAGAGGGGCAATTTGCTACCACCACTGGATATTTGCAACGTAAACAACAACTAGCTTTGTTGTAGAAGGTAGGCCACAGGCAGGCCGTGGGGAGGTCGGAACGCTTCTCCAGGCCCAAAAACGGCCGAGGGTTGTTGGACAGATCGAGGACTATCAATGACTGGCGCTGAAGGCAGGCCACGGAGACAGAGGCGCTGGAGCACAGGCCATGGACTTAGCGGTACATCAGAGGCCTGTGCGGAGGGCTGCCCTGTACCCCCCCCGTGCGATTACAACCCCCCTCATTCATCTAGGGCTACCTATTTCTACCACCCACTGCGGCCTTCGTCTCAGTTCCAGCCCAAGCTTCCATATTCACCAGCTGGTTATTATTATTATTATTAACCCATCATTTTCATCTACGATGTGGACTATGTGGACTATTTCCATCTGCCTATCTCTACCAGGACTATTTCATCCGTTTCATCTGGATGTATGTGGTTTTGGCTAACTTACATTAACATCGACAGCACCCACTTGATGAGCGCTGGCCCTTTATTATGCTTTACTCGAGAGTAGACCTGCTGCTACTGCGAGAGTCCCCCCTCTCGCAGCTATGGCCTCCAGCCCTTTCAAGGGCCCACCTCGAGGACGGGTTTGTTAACCCAGAGAGGTGGAGGAAGCGTGCTTTAAGGGGTTTTTTAGTTAATTGTTTTTTAAAATTTATAAAGGGTTTTAAGGGTGGGGGGGGGAAGGACCAGATCAGGAGTGATAGTAGAGCCAGGCAATTAGGTGTGGTCGAAAGAGGAAGGAATGGAGCGGGTGAGGAAAGGGAGGATAACATTCCATTACAGGGCTCTTTGATACCAACGGTCGTGGGGAGGGGCAGGTGCGAGGACACATTAAGAACGCGCAGTCGGTTGGGAGACCGGGGTTTTTGGTCATTCCCGGTCGTTTGTACCAACCCCTGCATACTAGGTGGTCAGGTTCCACAGGCCCAAGGCCTGAGACTGCTGTTATGCAACGCGAGGTCCGTTGTTAATAAGGCCCCCCTCATTCATGATCTTATCTTGGAGGGGGAGCCGGACCTCGCAGGAATAACCGAGACCTGGTTGGGCTCCGAGGGAGGTTTACCCCTCGTTGAATTGTGCCCACCAGGTTATCGAGCATTTCATCAGCCTCGGGCCCAGGGGAGGGGCGGCGGGGTAGCAGTGATTATTCGGGAAGACCTTGAGCCGAGAGAGTTCACCGTGCCACAGACATCCGGGTGTGAGTCCCTTGTTGTGAGATGGGGCCCAGGGAGGCAGTTGGGCCTGCTGATAGTATACCTGGCTCCTCGCTATACATCAGCGGCCCTGCCTGAACTCCTTGAGCTGATCTCATCGGTGGCGATTGAGACCCCCAACCTTATAGTGATGGGGGATTTCAATCTGCCGTCGATGGGAGAAGCGTCTGAGGGGGTTCGGGAGTTCATGGCTTCCATGACAGCCATGGACCTGACCCAGTTAATTCAGGGCCCTACTCACGAGGGAGGCCACACGCTGGACCTTGTTTTTGTCTCAGGCCGGTGGATGAGTGATCAGGGAATAGGGGACCTAGCCATTACTCCCCTGTCATGGTCGGATCACTATCTTCTCCGGCTGGACTTCCCTGGTGCTACCCCACACCGCGAGGAGGCGGAACCGGAAGGTATTAGATGGTTCCGCCCCAAGCGCCTGTTGGAACCAGATAGGTTCCAGACGGAGCTTGGGCCACCTCCTGTGGATTTGACCCGCCCCCGAGTGGAGGACCTGGTAGACGCATGGAATAGTGCGACTACCGGGGCCCTGGACCGGGTGGCGCCTTTGCGGCCTCTCCTGCGGCGACGAACCACCCTGGCTCCCTGGTTTACCGAGGAGCTAAGGGTGATGAAACGCCAAAGGAGACGCCTAGAGAGTCGTTGGAGATCCTCTCGTTCCGAATTTGACCGAGCACAGGCACGAGCCTACTTGAGGACGTACCTTGTGGCATTAAGAGCGGCCAAACGTCAACATTGCGCCGCCCTTATTGCGTCTGCAGATAACCGCCCTGCCGCCTTGTTTCGGGTGACTTGTTCCCTCTTGTTTGAGAGGCCGTGGGAAGCCCCTTTACAGGGTAGAGCAGAGGAGTTTGGGAAATATCTACATGACAAAGTCGCTCAAATCCGGATGGGATGGACCCCCTTCAGTGGTTCAGTAGAGACGCCCGTGGCGAGTCTTGAGGGTCCGCTTTGGGAGGAGTTTGATTCGGTTGCCATCGAGGATTTGGACAGGTTGCGTGGACGTCTGCGACCCACCACATGTTTATTGGACCCGTGTCCCTCCTGGCTTGTACTGGCATCCTGGGAGGTTACACGTGACTGGCTCCTGGTCCTAGTGAACACTTCGTTGGGTGAGGGGTCTCTACCAGCCGCCTTGAAAGAGGCGGTGGTGAGACCCCTGCTCAAGAAGTCTTCCCTGGACCCGACGGACCTAGTCAATTACCGTCCAGTCTCCAACCTTCCTTTTTTAGCGAAGGTTGTAGAGAGTGTGGTGGCACAGCAGTTCCCACGCCACCTGGAGGAAAATGATTATCTAGACCCGCGCCAGTCCGGCTTCCGACCCGGGCACAGCACGGAGACGGCCTTGGTCGCATTGGTGGATGATCTCTGGCGGGCCAGAGATAGGGGTTGTTCCTCTATCCTGGTCCTATTAGACCTCTCGGCGGCTTTCGATACCATCGACCATGGTATCCTGTTGCACCGGCTGGAGGGGTTGGGAGTCAGGGGCACCGTGTTACGGTGGTTTGGCTCCTACCTCACTGACCGGACGCAACGTGTGTTGGCAGGGGAGCAGAGATCGACCCGGAGGCCTCTCACATGTGGAGTGCCACAGGGTTCGGTACTCTCGCCTCTCCTGTTCAACACATATATGAAACCGCTGGGCGAGATCATCCGTGGTTTTGGGGTGGGATATCATCTGTATGCTGATGACACTCAGCTATACATCTCCACCCCAAACCACCCCAATGAGGCCATCGAAGTGATGTCCCGGTGTTTGGAGGCCGTACGGATCTGGATGGATGGCAACCGACTGAAACTCAACCCTTCCAAGACGGAGTGGCTGTGGCTTCCGGCGCCCCGGTTCAACCAGGTGTTTCCATCTCTGGCCATTGGGGGCGTGCAACTAGCCCCTATGGAACAGGTGCGCAATTTGGGCGTCCTCCTGGATGCCCGGCTGTCCATGGATGACCATGTAACAGCCGTGGCAAGGGGGGCGTTCCATCAGGTTCGCCTGATGCGCCAATTGCGCCCCTTATTGGACCGGGATGCCCTACGCACAGTCACCCATGCGCTGGTGACGTCTCGCCTGGACTACTGCAATGCTCTCTACATGGGGCTTCCTTTGAGATGCACTCGGAGACTACAGTTGGTCCAGAACGCGGCCGCGCGGGTGATCATGGGGAGGACTAGATTCTCCCCTGTAACACCTCTCCTGCGCGAGCTGCACTGGCTTCCTGTGGTCTTCCGAGTGCGTTTCAAGGTCTTGATTATGATCTTTAAAGCGCTCCATGGCACAGGGCCTAGTTACATGCAGGATCGCATCCTGCCCCACACATCCCTACGACCAATCCGCTCTCACAGAGAGGGACTTCTCCGGGTGCCGACCGCCAAACAGTGTCGGGGGGCGACACCCAGGAGCAGAGCCTTCTCTGTGATGGGCCCAGCCCTGTGGAATGACCTCCCCCGGGACATCAGGATTACTTCCGATCTCCGCTCCTTCCGTGTACAACTGAAAACCCACCTCTTCCAACTATCTGGCCTGGCTCAACCGTAATCTTCCCGTACTCCTCCTGACTGTCTGTTTTTTAACATTTTGAATTTGGATTGTACATGGGGTTTTGTAATTAGGGTATTTTAATGGTTTTTAATTGTCTATGTATTGTATCTGTTAACCTCCTCCGAACATGTGTGTCTTTGTACTTATGTATGTCATGGATTTATGTAAATGTTATATGTTTTTTACTCCATTGTACGCCGCCCCGAGTCCTTTTCGGAAAGGGAGCGGCTAATAAATTTAAATTATTATTATTATTATTAGTAAGGGCCATGCATACTCATTTCAAGAACGTTTTTTTCAAGATACTTTTAATTGTAACAAATATGCCCGCTACACTTTATGATGCCACATAGACTGGTCCTGGGTTACAATAGTCAAACGGGCAGTCCTCAACTTACTACAACTGAGGCCAAAATTTGTTGCTAAGCAAGACAGTTGTTAAGTGAGATTTGCTCCATTTTGTGACCCTTCTTGCCACAGTTAAGGTAGTAAAAATGCTTAGTAAGTAAATCTGGCTTCCCCCTTGACTTTGCTTGTCAGGTCACAAAGGGGGAAATCACATGATTCTAGAACATTGCCTTGCAACCATCATAAATACATGCCAGTTGCCAAGCCTCCTAATTTTGATCATGGGGGTGCTGCAAGTTAAGTAGAAAACGGTTGTGTTGCTTTTTTCAGTGCCATTGTAACTTCAAATGGTCGGTCACTAAGTGAATGATTTATAGGTCAAGGACTAACGGTAACATACATGAAATGCAATTCTACTAGAAATAGGTTCAATTTAGTAGAGAAGCTAATCTCTCCTAAAGCTAATCTCATAGAAGTTAAACAAGGAGAGGAAAAACCTAGAACTAAGGAAAAAATTCCTGAAAGTTAGAACAATTAATCACTGGAACAACTTGACTCCAGAAGTTGTGAATGCCCCAACACTGGACGTTTTTAAGATGATGTTGGATAACCATTTATCTGTAGTGGTTTAGGGTTTCCTGCCTAAGCAGGGGGTCGGACTAGAAGACTTCCAAGGTCCCTTCCAACTCTATTCTATTCTAGACTCAGATCTATTGAGCCATTCAAATTTAAAACTTTCAAAATAATGCTACTACATTATTTCAATCAAACCTATGCATTATACTAATAAGTAAGAAACATGTTTGATTTCTGAGAGCCTTGTATTTTTGACATCCTGACAGTTTTGTAGCAGCTGGAGCATATGTGGCCCAAATTGTGTTGCAGATTACGGAATACGTCTCCTTTGGTCATGAAACACATTACTTATTACTTTTTTTAAAAAAAAAAGACGACTGAATTCATCTTGTTACTTACTCATTATGGACTGTGACAGGCTAAAAGGTGGCAGAATCTGAAGTTTACTATTCTGTACCTTCGATTATTTCAAAGGAATACTTCTCCTGGACATCCAAGGGGTGAAGGGAAAAGCAAACAGATGACAAAATGTGTAACTTGTTACACAAATGCTGGCCTTTTCATCCGAGGTCAGCATGGCAAGCCTGCAATGGCTGGATTTGCATGTCACTAGTCATGCGCCATTAATTGGATCCATGGTACGGTAAGCTATTTTCCTCTTTGCTTTCCCTCTGCTGCTGTGCTGTTTTGCAATTGACATCAAATATTTAGAATTTATTCTTTCTTATCCTTTCTGCAAGATTGGTGTAGCGGGATGGCAGAGAAGCCATTTAATATTAAAGTATAGTGACACAGGTCAGACCCATTAAGACACACAATGGCAACACATCCTTGATTTCAACATGTAAGCGCAGGTTGTTGGCATTGTTCTTTTTATTCAAACATTAAGAAGTCAGGATATCGAAGTGGACTTGGAGTAAGTAAACGGAATATTTAAAAAAAAACAGTGAACTTGAAATATGAAAAATGTTTGTTCAGCTTTTCATGTGATTCACCGAACACAGCATGTTAAAGCATGGGAAGATTCAAATGGATGGCTCAAAGACTGGCATGTTGAGCCAGAAATGTTCTTATTCTCTGTAGAAGTTCTTTCTTTACACTATCAGGTACTAAAGCTGAAAAAGAAAAGAAAAAGAAAAGAGAAAGATGAAACCATTGCTCTTTCACGCAAATAATTTCAAATACAAATAATCCCCAATTTACAGCTCGTCACTCAGTGATCAAAGTTACAACGGACCTGCCCAGAGCTACTTATGACCAGGTTTTAAGTTTCAATAGCCAGACCACACTCTATGGTCATGTGATCGCATTGTGAGTGTTTGCCCGCATTTACAGCTTTTTAATTGCAATTTATTATGATTTCTGCTGGACACTGATGTGTAACTTCTGGTTTCCGGCAAAAAAAAAAAAAGAAAATCCCCATTGGGGTCACTTAATAGCTGTATTTGTCACTCAGTCACAGCAAAAAAGGTGTAAAATTGGGCACAGTCACATGCTTAGCAACATGAATTACTGTAGTGCCAAGCTCAATTACAGTCATAAGATGAGAACTGTTTGTACAATATTATACTATCCTTTGCATTACTACGTGTATGACTGTGGAGGCAGGTATATTTGTCGTGTGGCACCACCTGATTAATGTTGGCAATCTAGAAAGCTAAGTATGATTGACCATGGGTAGGACTGGAATGAGAAGTCCAACATTCTTACAAAAAGCATAGTGCGCCACCATTTGAATCAGACGCATAAAACAACATGAATGTGTCCATGTGAGCCACCAAATCAAGCTCAACCCCAAAATCATCTTAGTTGCTTGAAAGAAGCTTTGGAACACTCTTGGTAGAGTGACGGACTGAAAATAAACAAATTATGTGTCGTATAGACAGATGAAAAATGCATTTGGAAAAATAAATCAAAAGGCACAAGTATAGGATATGGGATGTCTTGCTTGGGAATAGTGCCTAGGGATTGTCTGTTGAGATTCTCAGTCATCCAGGTCATGATTGTCCCAAAGATGCTTTTTCAGGAGGCAACTGGGTTTGTTTTTTTTTAAAGAACTTTGGCTTCTTAACCAAAAAGCTTCTTCAGCTCTGACACAGTGGTGGATTGCAGGCGGTACGCCCCGATACGGGTGTACCGGAGCCTGCCCGGAGCACTGGGTACCGTTCTGGTATGGTGCTCCGGAGGGCCCACCCGCTTGCCCGCGCTCACCTGTCTTTAAACCCTTCGACGCTTCCACGCACGGCGCATACAGAGCCTGCGCGATGCTCCGCCGAGTAGCTGGAGCATCGTGGAGGCTTGCGGAGGCGTTGCTGCATGGTAAGACGCATGCACGCACCACGCACATTCATGTGGAGGATGCCGAGCCTCGTTGCAACCCTACCAGTTGCAATGGGATCCGGAACCCACCACTGCTCTGACAGGATAGCCATTCCATTCCCTTCCATTCCCCAATATCCTGTCAGAGCTGAAGAAGCTTCTTGGATGAGAAGCGAAATGTCTTCAAAAGAAAAACAAGAAAATCCATTTGCCTCTTGAAAAAGCACCTTTGGGACAGTGCCTAGGGATTGAAATCGATCAAAAGGTGTATCAGCAGTATGCTACGACTGCTCAAAGAGCAAATCCAGTGAGTATGGCAACAAATGATAACCAAGATGATCAAATAGATGATCAAAGCAAACAATTATAATGAAATATGGGGGGGATTTTATAAAATCAGTGTTGGTGGAAGGCAAAGGAAATAAACCTACTCAAGAATATATGTTGTTTTGGAGGGGATAAGGGCAGAAATGGAATATATTGTATTTCTTTTAGTTGTTAAAAACAAAGAAATATAAGAAGGGGGGGGGAAGGGTCTCGGGGAGGTGCATTGTAATATTAGCTTTTCTTTCTTTTTTTGTATTTAGATATATATGTACCATGTTTGTTTTATTTGCATTTAAAGAAATAAAAAAAATAGTATATTAAAAAAAAAACCAAATCCAGTGCACCTGAAAAGAAGGCCAGTTTGTGTATCATGGAAATGAACTGCTGAACTCTATTTTGCACTGTGTTGCAATCCAGAAATGAAAGGTAAAAGTTAATCAAAGCAATTGGGCACCTACGTCCCATAGATGCATGGTCAAACGTCCTAGATTTGCACATGGTCTCCAAGTGATTTAGAAGGCATCAAAGAATGCTCCCAACTTCTTTGATTCGCTTTCCTCATTTTTAACCTTGCTGTATATCTTAAGTGTCACTAGGAAGGTCATAAAATTGGGCCTAACTCGGTTAGCAACCACCTCACTTAGCAGCAGAAAGTCTGGTCCCTATTATGGTTGTGAAAATCTTAAGTGTCACTAGGAAGGTCATAAAATTGGGCCTAACTCGGTTAGCAACCACCTCACTTAGCAGCAGAAAGTCTGGTCCCTATTATGGTTGTGAAAATCAATGACTATTTGCAATTGTCTTACATCAGGGGTGTCCAAACTTGGCAACTTTAAGACTTGTGGACTTCAACTCCCAGAATTCCCCAGCCAGCAGAGCTGGCTGGGGAATTCTGGGAGTTGAAGTCCACAAGTCTTAAAGTTGCCAAGTTTGGACACCCCTGTCTTACATTATTGGAAAGCACATTCCGGCTGATAGTAAAAACTTCCTAAGAATCAGATAGGGACCAATGAGGTGGAAAAGAGGTTTTCCCACGGACCGGAGTGAGCGTGATTTCGCATGCTGCCTCCATCCCACGGATGGGGCTTCAGTCGTTTCTGTGGCCCGGTTGCTGGCATGCCACGGTCTAGTGCCAGTCCAAGACCGGAGGTTGGGGACCCCTGAGACAGATGATGGGCTTGTCTTTGTTGAATATATTGCTACAGAGGCTGGCATTTGTCACGGATGCTTTCATTTGGAATCCTGCATTGATCACATGTAACACTTGTAAAGTCTATAATTCTGTGATAATGATTTATAGCAGTATCTCAGGGCCCGCACAAATGTTTCCCTGAGACAGTGAACGGAATCTTGAAATATGAAAAAGCAGAGATGATGAGCATTGCTAAGCCACTTAGTATGTCATTATTAAAAACATGTTAAGGATCTCAGCAACTTCAGCTCTTTCAATTAATATTAATATCCCTGCAAGCAGGACTTTACAGGTCCCCTTGAAATTATTGTTAAGTTTTATTCTTAGTTTCTGTTGTTACCCTCAGTGGCTAATCACATCTAAAAGACACAAAGCAAATCAACATGTGAGAATATTTTAATGCAGAGATCAAGGAAACGAAGGTCAGCCCTTTTGACCGGATAAACCAGTATTTCTTAACCTCAGCAGCTTAAAAGGTGTGTGGACTTTTCCCAGGATGTGTCGCATGCTGGTTGAAGAATTCTGGGAGTTGAAATCTACACATATTAAAGTTTCTGAGGTTGAAAAACACTGGAATAAAATGCAAATGTAAGTTCCAGGGCATCGTTGGAGGGTACATGAATCAGTCATCTTCTTAAAGCTATACAAATGAAGTTTGCTCAGCGCCTAGAAAGAATTAATTCCAACAACTCAGTATACACTTTATGCTCAAGTACCAAAGCAATAGAACATTATTACCTCTGCCTTTTGGAGTAATTTCAGCCACCAAATCATCAACAGTAACATGTTCTAGCCCTTTTTCTTTGATGACATCTAAGCAAGATAAAGACAAGCAGATAGGTGTTATGTCAGATAAAAATAGAGAGGTTTCTTTTAGTTACACAAACTGTAAACTCAATAACACAAACCGATTTATATATCAAACACTATTTATTTGTATCCTGCCTATTTATTTTTACAAACAAGTCAAAGCAGTGAACATATCCAAAACATTTTCCTTCTATTTTTTTCCATAACAGCAACCCTGTGAGATGGTTTGGGCTAAGAGAGTGACCTGTCCAATGTCACCCAGCTGACTTTCATGACTATGATGGAACGTGAACTCAGGATCTCCTACTTTTTAGGCTGGTGCCTTAACCACTAGATCAAACTGGCTCTATTTTAAAATCATCTTTAAAGCGCTCCATGGCACAGGACCTAGCTACTTGCGGGATCGCATCCTACCGCACACATCCCTGCGACCAATCCGCTCTCACAGGGAGGGACTCCTCCTGGTGCCGTCCACCAAGCAATGCCAACGGGCGGCGCCTAGGAGTAGAGCCTTCTCTGTGATGGGCCAACCCTCTGGAATGACCTCCCTCCCGACATTAGAACTCCGCTCCTTCCGTCAAAAACTAAAGACTCACCTGTTTCAACTAGCCGGCTTGGCCCATCCATAGTTTTATCTCACCTCCTGCCAGATATTTTAGTTGGGTTAATTTTAACTTTCTGGGGTATTTTTAGGGGTTATTTTTAATATGGTTTTAATAGCTTTACTTTAAGATACAGTCTTTTAACCTCCTCATCTAATTTAAGGATTTGTGTATTTATATTTATTCCTATGTATTTGTGTTTTAATTTGACTGTACACCGCCCCGAGTCCCTTTCGGGAGAGGGGGCGGTCTAGAAATCTAAATAAAAGTAAAGTAAAAGTAAAAATCGAGTTTTTAAAAAAATAAATAAGCATACTTTGGATTGTGGTCTGAACCACAAACTTACATATTCTAGAATCCAACCACATCTACTCATTCTTCCACTCCCTCATTTAGTCCCATGCAATCCAACCTATTTTAAGTAGTTTTTGAATAGCAATGTATTCAACACGTGACAAAACAGCCTCTTGAAATCCAGATTAGAGCTCTTTCATGTTTGAGTTCCTTAATTGTTCAATTGCACAACTCAATTAAAGTAGTGCTACATTATTTAAAACCAATGCAGCAACCTATACTCAAGATCATCCAGTTGTGTCCTTGTTTGGAAGAACCTAGCTTCGTCTATAACTAGACACCATTGCTACCTAGTTGACATTGCTATTTTATTTAAATTTTCCCTTTCAAAGTAATTGGAATAAAGAAAAACAATTTAAAATACATAGAGCCAGTTTGATGCAATGGTTAAGCATCAGGCCTGAAGACTATGAGTAATGCCTTAGGCATAAACCCAGTTGGGAAGCCTTGGGCCAGGCATCCCCTCTCAGCTCTAGGAAGGAGGGAATGCAAATCTTGCCTGCAGGAACGTGTCCATGCAGTGTGTATATCTGTATGTGTGAGTGTATGTGTGTGTACACTGACACACAATTTACAGGGCCCAGATGAGGTCCATAATCTTTGGGGATAGAAATCATTCTGATTGCAATTTCCGTCTATCCTTTTATGTAGCTTTTGCCAGGAAAGAAAATAGAATTAGGCTAGAAGGAGGAGAAGAAGAGAGTGTAGATAAGCAGCCTATTTTGCAGGCCAACAGGAAGAGGAATTTACTTTCAGAGCAGCCCAGCTGTATTCCATGCTAGCTTTATAGTTAACTTAGCATATTCTACAAATATACCTAATATTTTTCATTAATCTCAGAATGTCTGTAAAAAAATACAATGACTGAGAGACGGTTTGATCTAATGGTTAAGGCACAAGGCTAGATAGTAGAAGATCATGAGTTCATGTCCCACCCTTAGCATCAGCCAGCTGGGTAACCTTAGACCAGTCACTCTCTCTCAACTCAACCTACCTCACATTATTGTGGGGAAAATAGGAGGAAGATGATGTGCTGGATATGTTCACTGCCTTGAGTTATTCATAAAAAAATAATAAAGGTGGGATAAAAATAGATAAATATTGAAAGACAAAATAGAGGAAAGAGGGGTACTTAGGCAGGCCAGACGTAAGAATCATGTATTAGTGTGACATTGAAATTTGTTTCCTTTTAAAAAAATATTGTCTATATATCATACATTTGTGATTGAAAATGCAACATGAGAACATACATCTTAAATGAATATTAGATTTGTGACCATGGTACCAACAATTATGAACAATTAATGAAGTGAGAGGTAACACTCTATTCCCAAGTGACAATTACCTTTGCAGTGTGCCTTTAGCTGATCTTTCCAACCACATTCAATTAATTTGGCTCTCAGTAATTCTTTAAGGCTGTAAAAACAACATTGTTAGAAATATGGTATATCCATACCAGGTAATAGAAAAACATTAAATAGTGTTCTCAACCAGTGAACAACACAGCTCTGCAAGTAAAGTAGAAAATAAAACCCACATACCGTTCTCGTTCTCCTGTTTCAATTAATTTTTGATTAATAGTTGCTCTCATTTGTGCATCCTTGTTCATTTTTTCCCCTCCTGCGTGCAAGTAGACCAGATCTACTGAAAAGCAGAGATTTCAATGAGGCAAACTATTTCAAGGGTAATCTCTGGCTTCCATAAATTCGTGGTACAGCTCCTCAACCTGCAGACCCCCACAACTGAAATAAGGACATCAATATTGTGCAAAGTTAGCTTGTCCTGTTGCCAATTTGGATCTGATTTCCCAGAAACCAAACTTGATTGCAGAAAATACGACTTCAGCAACAGAGCGGTCAATGCCTGGAATGTACTACCTGACTCTATTGTTACATCTTCAAATCTCCATAACTTTAACCTTAAACTGTCTACTATTGACCTCACAGGTCCTCACCCCATTCCTAAGAGGTCTGTGAGGGGCGTGCATAAGCGTCCCTGTCCTAGTGTCCCCATTAATTCACCCCCATTTCATCCATACTCATGTTTTTCTTATACCTATTATCTTGTAAACGATTGACAAATCAAAATAAATAAACAAACAAAAAATAAAACCTGCACGGTCCGTATTTCGACATCATTCACACAACATTCATCCCCATCTCAGCTAAAAACCCAGCCCATATTAAATTCAGCCACCTACAGTATGTGACCCTGTTGTACAAATTGCAATTTTCCAAGTGTTGAGTGGATCAAGCAGCCAAACAATTGAGTTTACTGAATAAGAATGGGGATTCCCCCTCCTCTTCTGAAAACCACCCATTTTGAGTCCTCCATGCGGCTTGGAGTTGCACGCCCATCAGTTTCATCTTATAGTAATATAATATGATGACGATGATGCTCAAACTATAACCACTGAAAAAAGCCTCGCAATCATTGAAAGGTCAGATCTGGGCTCGGTTTCTCTTTTAAGGAAGGGAAACTGGAAGGGATGGGGGGAAAGGGGGACGGGAATACCAAGCAAATTCGAGGAGGAATCGACATCCACACGAGCACAAAAGCCTCCATTAGATACACTGCCCGACCCCCCCTAAACAAATGGGGCTACCTCTCCGGCGAGCCCTTTGCTTCCTCCTCCACGAGCTCAGCCTCCGAGGAGACCCGGTTCGATGGAGCCTCGAACTCGCGACAAGACCAACTCTCCCAGGGTTGCCCAAGACTTTACCCAACTAAAGAGAAAGAAGCCTCGCAACAGCCTCCCTCAATCCCCGCAGAAAGATTTGGGAAACGTAGTTCTCCGCCGCATGGCTTTAACCGCTCGACGCCCAAAGAAAACTACAACTCCCAGAAGGACGTTGCCTCTTAGCCGTTCCCATGACCGCCTTCACGCCGCCTTAACATAAAAACTACTTTTCCCACAATGCTCTTCTCTACGGCACTTTTTTTTTTCTCTTTTGGGTCGCTAGGTTGATTTATGTTGATTCCGCAGTCAATTTCTTCTGACTTTAAACTAGCTATTTAGCAAAATGGAGGTGGAGGAGGCGGATTCCCATTGCCTGTTGTATTTGGGATTTACTTTAAAAAAAAAACAGTATCTTGGTTTGGTTCTATTGAAAAGCACACAGAATTCAAGGCAGGATCAGGTTAGTTTTTTGGGATGGGAGACACTAGGAAATCCTGGTGAACATGAGAAACATGGGAAAAACATCCCAGAGAAAAAATAATGAACAATTTTTCTACAATTTTAAAAGAAAACGCATGATTGTTACATCAAGAATTGACCTTTATTTAAAATGAATGGAAAGTAAATTTGAGTCACTCATTTTTCCAGGTAGTTTTCTTGGAAAGCATGAAAGTAAATGGTACCCAGGGAAGTAAACAGTGACTTCAAAATTCAGAATGATCCCAATAAAATTCAGAAATAGGATCCTTACAGTTCAATTAGTTTTATTTCCAATAAACTTGCAATTCAACTTACATTTTATTGGCGTGTGAAATCATTGTATAATATGGGTAACTAGAAGCAAAGCAAGACACTTATCAGAATAACAGAGTTGCTCAGGCAGGAAACCCTATTCACTGCATTGAAAACAAGACATATCTAGAAATCCCAACTGTTACTCTAACTAAACCTAAAAATAAATCCTAATAGTTACACTGACGGTGAAGGCAAGTAGACACATTGTACCAAGTCATAATATGGTTTGCTTGATCTTGGCTTAGCATAGTGTCTGGATGCAGATTATTTTGTTCATAGACCATAGTTTTAGGGCATAGCATGTTAGTTGTCCTCATCCATACAACACACTAAGCATAACCAAGAAATCAAAATTTCATTAACCCTAATGATTGAGCTCACTTAATACGCTAAACCAAACTCAATAAACTGTGTCTGTCTGTTGGATTTTTATCCTGCCTTTATTACTTTAAATGGCTTAAATTCCTTGTGTTTTAAATTTCTTGTGTGTCTAATCACTCTTGGCCAATTAAGAATTTTATTCTATTCATCTCTATTCTCCCAGTAGGTGGAGACATCATCCAGACATGGCTGGAATAACCCATGTCTGGATGTTGTCTCCACCATTTGGAGAAGGGGTGTATCAGGTGAGTAACCAACGCCCATTTTCCCAAACCCAGACAAGGAAAAATGGGTGGAAACCGATCAAGTAGATTCAACCTGGAAATAAAAAGAAATGTTCTGACAGTGAGAGCAATCAACTAATGGATCAGCTTGCCCTTGGGAAGTTGTGGGAGCTTCATCATTGGAAGCGTTCAAGAGACTGGTCAGTCATTTCTCAGAAATGCTATAGATTTTCCTGCTTGGGTGCTGGGGGGGGGCTGGACTAGGGTGCTGAGGGGGTTGGATTAGATGACCTACAAAGGCCCTTTCAACTCTGTTAATCTGTTAAATCTGGACTTCAACGCCCAGAATTCCCTAGTCAACATGGCTGCTTGGGAATTCTGGAACTTGAAATCTAGGATTCTCAAAGTGGTTGAGGTTGAGAAACACTCGTTTAAACCAGGAATCACCAATCTTTCGGACCTAAGGGGCCACTAAATTCATAATTTTAAATCTCACAGACCACCAATATAAAATTTTTAAAAATATATAAATAATATTTAGTGCAATATAAAAAATGCAAATAACTTTTCTGCGGACCACCAACATTTTCTCACGAAACACCAGTGGTCCAAAGACCACTGGTTGGTGACCACTGCTTTAGACCAAGGAGTAACCCAAATATCCATTTTAGGCACCCTCCTATGGTTCTGTCTACTATGTATGTAGAAAAGGAGCAACCTTTATGAGCTCAACAGCGTTGCTTTGAATTAGGGCGATGATGGGGATCCTTAAGCACTGACCCCGGCCCCCACCCATCCCACAAGGACCGGGAGCCAAACTGCAATTGCCCCGGCAGGAAGCGCACAGGAGCGTTTGAAAGGCCGGCGACAGGAGCTCTAAAACTACGATTCCCAGCAGGCTCTGCGCTCCTTTCCTACCCAGAATCCTTCGCGGGGTGGGCGGAGGGAGGCTCTGCTGCCACGGCCTCAGAGCTGCGGCGGACGAAAAGGCTTAGAGGGCCGCTCCAGAAGCCCGTCCTCCTCAGCAGCGGCGCTTGAGGCCGAAGCCCGCGGCATGGAGGCGGCGGCGAACTGTTCGTTGCGCGTCAAGCGGCTTTTGCTCGACCCCAGGTTCGAGGGCTACAAGCTTTCGTTGGAGCCGTTGGCCTGCTACCAAGTGGGGCTGGACTCGCGTGAGTGTCGGCGGGGCGCCCGGGTTTGGGCTACGGCGAAAGAAGAGGCTGCGAGGGGGTGGAGGTGGCGGTGGTGGGGGGGAAGGGAACCCTCTGGCTCGGCTCTTCCCGGATTTGCGGCCCTGCTGCAGGGAATAGGATAGAATAGAGCTGGCGGAAGGGACCTTGGAGGTCTTCTAGTCCAGCCCCCTGGGAGGCTGGCTAGACAGGGACAGCGCTTCCACGCGATCGGCCGGGAGGCAGGTAAAAGGGAGCAAAGCTGAGGATATGGCCAGGCTGAAGAAAATGTTTTTTTTTAAATGTTGTGTTCTGCTGAACAAATCCATGAAGCTTCCAGAAGTCAAATTTGGCTCAAAGGAATATAATAGTCGATAGTTGCTTGCCAGTTGTGAGATGGGAGGCATATTGGATGGATGCATGCATCTCTATGAAGCCACCAGAAGTCAAATTTGGCTCAAAGGAATATAATAGCCAATAGTTGCTTGCCAGTTGTGAGATGGGAGGCATATTGGATGGATGGATGGATGGATGGATGGATGGATGGATGGATGGATGGATGGATGGATGGATGGATGGAGGAAGGAATGGATGGATGGATGGATGCATCTCTATGAAGCCACCAGTAATCAAATTTGGCTCAAAGGAATATAATAGTTGATAGTTGCTTGCCAGTTGTGAGTTAGGAGGCATCTTGAATGAATGAATGATTGAATGAATGAATGAATAAATAAAGGAATGGATGGATGGATGAATAAAGTAATGGATGGATGAATAAAGTAATGGATGGGTGGATGCATCTCCCTAAAGCCACCAGAAATCAAATTTGGCTCAAAGGAATGGGAAATTAATAGCCAACAGTTGCTTGACAGCAAGATGGCAGGCATATAAAATTAATCAATCAATACATCACAAGAAAATAAAACAGTCAACTAAACAGATAACATAAACAGAGCCAGTGCTGTAACAAAATGACATCTAACAGTCATCCAATTTGTTTCGGGATCCGGCGGCTCTCACCAAGATGTTGTTCTTGCTTCCTCAGATGGTGAAAAAACCCAGTATTTAAAAACTCAACAGCAGAACACAACATTTATTTACCGTAATAAATTATTTAGTTCCCATTTATTTGTTTAGCTATTTATTTTTACAAATAATTCAAGGCAGTGAACATATCCAATACATCTTCCGCCTCCTAATTTCCACACAACAACAACCCTATAAGGAGAGTTGGGCTGAGAGAAAATGACCAGCCCAAGAGCACCTAGTCAGCTTTCTTGTCTCCTAGTTTCTATCCTGGAGCCTTAACCACAAAACCAAACCGGCTCTGTAGTTTTCTTGGCATCCTTAAAAAAAATGGCTGAGGTATTTTTTTCATTCCCCAAATGAACGGAGCTCTCAGATTTCCTGTTGGTATCCCATCCAAGTTCTGAAAATATCAGATTGGAGTCTGCTTAGATCAGGATTCCCCAGAAAAATAAACAGGGATCCCAAAGGTGGAGGAGAGTCATGAGACTATCCAAAATAGCAAAATTGTTCTTTGTAGTACTTTTAGTTGATAAAGTTGTATTTATTAAATTAATTTCAGATAATAGCAATAGCACTCAGAGTTATATACCGCTTCACAGTGCTTTACAGCCCTCTCTTAAGCGGTTTACAGTGTCAGCATATTGCTCCCAACAATCAGGGTCCTCAGTTTACCGACTTCAGAAAGATCATCCTTAAGCCTGGTGAGATTCAAACTGCCAAATTGCAGGCAGCCGGCAGGCAGCAGAAGTAGCCTGCAATACCGCATTCTAACCAGTGAGCCACCACATAATAAATTCTAACCACTGAGCCAACATCATAAATGTTTCGGGTGAACAATCTGAAAATTCATGAGGGGATCGATGAGCTGAAATGTTTGGGGTCGCCAGCTTAGATTTTCAAGATTAGGCAACATCATTTCATAAAAATGCATATTCATTTTTAACTTATCTTCATTTTTAACTTATCAGCAGTAGGTACAGACATTTAAAATACAGTTAAAACACACTATAAATACAATATAGAATAAAGCCATCTAAAATATATAATAAAACAGCATAAAAATAATAGGTGTACACATATATGGGTTTCTGTACTTAATTGTTCAATACATATATAGATACTTTGGTTTCAAATGTATAGTTTGGTTGTATATTTCTTCTGAATAGTTTAAAAGAAATATTTTTTCAAGATGCCAGTAAATTTTATATGGGCTAATTCATTAAAGGTAGATTTTAATGTACATTATTTCTCTACTTGAAAGAAAGATCTTAAGTCAAAGGGAATCAATAAGAAGTCAATTGAATTATATTAGGAAATTGATTGTTCTCTGATATTTTATTGTTATAATTGTATTTATAAACTAAGATTTGATGGTGATGATTTAAGGTGGTGATTTAAGCAAAGGTTAATCTTAGATAATGTTATGGGTATAGTAACACTGTAGAATTAAGAATAATTGTGAGACAGAAGCTTGTATACTATGTAACTACTGTAATACCTACCAAGGCTCCACCTTGGCACCTGTTCAAATCTTGGAGGAAACCTCATTTGAGAGGGTAGGTATTGCTACAAAGAACGTGCAAATATCCAGAAACATAATTATTTATTTGGAAGATACTGGAGCCTATCAACCTTGCTATATCAGCTGGATAAATACTGTGGGAGATCCCTAAGATGTAATGGCAAACTAGTTGAACATGGGAAAATGATGTAACTATAAATAGGTTACAACATTGTGATGATTAGACAGCTTTTAGTATTCAGTATTCTGTTACTTGATAGTCCCACTAATGAAAATTGAGTTATTTCTGATTATTTAGCTTGCTGTATCTATGTATAATATTAGTTTGCTTTGTATCAAGAGATTTGTGGTCCTGGTGTAAGAAAATAGGTGTGGTATATTTGTAGATTAAAGTTGTTGTCACAATTTAATTTTCTTTCTTTGTGTTTCTGAATGCCAAGAAAATAGAAGCTATGAAAGCTATTAGGAAAAAAATGCCTTTAAAACTTGCCTAAGTATTTAAAGAAAAGTTAAACAGTAGATGGCACTCTAATACTAATTTTGCTTATCAGCCTGGTTTCTATATATTTACTTTTGAGGTATCTTGGGCAAAACCTACAGTACCCTTATTTTAAATATATAATCAGGAAACTATGTTTTGAACAAGATCCATGAGTTAAATGCTGTAATTTCGTTTCCTAAATGGTTATGGAATATAATTTTCCTGTTTGTTTCCCCCTTCAGCGGTAGCAGAAGTCAAACTGAGAGATGATCAGTACACCTTGGAACACATGCGTGCATTTGGCATGTATAATTACCTACATCTTGATTCCTGGTACCAAGATAATGTTTATTATGTTGATCAGCTTGGAAGAGTCATGAATTTAAGTGTTACTTTGGTAAGTTCATTCTAAAATAAATATGCTAGATGTCCATGGTGGTAGCAGTAAACTGGGCAGATTTTCTTGCAAGTATGTCTCCAAGAGCTACATGTGCAATTTTCAGTAAAAAATATTGTTTTTCACATTTTTGGGTCCCAAATTTAAATATTCAGGAAGGGGGAAGTTTAAACTTCCATGCCTGAGGACTGGAGACAATTTCTATGTCTAATCACACCTGGCCAATATAGTATTCTATTCTAGCTAGTCAAAGCAAAATGCAAAATTAACAATCTTCTCCCGGTTAATACGTGGTAGGTAATTATGAATGATCTGGATACTTGTCAAAAAGGCTGCAGTTTGTAATGTGTAATGCCTCTTCAGTTAAAGCTATGAACCTGTTTTTAATTTAAATATGCAAAGATATGGAGACTGCACAGGTGAATATTAAGAAGTATATGCATCAATATTCCAGATATCTCATTCCAGAAGTGGTTCTAATTGATGTAATAGGAAGGGGGGCTGTGTTACTAACCAAGATACTAGCCATGCATTAATATGCTACGAAACTTAAGTCAAAAAATACTAGTAGATTTTGACTTTTATCCCACTTCAGGGGAATACTACCCCTCTCAGAGGCAAAGGTTGAATTACCCTTAATCAGAGAACTTCTGGATCAATCACCACAAATTCTTGTTTAGCATATATTGCTTTTTTTTAATAAGGAGATTATGTTTTCTTTGGACTTCTTATCATTTTCAACTTTGTTTCTGCTTATTTTGGAATGTATAGACCAAAAACCATTACCAGAGTCCTCAGCTACACTGTTACGATTTTTTATTCTTTGTTCTTTGAGTTTAAACACGTTCTTGTTTTCCTCCTTTGCAGGACACTGCCTTAAAAAAACCAAGAGAAGTATTTAGGCTTCCGGCAGACTTAATAGCTTGTGATAATCGTCTCTGTGCATCACTACATTTCACATCTCCCACCTGGGTTACCCTTTCAGATGGAACAGGGCGACTATATCTTATTCAAACTGGCAAGCGGCATGATGGTTCTTGTGAAAAGTGGGAAGTAAGTTCTGAGAATTTGTCTTATGTTGAGAAGCATTAACTGTATTTTCTCAAATGGTTCAAGATGCTTGATTAAGATTACCCTCTTTCTACTGCTCACTTGCTTCAATATAAACATATTGACTTTCATATATGTTTCAAATTGTAAGATAAGTGTTTTCCTCCTTGTTTCCTCATTAAAGACTGCTAATCTCATGAAACCTAATTATTATTGTCATTTATATATTATAATTTTACAAATATCTGATGCACACACAAAACAGTTCTAGACAAGGGGTAAAAAACCAATTTGTTAAAGTCCTTGTTAAGTCCTTGTTAAATGACCAGTCACTGACTGATTGTTCGAAGTTTCAATGGACCCCCAAAAGCTTTCTATGTAAAAGCTATTTACAACCTGGAATTTTGATGGCTGCACACCACGCAATCCCATGACCATATTTTGGATGCTTGATAACCAGTTCATTGTTACAGCTAGTTACAGTTGTGGTTACTCATGGGACTATGTTTTTTTTTTATTGGTTTCCAGAAAAAATGGCAGTAGAAATACATTGATTCACTTTATGGATATGGTGTTCACTTAACTATGATGTTTGCAAAAACGTCATAAAATCAGGTTCGGTCACGTGGGTGCCTTGACTTATGACCGTCATGATTTATAATGGAAATTATTGTTGTGAGTCAAGGATTGCTACCTGCAAAATATTAAATGCATCATACCATTAAATAGAAAAATGTTTATAAAACATTACTGCTAGTTATAAGAAGATCTAACCATTAATGTTCAGAAATAGGTAAAATATGAAAATAAAGACAACTAACTATAAAGCCTAATAGTTCCTAGAAAAAAATACATTTTCTCTAAAGTATCTATGAAATACGCCTTTCTGCATAGTTCTGTTGATTTCTGGAATGATAATTTTTGTCCGAATGCTAGATATGCAAATGAATTCATATAGAATGTTAATTAATTGAATGTCGTGTTGATCTTAATTGCATCTTGCTGTAGCTAGCATCAAAAGTGCTATTATCAAGCATTGAAGATTGCCCTATTTCTTAACATTGTCTGAGTAAAGAAATTCTAAATTACGTTTCTGAAAGAAAAAGATACAGCATAGAAATTAACTATTTCTTCTCCATATTTTATATAGCAAAAGAACTAATGTTCAGGACAGTATCTAGCTTTTTGCTAGTTTAGAATCTTTAGTGAGTTTCTTAAAAAAATATATCATTAATTCTTCTGTTACTCCCAAATCAACTAATAGTTAAGGCAGCAGGCTAGAAACCAAAAGATTATGAATTCTAGTTCCACCTTAGGCATTAAAACCAGCTAGCGGACTTTGGGCCAGTGACTTTCTGAGCCCAACCCACAACAAAGGATTTTTCTTTGGAAAATAGGAGGAAGAAAGAGTATTAGGTACGTTCATTGCAGAATAATAATAATTATTATTAGCTTTTTCCCTAGAAATGGTGTTGAGAGTTGAATACAATAACTAAATTCAGAATTTGGAATATTCTGTTACTATTATTTGTTTGTTTGTATCCTGATTTTATTATTTTTGCAAATAATTCCAACAGGCAAACATATCCACCGTACCTTCCTCCTCCTATTTTCCTCACAGCAACTCTGGGAGATGAGTTAGGTTGAGAGGTAGTCACTGACCCCAGAGTCACTCGGTTGGCTTTCATGGCCAAAGTGGGACTTGCACTTACGATCTCCTTCCTTCCTCCTCTAGCCTGCTGCCTTAAATAATAGACCAAATTGTTCCTTCTTCCTATCTTATTATACATTCTATCTTAAGAGCTGCACTGATACCTTATAAACATCTGTAAAGCTTCCAGAGCTTTTTCAGTATTTCAGTAGAGTTTTTAGTATCTTTTCTCATTCATGTGTTCACAATGAGGCTTGAAATTTGATTCATAAAACTGGTTTACAAAAAGAAACAAATTTCCAACTTGTCCATAGAGCTTTCTATTATAGATTGAGCGATATCTGTGGTGGCGGAGTCATTTTCCTGGATGATTAAGGAAGTGTATGCAAGGCATACTAGTGTTCATGGTTTGTGGCATAAAGCTACAATTAAGGGGTTTCATCCATCATGATAAGCCAGTCCCTGAGAAAAAGGCTTGAAGGTGATATTGAGGAATATCATTGAGGTGATATTTTCCTCTTTGCAAAAGATTTTTAGGAATAAAAGATGGAGAGGCAGAATAAGTTTTATTGTCTAGACTCCAGATTTATGTGTAGGTTGCTCGGGATAGATGATTCAGTTATAAAGGTGGAACATGGACCAATAACATAGTTTGTTGATTTGTATGGGGGGGGGGAATCTTAAAATTGGAAGCAAATTACCATATACCGTCAGCAACATCTCAAGCACTTCAAATAAGTATTTCATTCTGTTAGATGAACTGTGTGGATTGGAAATGCTAGATCAGGGGTGGGGAACTGTGGCTCTTTTGCGACTTGTGGACTTCAACTCCCAGAATTCCAGAACCAACATAGCTGCCTCAGGAATTCTGGGAGTTGAAGTCCACAAGTCGCAAAAGAGCCACAGTTCCCCACCCCTGTGCTAGATGCTGAGTTACCATCACAAAAAACGCAGCCTGATAGTTCTATTAGATCTGAAAAATGGATTGTGCACTCAGAAAATATTGCTCAGTCGCTTACTAAAATTCCTTCTTTCTCCAGATACTATTCAGTGAAGAGTTTGAGACTCCTTTTATTATAGTCCACAGCCTATCATTTGTGCAGTCGGGTGCACATTCAGTTGGTGTGTTGCTCTTACGAATAGAAAAGGATGAATTGGATGCACAAGGCAGCGGCTTTCATGTTTCATTGGAGTGGGTTACAATTGTGAATACTTCTAAGGAGGGTGAGTGTTTCACTTGGTTTTACTTTGCTGGTATATGAAAGAAAGTTCACTGGGTATATATACATACTTATTACATTCTTACTGTAGGAATTCTGGAAACTCTTAACTTGGGGAATGGAGAAAGGATATGAATACAAATTTGCAAATACCTAATAGCCCGAAGGTTTGCAAGAGCTGTTAGAAAATATTTCTTAAAAGAAAATATGGTAAGGTGGGATGGCATTAAAAAATAGTAGTAAATCACATTGAAATTAAGTTAGTTTTCAATAAATATTTTGTTAACCTTCATGTTTCCCAAAAATGTATAGAAACAATTTCAGATGGCTGAAACAGACTCCATGTTACAGTCTTCTTTTTGAATAGCTTTTCTCTGAGGCAAAGCCTGGCAATAGAAATGAGTCATGAAAATGTGCTGGGTGAATTTGAGCTAGTCACTTTCTTTCAGCCCGGCCTACTTCATATTACATGGAAAAATGAGCGGAGTGTGTCCTTGTTCCCTGCCTTGAGCTCTGGATATCAGGCAGGATAGAAAATGGAAAGCCAGTCGAGTGACGTTGGGCTGACCACACTCTCTGAATCCATCAAGCTTCACAAGACCATTTACATTTAAAAAAAAAAACATTTCTATCCCATCTTTAGAATTTTTACAAATAATTCAAGGCTGTGAATATATTCAATACACCGTCTTGCAGCTGAGGATTTTGAGATATTCCAGAAAAATTGTTAGTAGCATAATTAACCTTGGAGCTATAAGGAGAATATATGTGCTCTGTGCTCCTATATCTACATAACACTTTTCCAAGGACTTCATGTTGGTTCCTATCAGGAAGGCTATATTAAAGCCTTCTAAAGACATTGTCAGATGATGCCCCAAATTTTGGTATGATCAAAGTATCGTTGAATGCTTATCCTTTAAAAACTGGAGGAATTAAAAATTCAAAGTTTTTTTTAATCAGGTGAAGAAGTGTATGAGGTCTCCAAACGCCGAGTTCTTCAAGGAAAATCTGTTCCTCATTATGCAGCTCTAGAACCAGATGGCAGTGGCCTGATGGTTATCTCCTACAAGCCCTATACTCCTTTGCAGAATGGTGAAACCAAGCAAGATGAAAATGAAAAGGAGAAACCAGACGCAAACAGGAAAGGTAACCTCCCTACAACTCATGCTATCCTGCAACTTTGTAGTGGAAAGCATAATTAAAATCATGCAGGCTTGAAAATACTTCAGCATAGCCATGCTACGATGTAATCCCAGAACATCAAAAGCAACCTTGATATATTAGCTTGTCACACAGTTTTTACAGTTAAAGGAAGTAATTGTAGAAGTTAGCGTTACAATATATTTACCTGTATACCAGGGCATCTATTTAAATATTTAACTTGCCAAAGCCTTCAATACTTATGATTGTAAGATTATAAGAAGCTATGATGATGCAGAAATATGATGTATTCCAATTTATGTCCATTTATGCGAATAAGATAAGTAGACTTCTCAGAAGATGCTATCATAGCCTAGTTCAGACATTATAAATGATGGGTAGTGATGTTCATTCAAAAACTTCTGCCTTTTTAGCTAGCTAGAAAATTTGCTAGAAAGAAATCCATGCCAATAGTTTCATCTATCCTGTATAGCCAAATAAGGGAAAGTGATAATTTTATTTTAAAAAGGCAGTATATTATATTGATGGCTTAGTAAATTACGTATATTTGTGGTATATTTATCTTATTACACTATTAAGTTAGTGACACTAATAATGTTTTCCAATGATTCATAAGATATAATTGTTGATGCGATTTTATAAATGGGAACAGTCAAGGAAAAATGACAACTCTATGACTAACAGGCCTGTCATTTAATTCATTGGAAATAATTGCATACAGTTCAACTTGCATTGGACTGTATCAACATAAATATAATTTTGAAATCGGTGGAAGTAATTGTTCTGCTCTTTTCTTTTTTGGTCATTCTTTAGACTCTTGCCTCTAGTTCTGGGCTCCATGATTTATGGATCCTGAAAAATTGGAATAATTTCAAAGTAGGGCAATAAAGATGATCAGGGACTATAAATCTAAGTGAAGAAAAATGGAAAACACTAATATGTTTAACCCTGATAAAAGAGTACTAATAAGGGATATAATTACACTTTTCAGTGCTAGAAAAGGTGTCCTGATGTTAAAAGCAGTTTGACCATGGAACCCCTCACCTGGATGTGTTTTAGTGCTAATTAGCTGGTCATTTTTCTAGGCTGCTTTAATTTGCATTTCTTCATTGAGCAGTAGATTGAGCTAATAGCCTAAACTGCCCTTTTGCAACTCTTATTATTCTATTTATCTATGCGTATTTTTAAATTCTCTTTATATTTAATGATCATTTGTACTTCCTAGTACATTTTAAATAATGACTGACAATGTACTTTGAAGCTGCTGTTACTTTTCTTTTTCTAGTTTCAGGTAGCTAGGCAATGCAACATTTTATTGTACAAATAACCGGGTTTTTGACAACTATTCCACAAATCTTTAATGTTTTAACCTTTACCTAATTATGTACTCCCCTTATGTGCTTCTGTTTATAGAACCTCTATATTACTGGCAACAGACTGAAGATGATTTGACAATCACTTTCCGACTCCATGAAAACTTTACCAAAGAAGATATACATGTCAGCTTTTCTCCAAATCATCTCAGTGTAGCATTGAAAGATCCACAGTTTCCTATACTGAAAGGTGACCTTTTTTCATTGATTGACCATGAAAGCTCCACATGGATAATTAAAGAAAATAGGTATTTATTTTAGTGTTGTATACTTGATCTGTTGAATTTGTTACATTTTTCACCCACCTTCTGTTTAATGGGGAAAAGGGCTAACCAGGTGATGTCATTACTAAAATATCGTTAGTATAGATTGCCACAATGAAATGAATATCAGTAGTATGTGGCATTCAACAAGCAGTCCCTATATATCATTTAATATCTGAGTTTGTAAATAGTCACCCATGTGTGATTCATAAAATAACGTTGAATCAATTTCTTATCTATAACTGAAGTTTTTCATGTGGTCATCTATAAATCCGCATGATCCATTCGCTTTCCTATTGCAGATGGTTTGTTTTTCTTTATGGTTTTGGAATTGTTTTCAGTCATCAAAAATTGAGTATATAAGGCCTGGGGGCAGAGTTTCTTAAGGAATGATTTAATTCTAAACTGTTCCAGTGAAAGTGCACCATTTACAGTATAGGTGTGAATTCATAGTTGGGTTTCCTTGAAGAATCCTCAGTTACTACTATCAAAGCATTGTGAATAGATTAATTTAATTTATTTAATATTAAGTTCTGTGTTTTATCTTTGGTTATGGCTTATCGATGTTTATCTATTTTATCCCTTCCCAGATTAGAGATAATTTTAATTAAGAAGGAAGAAGAGAAGTGTTTATGGCCAGAACTGATAATTGGTGATTCTCGGGGGGAATTTATTATGGACCCAGCTCGAAGTGCCACAATAGCTGAGCAGCTGACGTATCTTACCTCTGATGAAATGGTAAACCGATGATAAAATTTGTGGTTTTAATACATAAATACACATACCCAAATGTATTGTAATCTACTTGTTAAATTGTATGTTGCATGATTTTTGAAATCATACTTTATTGGATATAATACAGCTGTGTTGGCAGCCCTGTGGCACAGGTGGCACGCGTAGCCATATCTGCCGGCATGCAAGCTATCAGTTCCAGGGCGTATGCACACACCGGCCAGCTGATTTTCGGCCTTATGGAGGGCCAGGAGACACTGTTTGCTTCAGGAAAGCCTCTGAAGTGTGGGGAGGGGGAAAAACGGGCCCAATGGGCCTACCGGAAGTTTGTTACTGGAGGATATACCAAGCTCAGGTTGGAGGTGAGTAATGCAGCGCGCAGTGGGGGAGTGGGGGGGGCGCTTTGTGTGCGCAAGCACATGTGGGGGGGGCGCTTTGTATTATGGGTGCTGGAAAGCATGCACACTATTGCACACACACCAGTGGTGGGTTCTGGATCCCGTTCCAACCATAGCGGTTGGAACGTGCCTGGCGTCCACATGGATATGTGCAGCGCGCACACACACATGTGCACGCGTGCGTCATACCTGCCAGCAACGCCTCTGCGATGCTCCAGCTGCTCGGCGGAGCATCACGCAGGCGCTGTATGCACCGTGCACGGAAGCGCCAAAGGCTTTAAAGGACAGGTGAGCTCGGGCAGGCGGGTGGGCCCTTCGGAGCACTGTACCAGAACCTTACCTGGTGCTCCGGGCAGGCTCTGGTGCGCCCGTACCGGGGCATACTGCCTGCAACCCACCACTGACAAGCACCCTCGCATTTTTGGCACCCAACAACAAAAAGGTTAGCTGTCCTACAGTGATTGGCTTTATATATTGCGTTTAGTTATCTTTAAGTAGTCAGGATGGACATATCTCAGACTATAGATACAAAATTAAATCATTACACCTTGAAGAAAAGTTCAATATACAGTAATTTAAAAAGAAGGAGACAAAAACCCAGCACAGTAGTCCTTCCAAAATTTGGAATTTCAAGGTTTTCTTTAATGAGAAACAATCATTGTTTCCCAACCTGCAGTCTGAAATGTTTCAGTTTAGGGTGCAATTATCCCATACTCCTATGAATTAACTATATTCTGGGATTAAACCCTTTTTAAGGTAACAGTGAAATACTGGATGCAATGCATGTATTATAGATTTATTATTATATCGCATGCTTCTTTTTTTTACTCCTATTTTATTAATGTTGGCTCACAGAATGCATAGAAAACTAAATTGAATTCCTGATTTCAGAATCCAGATCCTAACAAAGAAAATCCTCCATGCAATGCTCAAGAGCTAGAAGAATGCGACATTTTCCTCGAAGACAGTACAAGTTTGTGTAGATTTGACGGTCATACCATGAAGATCACTCATGTGGTAAGCATTGGATTATATTCTTAAATTCCATAAGGGTTGACAATTCGACAGAGTTCATTTCTTTTTTCTGTTGGTTTTTCTGGACAATCAGAAAGATAATCAGTGAACATGCTTTTGTTTACAAATATCAACATTATGCAAGCAGTGGCTTTTCCGTGAGATTCTATGGGAGTGAGGGATTTTGAAGAAGCAGGATAAAAAGAGTATTGACACATTTCTGAACTCTGATGATGGAGAAGGTTCCTAGGAAGATCATGGGCAGCAAAAAATACAACAAATGGATCATTGAACAAATTGGTCCAGAGTTATCACTTGAGGCACAAATGACCTGGTTGAAATGACTATATTTTGGACGTATGTGAAGACCCGTGTCTGTTTAGAAGTCTTTAATTCTGAAAAAGGTAGAAAGTAAAAGAAGACAGTGATTAGCAGTAAATTGCTGGACTTAATTATGGTGGTGATGGGTACACCCTTGGATGCCATGAAGGGTCAGGTTGTAGAATGATCATCCTGGAGAAAATCTATCTGTGGGTTTGCCAAGAGACAACCTTGACTTATTGGGACATAATTGGTGAAGAAAAAAGCCCGAGCTCTTTTTTAGCTGCCAAGTTAATACACATTGAATGGGCAAACTTGTTTGTTCCCCGAGTCACTTATTAAAAGAATACTGGATAAAAACATAGCTTCCAATTTGAGGTGCTATCCCTCAAATCAAATAGAAGAGTAATCTCCATAAATTTGTACTACCACTTGCTTTCCTCATTGTAGCTTTTGATTTCTTTTATTTTTTCTGCAACAATCAATATTTGAATTTCCTCATGTTATTTTATCTGCACCATCATATCTTACGTGGCCACCAAGAATTGATCCGTTAAACACCTTATCACTAGTGTCAGCTTGAACCCTTAAAGCTAGAAGGACAGTCATGCCATAACATTTCATTAGCCAGGAACCACCCAATGCTTAATATAGCTCGTTGCAATGGGTCATGTCAACCTAACTTAAAATCTGCTGTGCAGCAATCTACTCTTACTATCATTAAAAATAAACTTTACCTTTTCAGATTTCTAATACTTACGCAGCTTGACATTTAGAAGGGAATAGCAGAACGAGTATTAACTTCTAACACGGTGCAATCAAGATGAACCTATCCATAGGCTTATTGAAGCTTAGATCTTCAGTCTATATTAGCCTTTTCAACCTAGTGTTTTCCAAATATATTAGACTATAGCTCCCAGGATTCCCATCCTTGAGAGTTGCATACCCCACAGTTGGTCAGAGTAAACGGCATAATTTTTAGCTCCCCCCCTTTTTTTTTTTTTTTTTTGTTTAGCGCAAGTTGTGCTATTCTGAGGAGAAAAAAGTATTAAAATTTCCTCATATGTTGGGTACTATTTTGGGGTGTGGGGCAGGGCACTTAAGGCACATATTTTCTCTGCAAATTCCGATGACAAAGAAATTGAGTTTGAAAACTTTACTCCATTGATAACACAAATCATGGAGTCGACCCTGATGGGGCTCGAAGTTGACTCAGCTTTTCATCCCTCTGAGGTCAATAAAATGAGGACCCAGATTGTTGGGAGAAATTTACTGACACTAAAAATTGTTCAGAAAGTGCTGTAGAGCATTATGGAGCAGTGTATAAGCCTAAATGCTATTGCTATTAAGTTTGCACAAAAATGCAGGGCAACGGCGTGTTCACCATTGAAGAACAGCGATATAAGTCAGAACAGGGGCGGGCATTGCTGCCAGTTTGGTGCACGTGCAATTTTGCGTGATTACCTGTGTGACCTTTCTTTTTTATGTTTAATGCAACTTTTGCTCAATTGCTTTTGTTCCTAGGGTAGAAAAAAGTATAATATCTAAAATTATCCCTTGGTGTAATGAATTGTATTAAATTGCAGTGACTTTTTAGTTTTATCATTTAATTATTCAGCAATGTAAGTTGACCTTTTGCATATTGCCATGTGGATTTTATTTCTCAGTACAAAATGGGGTACACACACACACACACATTATTATTATCTTATTTGTTCTTTTTTAAAAAAAGTTAAAAGTTGAATTTTACAGGTGGAAAAGATATTTTTCATTTGCATTAACATTTTTCATTCCAATAACATGGACATTTTCTTCTGTCTGGAGATTCTTTGTTCTTGATTTTCTTCATGTGGATAAGACTATAACTACAAACTGTATAACATTTTTAAAAGGACACAGGCAATGCCTGGGAAATTATAGAACAATCAGATTAACATATTCCTGGCAAATTGATAGAAATGAGAAACAAGGAAACAGTATTTAAGCGTAGAAAGGAACAAGCCTTGTCAAAAGGAAAGCAGCATGAGTACTACTCTATTTCCCCCAAAAAAAGACCTCCCCAGATAATAGGCCCAGTTGGGCTTTTGAGTGCATGTGCTAAAATAAGCCCTCCCCAAAAATACTGCAACACAGCAGCAACCATGAGGTGATCACGCTCGCCACCTCCTACACCTCAAAAATAATAAGATGTCCCTGAAAATAAGGCCAAGTGCTTATTTCGAGGGTCAAAAGAAAAAAAGACCCTGTCTTATTTTCGGGGAAACACAGTACTCAGGTAAATTCTGCCACACCAAATTTTTAGAGTACTTTGAGAGTGTATGTATAAATATTGGCACTATATCTGAATTTTTGAAAAGTCATTGACAAAGTTTCTCATCAAAAGTTTTTGAATCAATTTGCTGGTTATGGAATAAGAGGACCTGACCTTTTGGGAATTGATAAGTGTGTCAACAAAACAAAGGAATAAATGGGCTTTTTTTCTCAGTGGAGGAGAGTTAGAATTTGAGGTGGGTTCATGTGAGGAAAAATAGGAGGAAATAGGAGGAAGAAGGAGTATTAAGTATATTCACTGCCTTGATAAATGAAGGCAGGATGAAAAACAGATCCGTGGTGTGTCAATTGCTTTTGAACTTGTTCATAAATGATCTGAATTTAGGATGAATGAGTAGTTGGGAAGGAAGATGTCTGCACTGCCTGTTTTTCAGAACGCATAAACATTTGGCCCCTGTGAGAATCAAAATGTTGGAGAAATGCTGGTTTTGATCTAATCCAGTAATATTTTCTTACAGTCTTATGTAATTATAAATATTGCCAGTTATTGCCTATAAATAATTTTGCAGTTCAGAAGACGTAAAATATTATCTGTCAGCATCTGCTGTTTATTTTGTAGGTGCTAAAAATTAGAAATTAACAAATTCTAATTAAAGTCTATATTTTTAAAAAAAACTGGAACATGTTTTCTCCTCTGCTAATTAATCTGTGTATCTTTTGATTTTGATTTATTTAAAATATTGGTATGAAACTATTGAACTCAGCAAAGCTAAGTAAGTACCTAATGGGTATGTAGTATGCTGTCTTCATGAGGTGACAACCCATGCTTCAAAACTTCCAACTTGTGTGAAATGGCCATAGAGCAGTGATGGCGAATCTATGGCACGTGTGCCACAAGTGGCACACGGAGCCATTTGTCACGGCACGCGAGGCTGAGTTCACCTTTTTAAAAGCTATTTTTCGCCTTCCCCAGGCTCCAGAGGCTTTATATTTATAGGAGCCTGGGGAGGGCGAAAAGAGCCTCCCCTGCCCCCCCGGAGGCTTCAGGGTCCATCCGGAGTCACTTCCGGTTTGCTCGGAGGGTGGTTTTAAGCGCTCTGAAAGCTTCAGGGAAGCCTCCGGATGATCCCTGAAGCCTCCGGAGGGCCTCCGGGGGGGCGGGGGAGGCTCTTTTCGCCCTCCCCAGGCTCCTATAAAGCCTCTGGAGCCTGGGGTGGGCAAAAAAAGCATGTAAAAATGGGAGGGGGTGCGCACGTTGTGTGCGCATGCGCACTGGGGGATCGCGCGTTGCATTATGGGTGCGGCATGTCAACACATGATCCCCCCGCGCTCCCCCCACTTGTGGCACACGAGCCAAAAAAGGTTCGCCATCGCTGCCATAGAGTAACCATGAAAAAAGATCCCATTTTCAATCCCTTGAGAGTTTTAAAGCCAAAGTTACATCCCTCTATGGTACAAATAACTTTCCTGGGGTTCATATAGAGCTAGAGCTTCAGCTGCTAGGACAAAAATTACAAACAAAGTGTTTGTAATTGGCATCTTGTTCCTCAGAGCATACTTATGACACGCCTAGGCAACTGTAGTAATGCTCAAAAATCGATATAAAATTAAATTATTTCAGGAAAGAAGATACTGTATTAAGAAGTTAACTGTTCTTGATTACAAATTCTGAACCTTGGTTTTCAGCAGTGAAGCCGCTGTGTTTCTTATAAAAAACAATGAAAGGTATTGAATATATAGCCTCTGGATCCTTTTTGACCAGCTTATACCCTTTTCCAAATTCAAAACAGGGTGATTTATTTATCTGAATTCCTTTCAAAGTCTGAAAAAAAATAGGTGTTTAAATTGTCATAAAGATAGTTTTTTGCTTCTGTTGGAAACAGCAGCTTTAATGGTTTGGGGTATCAACCCTCCTAATTAGGATTGCTATTTAAATGTATGCAGCAGATTCTTTTTAGTGTGTTAATGGCATTTATAGATCTGGGGAAGACAGATAAAAACTGCCTTTCTAAAGGAACATGCAGCCATCCCCAAGTTCATAGACTTTAAATAGCAATCTTTATTCCAGTTTAAGTACAACCCACAGAATTCCACAATCCATATGGACATCCTACATAAAATTCCCATAATGATACCTCCAAAAAGTTTATTACATTTTTTCTGGCATAAGTCTTTTGAAATATAATACTGCACTGCAAGTAATAGTGAAAGAATTCGTTTTGTTTCACTTGTACTGTTTTTTTTTTTAAAAAACTTGTTAATCATCTTGAATAGTACTTATATTGGAAAAGGGTATAAAATTAAGAAATTAATCTGTGTTTATCCAATAAGATTCATCACCAAATAAAGATCTGAACCTGTAGATCCAGCATTAAAAACACTACACCAAACTGAATCGCGGAGCACAACTGAATATAATCAGTTTAATATAATGTGCGCTAATCCTCCAATCCCCAAATCCTAATCCTTTAGAGCAGATCAGAATTGGGTTGGAAAATGCAATACACAGAGGTTTGGACTGGTCAACTTTTTTTTGTTTTACTAATATCGCTGTGTTCTGTGTAGCCAGTTAGTAATTTCTGTATTGGTAATAAAGAAGATTGCTTTTCTTAATCCTGCAGGTAAACCTTGGAAGCAATCAGTATCTTTTCTCAGCAGTTGTAGATCCTAAGGAAATGCCGTGCTTCTGCTTACGCCATGATGTTGATGCTCTTCTCTGGCAGCCTCGCCCAGATCAGCAAGACAAATGGGAGCATATTTCTACTTTCAATGCCTTTGGTAAGAGAAAAGGTCTACACAGTATCGCTCTCTGATTCAACAATTGAAGCGCTTTTTCACTTAGTTCAGTCACCTGTGTTCATATAGCAAAGTTTCCAATGAAAATTTGTTTGGGCTGAGTTTTGGAAATTGTTATCTCCAGAGGTGGGATTCACAGAAGTCTACCACCAGTTTGCCCCACATGCTCATGCTCGCTTCGTGAGCATGCGCACCTTCCACACATGCGCTTTGCTCACACATGCGGCTTGCACGCATGCTCACGGCTTCGAAAACATGGCTAAACGAGGCGGGTGGGTGGGGTCGGCCCACCCACAGGTCACTGCTACCAGTTCGCCCGAACCGGCTGAATACCACCTCTGGTTATCTCAGAAAATAGCAATCTTATGATAAAAGAGATCAGTAGAGTAATTGAATTGTTGTCTCATCAAATCTATTTTTCTTTTTTTCAGAATTAGAAGCTAGCTTTGTAGAAGAAAGCTTCTGAAATGTTAGGGAAAATATGGAGAGAATAAATTTGTCCATTGCTACAAGTGTGGACTACATCCAGTTGAGGATAAAAGCCCAAATTAAATGAAATCTTCCTGAAGAAACTGATATTTCCAACATCTTTAGGCTGAGTTACCTTGAACAGATTCTAGTCAGCAAAAGTTATTTGTGATAGTCATAAAATCCTGGTAATCGAAGGGTGGAACACCCATTTTTATCAGAGAATCTGACATCCTCTAAAAGACAGCTTAAACCTTAGATGCTAATTCCACCCTCTCTCTGATGTGTAGTTTCATTAGCTGTTTTTGAAAATATGTTTTCAGTATTGTACATTTGCAGGGACACCCACATTTTTCAGTGGTTTTAAATTGTGCTGCTCTTACTATAAAATTCTTTGCATGATATGTACGCATTGCAGAGTGAAATGGAAACATTTATACCAATAAACAAACCTGGTCTGTAAAAGAAGAAATTTAATTTCTATTGATATTGCCTGGAAAGGTGAAAATATAAGTATATCAGTGAATAGTTTCAAAGCTTAAAAGTGCTATTTGAAAGGAAAAAAACAACCTAAAATGCCCATGATTTTTGTTACGTTTCAGATAGCTAGAAAGAAATCTGCCCTTTTTGTTTTGGCTTCATCTTAAGAGTTTGATTAAAAACTAGCAATATTTTCCTTCTCGTTTATTAGCCTGTTGCAACATGGCAATACAACCTAACACTTTGGTGATAATCTGTTCCAGTAATTGGTTCCAAAGAAAATATGGCTCCACTTTTCCCATGTATAATGAAAGATTAGAAAATATCTTGCCAGCTGCACAATTATAGGGCTTAGACAGATGTTTCAAAGATAATCAGTGTAATTCTTTAAGCTTTAGAAACTCATTTTCATTTGATGTTTACTTTGAATTAGAATGAGAGTGACATATCATAGAGTTCAAATGCTGCGTTGAAAAGCTCTGGAGAGCCAGTCTAGATATGAGGTTCCACTAATGAATTTTTCATATGCTGTCCACTCAGCATGTTTGCCATAGCTGTATGGCCTTGTTGTTTCAAAAAAAAAAACCCAAATCTATTCTATTAGAGCAGGGGTGTCAAAATTGATTTCATTGAGGGCCACATCAGGGTTGTGTTTGAATTTGGGCAGTTGGGAGTGGCCAACTTGATGTCACTTGTGTCGGGGGCACCTGTGGTGGCTTGAGTGCTCTGCTAGTGACAACGGGCTCCTGAGCTCCATTTTCAGCTGCAATGGCCTCCTGCAACCCTCTGCCAGGGAAAACAGAGCTTGGGAGGGCCGCCCATGGCCCTCCCGAGCTCCATTTTCGCTGGCAGAGGCACCATGGGCCTATCCTTCACTGTTTCCGGGGCAGTCCTGCGGGCCAGATCTAAGTGCCCCATGGGCCGAATCCGGCCCCCAGGCCTTGAATTTGATACCCCTGTGTTAGAGTAATCTTTGTCCTGAGGATACAAAGCTGTGCGCATTTATTCAGCTTAGTCCCAAAGAAAATGTTCCCCATACATATCTTACACTGCATAAAATAAGAGAGAAAAAGCTCACACAATGACAACTGGTCTGTGAGATAAAAAATAATTATTATTTGCTTTTGCTGGCTCTTTGCATTTTAGGTTATGTGCAGGCATCCAAGCGGGACAAGAAATTCATGGCTTGTGCACCAGACCACTCATATTCTGCCCTTTGCGAGTGCCAGCGAAGAGTGTTCTTCTATCGCCAGCCAAGCCCTCTAACCACTGTTCTCTACAACAGAAAGGAAGGCAGACAAGTTGATCAGCTTGCTAAACAATTGGTAGCAACTCTGGAAACACATGATCCTTTTTTGGGTTTTCAAGCAACAAATGAGAGGTTGTATGTTCTCACAACCAAAGCTCTATTTATAATAAAAGTAAGCAATGAGAATTAATCATGGTCTCATAATGACTACATATATCATTGATCTCTGCATTTGTAACTGAGCTCCAGTACTCCATAATGTAGCACAAAAGTACAAAATACCAGTATCAACTATATTGCAAAGATATAATGTGTACTGTCTCCTAAAGGATGACCAATGTTGTTCTGTATATTTAGGAGAGAAGCGTTTGGAGATTTATTTTTTAATAAATGTAGTATTATTTTCAAATTACCTTAAAGCTTTTTATTGTGACTGTTTCTATTTGGTCTCCTGAATCAGTTAAGACATTCTGAAAATGTAATTTGCAGCTAAGTAAATATATTTTTAGTTTTGTTTTAATTGGATTTTTTAACATTTTCTTTAAATGTTTTCCCTAAATGCTTGCATTGGCTCATTGAACAAATCAGACTGAATATGTACATCCACTTTTCTTAAGCATATTTTTAATTGAAGCTCAAAATTCTCATTATGTGCAAATGTGGTAATTGCAGTTGGATTGTATCTGATTTCCAGAGGCAAATCCTCATCCATTTGAGAAATAAAATAGTTTTTTTTTAATGAAAAGGTTTCAGTGTTTTTCACCTTGACATTAAAATGGATTTGAGAAAATTTAAAGATTTGTTAGAAATTGTCTTCTCTGAGCTGGTACTATTTGAAAAAGATTGTGAGTTAAAATGGCTGTATATAAGTTTTTACTAGTAGGAATAAACTTACCAAAACCCATTAAAGATAATCTGGCTGGGAAAGTAGATTTTACCATGGGATAAAAGAACAAAACATATTTTGTACAAGACTTCCAGTTACTACAACTGTGAAGCCAATAATTTTCAAAAATGTTCATGTGCCAGTTTAAAGCAAAGTTGCAGCAAAAACTATTCCTTTCTCTAGACTGCCTTTTTACTATATACCCGTGATGGCGAACCTATGGCACGTGTGCCACAAGTGGCACGCGGAGCCGTTTGTCAGGGCACGTGAGGCGCTGCTCTGTCAGCTGGCCAGCGCGCATACACGCGCTGGCCAGCTGAGTTCACCTTTTTAAAAGCTATTTTTCACCTTCCCCAGGCTCCAGAGGCTTTATAGGAGCCTGGGGAGGGCGAAAAGAGCCCCCCCCCGGAGGCTTCAGGGACCATCCAGAGGCTTCCCTGAAGCCTTCGGAACGCTTAAAACCACCCTCCGAGCAAACCGGAAGTGACTTCCGGGTTGGTCGGAGGGTCGATTTAAGCGTTCCGAAGGCTTCAGGGAAGCCTCAGGACGTTCCCTGATGCCTTTGGAGCGCTTAAAATTACCCTCCGAGCACGGCGGGGTGGCTGCTTTGCCGCCCCGCCGTCACCAAAGTCAGGCACTCCCCTGGGAGCTTCTTTACTACTAAGGAAGGCGGTTCTCCTCTTCAGCCACTTCTCCACCAGCTCCGGGTGTCTAAGAAACATTCCACCGTGGCGGAGTCCAAGCCGGCGGGGTTTGCCATGATCCCGGGTAGCCTTGCCTTCCCCCGCCTGGAGGAACTTTAGGCGCTACTTATCCCTCATGCCGCAGCCTCGGTTGATCAGAAAAAGCGGTGGGGTCTAAGCCACTAATTCCCACGTCCCAAGGAAAGCACCCAAGCTGCTTACAACAAGGCATGGAGCCCTCCTTGCACGGTACATCCGAAGCCGTCCGGGGCGCACCGCCGAATGGAGAAACTCAGCGTTGAGCTCTGCGCCTTGCTGGGCAATGCTCTGCTTTTTCGCCCCATTTCCTTTTCATTTGGCTAGCGAGCAGCCTCTTCCCTGCTCCCTGAAAGCTCGTCTCTTTCTTTCTCAATTTTACTTCGGCTTGTCCGTATTCCACCCAAGCGCAAGCGCTTACATATATGCACAGACCCCATTTGCTTCCCACGTCTGGCTGTTACTTGTGGAGTTTTTTGCTGTTCCTCTGCTCCCAATTACCGAAGCGGAGCTGCCGCGGATTCTCCGGGGACGGCCGTCAAAAGGCCTCCCGGGATAATAAGCCCAACCAGACTTTTGAGCGCCTGTACTAAAATAAGTCCTCCCCCCGAAAGTCACTTCCGGATTGCTCGGAGGGTGGTTTTAAGTGTTCCGAAGGCTTCAGGGAAGCCTCCGGACGGTCCCTGAAGCCTTCAGAGGGCCTCCAGGGGGGGTGGGGGAGGCTCTTTTCGCCCTCGCCAGGCTCCTATAAAGCCTCTGGAGCATGGGGAGGGCGAAAAAAGCATGTAAAAATGGGGGAGGTCGCGCGTTGTGTGCTCATGTGCACTGGGGGGGGGGTCGCGCGTTGCATTATGGGTGCGGCATGCTCGCACACGACCCCCCTGCGCTCCCCCCACTTGTGACACGCGAGCCAAAAAAGGTTCGCCATCACTGCTATATACTAATAAGAGGAAAGAGCAACTAAGATACTTTTACTTTAAAAGGAGTTACACCACTAACAAATCACATCTAGCTAGATTAACAGCTCTTTTCTAATTCTTCTTTTCATGTTGCAAATGGAATTGTGCTTTCTGTTAACCATAGTTCAGTAGCATGTCTGAAGAAAATCAGTTATGCTCACATCTTTAGTAGTTTAATTTTACATGTACTGAACTGAATGTAGCAAAACTAGGGAGGGCAGTCAGAGGCCTTTGGCTGTCTGAGCTTCACTATTGCATTTATTTTTCCTCCATTTATTTTAATTCCTTGTGGACTACAGCATTGGCAAGCTCATTCATTTAGATTTCTGATCAGCTGGGAATATTCTTAATGTACAGTTCAACTTCTCTTCTTCTGTTACCCCTATTATTTCTGTTCCATTCCATTCCATTTTGAACAAATTGTATCTTCCGGTATATTCCAATCATGGGATTCGTCTCATTCGGTTCCAGTTTATTTCTATTAAATCATATTACTTCTTTATGTAAGAATTTAAGCTCTTCTTGCTTATTATCCATATTCTGGTCATTACTACAGAGACCACAAAGACGATGAACTTTATGATCCAGTCCCAAAGGTGCTTTTTCAAAAGGCAACCTTTGTTTTTCCTTGAAGCACCTTTAAGGACAACCATTATCTGGATGACTGAGAATCTCCATAAACATTTATGACCCGGTGTTCTTGATTTTTTTATTAAGCAATTCAACAGACTACTACAGCTACCTACTTCCTTCACCAATTCTTAAGAATTAATGGTTTTGTCCCACCCATCTAGCTGTTGGGAGAAATGTCCTTCTGGGTTCGGCTCCAAGTGGGGAAAAAAAAGACGAGACATGGAGGCTGCTTGGAAAGATGGTTTAATGGTGGACAGGACCACATGGCCTGAGTCCTGAACAGAAAAGGTGATCACATGCTTCAATGTTGGTGGAGAAGAAGAGAAGGGAAGAGAAGGGCTGAAGAAGGGCTTGCAGGGATTTTTATAATCTGTTCTGCCCCACCTATCTGTTTCCTGTTCCTGTGTAAGAAATGTATTCTGATTGGTTGCCAGACTCACATGGGCCCATGCAAGGGCAACCCTCTAGGCTGTTTTGAATCCAGGTTTGATTGAGTTTAGATGCCATGTGGTCAGTTGAGTAAAAGGCAATATTATCCTGCCTTCATTGCCATCCCCCCTGGAGCTGAAGGGGAGAACTCTTTATTATGTAAAGTGGACTAGCTTGGCCTTCTTAATGGCCCATTGATAAAGTGGGGATGGGCTGGAAGCTGTAGGAATTTACTCTGTGTTTAAAATGTGTTTCTCCCTTTTTCACATCCAGGAAAATATAATATTCTGCCTTATCAATATTTCCTAGGATATTTCATTTTTCTGGGAGAGGGCTGGGTGATAACTTCCTACATAGCCCTGATTCTATTTAAAGTATTCCTGATTAAGCTCATTATATTTCAGCCAAACACATTTTGTCTAGTCCTAGTAAATGGAACATATCTTTTTGCCAGCATTCCATTGTCCACAAATCATTTCCAAAGTCAGTCAATTCTCTCCGGTATTCTTCCCTTTCAGATGGGTCAGAAGGATAAATAAATATAAATAAATAAGGCCATCTAAAACCATAAACAGCAATGTTGCGACAAAGTCCAGAACAATATTCAATATTCATTTGGTTAATTCTATGATTGTCTAACGTGGGATGGGCTGCCTGATCTTCTTAATGTGCTAAGCCATCATTCAATAGCTTTCCTTTGTTAAAACTTTCCCTTCTCTACCGGCATTCTGCTTTTCTATGATGTGTAAAATCTCCTTCAGAGCCAAGTACTCCTGAGTACTTCCTGGACAATTCCATGTAGTTTCTTGGCAACAGTACAGAAGTGCTTTGTCTCTGCCCCCCCCCCCCCCCATGTGAATGTATTGAATTTCACTGAAAAAAGGCCAGATCCCTGAGATTCTTTGCTGATTCTTCTATTAAAGCAATAACTAGGGTGAACATTGTTTAGCAGCTGGGCCCAAAGTCAGCCAGATGCTATTGCTTGCCCTCTGAGCTGAGACAAAGCAGGGTTTTAAAAACTGTCCAGTGAATCATTAATGCTTTACTGCTATTATCAAAAACTCTAGAGAAGAGCAGGAACTCAGAGTGCAAAGAAAACTAAATTTCACAACACATTTAGCTGCAATTAAGCAGAATCTTTGCCCCTTCTGCTCATGTTTATTCAATCTATCACCCTTCCTGTAATTTTGTTACTTGCAATCCAAATAATACTCCGTTCAAATCAGAGGTATATTCTTGCCAAAGAAAATTTCCAAAAGTACCAAAGAAATTATTTGATGGTTTTCTGAAATATTTCTACAGAGGTAGTGCTTGAGGGAGACCAAGAATAATCTCTGCCAATCCAAGCAGTATAGAAAAGGAACATAAATCGTATATAATGATTTATATAAAATCATAAACAGATGGTAACATGTTTCATCACTTGGAAGGACAATTTTAGATACGTCCAAAATTCGGGTGTTTTTTGGTAGCTAAATAAAGAACGGCACAGTGCTTTTTGTCCACAGGCTCACAAACTATGTGAATGGAAACAACTAATCTCCAAATGGCCAAACAATGAGAACAATCTGACTTCCTAATCCACCTAAATTCTGTTTAATTTAATTGAGATAACAAAAAAGGCAATATCCATTCAAATGTGTGCGAGTTTTTTTTGAAAGAGACAAGTACCAATTATGATAAAGGACCTGTCAGTCTTTTATTTCTTGACTAAGTTTTATAACATTTCCAGGAAGCAGTGCTTTTTAAACTGAGTACCATTAGCTGTTCCTGCCACAACATATGTCAAGTTTATATGTATATGTATTAAGATGCTTCATCGGTCGTGTAGCTGCTAGATGTTCTTTCTGTTTCGTGTCTAGCTTCAGGATGTGGCAGAGAAGGCCCTAGAGACAATGCAAAGCCTCACAACGTTTTTGCTTTGCTTTCAAGAAATGGGCAGATAATGTTTCATGAGTCACCTCTGAAGGGAAGGTGTCTTTGCTAGAAGCATCCTTCAAGCACAGCACATTTTCAGAGTCTTATTACGGTCCTAATTTACATGCCTTCTGCTCATACCTTTTTACAGTCTTTGGCAAAATATTTATCAGTCTTGAACAAGGACGTCTTAGCAGCTTACATTAAATGCACAAACTTTATCCGGAAATCAGCTGTCTTTTAGATTCATTATGAAAGGTGTCACACTCAATTTATACAAAATCTGCTTGTTTGATTCTGCTCTTGGCAAGGCATAAGAAATGCATGTGCTTCAGTGCTACTTCATACAGCCTGCATGTCTACAGTTAAGGAGGGGTACAGTTAAGCTCCCCAAATGAGTATAAAATCATATCCTGTGGCTAAAACTTTAGTCACAGACACAGAAGCTTAAGACCAAAAGCACATCAAAATAAGCAAGAACATAAAGTTCATCCAATGAAACAGTGCTGAAAGAAGGCTGGAATAAAATGCAATGTTTGGTTTTTTTGCTTTCTCTCCGATATTTTTTATGCATTTCTTTTCCTTCAAACATTAGTCTGAATTCAAATAGTGATTATTATACAAACTTGCAGTTCAGGGTTTTGAAAAATTGCAGGCAGAAATTTCTAGAGGTGGGCCTGGAGGAGATCTATGAAGATGAAAGTCAGGAAGACAGAATCACAAAAACAATACACAAAACCTGACAACTCTGGCAATTGAAGAACAACTTTAACTGAAGCTTCAGTCATGATATGATTCCTCAACTACTAACAAATGCTATTGTGTATTGAGAAATTGATATTTTTTTAAGGAAGGCAAGGAAATATATTGCCCCTCTTTGTATCTAATAGAAAACTCAGTTTTACTAGCGGGGAAATGAGCAACTGGCATGAAATGACAACACATTCTGTGTCTCATCATCACTAAGGTGGTTTTTTTTAAAATCCCTTTTCTTCTTTTCAGTTCAATAGGATTTGACTTTTGTGGATTTTTGTTTTTCTTTCTGGATGTGGCTAGCTTGATATCACTCATGTCAGGGCCGCCTGTGTTGAAAATGGGCTCCCAAGCTCCTTTTTCAGCTGGGACAGCCTCTTGCAACCCTTTGCCAGCGAAAACGGAGCTTGTGATTTCTGTTTTCACTGGCAGAGACACTGCGGGGCGGTCCTTTGTTGTTTCCAGGGCTGCCATGAGGGCCAGATCTAAGCATCCCGCAGGCTGGATCTGTCCCTCAGGCCTTAAGTTTGACACCCCTGTTGCTAAGATTCCATCATTCCTGATTACTGGTTATGCTAGTAAAAGGGGGAGCTGTCAAAAGCATAATTCATATCTTGAGGACCAGATTCCCCACTCTACAGAGTAAACAATTTCCATTTTTTACGAGCTTTTAAAATTAAACCAGGATTTATTGGTCCATGAAAATGTGGTGTAATAAATAGTACTGCAGATCACTAAAACTACTCTCTACTAACGATTTATGTGATCACCCATCTCATCTAAATGACTCTGGGCAGCTAATACAATACAAACGTCAATGCAATGGCAGCATGCAATAAATAAAACATATAAATCAAATGAAAAACAGCTAAGCATAAAACTTCTTGTCCGTAGTTGTTCAGGTTATCTGGGTCTAATGAAAATGCACCATGCACACTAAGAAGAAAAGGCACACAAGAAGTCAATAAATAAAAATTATGTTTGAAAGCAGGAACGCCTTGACTTTCCCTACTGGCGAGTAGGAAAACAAAGCAAATCACTATGATGACAAGTGACTTCCAGACATCAAAGGTAAAAACACTGTGGCAACTTCTAAAGGATGCACATCATCAGATTCTGCCTCTGGATTAGGATCAGCATACATAATAGCAATAGTGTTTAGCTTATATACTGCTTTACAGGGCTTTATAGCCCTCTCTAAGTGCTTTACAGAGCCAGCATATTGCCCCCAACAATTTGGGTCCTCATTTTACCCACCTTGGAAGGACGGAAGGATGAGTCAATTTTGAGCCTGGTGAGATTTGAACTGCCAAATTGCAGGCAGACAGCAGTCAGCAGAAGTAGCCTGCAGTACTGCACTCTAACCACTGCCCCACCACGGCTGATAATACAAAATTACCACAACTGTTTGTGGTATGGAAACTGTAAAAGCAAGCTTTTATTCTTAACTGTGAGACTCATTCACAAGATCGATTCAAAAGAAAGTCATGTCATAAGGATGTGTGTGAGAAAGAGGGAGGAAGTTATCAAGCAATCATCAGGAACATATAACTTTAGTCTGTTGGTCACTTCTTCCTCCTTAGCAATCTCATTCCCTACTATACACTTAAATCTATATTGTATGCACTAACTGGGGTGGGAGCTTTTGGTGAAAAAATACATAACTATATGATATTCTGCATACCATATAGACGTGTGGATAAGCCCATTGGACTTTTTAACCCAATTACCATGAAAGAAATGTGTCACCCACAAAGAAACCAATCCATATTTTTATGGTGTCTTGATTAAAAACCAAGGGTTGAATTATCCATGGATGAATTTGACATGAGCATATATGGGAAATATGAACACTTAAAAAAATATTGCTGTGTATGGTTGTAGATAAATCCATTTCCAGATAAACTGAACCCAGTTTTTGGAGTGATGTTAGCTTCTAAAATTCTCAAGTTATCCTCAAGTATGTATGACATGCAGTTATTTGAACGTGTCTTTTTATAACTTCGAACTAAGTGGATTAGAAAGTGGAAATCTCAAGGCTATGCTTCATTTTAATTCGGGATGGTTGTTTGCTTTCTTTTTTTTCAGAAAGAAAGCATTAATGAAATCTTGGATATTTTTCTCAAAATGAGTAGAGGACAAACCACAAGAACCATCAAAATTAGAGGCTTCCTTTTTATTTAATATGAGAGGGGGGAGAGAAGGAGGGAGGGAGAGGGGGAGAGACAGGGAGGGAGGGAGAGGGATAAGGAGAGAGAGGGAGGGAGAGAGGGAGGGAGGGGGAGGGAGAAGGAGAGGAAGAGGGGGGAGAGAGAGATGATGGCCTACTGGTGAAGGTTGAAAGTTCAGTCCTAGGTAGAGGCAAATGTTTCTTTTCTAGGGTGCAAAAGAAAAAAAAAATCTGCTGTGAACTCCATGTGGCATCAGGAAGGGCATCAGGCCAGTAAACGCTCAGCTCTGTCCTGTCTCCCTGACTCTACCCTAAACTAAGAGATTACAGAGTCATAAAAAGGGAGCTTTATTTAATATATAAGAGAGACCAAAAGAGAGAGACTGACTAAAAGCAATAAAATTACATATATTTTAAAAAAGGCAAAACATAAAACAAAAGAGGGGGGGAGCAATGCAAACTTGTTACATTATTTATAGGAAATACTTCAGCCCAATTTTATACACCAATAAAACCTGACCATTCATAATATTGACATTAACAAAGCGCAAGCTCACATAAAAAATGCAAGAATGTAATTATGAGATCAAATATTATTCTCAATAATATTTGGGTTGTCGGGTTTTTTGTTTTGCTTTTTTTTTCAGTACTAAACTGATGTACAATATGAATACTTCTACTTGCCCATGACTATCAAAGCAAAGGTTTACCTGCCATGTTCAAACAGGGATTGTCACCAGCTGTAAATTTGTCATAGAAACAAGCGTCAAAATTATAATTCTATCTCAGCAAATGAGCCTTGTGGTTTTCAATCTAAGAAATATAGCAGAGCTGTTGATAAAACAGGGCCAAGTTCTGGATGTCAAAGAGATAGTTATACAGTAATAACTTTTTAAAAGGGCCATGGCTTGATCACTTGAATTGCATAAACAGAAGTCACTAATATTGCCAATGATGAAGTGAGATGCAGGAAGAATTACAAAATAAGATATGGTAGCTGTCATTTAAATAAAGTGAATCTAGGCATTTCCCACTGAAATGTTAGCTATTGATTTATCTGATATATAGGGTGACCCCATGTTGTTATATATGACAAAATCAAGACTTTTCTATGCTGAAAGGTAGAAGGAGATAGAAATACCTGCAGTCGAACAATGGATAGTGAAGCTGCTGGAATTGGCATGGTGAAACTGACAGCCTTAAGAAAAGAAAAGACTTTGATAAATGTTATTTCTGCTTGGAAATCACTTCTGAACTTTTTTTGAGAAACTGAAAAAAAGAAAAGTTGATTTTGGGGATTTGATGATTAGAATTATCTGGGACTGTGGAAATAGTGCAGACAGATGCTAGTCTTAGAGTAAAAGTTTCATGTATTTGTTTATTTATATGTGTACCAAAGAAAGTCAGAAGTCATTCTTTTTCTATTTTTCCTCTTTTTTCCCCTTGCATCTTTTAACCCCTTTTCTGTTCTGACCATTTACTTCTTTCAATTTTTTTTTCTGTTTGTTTAACGTTTCATGTTATTTTTTTCTGAAAATCAATAAAGTTATAAAATGTATAGTTGCAGGCAGCTCGCCAGGCAGCTCTAGGTGGCTAAGAAGTGTTTTAAAAAATTAAACACAAAGGAAAATGATAAAATAATAAAACATAATAAATAAAATATACCACACCAGAGGTCAGATAGATAACTCCTATCATTACAACAGGCTGGTACATCACTGGAGCTTGAATTAAGTCTTTGGGGCTTTCTTGTCAAGTTTGGACTTTAAAACCATCATAATCTGCTTGAAATCAGTTGTGATCATAGGAACACTTATAAAAAAATTGATTAAGGCAAATGAATATTACTTTATATAAATCTAAAGCAATATTCATTTGTATAACATTTATCTTTTTCCATTAGCTCTCCGTAACAGTTTTTAACAGGTGTGAACCATCCAGATTTACTGTCAGGCAGCATATACATGTAATAAACAATAATAAATATTAATATTATGTGATTTTAATATCTGTTTGTATTGGCTTTTTATGGGAGAAAAACCCTGATATATTTCAATCAAAAATGAAGATAATTTTCTCAGAATAGTTGTTCCAAATATATTTAAAAGAATTCAAGCAACAAGCCGATTACTAAATTTGATAGATTTCCATAGAAATACTACAGCCCATAGGAAGCATAGGAACCCATTCTAATAAATTAATAGCCTGATAAATTGCCTTTTTTACTATATCATTAAATTTTGGTATTAAAAATACATAGGAAACAATGTTAAGTATGATAAATATACTAGCGTATTATAGCAGTTTCTGTTTAAGCCCAATCAAAGCATTTTCTATTTATTTAATCAGGAAAACCAGTAGTTCAAATATCAAATCAAAATAAGGAGGGGGAAAGAATATTAGAGATGACTTTCATGTGTCATTGATAAAATGATTCCATTTTTAATTAGCTCTAACAAAAGGAGTACCATAATATTGATTCAAGTAATTTAAAAAGAGTGCATATTTATAAAAATGTCTTTCAACAATCTCCACTGCACCATATCTAAAGCTTTTTTCTTTGTTCAAAAAGATGGCCATTATTGATTTTAATTTTTTAATATGCACCCACAATATTAAGTAGTGATATAATATAGGCATTTGGCAGCTCTTTATAAAATTAGATCGTGCAGGATGAATAATCAAAAATAATACAGGTAGTCTTTGACTTACAACGACAATTGGGACTGGAACTTCTGTGCTTGATTATACGACCGTTTCTTGGCACAGTCATTAAGCAAATGATACAGTTGTTAAGTGAATCTGGCTTCCCCAATTGACTGCGCATGGTGAAAGCAGCTGGGAAGGATGATCATTAAATAAATGGTCATAAGTCGAGGACTACAGTATCTGTATTTATTATCTCATTCTGCTGCTGTCAGTATTTTTCCATCAACTTTTAACAAGAAAATCAGATAACATGCAACAAGATCTTTTCTAGCCTTCAAAATCATCAATATTAATCTCCCAGAGCATCAATAAAAATCTCCCAGCGTATTAAGATACAGACCTTAATATGCTTTGTAGCATTCAATGAGCTAATCATCTGGACTAGGAACTTTCCCTATGTTCATAGATGTAATAATATCTATGGTTTATTGAAAACATAAAGGCTCAGCTGATCATGAGTATCTTTTTTCTGCATTTTTAAAAATCTCCCTTTATTCCTTTTATAAATAACACCAGACCACATACATATTTAACATTCCTTTCTCTTCCTATTTTTCCCACAACAACAAACCTATCTAGTGAGTTGGGAGAAAGAGAGGGAGGGAGGGAGGGAGGGATGGAGGGAGGGAGGAACAGAGGGGTGGAAGTAGTGGTGGGTTTCAATTTTTTTTAGAACCTCTTCTGTAGGTGTGGCCTGTTTTGTGGGAGTGGCTTGCCGGCCATGTGACCGGGCGGGAGTGGCTTGCTGCCACGTGACCGGGTGGGAGTGGCTTGCCAGCCATGTGACCGAGTGGGAGTGGCTTGGCAGTCATGTGACTGGGTGGGCATGGCCAACTTGTAAAATGTGGTGAAACTCACTTAACAATGCTCTTACTTAGCAACCAAAATGTTGGCTCAGAAACTCTGGCATTTGAAGCATGCAAGTCTTAAAACTGTCAAGTTACAAGACCCTTGCACCCCTGACCCTTTAGAAAAAAAAAACCCCAGGGGTGTTCAAACTTGACAGCTTTAAGACTTGTGGACTTAAACTCCCAGAATTCCTCCTCCAGTCATGTTGGCTCAGGAACTCTGGCATTGAAGTGTGCAAGTTTTAAAGCTGTCAAGTTGCAAGACCTTTGAACCCCTAACCCTTTAGAAAAAAACCCCCAGGGGTGTTCAAACTTGACAGCTTTAAGACTTGTGGACTTCAACTCCCAGAATTCCTCCTCTCACTCTTCATCTTGATGATATGCAGACGGGCGGGGGGAGGGAGCTGGAACCGGTTCTAAACGGCACTGTAGATTTGGCAGGAACCCACCCCTGGGTGGAGGGAGAGGGAGAGGGACTAGCCCAAAGTCACCTAGCTGGCTTTTACATATAAGGGGACTAGAATTCAATGTCTCTTGGTTTTCTTGTCTGGTGTTTTAATCACAAGATTAGATGAAACCGGTTCTTTGGAAGAACCATTCTATATTTAAAAAGTGACTTATTAGTCCCTCAATTACATTTGACTCACTATTATATAACGAAATACATATATGTGATTCATTGAACTAGAATCATTGGGAGTTTTTTTTTAATAGTCCAGATATTGTTGTAAATGTTTTAGCATAGAGCAAGTAATTTATCAGGTTTTTCACTCACTCCCAGTATCGTTTCTTTGTGTGATTGAGTGTATGTTCTATTGCAAGAGTATAAGAGGTATTATAACATAATTTTAACATTTGTAAAAGCTGTATATACGTAATTCTAATATATTGGAGTCTCACAGATATGCCCAAACTGTTTCATTGTTCTTTTCCCAGGTGGTAAATGTGTAAGGCAAGAGCTAAGACGCTGAGCTTGTCGATCAGAAAGATCGGCAGTTCGGTAGTTCGAATCTCTAGCGCCATGTAACGGAGTGAGCTCCCATTACTTATCCCAGCTTCTGCCAACCTAGCAGTTTGAAAGCACGTAAAAAACGCAAGTAAAAAAATAGGGACCATTTTGATGGGAAGGTAAAAGCATTCCGTGTGCCTTCAGCGTTTAGTCATGCTGGCCACATGACCATGGAGACGTCTTCGGACAGCACTGGCTCTTAACTTTGAAACAGAGATGAGCACTGCCCTCTAGAATTGGGAATGACTGGCACATATGTGCAAGGAAACCTTTACCTTAAATGTGTAAAATGACCGTGTACATATGCTTTAAAGGTATCTCAGAAACAAATGAAATAATAGAAACTAGGACCATCTCATTTCCATCACCCACCACCAGATACAATACTCTTTAAAAGTGAAAAAAAAAACTAAAAAAAAACCTGCTATTTTTCTAACTGAGATAATCCTATGACAAAAATGTGTTAGCAGCACCTAAGTCATAAAACCTCTCCATGCTAATGTCACAGGATAAACCAGGGCTTTCAGGCTTGATTCCTTTTCGTTTAGCTGCTAGATGAGCAAAGTTAGACATGATCATTATAGAGTTATAGGGGGGGAAATGTACATAATTGATTGGAGATCATTGCTAATGATTGGGACTTACTTACTGTAGACTTTAGTACAGATGTTCAGTTTGTGTATTTCTTGTAGTTGAAAGCCATAGGTTGCCATATTCGTTCAATTATTTGGCCTTGATACTCTTATTTTTAATATCCCAAGTTGGCTCATTAAAATTGGCCTAAAGTATGCACTTCTCATTGTTAAATACAGTAGTACTGAGTTATAAAAAGCTATTATATACAGCAGGGAAATGCCAGAGAAAAAGCTGGATGAAAATAATTATCTACACGCTCCGTGCTCCACATAAAATGTGCATGACATACCATAGCTGAAATTACCATATCACTTTCAGCCTTGCTGTTAGCATTTTCTGAAAAATAAACTATAACCAGGACAAATAAAATAGGAGTTGAGCTGCAAGCTCTTTAGTATATACCATCAATTGTACATAATAGGTAGATGGTGAAAATTTCAAATGATAGAAATAATAATATTTCTTTCAGTGCCAATCTGTGCCCTAATATTAGGCATAAATGTACCGCAGGTCTATACGTTTTTCAAGAATTGAATATCAATAGACATCAAGGTAGGATACAACCAAAGGAGCAAAACAAACAAACAAACAAACAGAATAAAGAGAGGAATAGAATGTAGTGTTATGTTTGATTGGAAGTGGAGTTGTGAGCACCCAACAGCTATACATTTCTGGTTTTATCTTTTGACTCTGGTTTTTATACTCTTGTTCCTTATATTAAGTAAATAAATTGACAAGATGACTTTTAAATGACATAAATTAAAACTCCAAAAGTCAGGTGCCCACTTTTTCACTGGTCCCTAAAATGGAACTAAGTTTGGTGCAAGTTCTGAGAAGAACAATTGGGTTCTATACCAGAAAAGATCTTCTGTTAGAATCGGAGAACTGGAGAACTGATATATTGGAAAGGAATGCATAGGTCATCTACTCCAGGATTCCTCAACTTCAGCAACTTTAGATGTATGGACTCCCATGCTGGCTGGGAAATTATTCAGGGAGTTGGAGGCCACACATCTGAAAGTTGCTGAGGATGAGAAACAATTAATCTAGTCCAGCTGCTTGCTCAGTGCTTACCTGTTCCCAACAGGCAGCCACTTGGAAGCCTCCAGTAAAGAATTTATTGCCAGAGTTTCAAATGGACAGTTGGCTGATAAATAGTACTTAACAATTTGTATCATCACATAAAATTTTGTTAGATAAACATGTGCTCAAGCATCACATTTTATTCATGGGCAAGTGTATAAAATTTCTGAAGCTCATTTAGAACTTGGTCAACACAAAGAATCTGAATTTGATATGTATTATAATTTAGCATGTACAACTTCCAGGCTAAAATCTCCTGCAGGATCTTGAATTGCAGTCCATATTCTAACATGTAGGCAGAGTTAAACCAATTAAAAAGGAATTTACATTTCATTTTAAAATTACATTTAAAACAGAACAAAATTAATTGATTTCTGCATGATCCATTTAATATTTCTCTCCTTCTGACACATTCAGACCTTCTATTTGAAGGCAAATTTTGGAAGTTTCTAATGGCTTCATGCAAGATTTTTTAATAAGTCTATTGTACTCTTATACCCCACTGTTCTGACCCCTCCCCCCCCCCCTGCTCTCATATACCAAGGCACTCGGACACAAAGTCTCTTCAAGATGTTTATTGACATACAGGTTCAACCTTGGCAGCAATCCAGCCTGCCAAGGTCAAGATAGCACTCTGGGCAGCAATCCAGCTACAACGACACCCCTTGGCAGCAATCCAGCTACCAAGCTCCAGATAACCACCTTAGCAGCACTCCTGCCTGCCAAGGTCCAGGGAACAGATTGGCAGTAATCCAGGTAAATCCTTTGGCAGCAATCCAGCCTGCCAAAGTACGACACAGATCTGAGAGCTTCTCCAACTCCAATGATCAGTTGATTCCTGCAAATGGTGTGTCCACAAGCAGTCCCTTTATAGTCTGGAGAGGAGTCTAATTATCAGCAGCTGAGAGCAATTACCTCCTGTAATTGCTCAATTGCTCCTTACGCCGGATAGCACGCCAGTAACGAGCATCTAATAGCTCACTGCTGATGTCTGACTCACTGTCCCATGACTCCTCCCCACTGCTCCAAGGCATGACATCAGGAGCCCCCTTCCTTTGGCTGCTCCATGCCTCAGGCGCCTCCTGGTGGCCAACCAGCCTCTCTGCGCCCTGCTCAGAGTTGGAACCCTGTCCAGGGTCCTCCACATCCTCCTGAGCCGACTGAGAGGGACCCTCGCTGTCGAAGTCTGGTGGCAACTCAAACGGCTCCTGCTGGGCCACAACACCCCACTAATGTTGGGGGAGGGATTTTTGGTCTCATTTTTCTTCTTTTTCATATATGACTGATACCAAAGTAAAAGGTGGGAAAGTCTACTTTCCTTTCTTGAACATATATACTCTTCCTTCCCTCTAATGTCTCAATTTCTAAATTTAAGTAAGAAATAACTGCAGATGTTATATCTTGCTGCCACCTGTAACATATTGTTCCTTAAGCAATATTTATGATTCTAATGGGTTTAACTTTCAAACAAGCATGCTTAGGAGCGCCACCTTAATTTCCCGTTTATGATTCGGTTATCAATTCAGGAACCAGCCAAGTGTGTTTTTATAATTTGAATAATCTGACTCTGAGCATCTTGTTACATCCTCTTCAAGCAAACTGTGTACCTGGATCCTGACTTATAAATCTGCCCCATATTTTTGAAATGCAATATATAAACTGATCACAATTAGTCTTACTTCTATGCTTTAAGATCGTACCTGTGCCTTGAAAAGCAAGGAAAAGTGGATGTTGATGCAATTTCAGGTATACAAATAATTTGCCTTCCTCCCTGCCCCCTTTCCATTTTTTGTAATGAGTCTAGGACGAAGCTTAGATTGTCTAGCTGTGCTGTGCCATGTCCAATAGTATTTATAATCCTTTACTCCTGCTGAAGACAAATCAAGAAATGCAATTACAAGCATGACTAGACCAAATTGGGTGGACATTAAAATAATTTTAAAAATAGAATGTGCTTGTTTTCTGCAAGAACCCAGAAACAAAACAAAAATAATCACCATTATCTCAGAACAGTTTTCTGAGGACCTTACTGCCAAAGGACATCGTAGATTAGTCGGTGTATTTCTTCCAGTGTGAGTTTCCTGTTTTTGGAAATCAAAAGCAGGCAGTGGAACCTTCGAATTAAATTGGGCCCTTCATCCAGAAGAAAGAAAGTTAATCCTTTCCTTTCACAATCTTTTTCTGTTGCAAAATGTTTCTGTCCCCCAGAAATCTGTGTGATCTCAGAAAAACGTGAAGCTGCTTTAGGTTATTGGAGACAAGGTGCTCCATTCTTGTTCTCCAAAAAGTATCTTTTCCCCCTTTAGAACTGCACAGCTTCCACCTTATTTCCTTATTCTGGAAAATTTACTTCCAAAAAACCCCCACCCTGCAAGGCTGGATTGGTTCATTCAGGAATAAAAAAGATGATGAGTTGGATGCACCCAAAAATCTTCTATCCCAAAGCAAGTTGTATAAGCGTAAAGGAGGAAAAATGAGATGCTTTTTTTCTTTACTCCTTAGAATCTTAAAGTTGGAAGCGACTATTGAATAATTCCTGCTCAGTGCAGAAATGCAAATTAAAGTAGGTCTATTTTGGCTGTCTGTTCTTTGCATACATCTACTAAACTACAGATAATCCAGGATTTAGTTTAATGGCTGTTGTAAGTAACACAAAACAGCACTTTCAATAGTTGCAGCAGCCCCATGGTCATATGATCACAATTCTGGCCCTTGGCAACCAGCAGGTATTTATAATGTTTGTAGCATCTCTGCATCATATGATCATCATTTGCAACCTTCCTAGCCAGTTTCCAAAAAGAAAGTCAATGCGGAAACCTGGAATTTCTCCGCAGTGATTCACTAAACAACAGTGATAAGAAAAGTCATAAAACTGAATGTAACTCACTTAGAACAATTAATCAGTGGAATAATTTGCCTCCAGAAGTTGTGGGTGCGCTAAGATTGAAGGTTTTGAAGAAGAGATTAGACAACCATTTGTCTGAAATGGAATAGGGTTTCCTGATTGAGCATGGGGTTGGACTAGAAGACCTCCAAGATACCATCCAAGTTTGTTATTCTGTTATTCACTTAACAATTGCTTAGCAATGGAAATTCTTGTCCCAAGAATTCTTGTCCCATTCTTGTCTGTCTGTCCGTCTCTCTTTCTCTCTCCCCCCTCTGTCTCTTAGAAAATTTCAGAATTGATTCAGATGATTCCTTGAGGAATCTCTTCTATGAATGTTGACTTTATTAAAAATGGACATGGCTGGATTCATACAGTAGTAAGCCATGAGTTGTTATCCACTGTTTGTTCAATCAGCCACAAATAGCTGCATTCAGTACACAGTACATTTAACCCAAATCAATCAGTTCCATTTTGAGTTAGTGTATTGTATGAATCTCTAATAAAGTTCAGTTTCTTGTTGGAAGCCAGAACATAGAGCAGATTTGTCAAATACTGTAATTTGGAACTACATTTTCTCCAAAGATTGTAAAAACCTGACCTTTGAAAAAAGTGTTAGACCGGGAAGTAACCAGAGACACAAAATAAAATGTCAAGTGCAAAAATAATTGATTGTGACTCAAAAGTTGCATCAGAACTTGATTAGCAAGAGGCATAGACATATTAACGCAAACTGTGATCTCATCAATTTGCAGGCAAGATTGTTTCAAGGAATGTGATTTTACAACAGGTCTCGTGATATAAAAATATATTTCCAAGAATTAGGCTGACACAAACACATCCAACTAGCACTAAAGAAGGCTTAGATTTGGGGGCTAAAGTCCAGTGTCTTACATCTCAAGCGCTGCTCAAAAGTTATTCCAGAAATTGACAAGTGATGAGGACCATAACAAAACAGGCTGTTTTCAGTATTTGGAATTGCCATCCTGGAACTCTTTGAGGGTGGTTCCCCCTTCCAGCCCCTATGATATTTGTTTGCAGATGGGCATTTTCCAAAGAGTCAAAAATGTCAAGAACAAGGGGTGGGAGTCAACTGCTTCGGACCCGTTCAGGCGAACCAGTAGTTCCGATAGAAGTTGGCCCCGCCTAACTGTCCCTATCCTTTCCTATCCTATATTTCCCTGCTTTTTAGCTCAGCTGATTCGCGTGGCACAGTGGATTGCCGTGCATCAGCTGTTTTACTCACCGATGCTGACATAGAAGGTAAGTTTTTAAGCTTAAAATGGACATTTTTTAAACGCTGCGTGTGTTAGGCCCACACATGTGCAAAGTGCACATCCACACACTCACTGCACCAGTGACGTGCAGTCAGGTGAGGCAAGTGAGGCACAGCCTCACCTCTCATCATGAAAAGAAAAAAAACGTAAAAGAAAAAAATAAATTAAATGCTTGTAGTTATCTACTGATCTGTACCATAAAGTTATTTCCCATTTAACTTCACCAGTTTTACATTATTTGGTATTAAAATTGCAGAATTTTCACATTTACCATTCAACTAGTCGGGCGAGAGCTTGCAATGAGGCTGCAGCGAGCTCAGTCTCTCAGGCGAGAGCTGAGGGGAGGCTGAGCTAGCTGCTGCCTCACCGTGGATGACTCTGCTTAACGATTTTACATGATCTGTAATGAGACGGTATTGTTGTCTCTCTGTATGTCACTTTTAATCATTTAGCTAAGGTGACCAACCGTCCTCCTTTAGGGAGGACAGTCCTTCTTTTGTAAGTTCCGTCCTCCCTCAAAAAGTGTCCTCCTACATGTCCTCCTTTTTGATATTTGAAGGCTAATCTGTTGCGCGTTATGTGACGTATTTCATTAAACAGTTTTTAATGGTGTTTTTTTTACTTCATCGCAAGTATATTGAACAGATATTGAATCTTGTCTTGAATTTTTATCTAAAGAAATGCTAGACATTAAAATAGACGACAATTGTCTCTTTGAAGAAATTAGAAGACTGAATGTATATTTAGATTCTGAAAAATTAATACAATGGGAAAATCAACATGTTGAAATTGATAAAAGATGGGTGGCTATTTTCAGCCATTTCAAAAATGAACATATTCCATGTGAAAATTTATTTATACTTGTTCAATTTACGTTGTGCTGCCCTGGAACTAATGCAGCAGTTGAAAGAGGTTTTTTCAATTGCCAATGATTTTTCGACAAGTGAGAAATCGAGATTGAATGTTGATACTCTAGCTGCAGCACTTGCCGTAAAATTCAATATGAAGCATATTTCTTGTTCAGATATTTCCAATATATTGTTAGAAGATGATACATTGACAAAAAATATTAATTCAATGGAAAAGTACTCATTTAAATAATAATTAACAGGCATGTAAGCATAATTACAATATAAAATGTTGCAAATGTTTTTATTATGCATATATCATATTTTAGTGTATTATTGTTGCAATGAATAAAATATTTCTTTTATTTATGATATATTTTTTCCAATTTATTTGTCCTCCTTTTCATTGTAAAAAAGTTGGTCACCTTAGCATTTTGGACAATAGAACGTGTTTTGTCCTCCTTTTCATTGTAAAAAAGTTGGTCACCTTAATTTAGCTGATGTATATCATATAAAATGGAGTGTGTGGAACGTGTTTCTTGTGCTGAGCGATCATAAAACGCCTAAAAAGTCAGACTAGGTGAGGCACGCAGCTCTCCTGCCTCATCGTAGAGGGCACTTGTTCTTCCTGCGACTCAGCGGCAGCAGAATAAGTGACAGCCACAGAGTGCAACAACATCAAGGACGACTTTCTTCCCTGGCCGTGATCACCATCGAGACAGAGAAACTTTTAAAACTAAAAGAAGACAATGAAAAATTCTACCAACAAGTTATAGATGCTTTTGTTCAGAAGGAATGGCAGATGGACTTCATTTATAAGTAAAGGTAAGACCCATAATGACTTCAATTTTTTTCAGTTAAATGTGCTTTTTTGTGTGCTACAGTATGTGTAAAGAATGCTGATATGAGACTTTTAACATAACCTGTTAACTGCTGCCAATCAAATATTGGATAAAATAATTTGTAGGATTTTAATTGTGATGACGTCAGTGCCTCACCAGCCATAAACCTCACCACACGTCACTGCACCCCATCACTGGTCCTACCCTCTTTTCTATGTACATGATTCAGACACTTTGATTGCATAGTTACAGCCATCATCTTGACTCTTTTGAGTTCCCCGGAAAACAGCCTTGTACTTAAAAAAATCATTTTAAATAATGGGGTAGGCCTATAATGGTCTTCCTTCCTTCCTTCCTTCCTTCCTCCCTCCCTCCCTCCCTTCCTTCCTGATTAAAAACATATATTTTTTTATTAAACAGCTCTACTTTTTTCTATAAGAGCAAATACAGATTGTATTCATTCTTTTGGCTTTTGCATGATCGAGGAAGGGAAAGGAAAACATATGGCTCTTTAAAGAATCATGCCATATCTCCACCAACACCTGGCAGGAAAAGCTTCCAAGTATAAACGGGGAGCAAACTCTACACTCCTTAGTACTGATGATGTGACCTAGCTGGGTAATGAGATGTCTGCAAGTAAGCAATTAAAGTGGAATAAAATATGGATTAAAAATATAAGAATGAAGACGTGGCATAAAAGGGACAGTTGGAAACTTGCTTAAAGGGACAGGGAAATGTCATCAGCCTTCAACCACAACATGTTCCAGTAAAAGTCCCTATGTCAAAAGTCCAAAACCACAAGGTTCAAATAAAGTTCGTTAATGACATGTAGCCCTTACCTGTAACAAAAGGAGAAGTAAGACCCCCATCTCCTTATAGGGCTTTTTCCCCAAGGTAACCAATAAGAAATGAGTTAAGTGTTTCCGTGTTACACTGTCTTTGAGAATGTATAAGAATGTGTGCTTCGATAATAAAGATGGTTCAGAATTTCCAATGCTAGCTATTTGCTTGCTTTCTGAACCTGGCTGCCAAATAAACTTTTCCTGTATCCTGAGAAGTCTAAGCCTGTCATTTTCTGCAACACAATCAAGCTCAGAGATTCTGCAGAATGATTCTGCAGAATAAAAAAAAAACATTTAGTGGAAGCAATGTTTAAAGAACCAACGCACAAGTATGAACAAAAGGAGGGAGAAAACAATGCAAGACCCACTCACCCAAAAGCCAACATCACCTATTTCCTTATTTTAAACTGTGCAGATATTAAATATAAAGGATTGCAACTTCTTTGGTTCAAATGATCCCAGGTTAGTAAATTTCCCTATACTTCTAGGTCAAAATTTTATCAAAACCCAAGGAAAATTTTTAAAAAACCCTCTCTGAAAAATGACCCCGCCACAACGTTTTTCACCCCCTTTTATTTTGCTGCCAAATGAGCTTGAAATCTGGAAAAATCATTACCCACTTTGCACTTCATTTCAAAGAAGTCACTTCCTGAGAAAAATGCAGGCTATTTATTAACCTGTAGTGTAGAACAGCGGCCCCAATCCCCGGGCCATGGGCCACTACTAGGACGTGGCCTGTTTACAACCTTGTGCAAGAAGTGGGCCAGCTCACATGCGTGCAGCTCAACTTGTGCAAGTTAAGCAGTGTGTGCGCCGGCCCACTGTTCATGCAAATTGAGCTGTGTGCACACAGGTGTGCCAGCCAGCTGCTCATACAACCCAAGTTCCCTCTCCAGGCCAACAAGCCACAAAGGGGGGGGGGGGGGCTGCTGCTGTAGAACATAAACATCGAATCATCATAGAACTGGGCTTTTACACTAGGTATAAATAGAAAACCACATGAAAAGCAATTTCGATGTCCAGCTGCAGTAAAAATAATACCTTGAGTTATATATACATTTCTTCATAAATGTATTTTATTTTATTTGTTTATATGTATTGCTATAAACTGATCCTACTCAGCATTGTAAATATTGTTTAGAAACTGTAAATTAATCTTGTGAAATAAAGCCTGCAAATGAGCCCCTTCGTCTTGAAGTTTTTATTTATTTTCAGCACTAGTTCACCATCTGCGGTACATAGTGTATCAGAATTTTCAAGCTAGGTGGTTTTCTTTTATGTGAGCATTGATTAAAGTTTTTATACCCACTCTTTTCTAAGTTAAAGAAAGCCAACTTTAATTCATCTCTAAAATGTTTCATCCCTCCCACTCCTATTTTTATGTGCATAAGTTCAAGGTGAAGGCTGTAATAACCAGTATGCTGCAGAGACAGGCAGAAGACCAAGAGAGCACATTCATAAATAACTACCTGTCAGAAAACATAATGAGAAATTGGTAATCTTGCAACAAACATATAGACTCAACCACAACTTCAAATGGGAAACTATTGGCATCTTAGACCAAGCCAAATCCAAGAATGCTAGAGCATTCCTGGAAGCCTGGCATTTAGATAAATCAGTCATCAGTAAACACATAGAGATAAATCACATTTACACACCATTCAAAGGAGACAACAAAGAAAGGAAATAAAAACATCCCTTCTTAACCCATAACCACAGGCCTGCAGTCATAGTGATTGCAACAGTTTTCCAAAATATTCGGAACAGCCCCCCCCCTTTTTTTTAAAGAAATGGACCATTCCAGTTGTGAATAGCTTTTGTTTCTCCACCAATAAGAGTGTATCACACTTGGGTCAGTTATTTGGTGTTTTCTGTAGCGGCATTTGAATTTGAGTTTCAATCATTTTGACCGCAGATCTTTGTTAACATATTTTTTCATAATGTCAGGGCCACGTTTTCCACCCAAAAGAGTGCGATTTGGTGATACAAACTTCAAAGAAACGGTTCTAAAATGGTGTGGAGAAACAGAGCGTGATCTGAGTGAAGTGGAATCAGATTGTGATGAAAATTTTGTAATGGTCAATGAGGAACCCGTTGCCGCCGCTGATTCTGACATCAGTGATGATGAAGCTTCCAATGAAATTGATGACCAGGTACAATCTACATCGTGCAATAATTTATATGGCAAGAACAAATTCAAATGGTCTTCTGCACCTTTTGGAAGCAATAGATCCAGAACCCCTAGTCCCAATATTTTTGTGCAATTATCTGGACTACAGCCAGCAGCTAGGAATCTTGGAAATTCACCTACTCCCCTGGAGATTTGGAAATTATTATTTTCTAAAGAAATTATTAGCACCATCATTCAGTGGACCAATGTAAAAATTTGAGGAGAAAGATTGAAGTTCAAGGATGGAGAAGTGACCTGCGCGATGTGGATTTGATAGAGATCAATACATCTTTCGCTTTACTGCTCTATACATCAATTTTTAGATCCAAACATGAAAACGTCGAATGTCTTTTTGCTACAGAGGTTATTGTGACCTCATGTGTGTAATAGCACGTCTGTCGGGTTAAATAAAGGGATAAAAAGCAGCCAACATTCAGATAAGCAGACAAAAAGATTAGGCATAGTACTCTTATCAAGGAACCACCAGGAGGGGAAGCTATGTCCCTGCCATAATTGTCAGGGGAAAGCTATCACGTATAAACAGGCATCAAACCTCATACACCGATGGAAATTGCTTTGTTGGATAATGGAATGTCTGCAAGCAAACAACCAAGCATAAAGTGCACCAAGAGCACCACGTGAATTTCATACGTTCAGTTCATTTTTTTCTGACTGTAAATCAGAGGCATCTTCAGAAAGGGTCATTAAGTCCATGAGTGAAACTCTGAGTCCTTTTTACACACATCTAATGGGTGTGTGTAGCACGTGTTAAAAATCAGCAGAGCTTTGATTGCTTGGTGGTGCCAAGCCTTGTGAAAGCAGCATCTCTCCCTTGCGGATGTCCCTGCTGTAAAGTATAGAATGAGCTATTAAACACATAATCCACCCCACATAATTTCCTTTCTGTTTTATTTTCTCTGCTACTTTCTTTTGTGGGTAACAGATAGATTCAGCTTTTGGCTGATCATCAGCTCCAAAACGTTGCTTCTCTATAGATAAAGATAATGTTTCTTTTATTGTGCCGTTTGCTCATTTTCAGACACATATCTTTGCACAGCAGAGCAGTAATTTAAATAAAGAAATGCATTTTCTATGGACTCATAAAGGAATAAAGCCAGTAAAAGTCTGTGGAGACAGCTTTTAACATGGGAGGTTTATTATAAGCCCAAGATTACTAAAAGACACTCCATTTGTTGGACAAATGAAGCTGGAAATGGTTTGTTTAAGATTATTTAATGAAATGCAGGATAAACAAGGATTTGAATAAATAGTGCAGATCTCAGTGTTACTTCAACAAGAAAAAGAGGAATGGAAGCTGGCTGCAGTGTACATAAAATTTATATAAAGTCAAATCTTGGTCTAAATAAGCTTTAAACTGAATCTACATTTTCATTGTGAGCAGAATTTTAAGTGAACACATGTAAAATTGTGAACTTAGATGCACCAGACATGTCTGTGTGTGTGTGTGTGAGAGAGAGAGACATGATGATAGATAGATAGATAGATAGATAGATAGATAGATAGATAGATAGACAGACAGACAGATTAGAGTGATAGACAGATGACGATAGATAGATAGATAGATAGATAGATAGATGATAGATAGATAGATAGATAGATAGATAGATAGATAGATAGATAGATAGATAGATGATAGATGATAAACGATAGATAGATAGATAGATAGATAGATAGATAGATAGATAGATAGATAGATAGATAGATAGATAGATAGATAGATAGATAGATAAGAGTGATAGAGAGATGACAGACAGACGGACGGACGGACGAATGATAGGTAGATGATAGTAGACAGAAGACAGATAGACAATTTCTTAGAAATCCATCAGCTACTGATCGGGGAACTACTGGCCAAAAATCAACATAGCATCAACTTTCAAAGTCAAAGATGAACAATACACCAGAGCAACAAACACCATAAAACCAGACACGCAAGATATACAATTGTTTGCTTCTCCCACTTATCAGGCTGATGTGATAGCCCATACCCATACTCCATTATGAATAAAAGAAGAGCCAAAAAGAAAAAGGGATAATTTGACAAGTATAAACTAGACTGAAAATCATGGTAAAATTGTGACTAATGCTTTATGATAGGACTTTCCCTCCCTGAATGGACAGAGGCCAGTTAGTTGATGCTGGATAAATTCACTATAGGGAGGGTGTGTGTATGGAAGACCTGCATACATTGGTGATTAAACTAGATTTTCTCAAACCCTCAACTGTTGCTGTGTTTCTGCCGTCTATCACAGTACGAGCAGGTGCAACTGAGCTCCTGGCTTTGTTTTTAATCATGCCTGGATCAAACAGCTGGGCATTTTGTGGCGCATAGAAAATGTTTAAGAGACGTCTGCCACTTCTGTCAGCTTTGCTTACATATAAAGATTAAACCTATTTTGCTCAGAGGCCTTTACAAAATGAAGATCCTACTTATAATTTACTCTGAAACTTCTTTCTTTGCCTTGATCGGGATTCTAAGGGTCTGAATTGTTTTCCCAATGAGATCCTGATGGCTTATAATCCACAAAAAGAAGGGAGAAAAAAAAATTCTAATCAAGAATGAAGCCAAATACACCTATGTGTCCCAGGATAATGCTGAAAGATCCAGTCACTAGCAGGGCTGCTGAGAGGATTATTAAGTGCTGGAACAAGACTAATATGGCCCCCTCACCTACACAGGGGCACATAAATTAATAATGTCATAATTGTACTGTTGGGAGAAATATCCTTCTGGGTTCGGCTCCAAGTGGGGGAAAAGACACTGGAGACATGGAGGCTGCTTGGAAAGATGGTTTTAATGGTGGACAGGACCACATGGCTTGAGTCCTGAACAGAAAAGTTGATCACATGCTTCAATGTTGGTGGAGAAGAAGAGAAGGGCTGAAGAAGGGCTTGCAGGGATTTTTATAATCTGTTTGGCCCCACCTATCTGTTTCCTGTTCCTGTGTAAGAAATGTATTCTGATTGGTTGCCAGACTCCCATGGGCCCGTGCAAGGGCAACCCTCTAGGCTGTTTTGAATTCAGGTTTGATTGAGTTCAGATGCCATGTGGTCAGTTGAATGAAGGCTTATATTATCCTGCCTTATCCCATCACTCTGGAGTTGAAGAGGAGAACTCTTTATTATGTAAAGTGGACTAGCTTGGTCTTCTTAATGGCCCATTGACAAAGTGGGGATGGGCTGGAAGCAGTAGGAATTTACTTTGTGTTTAAAATGTGTTTCTCCCTTTTTCACATCCAGGAAAATATAATATTCTGCCTTATCAATATTTCCTAGATATTTCATTTTCCTGGGAGAGGGCTGGGTGATAACTTCCTACAGTACCTTTGTTAATTACATTCACAGATACTTGCAAATATATTAAAAAGAGGACAGGTCCTTATGTAAAAGATAATAGAAACAATAATACACATTAGTATATAAACAATAATGAAACAATATAAATTTTTTAAAAATTCCTTCATGGGCTCTCTTTCAGCTCCATGGGCCCCAAAACAATGTACCGGCTGCACCCCCCTCTACTCACACCTGCTCACCAGGACCAGAGGTTTAGTCTTTTCAGCTTTCTGACTCATGCTGGAACCCATCCTCAGGGAACTTCTCTTTCTGAGACAGAAATTACCTGAAGATGGCCTCCAGCACGAGTCTGAAAGCTGAGAAGACTGAATCTCCCAAATTGAATCCTGGACATAAAAGTACATGCACGTTCAAGTAATCTAATCACAAAAGTTCTGATTAGCAGATTACAGAATAACAGAAGGGACTCAGAGGTCAATCTAAAAAGCCCTACCTCTTCTAGTGAATTACTAGTCGCTAAGATTTCCTGGGAGTCTGTTTTTTCTGAATACTACTCTATTAACCTCCTACCATCTCACAACACCATTTAAAGAAATCCTAAAGCACATTAGAATGGTAGAAAAAAAATGATAAAGAAGGAAAACCTTCAGAGAATGGAAAGAAAGATTTTGATGTTGTAATATTTTGCTTAGTTGTAAAGGGACAACAAAAATGACTTGGTATCTGCGTATTAAAACTTGCCTCTGTATCAGCTAGGTAAAATAAAGGTAAAGGTTCCCCTCGCACATATGTGCTAGTCATTCTTGATTCTAGGGAGTGGTGCTCATCTCTGTTTCAAAGCCAAAGAGCCAGCACAGTCCGAAGAGATCTCTGTGATCATGTGGCCGTCATGACGAAACTCTGAAGGTGTAGGAAACACTGTTACCTTCCCACCAAAGATGGTCCCTATTTTTCTACTTGCATTTTTACATGCTTTTGAACTGCTAGGTTGGCAGAAGCTGGGACAAGTAACGGGAGCTCACTCCGTTAAGCGACACTAGGGATTTAAACTGCCAAACTGCTGACCTTTCTGATCGACAAGCTCAGGGTCTTAGCCACTGAGCCACCACATTCCTACCATATGCTAGGTATTCTACCAATAATTTCATTAAATTATGGACTAGTTCCAATTACTTCTCATGTCATTATCGTTGTCATCCAACCAGTTTATAGTCATGCTTTTATAGAAGTTTCTGTAGAGAAATAATTCCTGAATACATTTCCAAGAATTGCTAAATCAACTGTAGAATATCCAAATAATATAACTGTAGCTTAACTGTAACATTTCATATACACCTCTGATTAAAGTATATTTTGTAACAGAAGAAGAGGAACTATAGGTTTCCAGATGTTATTGAACTACAGCTTCATCTCTCAGTCATTGTGATGCTGGATATGGCATCTGGTGCTATAACTCAAAATATTTGGATGATCAAACCTATACTGTATAGTCTTTCTTATATACTTCCCTAATAAATATGTGCTTAGTAAGAGTTTTCCAAGCATTCCTTTATGGCTCCACAAGTATATTTGCTTCCACTGTAAAAAAAAACAACACTCCCCTAAGCAGAAATGTAGGCTGGTTCTGAAAGGCAATATATAAAACGGAAGTTCATGACTGAGAACCGTAGTATAATAGATTAGGTTAGTCTAATTCCCAAACAGTGACACAGTGAATGATTCATGTGACATTTTGTCTTCTTATTACAATCCTTGTTAGAGAAATTAGGTTTTGAATCCATTTAGTCAAAAAGATAGTGCTTCAGTGCACTTCATTGACCTTTGTAATATCTCAAAAATTAATATAAGGCATGGTCTCGTATTTCATGCCCTTTTCCTCTTCTGAAGATCAGTAGACTTGATAAGAAGATAAAGCAGTATTGTGTAGTGCAGGGCGGCAACCTTAAACACTCAAAGAGCCACAAAGATCCTAACCAGAAGCCCCCCATTCAATTTTGGAGTCGCCCGGAAGTCCGGTTCCCCCACTATAGTGTCTCCTTCTACTATGGCACCCTCTTTCCTCTCCCTGTCCTAACAGAAAGCCCTATCACAGGGGTGTCCAAACTTGGGAACTTTAAGACTTGTGGACTTCAACTCCCAGAATTCCCCAGCCAGCCATGCTGGCTGGGGAATTCTGGGAGTTGAAGTCCACAAGTCTTAAAGTTCCCAAGTTTGGACACCCCTGCCCTATCAATTGTGGAGATGACTAGAAACAGGGAGCTGCAGCAGAGGGATGAAAGAGCCACATGCAGCTCCAGAGCCGCAAGTTGCTGATCCCTGGTGTAGTGGCTGGCTTTCTTTGCTGTGACTTATTCTCTCTCTCTCTCTCTCTCTTCTCTTTCTTCACTCTCTTTTCTCTCTCTCTCGACATGTATATAATTAAGTCCAGTTCGACATGGAGTTATCTGGAATAAGTTTGAGTCTGTGACCTCAGGTGAGGTGGAAACAGTCCTTTGGGCTGCTCTTTCATCCCTCTGCTGCAGCTCCCTGTTTCTAGTCATCTCCACAATTGATAGGGCAGGGGTGTCCAAACTTGGGAACTTTAAGACTCAGTTCAGTTTATTAGATTCATGTTCTTCCCTTGCCCCACAAATTGTTAGGATTACTTGGGAGGTTACCTTGGGAAATTAGATACCTGAGGTGCTATCTGCTTCTTTGACAGAGTTTCTTTCAGCCTTGAAAATCGCAGTGATGCCACCCCTGCTCAATAAACCATTACTTGATCCATAGATTCTGTACAATTTATGTCCTATAAATTGGGGCAACTTCAACTTTCTTTTGGGGAAAGGTTTTTGACAATGTGATCAAACAATAGTTCCTGAGAATCCTAGAGGAAACAGATTATTGGGACTCAGTCCAGTCAGCTCAGTCTGGGACGAAATAACAGAATAACAGACTTGGAAGATACCTCGGAGGTCTTCTCTAGTGCCTTTCCATTACCCGATCTAACAGTTGGAGTACTTACAACTTCTGGAGACAAGTAATTCCACTGATTAATTGTTCTGTCATGAAATTTCCCCTTAATTCTAGTTTGGTTCTCTCCTTGATTAGTTTCTATCCATTGCTTCTTGTTCTGCCTTCAGTTGCTTTGCAAAATAGGTTGACCTCTTCTTTGTGGCAGCCAGAGATAGCACAGGTTGCAATTATTGATAACTTTTAGCAGAGGTGGGATATGAGCCTCCATTCCAGTGCTCTTTGATCTCTAGGCAGTTTTTGATGCTGTTCATGCTTTCTAACCACTATGCCATCATGACCACCACACCCTTTCTATTCAAAAAATCAATCGCTCCCATTAATTCAATATCAGTGCCACTATTAAGTACAAATGCATGGATCACACTTGCGTTCTCATCAGTTGTGTACAAGTTTCCAGACCTGTGTTTCATAACCATGTGCTCTGTAGGCAAAAATGGGGATGGCTATCTAAAGGAATCCTGACCTGGGATCTTAGAAGAGGCATTAAACTAAGTAAGTATTTGTTTAATTACAGGATTTATATAGCCACTTAGTTTAAGCAATGACTCTAAAAAGCCCACTACAAACAAATATATATGAATTACATCCACAAGCTACTTTTGATTAAAAACTAGAAAGTTTTACTGCTGTGATTTACAATGTAATTAAACTGAAATATTGTTGGATGGCTCCAGATATAGTTGTGTTTAACCAACTTTTACTGATTTCAGTGTATGATTAAGCACGATTAATATATGCCCAACCCAGGGTATTTAATTTAACTCTCTTATGCAAGCAGAGGAAAAGACTACAATATATTTTCCCAGGAAAATGAATGAAGTCAAATACAATAACATCAAAATACAAATCAAATACAATAACATCATCATGCTTTATGATAATCAACCAATTTACAAAAAAAAAAGGCCCATGAAAATATGAGGTTAAACCACTTTAACGAAAATGGTGATTTCTGTGTGATTTGTGTATGGGTGGGCTTCAAATTTTTTAGCAAGGGGCTCTTCTGCCCAATTGCTGGCTGGGTGTGGCCATGGTGGGCATGGCCTAGTCGGCCTCCTGCACCATGGCGGGGGAGGGGAGTTTTTACCTTCCCTGCCATGGCTCCAGAGGCTTTCCTTGAGCCTCTGGGAGGGATCCCCAGACTCCGGAGCCTTTCTGGAAGCCGAAAATGGGCCATTTCTAGCCTTCCCAAACTTCCAGTAGGTTCATTTTTCACCCTCTCCGAGCCTCCACACACGACTTACGCTTACCTACATCCAAAACAGCCTGCATGGGGACTCTTGAGAGGGGCTGGGTGGGCAGAGCCAGCCAGGAGTGGGATTAGGGGGTTCTCCAAACTGCATAGAATCATAGCTAGAGGTTCTCCCGAACCCCTGCCATCCTCCAGCAGCCCAGCCCTGGATTTGTGCAACACTATACCTTGAGCTTCCTATGCAAGCCACAACTAAGTTAATAAAACAAGCCACGAAAATATCCCCACCAATAATCAGAGATCTGTATTTGCAGAAAACCATCAAGAAAAGAACTTTTATTTTTCAAATGTTGCCAAGATTGAGGCAAAGAACATCAAGTCTGGATTTTCCTTGTTTTTCTTTTTCTTTTCTGAAAACCCAGCATGAAATAATCAATGAAAGGCAGTTCAGAGAAAGCACAACTTTTGGAACAAGATGGAGGCAGGGAATAACTCCTTACAGACTATTTCTCCATCACTAGCTGACAACTTCTCAGGTGTCATTTCAAAACCTTTTGGGCAAGGCAAAGTTTGGAGAACAACTGGTTTTGCTCTTTATGAATAAGAAGTAGAATGAAAGAATGTTGTTTATCTCTTGATACCGAGCACATTAAAAAAGCTTCATTGGAACAATGGGGTGCAATTATTGCTTATATCCTATATAAGATGGCAGCACAACTGGATGTAAATAAACTCACTACAGAGGTGGTCCTCAACTTATGACCGCAATTGAACCCAAAATTTCTGTTTCTAAGCCAGGTAGTTGTTAAGTGAGTATTGCTCCGTTTTAGGACCTTTCTTGCCACAGTTGTTAAGGGAAACACTGCAGTTGTTCAATTAACAACACAGCTGTTAAGTGAATCTGGCTTCCCCATTGAGTTTGCTTGGTCAGAAGGCGGCAAACGGTGATCCCATGACCCTGGGACACTGCAACCGTCATAAATAGGAGACAGTTGTTGAACATCTGAATTTTGAACAGACAGGACCATGGGGATGCTGTAATAGTGAAAAACGATCATAACTTACTTTTTTTCAGTGTCACTGTAACTTCTGTAAGTTGATGACTACTTCTATATGTTAAAGTTATCTAGGCTTCAAAATAATTCTATTATTTTGAACTAGAACATTTGACTTTCTTTATCATTCATGAAATCTGATTTCATGAAATGAGCTTCTGGCACATTTCTGTTAACGAAATAAATTATGTAGTTCTTAGGCTGTCGGTTGTTTCAGATTTTCAGATGGAATTGTACATATACGAATCACTGAATCAGTTCAGCAAGTTCCAAATTAGAGGCATATAATTTATTTCACTCTGTCCAATCAGCATGGAAATTTGCATGGGTCACCTTTAAATTGAATTTCCAAAGTGAAGTCACAAAACGTTACTAGACAAAGTTATTTGTTGTTTTAAATACTTCATTGTGTATATTGTCAAATGGATTTTTCATTATATTTAAAGACAATAGCTAAGCATGTGTTTGAAAAAGAGAATAGGTTTGAGGCAAGAGGAATATGAATTCAATGAAGCTTAAATTCTTTTACATGTTTGCATACATGGTAGTTTACATTTATCATAGGAAAAGAGCAATTATTTCTGGGCAGTCAAATGGTTATAAGTGTCTGTCCATTTGATAAAAGAATTTCTAGATTTAAAATAATAATATGTATTAAGCCCATAACCGCAGAATTGAATCCAGCAAGAAAGATTCATAATAAGCACCATTAGTAGGGTTTCTTGTCAAGAAATTAAGAAGTTAATATACAAAATCTTGGAAATGGAATAAAACCATATTCTAGCATCCATTCATCAATGGATTTAAGGATTTCTCTGAGAAGTTTAAATCTCTTCTTTTTAGAACAGAAAGGATGTTAGGTCAAATCTGGCTTCCTGCCTATCTCCTAGGATAGGAAATGGCCCTGTCTTACTATTTGGAACATCTGCCAGCCTCATTGTTTCTACTAAAACAGGGCTGTCAAACTTGCAGCCCACAGGCCAAATGCATCACATGCTGGCCACACCCATGCCCAGTTTAGCAAACGGGGTGGAAGTCCCAATACGTTACGTGATGCTACTGTGACGACACGGGTTTGACAGCCCTGTACTAAAACAATCTACAGGAGCAGGTGATCTTTTGATGGCAAAACATGGGGAAAGGCTAAAAAGGGCAGGAGACAGTGGGTCATACTACATTATTTGTCTGGATGGAGTAAGGGCCATAGGCTTTTTCCTGGGCTTTGAGGTTATGAAGGTGTAATTAAGATAATGGTTGGAGGCTAAAACATATGAAGAAGGTTGTAGGAATTGGGTATGTCTATTTTAATGAAAAGGAGGACCAAGGATGATATGATAACAGTGTTCCAATATCTAAGGGCTGCCACAAAGAAAAGGGGGTCAACCTATTCTCCAAAGCACCTGAAGGAAGGACAAGAAACAACATATGGAAACTAATCAAGGAGAGAACCAACTTAGAACTAAAGATAAATTTCCTGACAGTTACAACAATTAATCAGTAGAATGACTTGCCTGCAGAAATTGTGGGTGCTCCAACACTGAAGGCGTTGAAGAAGAGTTTACACAACCATTTGTCTGAAATGGAATAGGGTTTCCTGCTTGAGCAGGGGGTTGGACTAGAAGACCTCCAAAGTCCCTTCCAACTCTGTTATTCTGTTAACTCTTTTTCAGGTTTCCACTCCATTTTTTTTGTTTAGTTCTGTTGTCAAACAGGACAGGAAATTACTCTTCTGATCTTTAATTAGAGGGATATAAGTACTGAAAAAAATGAGTTTTGGGGGAGCTGCTAGCATGTTTTATGGCAGTGGTTCTCAACCTTCCCAATGCCGCAACCCTTTAATACAGTTCCTCATGTTGTGGTGACCCCCAACCATAAAATTGGTGTCTCGGTTCCTAAGACCATCGAAAATATGTGTTTTCCGATGGTCTTAGGCAACTCCTGTGAAAGGGTCGTTCGACCCCCCAAAGGGGTCCCGACCCACAGGTTGAGAATCACTGTTTTATGGAAACCAAAACATCCAAAGGAGTTAAGCATGGATAATATTTCAATCACTTAGCCGAAGTAATTTTCCATAGTGAGATAAACTATGCAAATGAAAAGTCATGGAGATTAGATCAGAGCTTTTCCAAAAATGGATTTAATGAGAGAACAAGTAGCAGTTGAATTATTAACACCTGATGGCTGTTTGAGAAACAGGGCAGAAAATAGAAGAAAAATGGTGTCAGGGCATCTACTTCAGTATCTTGATCTAAGGGTAGAAAACCGGGGAGAGAGATTTAATGGTAAAGGAAAATATGATTTTTACCAGTCTTTAAAGGTAAAGATGCCCCTCGCACATATATGCTAATCATTCCAGTCTCTAGGGGGCAGTGCTCATCTCCATTTCAAAGCTGAAGAGGCAGCACTGTCCAAAGACGTCTCGATGGTCTTGTGGCTGGCATGACTAAATGCCAAAGGCGCACAGAATGCTGTTATCTTCCCACCAAAGGTGGTCCCTATTTTTCTACTTGCATTTTTACATGCTTTCGAACTGCTAGGGTGGCATAAATTGGGACAAGTTGTGCGGCACTAGGGATTCAAACCACCTAACTGCCAACCTTTCTGATCAACAAGCTCAGCATCTTAGCCACTGAGCCACCACATCCCTATGTACCAGTCTTTATTCATGTACTATTTAAACACTGGAGAAGTGAAACTTCAAGAATGTAAGGCAGTTGCTCTGTTGGAAGTACTGAATGTAAGTATCACACTTTAAAAAGGATTTAGATAATCTGGAACATTCATAGAACAGCAAACAGGATGATAAGGAGACTATAAAATATTAAAAGGAGAGATGAAAGAAACTTGGAATATAAACTAAGAATATAATATCCCTCCTTAGAATCCTGAAAAGATGTCATACTTGAAGTCTGTGCTTTATTGTTGGCAGACAGAGAGAGAGGGAGGGAGGGAGGGAGGGAGGGAGGGAGGGAGGAAGGGAGGGAAGGAGAGAAGACAAGAACAGACAGAGCAGTTCAAGAGTAGGACCATTACTCAAAAACGTAGCAATTCTGCCTTGCTGAGTAACTCGGAGATACTTTAATTTGGACTATACATGAAGCAGATGGCAGAATTTCATAGCCTAAGTAACCCTTTTAATGCTAAGATTCTATGTGTCAGAAAGATACAATGATACTAATAACATTTAATTAACCATATTAATATTAATGATAGTGAAATGTTAATATAAACAAAATATAGTTTATTTTTATCCTGTCTCACCCAGCATGTTTAGAGATCAAATTGTATATCTCAATTTAATATGAGAAGTGCAAGAAAGGGGAAAATAACTAAAAGGAAAAAAATAAAGTAGTAGTTTCTGATTTGATTTACAGCAATTATACAGACGGGAGGTTGAAGAACTTGCCTCGTGATGTGACTGGAACAATCTGGAACTGAGCACACTCAAAACCATAGAAATGGTGGTAGAGTTTAGGAGAAACCCTCCCATATGGCCACCTCTTATAATACTAGACAACATAGCATCAACAGTAGAGACCTTCAAATTTCTAGGTTCTATCACATCTCAAGACCTAAAATGGACATCTAACATCAAAAATTGCATTAAAAAGCACAACAACGAATGTTCTTTCTGCACCAAATCCAGAAGCTCAAACTGCCCAAGGAGCTGCTGATAGAGTTTTATAACACTTCTATAACTGTCTGGTTTGGTTCTGCAACCCAACAAGACAGACAAAGACTTCAAAGAATAATCAGAACTGCAGAGAAAACAATTACTGCCAGCCTGCCTTCCATTGAGGACTTGTACACTGCATGAGTCAAAAAGGGGGCCATGAAAATATTTACAGACCCCTTGCATCCTGGACATAAATTGTTTCAACTCCTACCCTCAAAACAAGGCTATAGAGCACTGCACACCAAGATAATTAGACACAAGAACAGTTTTTCCCCCCAAACACCATCACTCTGCTATATAAATAATCCCCTCATCACTGTCAAACCATCCACTAAGGCTGCATTGCTATTACTATTAATCTTCACATCGTTCCTATCTTCCATCTCCTTCCACTTATGACTGCAGGACTGTAACTTTGTTCCTTGTAGCCTTACTATTTATATTTATATTGATTGTTTCCTAATTGCTTATTTGTACCCGATGACTATCATTAAGTGTTGCACCTTATGATTCTTGATGAATGTATCTTGTCTTTTTATCTACACTGAGAGCATATGTACCAAAGGCAAATTCCTTGTGTGTCCAATCACACTTGGCCAATAAAGAATTCTTTTTTTTTATTGTCCAAATTTTATTGATTTTACAAATTTTACAGGGAAAAGGGTTAAAAGGTTATAGAACATTTTGACAGCTACATCGTACGGGGGGGGGGGAGAAGCCCCCCCAAGTCTCACAACTTTTACAAACAAGAATAAAAAATATCAACATTTGCATAAGTATTAGCAGTTTTAAGTTTAACACTATATCATCAGTATGTTTCAATCATCTTATTTTGTATCACTTCCATAAAGGTACATTATAACAACAATTGCAATAATGTTTCAAATCACTTATGTGATCTGAGTCTTCTAGTTGCTGCATCCTCCCTCCCGTCCACTGACAGAGCCTCAGCCCCTCCCTCCCCTGTTTCTTGTGTAACATCCCCCATTTCGCCTAAGAAAGCACTGTGTTTTTTAGTGAAAGCCTCCACTTCCATAACTGTGTTGATTCTAATTCTACTGCCCTCCCAGAAAATCAACATGCCTTCTGGTAACAGCCACCTAAACCAGACCCCATTATTATATAATTTTTTTGCTAAGAAGGAATATTTCCTCCTCTTATCTCTTACTTTCTTTGGGATCTGTTTAAGAATGGTTATTTCTTTATCCTTGTATTTTAGTGGTCCTCCCCTTTGAGCTCCTAGAACCTCATCTCTTGTGGGCCAATAAAGAATTCTATTCTGTTCTGTTCTGTTCTGTTCTGTTCTGTCCTGTTCTATTCTATTCTATTCTATTCTGTCCTATTCTTTTCTATTCTGTTCTATTCTATTCTAAATACAATTATAAATTTATCTTTAATCCTATGGGAACAGAAAAACTTTCTTCTTTCTATTATCTATAATGTATAAACATAATACATAAATAGACTTACATCTCATGCGTTAAATCAAACTGAGTTTTTGGGAAGCCCTCAAGTAGTCGGGGTTGAGTTAAGAAAAACCATTTTCCTAATTCAGGGAAGATGTTACTTGTGAGTGTAGACAATGCTGAATTAAATGGAGCTGAGGTGAACGTCTCATTTTCTTGTGTCTCTTAAGTGGTACCCATAAAGAAGCTAATGGACTCAGGTGCTTAATTTATTTGAGAGTTTCCAGAAGAGGTATAGGAAGTTTCCTGAGAATATGGTGGTTGCTTATTGCAGTAAAAACTTGAATTGCACCAGAATGGACTCTCCTTTCTCACAATTTAATGAAACTCCTTGATTCTCTGAGGGACTTAGAAAAATGATTCTGTGAGACAGAGGAAACATTTGAAGTTGCAGGTGGAGGAAGACCCATTTCAATCCAACTGGTCACTGGTAAGACCTCATATTAGAGCCTATGCAATGGGGATGCAGGAGGTGAGAATGACATATTTGTCACTCTTGTCATATTTATTGAGTGCCAACCAACAGGTCATTTTAACACCACCCATTCCTTCCTTGGGAAGAAGGTTTGCTAAGAACAAGCTGATTGGCCACTGTAAGAATTCTCATGATATTTAGCACATAAAAATCTTTTTTTCCCCTACCGGTTGTGTGGTGTGGCTTTGTGGGCATTGCATGGTTTCTGTGGGCATGATTTTGTGGGCATGGCAGGGGAAGGATACTGCAAAATCCCCATTCCCTCCCCACCCCACTAACCTGCTTCCCAGCTCGGTTCTCCTCTTCAGGGCAACAAAAGAAGATCAGTTGGGAGGCTGGGAAGCAGCGTGGGCAGGGCCATCCTATTTGCTGGTTCTCCAAACTACTCAAAATTTCCGCTACCGGTTCTCCAGAACCTGTCAGAACTGGCTGAATCCCACCTCTGTTGATGCCTCTTGTCGCTGATTAAGGTTTCTGTAAGGTGATGAGGAATTGAATCTGAGCAATTATCAACACTAGTTTGGATGAGTATATGGACCTTTCTTAAGAAGCCATCCCTTGATCCAATCCAACCACAGTCAGTCTTCATTTAGGAACTGCCTTGTTTAGTGACTCTTCACAGTTATCATAGTGATTAAAAAGTAATTTTGCAATCAGTCCTTACATGCGTGACCTTTGAAAGTCTGTAAAACTAAGGAAAGCTGAAGTAAGATTGTAAACCCATGATGTTTTAACTTAATACTGCTTCACTCTAAATTGAGTTGTGGATACCACTTGGGATCACTGAATGAGAACCACCTGTATTTTGGACAACTTTAGAGCTGTTTCTAGACATCCCTTTTGGGGGAATATGGTAGTGAAAGTGGTAACTTTCACCCAGGGCTGAAATCAACTTACCTTTGCTACCGGTTCGCAAATGTGATCACCTCTGAGCATGTGCACAACCTTCAATTTCCGACGATCAGCTGTGACACACAATTTAAATTAGCTAGAAAACAGGAAATATGACAATTCTAGCTAATATAAATTGCGCGCGACAGCTGATACTCTGAAATACTGGTTCGCCCGAACTGGTAGTAAAAAAAATGCAACTGGTTTGGGTGAACCACTCCGAACCGGTAGCATTTCACCCCTGCTTTCATCCCAACTTCAGAGGACCCTTAGAAGAAGTAGATTATCAGTACTACATGAAGTTCAGCATGGAGACTGTACTGACTAAGCTTTGAGATGACGTTTGGCAAAATCAGGACCAGGAAATGCAACCTTCCTCAGTAAAGAAAAGTAAACATCTACCCAAGTGGAAAAGAATGTCACTTATCAGCAGGATAATATGAGGATTAGAAATGTTCCTTTTCTTGACATTGATCATTTGAACTTTCAAGGATTTCCACACTGAAAATTTATTTTATTTTAATCACTATATTCTTAGTGCCATAGAAAATTAATCCACATTACATATCTGCAACCTATTACTGAGCATACTGGTAAACAATTTCATCACAATGTTTTGTCTTGAACTATATTACCCACTTAGGCCCTTCAGGTGTACACATTCAGGTGTACATTCAACCAGAATTCTGATAATCCCTAACCAGAATATGGGAGATAAATCCAATATATCTGAGCATACTATGTTCAATTAATTATTTAGACACTACTTCACAATATTTTCCTTGCCACAATAGCAAGCAAGCAATTCAAACATTTTGAGATAGCATTTTCTTTTGCGCTACAATATATGATAGTATAAAACAAGCAAAAAGCAGACACATAAATTCATTCCAACCTTATTAAAAACCTGTACACTTTTAAAAGATTAATTTCACAAACATTCAAAAGAACAAGAATATTTAAAGCAAATAGGGACAATTTGTTTACCAGATACTATCACATGTTTGCTGATAATAAAATAAATTGGGAACAGATATAAGAACATCTCTTTGAAAAAAACAAAGAAGCCATTTGTTTTTCATACCAAACTACTACAATTTTGCACACTTGGTATTCACAGTTGTGCATACATAATAAATTGCATTTCCCATTGTTGGCAAAGCACATTTAAACAATACCAAGTCAAGCTGATACAACAACATCATGTTATAGAATACCCACAGCAAATTTACCACTTTCAAAATGGTCTAGTTTAGAGTATCATTTTCATTTATTGATATCCTGATTTTGCACACATATGTTCCAAAAATAGTAAGATGAATAGCAATCCATCACGATCACTGCATTTGGGAACTATTCTTCCTCCCATTTCATTTGGTAGATGCTGTGCACAATTTTATCTGCCAATGGGTTCCTTGAGTCTCAAAGTAGGAAATTAGATTCAGGTCTCACCATATAAAGAGGGAACAACACTCCCTTGGCCTAGAGTGATGGGTCCAAATCTAATGGGCTTAATTTACAAGAGATTTTGTTTGTATGTTGAGACAAATTTCTTATTGATTCAAGAGTAGATCATTGGAGATCTTCCGGCAGAGATTAGCCATTCACAAGTTTAGGGCTGAAGAAAATTTGAATTTCCTGTTTCAAATAGGAAGTTGGACCAGGTAACCCATAAGTCCTCTTCCAACTTTGGGATTCTATCCACGACACTGATCCCTTCACCTACTGGAGCATTATAAGACATCCTTTGATCAATTCAGTAATATGTCTGCATTTCAGATATCAAGTACAAAGTGGTAATGTCAGCTGTAAATTTAAGTGTACAAATATCAGTTTTGAATAGTCTTCTACATAGAACCTTAAAACATCATGAAAAAGGGGTTCTAATTCAGCTCATAATCCATGCTGGGTTATTTTGTCTATTTGTTGACAACGTAAAATTGCTTTGATTTTAACATACAGGGAAACATCTAGGGCATTGTCCATATTGAGTTGGAAACAGGACATTTCAATTAAATGGGAATTATTACCCAGTCAATATCTGTCTTCATATCCTGCTTGCTTCTTTATGTCCTGCTTGCTACAGCATAACTTTGAGATATGTGTTTTCTTGATGTTACCTTTGTCTAACTTGCTGCCTAGAAAGCCTTTAGTTTTAATTGACTGTGGAAGTAGTGTTTTCTTTCTTCTTTTAAGCTAAAACATGCTGTTCAGACAATCTACTGTAGGTCACTTTGGGCATGAGTTCAGGATGGTCAAGACTTTTCATGTTCTTCTCAATGTGCAAATCCACTCCAGCCGTCTCTCTGCCTGGGCATGAGACATAGTCCTGCATGGTCATTTTGCTTTTAGCGACAAGAGTGATGGACACCTACCATAGATTCTGCATCTTGTTTCTTTTGGGAGAGGGTTGACATGATGCCCTGACCTACATTCAGAAGAACAATTGGCGGTCAATTTTCCAGCTGGTTGGTGATGCTCAGTAGGAGGAGAAAGTAAGATAAAGAATTCACTCATCACCGCTCTGACAATAGTCTGTGTTATGTTCTACCAGGGCAAGAACACTTTAGAGTTGAATTATGAACTTGGGCTGGAGGAAACAGTGCAACTGATGTTGACATATTCTCCTCATTTCCATTTAAGAAGTTGAGGGAAGAATGTTACAGCACCATTTAATTTTACTTAACGGACCCAGAATTGTAACATTGTGAAAAGGAGAAAATGGGCTGTCAAAATTCCAGTGTCATGCACTGGCCACGCCCAGCCCGGTTTAGTGAAGGGGGGGGATCCCGATATGTCATGTGATGCTGCCATGATGATGTGAGTTTGACACCCCTGCTTTATCTCCAGCCATGTTAGGAGCCGCAGTGGCACAGTGGTTAGAGTGCAGTACTGCAGGCTAATTCTGTTGATCACCGGCTGGCAGGAGTTTGGCAGATCGAATCACACCTGGCTCAAGGTTGGCTCAGTCTTCCATCCTTCCAAGGTGGGTAAAATGAGGTCCCAGGTTGTTTGGGGGCAATATGCTGACTCTGTAAACTGCTTAGAGAGGGTTGTAAAACACTGTGAAGCAGTATATAAGTCTAAGTGCTATTGCTAAATTGCACACTAGTTCAATTTAGTTCTCTAAACTGAAATAAAATGAAAAATAGAGTTTAGGCAGCTTGCAACAAGATAAGAATTATTGTGATGTAGATGCTAGAGTCAGGAACGACTGGCACATATGTGCAAGGGGAACCTTTACCTTTACCTAGATGCTACATGTTACTATTTGTTAATATTGAAGGAAGGTGGTCTTATGGATTTGGCCTGGATTGGAATTTCTTTCTTGGAATTGCTGTCTTCCATAGTGAGATGGCTCCAATTTTGCCAATGTGTCCTTCAGCCTCAGCTGGCAGTTGGGCAGCAAATAGCTATGGTACAGTGTTCAATTCAACTGGAGATAATTACATATACCTATAGGACCTGTGGGAAAATGATGTAGCTTGGGAAGCTAAAATAGGGCTATTCAAGCAAGCCACTCCCACATTTGCACAGAGCTTGTCATAAAGTACAGTATTGCACCAATGTTCTTAATGACTGAGCAATAGTCACAAAAATATCACATCTAAAGTTCTCTCATGAAAGGGACTGGGCAACTCACTCAAATATAGATACGAAATGAATATTAAGGATGCATGCATACATATCTGCAGTTTACCTCTAAGTTTCCACAAAACAAGCATGAATAACATACAGTACGGTAGCTTCAATAAGTATGAGCATATTGATGTTTACCACTTTGGATATGTTTAGGTTAATTGGCAGGATGACTTAGAAGTAGATCATCTATGAAAACCTTGCCCAACCCAGCACTCTCCCAGCTACAAAAATTCTGGGAATCGATTTCTCAATAGATCCGGAGGACATCAGGTGGGCGAAGGTTGTTCTGAGATCAAATAGAACAAAAGCAAAATGGAGTGAGAGATGCAGCTTCTTCCAACTTCACATCACCTGAAATGAGAAATTGAAGGATGAGTCACTTTGGCGGACCACAATGCATTGAAGTTGATACAGAGGCAGCTTTAAAGTTAACTTCTGATATTAGCTTTCACGGTCTTGAAACTGTACTATTCATTGGATGCTCCTGCTTGCAAGTGGATGTGAAATACTATCATCTATTGCTAGGCAAGTGCTATCATCTATTTTTAAGTAATGCTTAAAAAAAAAACCTTTCAGGAAAATTATGGCAAAAGTCACTTCTACCTATCCAAATATATGTAAATTCCCCAAAATATGTAGGAATTAAGACTAGACATTCTCAGACAGATTTTCCCTGTAAAAAACAGGGTTGCTAGTTTGCCTTATTCCCAGTGATTTTGATAATTTCCCATTACTTGTCCCAGCTTCTGCCAACCTAGCAGTTCTAAAGCATGTAAAAAGTCAAGTGAAAAAATAGGGACCACCTTGGTGGAAAGGTAACGGCTCTCCGTGAGCCTTTGGCATTTAGTCATGCTGGCCACATGACCATGGAGACGTCTTCAGACAGTGCTGGCTCTTCAGTTTTGAAACAGATAAACACCACCCACTAGAGTCGGGAACAACTAGCACACATGTGCGAGGGAGGAACCTTTACACTGAGAGCTCAATCCCTTTGCTACCTTTGGTGCAAGGCATTTCACTTTTGATAATTTCACCCAAATACATCTTCACTTTTACTAAATTAGGACTTATATTATATTATGAGTAGTAGAGACATCTTTTTACACTTTGATATACTAAACAGTAAAGGACACATACTTTATAAGACTTCTATGTCCAAAATTGTCCAACCACGCCAATTATCTCTTTTATGGCTATTGATCAAAATCACACTAATTCAAGTTGTTATTCTAGTTCTTACCTCAGAGGTCACACAGTTATCATCAAAGGATACTTTTGTGGATGACAGGTAAGCGTCTGTAACCGTGATGTCCTCTAGTTCAGTGTTGAAATGTTCAGTTTCTTTAATGATGCTGTAGTTGAGGGCCACACTGTAGTTGGTAGGTTTCTCCAGCTGTTTCTGTTGGCACTTACAGAGTTTTTTGAAGGCTGCTCGGAATTTTTGGGACATGAGGTTATAAATAACAGGGTTGATGGCACTATTGAGGTAAATGCAAATCCTACAGAACAGCAGGAACCAATGTTCTTGGAAAGGTTGAGACAGGAAGGAGTTAATGACCACCAAGGTCCTGTAGGGCATCCACAAGAAGGCAAAAAGGACTACAACCACGGCCAGCATCTTTGTAACCTGGGGGAAGTGAAAGGACATGTCTGATGAGCAAAAGTAGAGTGACATAATCCTTTTCAATGATTTAATGCAGAGACAGAGAGCTTTTACTGTAATTTACTGTACACAATTCTGTCGATATTATTACTCAGGGTGGGACAGATGGAAGTAAAGTCCTATAAAATAACAGAGAAACAGAGCTAGAAGGGACCCTGTGGCTTTTCTAATCCAACACCCTGCTCAAGCAGGACACTCAGGTACCCATGATGGCAAACCTATGGCGTGCGTGCCAGAGGTGGCACGCAGTGCCCTCTCTGATGGCATGCAAGCCGTCTCCCCAGTTCAGCTTCGATGCACATGCACACGAGCCTTCCGCAGACCAGCTGGCCTTTAGGTCTCTCTGCACATTCACAGAGGGTGGGGTGCATGGGGGAGGTTGTGCATGCATGGATGGGAGGGAGCATGTGTGGGAGTTGTGCATGCATGCATGGGTGTGGGGGCAAGTGAGGGGGACGGGGATACAATGGGGTCACGCACACATGTGAGGGGTTGCACATGTGTGGGAAGTGAGGCCTGTGCAGGGCATGCACGGAAATGTGCAGGGGTGGGGCACATGCGTGGGGTGGTTGCATTTCATTTGGGGGTTTGCACACATCCGCGTGCATTACCTTGTGCACATATGCGCTTTGGGCACTTGGCCTGGAAAAGGTTAGCCATCACTGCTCTATACCATTTTAGACAAATGGTTTTCCAATCTCTTCTTAAAAATCCTCTAGCAATGGAGCACCTACCACTACTGAAGAGAAAGCATTCCACTGATTTATTGTTCTATCAGGAAATTTCTCCTTAATTCTAGGTTGGTTCTCTCTTTGATTGGATCCCATCCATTGCTTCATCTTCTGCCTTCAGGTGCTTTGAAGAATAGACCGATCCCCTTTTCTTTGTGACAATCCTTAGCAATAGCACTTAGACTTAATACTGCTTTACAGTGCTTTACAGACCTCTCTAAGCGGTTTACAGAATCAGCATACTGTTCCCAGCAATTTGAACTGCCAAATTGCAGGCAGCCGGCAGGCAGCAAAAGTAGCCTGCAGTACTGCACTGTAACCACTGCACCACCTTAAATATTGGAACATTGCTATCCTGTTATTTAGGCACTCAGGAACCCTTACAGATCTTTTCCTATAAATGTCAGGTGATCTCTGTTCTTAAGGGCCATGATGGCGTATTTTATTCAATGGCAATTTCTGAATGCTTTTTAAGAAAGTGTCATGTAAAATATGTTAAAATAATCACCTGCTCAAGAAGACATTGGTGCAGTACTAATGGACGTGCAAATCAGATCCTTAACACAGCTATGACCAGCAAACCCAATGACACCTAGGGATTTTAAACCGTGATACGGGGGATTCAAGGGGAATGCAGCTCCATCTAGAGCATAAATGTCACCTCAACCCCTGAGTTCCCTTGCTCTTTATCAACAACTCATTTCTTATCTGGATTTATTTTATTTTTTTTAAATTTTATTTACAAACATGTAAAATACACACACACAAAACTGAAACATATACCACATTTACACAATACAATATGAACATGAGTGTCCTGTTCTTTCTAATAGCAATTGCCAATCAATATCGCTCACCTTATATTTTTTCCTCTTCTATTATATTTCATTTGTATTTCACCATTCTTAACCCTCTTATCTTGCTGTCTGATTACCTCTAATAAGTTTAAACCACTTGGATACATATATGTGTGTGTGTGTGTGTGTGTGTGTGTGTGTGTGTTAATTCTCCTTAACTACTATTTTTGGACTTTGTTGTCTATCTTCATTGATTCTTGTTTCTTTCCTCCATCCAACTATACCATTTATCCCATATCTGGTAGTATTCTGTTTCTTCTTTTCCCTGGATTTCTTTTGTTAATTTGTCCATTTCAGCACAGTCCATAACCTTTCTTATTATTTCATCTTCGCTTGGAATTAATTTGTTTTTCCATTCCTGGGCAAAGGCAATCCTTGCTGTTGTAATTATATGTAATATTAAATACTGAATTTCTTTTTTATATTTCGCAGTCATTATTCCTAATAAAAAAACTTTAGTTTAATCCTCGTTTTTCGTCCTTGCCAAATGAACCTAGCAGTTGTTTTGTTTAATTCTTGAAAGAAAGTTTTACCCGGGTTAATAGGTGCGGCTTGCAACAAAATAAGATTCTTGGTAAAATATTCATTTTGACTGTGGCTATACGGCTCATTAGTGATAGCTGAATATTTTTCCAGCTTTCTAAATCTTTCTTTATTTTTGTCACTAGTTTATTATAATTATCATCCTTAATTGTGGAACATTTTGCAGACACCCAGATCCCCAAGTATTTCACTTCCTTAGTTATTTGCATTCTAGTTGCTAATTCCAGTTCCTCTTCTTGCTTTTTTGTCATATTCTTGGTTATCATTTTTGTTTTGCCTTTATTGATTTTTAATCCTGCCATTCTGTCATATTCTTCTAATTTTTTAATTAATTTCAGACTGAATTCTAATGGATCTTCTAGAACAAATACTAAGTCATTGGCATAAGCTTGGGCCTTATATTCCTCGTTTTTGAGTCTCAAACCTTTTATTCTCTGGTCCTTCCGAATTTCATTTAATAAAATTTCCAGCGTTAATATAAAGAGCAAAGGAGAGAGGGGGCATCCCTGTCTGACTCCCTTTTTTATTTCGATCTTCTCTGTTAGTTCTCCATTCATCAGAACTTTGGCTGTCTGACTGTTATAAAGTTTTTCTATCATTTTTGTAAAATTTCCTCCGAATTTCATCCTGTCTAATAGTGTTATTATAAATTTCCAAATTACGTTGTCAAATGCTTTTTGTGCATCAAGGAAAACCAGTACCATTTGTTTTTTCTGGATGTGCCTCGTAATATTCTATTATGTCTAGGATGACTCTCGTATTATTTTTAATGTGTCTGTGAGGTAAAAATCCGTTTTGGTCCAGGTGTATTTGTTCATTTAAAACCTGTTTAATTCTTCCTGCCATAATTGCTGCAAATATTTTATAATAGGAATTTAGTAATGAAATTGGTCTGTAGTTTTGGATTTCTTGTAGATTGGTTTCTTCTTTCGGGATTAGCGATAGTATTGCTTCCATCCATGATTCAGGCATCTTGGCTTTTCCTAAAACTTTGTTAAACATTTCCACTCCTAGTTCTTCCAATATTATTTTATTATATTTGTATAGCTCCACCGGTATTCCGTCTGGTCCTGGGGTTTTATTATTGTTATGTTTTTTCAGGACTAATTCCACTACGGCTAACGTTATTAGCCTGTTTATTGCCTCCCTTTGTTTTTTTGAAATTGGTGTTATCTTTTCTGTGTTTAAATAATATTTTATCTTGATTTCCTCCATACTGTCTTGCGCATATAGTTTCGCAAGTATTTATGAATAATATGCTTCTTTTCTTCCGCTTTGTATTGAATTATTCCCTTATCATCTTTCAATTGGTATATCATCCTTTTTTCTCTTTCATTCTTCAGTCTGTATTCCAGCCATCGTCCAGGTTTGTTTGCTTGTTCAAAGTAATTTTGTCTGGCCGCTTTAATTTTCTGTCCTAATTCCTTTTGAGTTATTAAGTTGATCTTATGTTTTATCATCCCTCTTCTTTTTAATTCTTTGGGTCTTTCTGTAGTTCAGCTTCGGCTTCCATAAGTTCTTTTTGCATACATTCTTGTTGCCCTTTTTGTTTTCTAGTTTTTCTCGCCATGTAGGCAATCGTGAGGCCTCTTGTATATGCTTTCATAATGTCCCAGAGATTTTGAATTGAGGTGTCTTCTTTTTTATTTATTCTAAAAAATAGTTTTAATTCTTTCCATCTTAATTTTATTGGATTATGATCTGCCCACTCATTTGCTTCTATTTCAATTTCGTCTAATTGATTACATAGACCAGATGAAATCCAAGCCATGTCAATTCTTATCTGGATTTAATTTCAGTATATTATCTCTCATCTGGTCCATAACAGAAAATAATTTTCAGAACTACTGAGTGCTCCTTTGGATGGTAGCATATCAATGCCTTTCCATCACAAAGTAATCAGAGGTGATATTTAGCCAGTTCTAACTGGTCCTGTTGAATCGGTAATGGAAATTTTGAGTAGTTCAGAGAAGCAGCAATTACCACTTCTGGCTTGTCTGCCACAATCTATTTGCTGCCTCCCAAGTCCCAGCTGATCAGTTGGGTCTTCTTTTGTTGCCCCGCAAAGGAGAACAAAGCTGGAAAGCAGGTTAGTGGGGTGGGGAGGGAATGGAAATTTTGAGTAGTTCGGAGAAGCAGCTATTATCACTTCTGGCTTGTCTGCCACAATCTATTTGCTGCCTCCCAAGTCCCAGCTGATCAGTTGGGTCTTCTTTTGTTGCCCCGCAAAGGAGAATGGAGCTGGAAAGCAGGTTAGTGGGGTGGGAAGGGAATAGAGATTTTGCAGTATCCTTCTCCTGGAGTGAGGAGGGAATGGAGATTTTGCAATATCCTTCTCCAGGAATGGGGAGGGAATGGAGATTTTGCAATATCCTTCCCCTGGAGTGTGGAGGAAATGGGGATTTTGCAGTATCCTTCCCCTGCCACGCCCACCAAGCCACGTCACACCATGCCGACCAAATCACGCCGACAGAACAGGTAGTAAATATTTTTAATCCCACCACTGAAAGTAATAAATGAATACCACCAGTGAGGTTTTGTTTTGATTGTTATTTAACAAAATAGGGGACAAGATAGAACCTTGTGACATATCAATGGTCAGCAGGAGCTGAGATGGTTGAGATGGACTTGAGAGATTCTTTAAGTTTTTATCTTTTCACAGTGAAGTCAAGGAACTTGAGATGAGTGTTAAACAATTCTTCCCTTTTTTGAGACCATAGTCCCCCAACCAATTTTGAAAAGTGGATTTTTAATTATCTTAATGAGCATCACTATTTAACCAGGAAAATAACAGTGTTGCCTTCATTGTTGTTACCTTTCTAGAACAAGTAATGAAAACCTTTTTCAAAAAGCACAAAACCTTTTTCACAAAGCACTGTTTTTGGTTCACATGGGGTTCACATTAGGAACCAGGGGGTGGTATTCACTTACCTTCCCTACCGATTCGCAAATGTGAGCACACGCACCACCTCCGTGCATGTCCACAGCCTTCCATGCTTGCACTTTTGCCAAAAAAAGGGCCTAAATGGGATGCCGTAGAATTGCTAGCAGAAATCACGGGATGCACACGTGATTTCTGCTAGCGGTTCGGGCGAACCAGTGCGAACCGGTAGAATAACTCCTCTGTTAGGAACTCAATGTTGGTCACCTGCAGTGACTCAGACTAAAAAAAGCCAATAGCTATAATTGCAAATGGAATCTACTTTTGCACAATTGAGACTCAGGTTTCACCAGTCAGGTGGCGTCAGTCAATTTTAAGCAATTTATATATCTTTGTGTTGACAGTAACGCCTTTCCTGAAGGAGTCAGAGAATAACTAAAAATGGTTTCATCTGATGGAGAGCTCAGCAATCCTTGATTCTATTGCATTTAATTAAGAGCGGTCCATTTCATTAGGAAATAAGGCCTAACCATTAATATAAGAGCATTGTGAGGCTCTGTTAGTGCAGTGACTATGAAATAAATGACAGAGAGGATAAAGGGGGAATCTATCTTGCTCTCTAGTCTATAGAAATAAATGCCCCAAGTACTTACCATAAATCAAGGGTGCACAATTTTTTTGGGGGGGAGAGTGCAAGGCCACCCAAGATGTAGGTAGATTGAAGACAGAAACAAAATTGATTTATATAATTCCAATTGCTGTTTGAATAATGCAATATCATTAATATGATGGCTTATGGAGTAATTTTTTTCTTTCTGTTGCTGTAAGGAAATGGTGGGGGATGATATGAATGCTGATGAGGCTGGCTGGAGTACAAAGGATATGAGGACCTGTTTAAATCCAGATGGCCTTGCCTTCATTGTTTGATATGAATTACGAAACCAGCTGGATGAAGATGAAGCTGGACCAATTCCAGAAAGTGAGAGATCTAAAAGGTCTCTTCCATAGTGAGATCGGCAGCCTATAAGTTTAATAAATAAATAAAGATACATGCTCGGCATTCCAAGATAAGATAGAAAGACCTGCACATGGATTAGAGATCAAACGAAAGTGTACGATATCATCAAGAGAGTTAAAAGAATTGAAATGGAAACGGGCTGGTCACATAGCAAGAAGAACTGATGGCTGGTGGACCAAGGCAGTCATAGAATGGATCAGAGATAGGTTGCTGCCGGTTTAGCCCAGTTCGGCCCAACTGGTAGTGGAATGCAGACCTGGGTCGCAGAAGCAGCAGCAACCCAGGCCTAACATGCCCCTGAATCTGTTTCCTTGCTGCCGCTGATGTCGCTGCCATGTTGGATTCTAGTGACTGCGTGTATGCAATTCACTGTAAATTGTTCTGCGCACGTGCGCAGAACAATTTACATTGAACAGCATACACACACACTCAGCGCGCATTGCAAACCAGTAGTAAAACTGGCAGCAACCCACCCGTGGAATGAATCCCACTTGATAAAAAAGCACCCACGAAAGAGACATAAAACAAGATGGATTGATGACATCAGGCAAATATTATAGGCCCAACTGGAAAAAAAGAAAAAAGATCCAGACCATATTGGTTGGAAACATGTGGAAGAAGCCTTCTTCATCCTTCAATGGATAGACAATGGCTAAAATGAAATAATAGGGTAAAAGGCTGGTGAGAGAACTGAAGTAGGGGGGAAATTGTGATTACTGTGCATCTGGCAGGAAGAATCTGTTCTTGGTTCCAGTTTGAGAAGTTAACCAGCCTACAATGAAGAAGAAACTGGAATGGTGGAAACATCATTTCAGAGCCTTTCAAGTCAAATGGTGGAGGGTGAGGCAACAGCTCAGTGGTTAAAGATACTGAGCTTGTTAGCTGCCAACCCGGGTTTGAGTCCCCAATGCCGTGCAACACTAGCCCCAACTCCTGTACACCTAGCACAGTGGTGGGTTTCAAAAATTTTTAGAACGCGATCACTTCCAGTCCCCGGAGGTGATGGACGTTGCCGTCTGCTGCTCGTCTCTTCGGTGGGCTCCTTTCAGGAGCACAGGGGGTCTTGGAGGGACCACCTTCCATAGGGCGGTTTGCTGGAGCCCCCGGAAGCGGCAGCAGCCATCAGGGGGGTCTCCAGTCTCGCCCCAGGAGCCGGGGAGCGAAGGGGGGGCGCATAGCGCAGCTATCGGCTGCCTGCGCCTTCGCCGAATGGATTCCAGAAGGAAATAATCAATCAGAAGTTTAAGTAGAAGTGTTGGAGGTGAGACGTTTGCCCTAATCTCTTTTAACACCATTTGCTTTTTGCAAGTTGTGGATTCAATCTATTTGAAGTTGCAAGATTGGAGGGTTTTTTTTTTACCCCCCTCGGTTAAAGCGGCATTTGGACTATCTCTCAATCTCGGAATGGAGTGAGAGAGTAAAAAGTTGAATTACCCACTTGTACTAACTATGTGAGAAAGATTTACATCACAATTGCAAGAGGTGATTCCTGAGCTATTTTAAAAGCCTTATGGAAACTTTGGATGCTTTGCTCCCTGGTTCCCTGTGAAAGGGGGAGCCAAGATGGCCCACTTCCATCTTCTTCTCCGCTCTTATAAATGAAATTAGCCATTTGAAATTACCTTTGAAGGAATTTCTGGCTTTATATTACTATTACCTCCCTGAGGTCTCCTGGAGCCCCCCCCCCTGTTTTGTGGTCTTTCTGGATTTGGATTATTTGATCTTCTGCTTCTGGCTTGGAACTGTGACTAAGGGTTAACACTCACTTCTGGGCTTGTCTGCCTCCTCAGCATCACCCAGCTGCACATTCCACAGACGCCATTTCTTTTGTATAAGACTTACACTTATCTCTGAACTTAACAAATGGGGCCTAGAAAACCACCACCGGGTAAGGCAGCTTTGGCACCGACCTCTTCTACATCCAGCCCAACGACCCAATAGACAAAAATTTCATCATTCTTACAACAAGAAGGGGCTGGAGAGAGTTCAAAGGACTTATCAGTTACCCAAATGTCCCAGGCTATTATGAAGGGACAAGAAGAACTGAAAAAAGAGCTGACAGGTTTTAAAGAACAACTCAGAGACATACAGCAGCAAACAACAGAAAATAAACAGAGGGTTGGTGTACTGGAGAAGGGCGTGGTTGGTTTGAGGGAGGAGGTGAAGGCAACTCAGAAGGGGAATAGAGAATTGGAAAACCTCATGGTAAAGATGAAACTTGAAAGAATGTCCCTTTTTCTCAGATTCCAGAACCTACCCGAGACAGAAGATGAAGATCTTAAGGATACTATGTGTACAATCTTAGCAGAATACATTAAGAGAGATAAAGAACAGTTGTGGTGGGATATGGATCTCGTTTATAGAATCAATTCACATAATGTTCCAAGGGAAGTCCATGTTAAATTTCTTAGGAAGATCACGAGGGATGAGGTTTTGGGAGCCCAAAGGGGGGACCACTAAAATATAAAGATAAAGAAATTGCCATTCTTAAACAAATTCCGAAAAAAATAAGAGATAAGAGGAGGAAGTATTCCTCCTTATCAAAGAAATTATATAATAAAAGAGTTTGGTTTAGATGGTTATTGCCAGAAGGAATGTTGATCTTCTGGGAGGGAAACAGAATTAGAATCAATTCAGTTGTGGAGGCAGAGGCCTTCATGAAAAAACACAGTCCTCTCCTAGAGGACGAAACCATAGGAGGTAGTGAAAAAAGTGATAATACACAAGATATGGGGGAGGGAGGGGCTGTGGCTCCACCAGAGGACAGGGGGTAGGAGCAATATTGAAAAGGCTCAGGTCACAAAAATAAATGTATTTGAAATATTATTGTAATTGTTGATATATTAGAAAGTGATAAAAGAGATGATTGAACATATGGTTGATACAATGTATAACAAGATGCTGTTTTTGCTTATCTTTTATTTTTTGTTTTCCTTTCTGTAAAAGTTGTGAGATTTAGAGAGATTTCTACTTTCAGCACGAAGTAGCTGCCAAAAATTTTTGTATATCCACCTACCCTCCCCTATAAATGTTTAAAAACCAATAAAATTCTTTTTTTAAAAAAATTAGAACCTCTTCTATAGATGTGGCCTGCTTTGTGGGAGTGGCTTGCCTGCCATGTGACTGGGCAGGAGTGGCTTGCTGGCCATGTGACCGGGTGGGAGTGGACCTTCTCCCCCCTAAAAGAGCGTGGAAATGTTGGTGCGTCTTATACACCGAATACAGCCATTTTTGGCGTCCTAAAGCCCCACCCCTGCATCCCATTTTTGCAAAAAATGGGCAATTTTTTGCCTTCCCTCAGTCCCCAACAGCCCTCTTCAGGCTGCAGCAGGGATGGGGGAAGGCAAAAATGTCCTTGTTTTGGCAAAAAACGAACCATTTTTCACAAAATGGAGGCTTTGTTTGCCTTCCCTCAGCCCCCAGCAGCACTCGGCAGGCTTCAGCAGGGCTGAAGGAAGGCAAAAACTTTTTTTCTTACTTACCCTTTCGAAATCTTGGTGCGTCTTATAGTCTGAAAAATACGGTAGTCCACAGAGCAGAAGGGTAGCCTGCTTGAGGAATTCTGACCTAAGCCATCTTTTTGATAACATACTCCACTGCACCTCTGTTGAACAAAACAGACCCAGCAACAGGAGAGATCCGAAAGGCAAAATATTTTTTACAGGAAAACAACAATCTTTCAATGGTGGCAACCATGCCAGAAATGATCCTTTCCATTTGCATCATGTATCTACTCTTTTCTCACAGAATAGTCGTAAGAATGAAAATAATCTGTTGAATAGAAGAAGAGAAGAGTGAGCCCAAGAGATGGAATAGGGCAGGGGTGTCCAAACTTGGCAACTTTAAGACTTGCGGACTTCAACTGCCAGAATTCACCAGCCAGCTCTGCTGGCTGGGGAATTCTGGGAGTTGAAGTCCACAAGTCTTAAAGTTGCCAAGTTTGGACACCCCTGGAATAGGGAATCACAGAGCAGGGGCTGGGGGGTGGGGTGGGAAACAGGGCTGCCTTACTGCAGATTTAAGCAGGATTATTCCATGCCATAACAAACTAACCCTTGAGTATTCATGATCGACAGCAACTTAAAATCATGATCTTTTCTTGGCCTGCAGTGTGTTGAAGGAGTTCTGTCATTTTTTAATTATTATTTCCGAAAAGAGGGCTTGAAGGTTTTAGAGGAAATTGATTGCGGCCACTTCAGGTAAACATAAGGCTTCCTGTGTTCTCTCTACAGCTGACATGCAGAAAAGCACACGTACCCAGGATATGTGATATGCAATTATATGGATAGGGATACTGGGGGGGGGGGACAGGTATTTCAGGTGCTTCCGAGGGACTTAAATGCCCTTTAGATTTAACACCACTTTTCCAGTGCTGAACTAATTGATTGTCACACCCAAGTCAAGGGGATGAATTTTGTCCACATTTCAAAATTGAGTGTCTATGGAGACTCTCAGTCAGTCAGGTCATGGTTGTCCCAAAGGTGCTTTTTTCAATTGTCTGCAAGGAGTATAAATCCTTGCAGACAATTGGATGAGCTTCTTGGATGAGAAGTGAAACTTCTTCAAAGAAAAACAAGGAAGCCCAGTTGCCTCTTGAAAAAAGCACCTTTTGGATTTCAAGCTTGTGTGGGCTTTGCTCTAGGGCAGTGTTTCTCAAACTTGGCGACTTTAAGTCCTGTGGACTTCAACTCCCAGAATTCTGGGAGTTGAAGTCCACAGGACTTAAAGTCGCCAAGTTTGAGAAACACTGCTCTAGGGTCAGAGCCAGAGGTGGTATTCAGCAGATTCTGACCAGTTCTGGAGAACCAGTAGCGGAAATTTTGAGTAGTCCAGAGAACCGGTAAATGCCACCTCTGATTGGCCCTGCCCCCATCTATTCTCTGCTTCCTGAGTCCCAGCTGATCAGGAGGAAATGGGGAGTAACCTTCCCATGCAGTAACCTTCCCCTGGAGTAGGGTGGGAATGGAGATTTTACAGTATACTTCCCCTGCCATGCCCACCAAACCATGCTATGCCCATAAGCCACACCCACAGAACCGGTAGTAAAAAAAATGGAATCCCCCCACTGGGTTACAACTGTCAAATTAGCTGATTCAAACATCCACATCTGGTAACTAGATGTAGTAAAATTCTTGTTTCCAGATGAGGTAATTAGACTTCTGTTTCTTCCCTGGACACTGCTCCTAATCAATTAAAAAAAGGTATAATAGATCATCTAACATTTCAAATTCAGAAGAGGAGAATGAAAGAAAGTTTGACTATGTGTCCATAGTGTGCACTTCTAACCAGAAGTATAACTGTAGTAGGGAGATAATAGACAGTTTGCAGGAGGGGGTTGTTGTTGTTGTTTTGTTTTGCTAAAAACCTGGAACAGAATTTTGGGAAAATAAATAGAAATATTATTAATGTTTGTAGTAGAACCTACTGGCAATATCAGTTGGAACATATTGGACACATTTGGCTATCTGGAGTTATGCTGGAGGATTCCAGACTAATGTAATCTTAATTATATGATGTAAGGCATTTGGCACAGACTTCCCTCCATCCCTCCCCCCCAAAAAAGGGACAATACATCTTCAGGAAAAAAAACTGAGGTAAAAAGAAATAGTTTCATAAAAATGCCATTGTGAAAGGAATTAAGACTCCTTTCTCACAACACAAAACTCTGCATTTTGCAAAGGACACCCTTGATTTCAAAAGCTGTAATGAAATTATGTCCTCTGTTAAGAGCTTTCTTCCCTGGCAGGAGAGATGCTTGAACTTCTCTAGGAGTTCAAGTTGGGTAATGAAGAGAGGCACCTGAAATAAATTGCTCTTAGTCCTATGTGAAAGGAATGAAGTAATGAATCGCCAAACAACAGCAAATACAGCTTCTCTCCTGGATCCAACACTGAACCTCTCTCCAGAAGTCAGTTCAGAGGAGGGGGATCAGTTTGAGTTGGCAGAGGAAAGCTCAGAGCCAAGTGTTGGTCAGGATCAGGACTCAGAGAGTACTAGCCTGACAGAGCAGCCTCAGCTCCGTCAATTGGATGAGTTGAGCAAGGAGAGCCCTTGCAGCATGTTGGTCAGGAAGCTGCCACTCATTAGCAACGAGGAAGAGGTGGAGTCCACACCTCCTCCTCCTGATCCAATGACGCAGAGAGCAGACAGGCACAATGCCACTCAGCTAGACTACTCGCATGCAGCCTCTCATGAAGGACTGCACAGATGTCACCTACTTAATCCCACCCTGAGGACTTGAGCATTGCTGGAGCAATGTGCCCAGTTCTGTGCCTTGTGTGCTCATGCCATGTATCCTGATCCATTTGACTCACAGGCTGCTTTCCTAGACTTCACAGGTCCCCATTGGACCCCACTGGTTATCCAGTGACTCATGCTATACTGAGCTTAAAATTCAGATCTGGGGAATGGAGGTGCTTTCTTTTTTCCCCATCAAGTTTTTATTTTATTTTATATTATTTATACATATCAATGTGTGAATGGTGTGATACCTGGGTATCATACATTCAGATACAAGTAGACATAATATTATTATTCATAGTTAATACATTTCATTTTCATTGTTTCATATTTTTACACGTGTCATACTACTGCCCTTCAGTTTCTAAACCTCCCTCTTGTTCTTTCATATACCTTAATTTATTAATATCTATATACTATCATTCCCCTCTTATTTCTATCTCTATTTTAATTTTTCCCCATATCACTGTAATATTCAAAGACATTCCTTTTCTATTTTCCATCTTTCATCTGTTTTATTATTCATATTTCCCTTATTTAGTTCTTTACATCTTTTTATGTTAAAATTTCATCCTTCATTCTTTCATTATCCAATGTCTCAATGTACACTTCTAGTGCCAATCACAATCAATACAATACAATACAATACAATACAATACAATACAATACAATACAATAGTAGAGTTGGAAGGGACCTTGGAGATCTTCTAGTCCAACCCCCTGCCTAGGCAGGAAACCCTATATATATAATCAGTTGAACATTTAAAATACATTTATTCATGTTCTTTCCAATCATCCAATCTGAGTGACTATACTATTAATACATGTGTTTGCATTAAAATATATTCTTTCATTATCTAATCACTCATTGTTTAATTTTATCATTTCACTGCTAATCATATTTTATGCATGTTTAATAATACCATCATCCAATCTCTAATTTTGCAATTAATGCTTAATTCTTATTCATAGTTGCCATATTTCACTCTCCATATCTATTTATCTTAAAATAGTATCCTAATGTCTGTCACACTACATACAAAATAATTATCCAGCCTATATAATTCTAATATTAATATATATGTTTTATTGATATATATTCATGGAAGATCTTTTAATCTCTCTCTCTCTCTTTAATCCATCATCTCTTGCCCACATCAGACCTTTTAGTCTTTTTTTTTTGTTGCCTCCTATATTCCTCTCTTAAGACTTTTACTCCATCTACTTCTAGATCTATATTCTGACTATGCAATCTAACTTTTTCATAGATTGGGCCCTGCCCCCAATCTATTTGCTGCCTCTCGAGTCCCAGCTGATTGACTGGGTCTTCTTTTGTTGCCCTGCACAGAACAGAGCTGGAAAGCATGTTAGTGGAATGGGGTAGGGAATGGGGATTTTGCAGTAACCTTCCCATGCCACACCCACCAAGCCACGCCCACCAAGCCACGCCTACAGAACCGGTAGTGAAAATTTTTGAATCCTACCACTTTATCCATTTCCATAACACAACTCCATCTTCTTGTCACTATCTGTCCATGGCCCCATCCTCACCTAACTCACTGCAACCCTTAGCACCAAACAAAAAGAATTGCAGACTCCAGCCTGTTGCAAATTACCTACTCACTACATATGTATAACGTATTAAGATCATAATGTTGGAAGGTATAGGTAGCCTTGGCTTATGACCTCAACTGAGCATCTCTCTGTTGCTAAGAATCATTTCCTAAGTGAAATTTGCCCCATTTCATGACCTTCCTTGCCACATTTGTTAGGTGAGTCACTACACTTGTTAAGTCGTAACACGGTTGTTAAGTGAATCTGGCTTCCCCATTGACTTTGCTTGTCATAGGTTTGCAAAAGATGATCACATGATCCAGGACAGTGCAGCTGTCATAAATATGAGTCCGTTACTGAATATATGAATTTTGATCACATAATCATGGGGATTACGGCAAATCTAGACAGCATGCTAAAAAGCAGAAACATCACCCTCCCAACAAAAGTGTGTATAGTCAAGGCTATGGTTTTCCCAGTTGCAATGTATGGCTGTGAAAGTTGGACCATAAGGAAGGCTGTGAGCGCCAAAAAATTGAGGCCTTTGAACTATGGTGCTGGAGAAGATTCCTGCGAGTCCCTTGGACTGCAAGGCGATCAAACTGGTCAGTCGTAGAGATCGGCCCTGACTGCTCTTTAGAAGGCCAGATCCTGAAGATGAAACTCCAATACTTTGGCCACCTAATGAGAAGGAAGGACTCACTGGAGAAGAGCCTAATGCTGGGAAAGATTGAGGGCAAAAGAAGAATGGGACGACAGAGAATGAGGTGGCTGGATGGAGTCACCGAAGCAGTAGGTGTCAGCTTAAATGGATGCCAGAGGATGGTAGAGGACAGGAAGGCCTGAAGGAACGTTGTCCATGGGGTCATGATGTGTCGGACATAACTTCGCAACTAACAACAAAAAATCACGGGGATGCTGTGATGGTCATAAGTGTGAAAAACAGTCATGTCACTTTTTTCAGGGCCATCATAATTTTGAACAAACATTAAACAAACTGTTGTAAGTCAAGAACTAACTATACTTCAAGGAATCACCTTGTTCTGCCCCTTTTAATGTAGGAAATCTTCCACAGCATTGCTGCTGGGGGTTATTTTGTCTTTAAAACCTTTAGAAATATAGAAACTTTATGAAGGTTCTCAGCTCTGCTTCCTTTGCCATATAGCCCTGAGTGTTTGCTAAGACTATCAGCATCAGAAATGTTCCTGCTTTAGCTTCAAGGGCAAAAAGATATTATGTGGAAGGCAGAAGTGTTCCTGGAGCACTTTTATGGAGCTTTTTAAAGCTGCTAAGACTTCTCTTTAGCTCAGCTGTCCTGCGGTCCTGAAAAAAGACACATTTGGTTTAATGAGTTGCAAATAGTTATAATCGAATGCCTGTGTGTTCCATACCGTCTTTTTGATGCTTCAGAACATCAAACAAGTCCTGCTGGATCAAGGAGAACCACAAAGAAGAACCCAACTCTCACATTTGAAGTGATATTGGGCTCTTTGAGAGTCACTCCTCAGCAGTTAGCAATCAATTGTAGAGTGCTACAAGGCATGGAGGCCCCATATAGATATCTCTGAAAGAATTGCTTTTCCATTCTTAACTTCATGAATTCCATAAATTAATCATGCATCTACCTAAGAAATATCTTCTGTAGCTGTTCAGAAGCACCCAGCCTGGCAGGGAGGAAGGATCAAGCACGGAGCTTGTCTAAATGTCAGGGTTCCAAGTAACACCCCCAACGAAAGAAGACTCTGAGGCTTGAGGTTCCTCAAAGCTCCATTTCATTAGAGATGTCATATTGGCACATCTGGGAAAACCCGAATCTGAAAGCTTCCAGGTTTTCCCCACCCAATTGAAAGTCTAAGTCCCTGTCCAGGACCCACATGTCCACCACATGGCCCAATCAGGCACCGTCCCAACTGGAGATGCCTCCTAGTCATGCCCTTACAGGTACAGGGCAAGATGTCCTTGATTCTCTGAGAAAGGAATGTTATTTTGACTATATATCTCCCATACTCCATATAATCCCCCCCCTCCATTTTCCCACAGCATTGAATGTGGCAGGCCAGAAGGCCCAATGCAAAAAAATGACTTTCAGGCCTCACACTAGAATCACTACACAACCACGAAAAGGCTAGGACTGACCTTCCCAAGCTCCTTGAAGTCTTATCTATTTTTTCTAATTGTTAGTCTTATCTAATTGGAATAGATTGCCAGATGTTATTATAGGCAGAACATAATAAAGTCGTTAACTTTAACTCTGTGTGTGTATGTATGATGGTTTGCACTGTGAATAACATAAATATGGAGCTAATGAATCCTGTTTGATCTGAGATCTGTTGTCGAAAAAAGGGGAAAAAACATGCTTGGATAAATACATTATATTGTATTCTTTCCTCCCCGACTTACGACCGGGGAATTCCCCCTGTTGTCAGCCAGCAACAGCCATGCTGCGCCTTAGCCAATCAGGCGCGGCATGGCTGAAGGCGGGCTGACTTGCGCTCCTGATTGGTTCCTTGGCCTGACAGCTCTCGTATAAATAGCTGTCAGGCTAAGGAAAGGGGTTTCTCTCCTGTATTGCTTGCCGTGGTTTAAATCGCAATAAAATAGTGTTCGACGTTCCACAGTTGTCAAGTCTCATCTTTCCCCACACTTCTTCACTGGCGACGAAGGTGGGATCCTGCTGAGGCGACGACCCTGACGGAACCCGACCTCTGTTACTCAGCCGCTTGAGTTTAGCTCCCCGAGCCGCACAACTCCAAGCCGCTATGTCTTCGCTTCCCCCGTTCGCTCCCTTCGGCACCGACGGAGAGGGATGGACGGGGTTTTTGGAGCGTTTTGAATGCTTCCTGCGAGCCAACGGGAAGCGGGGTATTCCGATGGAGGAGAAGTGCAGCTTCTTCCTCAGTAGCTGCGGAACCCCTATGTTCAACGCCGCCCGGGCGTTGGCAGCCCCTGTGCCAGTCCACGACCTAGACTGGGACACGCTGATGGCCAAGCTGAAGGGACATTACGCCCCGACCCCATCGAAGATCACCAGGCGATACGCTTTCCGTCAGTGCGTCCAGAAGCCGCACGAAGACGTCAGCCAGTTCCTCCAGTCCTTGCGGACCACAGCCATTCCCTGCGAGTTCCCTGACTTGGAGGACAATCTGGTTGAACAATTCGTCAGCGGCATCAGGGACCGACGGCTGAGGAGGCGTCTCCTGGCCCGACCAGAAATCACCCTGTCAGAGGCGGTCGCTGATGCACGGGCGGCGGAGTTGTCGGAGCAATCTGTTGCTGAGATGGACCGCCACCCGTTTCAATCTTCCCCAGCGCAAACCTGCCTCATCGATCAGCTGGTGCCCATTCCGAGCCCGGCTGAGGAAGAGGAAGAACTCGTGGCTCGCCTGGCAGAACTGCAAAGGCGCCGCAATCCGCGACCTCCGCGCCAGACTGTGACAGCCTGCCTTGGCTGCGGTGGCAGCCACGACCGGTCAGCCTGCCCATTCCGGGCATCCATCTGCCGCCGGTGCTCGAAAAAGGGGCACCTGGCCCAAGTTTGCCGTGCTGTGTTACCACCACCATCCCAGGGAGCCACAGGCCAGCAGATGACAGCCGGACCGCAGCAGCAGCCCCGCCGCCAGCCGCGCTCGAAGGCCAGCTGTTACACCGTGGAGCCAGGCCCTGCAGCAGCCGCCCCCGCAGAGGCGATCTACCAGGCCTCCGCAGGTGCGGACAGAATCAAGGCGGCAGTCCTCATTGAGGGCACGCCTTGTATAATGGAGGTGGACTCCGGCTCGTCCCGCTCCTTAATCGCCTGGGCGGACTTCCAGAAACTGTGCCCCGGCGTCCTAAAACGCCAGCTGTCTGCTAGCCCCGTGGCCTTAAGGGACTATCAGGGGTCACTTATTCCAACCCTGGGCTGCCATACAGTCAGGGTTGAATACGGGGGGTTTTCGGGGTGCCTGCCAATCCTAGTGGTTGAAAAGCCCCTCCCCGCTCTATTGGGGCTAGATTGGTTCCCCGCCCTTGGTCTCTCCGTGCAGGGGGTGCACTCCATCTCAGACACACCCCCTGACGTAGCTGCTGTCATCTCCGCCTACGCGGACGTCTTTGACGGCCAGCTGGGACTATACAAGGGCACCCCCATCTCTCTTAACTTAGATCCCCAGGTTGCTCCCATTAGGCTGAAGGCCCGCAGGGTGCCTTTTGCCTTAAGGGCCAAAGTTGATGAGGAGATTGACCGCTTGTTGGCGCAGGGCGTACTGGAGCCTGTTGACTACTCGCGTTGGGAGACCCCAATAGTGGTCCCTGTGAAGGCCGACGGTTCCATACGCCTCTGCGCCGATTTTAAGTCAACCATCAATTTGGCCCTTCAGGCAAACCCCTATCCAGTCCCTGTCGTACAGCACCTGCTCCACTCCCTGGGGCAGGGCTGTATTTTTGCGAAACTGGATATGGCGCAGGCTTACCAGCAGCTCCCGGTGGATGACGAAGCGGCGGCTGCGCAGACTATCGTCACCCACCGAGGGGCTTTCCGTTGCCGCCGCCTCCAATTTGGCGTTTCCGTGGCCCCGGGGATCTTCCAGAGCCTCATGGAGCGTTTGCTCCATGGGCTCCCTGGCGTTGTACCCTATTTCGACGATGTCCTGATCGCTGCATCCAGCCGCTCAGGACTCCTCGAAGTACTGGGGAAGGTCCTCGACCGTTTTAGGGGCGCGGGTCTCAAATTAAAGCGCAGCAAATGTTCATTTGCTGTGCCTAAAGTGGATTTCCTCGGCTTCTCCATAGATGCCCACGGAATCCACCCCACCCCTGCAAAAGTCGCAGCCATCAAGAACGCCCCCACCCCCGCCACTAAGGCGGAGCTGCAGTCGTTCTTGGGGCTTTTAAATTTCTACGCGCCATTTTTGCCACACAAGGCGTCACTAGCCGAGCCGCTGCATCGGTTGCTCGACCGATCGGCAGCCTGGCGCTGGGGCAGCCGCGAAGCGCATGCGTTCGCGGCTGTCAAAGACATGCTGACGTCAGAGGCAGTCCTAGTCCAATATAGTGACAGGATGCCCCTGACTCTAGCGTGTGACGCCTCCCCCGTGGGTTTGGGGGCTGTCCTGAGCCACGTCCTTCCCAACGGCTCAGAAGCCCCCATAGCTTTTTATTCCCGGACACTCTCTCCAGCGGAGAGGAACTACAGCCAGATCGACAAGGAGGCTCTGGCTGCCGTGTCCGGGGTTAAAAAGTTCCACGAATACCTCTACGGACGGCATTTCACGCTCTTCACTGACCACAAGCCGCTCCTTGGGCTTCTGGCCGGTGACCGTCCGACCCCTCCCATTCTGTCACCCCGGATGACACGTTGGGTGGAATTCCTAGCGGCATACTCGTATGCCCTGGTCTACCGCCCTGGCAAGCAGCTAGGGCATGCTGATGCCCTCAGCCGCTGCCCCTTGCCCGTCTCCAACCCTCAGACAGTGCCTTGCATGTCTGTTTTGGCCATTGCAGACCTCGCCTTGCCGCTCTCTGCGGGCGATGTGGCGGCAGCGTCTCTGGCCGACCCCACCCTCTCCCAGGTGATGACCTGGGTTCTGCGGGGGTGGCCTGAGGGGCCGGTGTCCGACGGCCACCGCCCCTACAAGGCCAGGCAGTTAGAGCTGTCCCTTCACAGTGGGTGCCTCCTGTGGGGAGACAGGGTGATCATTCCACCCACACTGCGTGACCAGGTGCTATCTCGCCTCCATGAGGGCCACCCTGGCATAGCGCGCATGAAGGCATTGGCGCGCAGCTATGTCTGGTGGCCCCGGCTGGACGACGAGATAGCTACCTGGGTTGCCAGGTGCTCGACCTGCCAGGTCTCCCGTCCAGCGCCTCCGGCGGCCCCGCCGCGGGAGTGGGAGATTCCCCGCGGCCCGTGGTCACGCCTCCACCTGGACTTCGCCGGGCCTTTCCGAGGTCAGGTTTTCCTGGTTGTGGTGGACGCTTACTCGCGCTGGGTGGAGCTCATCATCATGACCTCCACCACAGCCGAGGCCACTGTCCGAGCACTGACGCGCCTGTTTGCCACCCACGGCTTGCCAGACGTCGTTGTGTCGGACAATGGTCCTCAGTTTGCGTCCACCGTGTTCCAGGGTTTCCTGGCCACCCAAGGCATCAGGCATGCCCTCGTCGCTCCCTATCATCCGGCCAGCAATGGCCGGGCGGAACGCGCTGTCCGCTCGGCCAAAGAAGCCCTTGGCCGAATGGACAAGGGCGACTGGCCCACGAGGGTGGCTGCTTACCTCCTGGTTCAGCATTCCACCCCGTGTCCCTTGTCCGGCAAAACCCCAGCTGAGCTGCTGATGGGCCGGCGCCTGCGGACCACCTTAGATAGGTTGCACCCAACCTATTCTGAGGCACAGCCGAGCAACCTGGGGCCCCCTTCCCGTTCCTTCCGTGAGGGCGATCCAGTATGGGCTAGGGCTTTCTCCGGGGATATTAAGTGGGTGCCTGCCACCGTCACTTTTGTAACCGGCCCCTGCTCTTACAGGGTCCGGACCGCCGACGGTGCAGACTGGCGCCGCCACGTGGATCAATTAAGGCGCCGCGAACCTTTGGATCCACACAACAACCCCGCAGAGTCGGCCTCGCCAATTCCACCCGAGGCCCTGGGGTTGGCGCCGCAACCGTTTCCACAGCCGTGGCAGTTGCCCAGGCCGCAAGATGTTTCGCCAGAGACTGTTCCAGGCGCCTTCCGCCTTCCACAGCCCTCCATCGTTTCAGCCCCCGTTGGGCTACCAGCTCCGCCATTGCAACCGACTCTGGCCTTCCCTCAATCAGGCCAGCCTGTCCCTCGCAACAATTCAAAGTTCCCTGACTCAAGCCCGCCAACGGCCGCGCCACCCCGGCCCTGCCTACCTGTTCCTGAGTCTCCGCCTCCTCCTCCGGCTGGAGTAGGCCTTCAAGATGGCGGCCGGAGCTCCACTCCCTTCAGGGAGGAGCTCCCACGGACACCACCTCCTCCTCCGACGGTCTGCCCAGTTCTGCGGCGTTCTGGGCGTGTCCGTCGCCGCCCAGCCTATCTTAGCGACTACGCATGCTCCACTGCTACGCATGCGTACTCTCTGGGGGGGAAGGAGTATTGTATTCTTTCCTCCCCGACTTACGACCGGGGAATTCCCCCTGTTGTCAGCCAGCAACAGCCATGCTGCGCCTTAGCCAATCAGGCGCGGCATGGCTGAAGGCGGGCTGACTTGCGCTCCTGATTGGTTCCTTGGCCTGACAGCTCTCGTATAAATAGCTGTCAGGCTAAGGAAAGGGGTTTCTCTCCTGTATTGCTTGCCGTGGTTTAAATCGCAATAAAATAGTGTTGGACGTTCCACAGTTGTCAAGTCTCATCTTTCCCCACACTTCTTCACATTAAGTTCTATTATTGGCTACGGTATACCTTGTTTTGTCATTTTGGTTTCTCTGATGTGTGTGTATATATACATTTATTTAGGATTTATTGGGCTAATGGTTTCCAAGATGTATTGGGAAAATGACGTGCATTGTACATGTATGTTTCCCTTAATAAAAACTAAGTGGCATATTTTATTTGTCACTGTGATTCCATGAAACCTACCTATTGCAAAATGGAACAATACTTTGACAGAAGCTCTGTCCTATCAGATTTTGTCTATCGCAATGTAGATGTGGAAGGCAAAATTTGCAAAGGATTAATCTAATATCAGGTTAAGACAAAAGATTTTAATGTTTTCCAAAGTGTGCTCTGTAGATTTCCTGTGCCATGGAAAAACATGAGATAACAAACACACCAAAGACGGTCAGAAATAATAGCCACCGATATGCTCAGAATAAACCACACATTGAACTACGCAAATACTGAAATAATTGCCCACAAAGGGCGGAAGGACTAAAGAATTTCTGGAAGCCATGGTCCTCATATTAAAGATACATCAATAAATCAATGGAACTAGACATGATCCATCACTCAGTCAGATACCTCATTCAAACCATATGTAGAAGACTGACATGATAAAATATAAAACATCTTTTGATGTTTTGATCTCCCAAAGTGTAGAAATCCAAATTTTAAATATGTACATTGTGTCCAGTTTACTTCTGCACTGAATGTAAAGCAAGAGTTTTTATTACACATTACGTCTAGCAAAGAAAGAACATATACGGTATTTTTTCCATGTACTTTTGTTAATACACAGATTTTGGCAGAGGTATTTCTTTTCTCTTCCACTTTTTTCCCTTTCTCTAAGTATTATACAAAACTGTAATGGTATTGACAAGGATATATTGAATTTGTGGTTTGTGCAATGCCACCCTTAAATTACCATCAAGATACTCTGATCCTTAGATAAGTCCAGTCTAAACAGATCCTTTGGGATTGAAACATCTAAAGTTCCCAAACATTATAGACAGATAGTCTAAACACCTCACTATACCAGGATCCCACATCCACTGCCATTTCCTCATCCTATATCAGCAAATCTGTCTTTACAATCTCTATGATGGCAATGCAATCCCAAGAATTGGGGAGGAGGGAAATTCCACATTACTTGTCAGCTGAAGGAAGGACAACAGATCACAGCTTGTGAACCCTCAAACTGCAGTCCACACTCAACAGGGATCTTCTGCGATTACAAGATCATTACCCAATGCAGTTCCGTTCAGCCACAAGCCAGCCTCCAATTTTTTATCCACTGCAGTGGTGGGTTGCAGGCGGTACGCCCCGGTACGGGTGTACCGGAGCCTTCCCGGAGCACTGGATACCATTCCAGTATGGTGCTCCAGAGGACCCACCTGCCCGTCCTCGCTCCTTACCTGTGCTTTAAGCTTTTGGCACTTCCGTGCATGCGCACGGCACGTACAGCGCCTGTGCGATGCTCCACCGAGCAACTGGAGCATTGCGGAGCATTTCAGAAGTGTTGCAGGCAAGTACGATGCATGTGCATGCCACACAAGTGCATGTGGGTGATGCAGGGGCCGTTCCAATTGTACCGGTTGGAACGGAATCCAGAACCCACCACTGATCCACTGCCACCATGCCAGCTGTCTTTACCTATGTTACTACTACCACTATTCATTCCATTTCTCCTGCTAGATCTGGCATCAATACACTGGCCATCCACCAAACCAACAAGGACCACCAAAGATCTCCACACGTCAACCACAGCATCCTCAAACTTCTCCCCAAAGCAAGCCTATTAAGCAGGCATCTAATTCGGTGGTCTGATGGAGAAAAAAATATTAGGCGGCCTGCACTATTTTCTCTATCTACCCAGAGAACTTCAGTATGAAGAAGTTAAGGACAGCCCCACTGGATCAGGCTAAAAACATCATCTCACATAGCATTCACATAGAGCAGGGGTGCCCAAACTTGGGAACTTTAAGACTTGTGGACTTCAACTGCCAGAATTCTCCAGCCAGCCATGCTGGCTGGGGAATTCTGGGAGTTGAAGTCCACAAGTCTTAAAGTTCCCAAGTTTGGACACCCCTGACATAGAGTGACCAACGGGCTGCATTTAGAACCATGCAACCTACAATAGGTTGGTCATTTCCATTGTTATTCCCTAATAGCTGCTCTTGAAGTCCAATTGTCTTAAATTCCCTCATCCAATCTGACAGACATTGATTACCTTGTCTGCCATGGATTTTTCAAGTCCCCCTTTCCAGTTTTCTACCCTGAAGATCAACATCATTACCTTAGCTGTTGGAGATTATCCATACGTTAAGTTTTGTATTGTGTCAAAAATGTTATTTGCTTTATCATCCCATGCATCTCAGTGAATGCAATAACAGTGGATCTCTTCACCTTTTGTGAGAGAGGCAGAAAGACATCTCTTTATCTGCATTTTCCATATATTAATATTTTATTTTTAAAATTTATTTAAAATGTCTATTGTCTACTCATTGTCCAGAGTTCTTTTTATGAATTATAAACCACCTAATGAGAAGGAAGGACTCACTGGAGAAGAGCCTAATGCTGGGAACGATTGAGGGCAAAAGAAGAAGGGGACGACAGAGAATGAGGTGGCTGGATGGAGTCACCGAAGCAGTCGGTGTGAACTTAAATGGACTCCAGAGGATGGTAGAGGACAGGAAGGCCTGGAGGAATGTTGTCCATGTGGTCCTGATGGGTTGGACATGACTTTGCAACTAACAACAACAAGTCATACAATAAGTATGGCTTAAATTAAAACAAATATGCAAGTCCAATAGATATGTTAGAACTTAGAATAATAATTATAATAGCATTGATATTAAATCTGTGATGCCAGAGTGAAAGATCAGCAACTTTTCATGGGTTTTTAAGAGGCTGATAATGTCCTATTTAGTCTGTTCTTCACTTCCAAATGCTGTTCAGAGTCTGAAGGAAGGATATACATAAAGTACCAACTAGAAGGCTTTATTTTGACCTTCGCCACTTGAATGCAGAGACAAAGTGCCTCCATACAGTCATTCAAGATGACTACGTATTCCTAGTGGACAAGAATAATGATAAGACAATTGATAATGAACAAATTCCTATATGTTTCTCTTCCATCTGACTATCAGACTCAACAAGACTGAAGTGCTTTATCAATCCCTGCAAAACACCAAGCCCACAGAATCAAAAACCACTGCTGATGACACACAACTGACGAATGTAAATTGCTTCAAATACTTGGGAAGCATCATCATCATCATGAGACTTTGGCAAAGAAATCATCAAGCCTAGCCAGGTACTGGGGCAGTTACATATTAGACTGCTCCATTAACCTCCATCTTTATAAAGCTGAAAGTCTACAGAGCTGTGGCTGTCCCTTGCCTCGTCTACAGATTTGAGTCCTGGACTCTGTACCAAAAGGATATCCAACAATTGGAGAAATTTCACATGTACACTCTAGAAGTGGTATTCAGCAGGTTCTGACCAGTTCTGGAGAACTGGTAACAGAAATTTTGAGTAGTTCAGAAAACCAGTAAATACAACCTCTGATTGGCCACCTAGTCTCTGCCTCCTGAGTCCCTGAGTCCCAGCTGATCAGGAGGAAATGGGATTTTGCAGTAACTTTCCCCCGGAGTGGGGTGGGAATGGAGATTTTACAGTATCCTTCCCCTACCATGCCCACCAAGCACACCCACCAAGCCATGCCATGCCCACCAAGCCACACCCACAGAACCAATAGTACAAAATTTTGAATACCACCTTTGGTACATTATCTGCTCCATCCTTGGCATTTGTTGACAAAACTGTGTCTCCAACCTAGAAATTTTGGATCACAGAGTCTACCAGCATTGACTCCCAGATGAAGAGCCCAGATGAAATGGGTTGCATCAGAATGAATGAGTACTGTAAGTCTCACCAGTTGTGCTAGAGTGTATGGGAATCTAAGAAGAGACTTGAGGTCAACCCCACAACAACTACACAGATGCTGTGAAAGAAACCTATGCCACTCTGATGTTCAACGTAGGAAACTAGATGCTGCAATTGCTGACAAAAACCTACTGTGCTATGAAGCCTCCATTGGCTTTGAAGATAGGTACTGCCAAAAACCATAGACAATCATCAATGTAACCACAGAATAATACACATAGTTATGACAACAATGATGTTCAGTTCCCCCATTGTCCTAGCCTTGGCACTTCCAGTTTGGGATTGCAGAGCCACCTCTGCAGTGGTGAAATTCAATTTTTTTACTATTGGTTCTATGGGCATGGCTTGGTGGGCGTGGTGTAGCTTGGTGGCCATGGCTTGGTGGGCATGGCAGGGGAAGGATACTGCAAAATATCCATTCTCACCCCACTCCTGGGGAAAGGATACTGCAAAATCTCCACTCCCACTCCATTCTGGGGCCAGCCATAGGTGGAATTTGCTGGTTCTCAGAACTACTCAAAATTTCCACTACCAGTTCTCTGACCTACTCAAAATCTCTGCTACTGGTTCTCCAGAACCTGCTCAATCCTATAGCGTTAGTCTCATCATTTTGGATTTCCCTGCTATTTAAATAGTTATGATAATCCTACCGGTTATAACTTAAAGGTGCTGCATGCTGAGATATCATTATGCTCATTACAGAGTATACTGTAATTGTATACTCAATGTACTAAAAAAGAATGCATGTTACACTTGGAACTCATTAGAAAAGCATTAGCATGTTACGTTAGAAACTCATTCTTCAAACAAACTAAAAATTACTCCAAAAATATTTTTTAAACAACAAACAAACCAGGGTATAAATTCTGCAATTCCCCCCTCATTCCACTGTTCATCCTCAGCTTCTGGCATGCAGATAAAATGGTTTGGTTCACACATTGCATAAAGCACCTTATTTAAAAAAAAACAGTAGTTGATAAAATAAACAACCATTGTCTGGGTTCAAGCAACATGCTAAACCATAAAACACAGTTTACAAATCACACTTCATACAATCTGCTAAGCTAAACTCCATGAATCACATCAAAACAGTGTTAAACGCATTGGTAACCTACAAGCTAGATTACTGCAGTGGACTGTTTATAGGACTGTCTTTGGATCTAGCCCAGATATTTCCTGCAAAAATTCAACAGTCAGATTCATCCATTTGTTTCCAAACAACATACAAACTTATTATTCTTAAAGCTTTAAATATCTAGGGTGTGGATCACTGAAGAAAAAAATCTTCCCTCTTAGCTGAGCTCATTCAGAGAAGGTCAACTGAAAATTCTTCTTGCTCTAAGTTGTTGCCAGCTTCTGATCTCTAGAATCAGAAATTATGGTGAATTTAGTTTGAAATTGTGGTTGAAATTATGGTGCAGATATTGACTGGTATTGTAAGAACCATTTAGTCACCATACTTTTGGTCAGTCTTAAAAGTGTGGATAGTTTAATTTTTTCTGGGTTTATATTTTTAGAACATAAATATTTGATTGTTAGTGACATATTTATTGTAATAGAAGTAACCAAATAAACTAAGGAAGTTTTATATGATGCACAAATGCAAATGTAGCCTCTGTGAACATGGAAGCCTCATTTGGTCTGGACTTTCCATCCAGAAGACTCCTGCTACAGATGGAACCTCCCAAACCATTTGGAGCAGGGGTTTCCAACCTTGGCAACTTTAAGACTTGTGGACTTCAATTCCCAGAGTTTCTCAACCATGCTTCCATGCTTTGCTGGCTGAGGAATTATGGGAGTTGATGTCCACCAGTGTTAAAGTTGCCAAGGTTGGAGACCCCTGATTTGGAGGGTAGTTTTCTTACCTGTCTTCTTGAAGCCACAGCACTGTTGATGCTCTTATTGGTTGCTTTGGTTTTGCTTGAGAGAACCAAATCATTCTTCCATGTTGCTGAGTTTTCTTTAGAGTCAGATGAAATTGGGTTCAGAAACAAAATTCTAGCAATCAACCCATAGAGAACAGTTGCTAAGATCATTGGCATGACATAGAATATGCCAAAGTCCATCATATAAATCGGAGAGTAGTAACTCCGAGAGACTTTATACCCACAAGACACTACCGTGGCTTCTTTGTAGACTTCCCTGTTAAGATCCAGTAAGAAAAACCAGAGCATGCAATAGACAGAGGTGAACGCCCAGACAAAAATGATGATTTTTTTCGCTCTGGAGAAAGTGCATAGAAACTGAGCTTTGATGGGATGGCAAATGGCAATGTACCTCTCAATAGTGAAGGCAGTAATAGAGCAAGAAGAAGCATTGATACCAAGATATTGGAGGTAAGTAATGCAGAGGCATCCAATGTAGCCATAAACCCAGAATCCATAAATGCTTTCAGTAATGTTGGGTAGTCCAGCAGCCACAAGGACCATGAGATCAGCTACTGCCAGGCTGACCAGATAACAATTAGTGGGGGTCCTCATGTGCTTTGTCCTAAGTACCACCAATACCACCATGATGTTGCCCACAATGCCTAACCCACAAATAAGGAGAACCAAAAAGATAGTGACCACTTGGTATTCAGTAGTGACCACCTCCAGATTTGGCAGAAGTTCTGTCTCATTCTGTCCATTGCCTGTGTTGTTCTCCATTGTTGTCTGGCTGCTTCTGTCCGTTCTGGTCAACACATTTTCACATTGCCTTCCTAGAGAAAAAATAATAATCACAGGGAGTCTAATGTAAGGTGAAATTCCTGTCTCTAGGTTTTCCACCCCACTTACATTAAACCCTTGGCTCCCAACAGTGCATTGACCCGATTACAAAAACCCCATGCACAGATCTGACTACCCTACAAGAAGGTCATTCTCTCCATCTCCTTAATCAGCTAGATTTGTGGGGGGGGAGGGGGGTTGGTAGACAATTATGCTAGAACACAACTCCTATGATGATTTTTTTTCCTCACCTGCCAAGTAGATTGTGAAAGAGAGGAAAGATAAGCTATCAGAGTTTGTTCTTCTCACCATTCACCGACATCCCCTGGCAGAGATGAACGACAAAAGGTCTGAGGCCAGGTCTTCCACGCTCCTGCCCCACTGCCAGAGTTGAAATTGAAAGAAGGAGAACAAATTTCAAAAGGGGTTTGGGGAAATTCCCCCACTTGAGTGGGGAAAGCAGAAATGCATCCCTTGCCGTTCCCAGCTTTGTTTGTGGCTGATCACAAGGATCGAGCAACCCAGCTTAAGAACCCCTTTGGCGTAGCTTTGAGGGAAGCCAGCAAGTTGATGAAAAGGAGATTTACAATTAGACAATTAGAGCTACATGCCTTGATTATCCCAGCTTAGTTGTTGCGTTGATCAGCTGTTACTGATAGGCAGAGGAGATAACTCCCTTCGAGACACATCACATTTGTTAATCTACAGAGGAATCTATGCTGCAAGGGGGAGAAAAATTAAAACTGTTCCCTTTCCCTCTCCTGTTCTTGGATGTAATATGCCAGGCGAAACTTACCTGCAGCTTCCTCGAGTTCTTTGAAAGGAGCATGTTCTGTCTGCATAAAGGGCACCGGCTCTGTCTCAACTTTGAGCAGCCAGAGAGAAAATCTTCCGAGGGTGATACTTTCCCCCCCTCCCCGGCAAATGGGCTGGAGTAGATCAATTCTGTGACAGTGGGCTCAAGCTTCGTGGCATCAAGCTTCGTGGCATCAGCATCTCCCAAGCCTTCCCGAAACGGAGCCTCTCCAAGCGTCAAAGCTGTCAAATCACAACATTGCCTATTAATGAAGGCAGCCACAAACAGTGCTCCTGGTACACAGCTTTATTCTCCGTGTGGAAGGAAAGAGAACCATTCAGTTTTAACTCAAGAGGACTGTTTAAAATAAAGCAACAAACCTACACAGACATAGCCAGTAGTCTAGGCTAGTTCTTGGAGAAGTAAGTGCTAATGGGGAAATCCAAATAGCCGTATGTCAGGTTTGATTCTATATATGAATCTGTGTGCTGGCTCTTTTTCTCTCTTTCGCTGCTCAGTTTCCACATTTTGTCATATATGAGAAAAAGGATGAGGCTAGCTTCCAAATCAGTGCATGTCGGAATATATGTGGGTGTGTTTGGGAATCTATATGTGTATATATACATGTGTATGAAAAGCCCTTTTGTACCCTTATGTATTGTACTGAAATTAAATTATAGCGTGGTACTCTCGATGTGGGGCATTGAATTCGAAAGATAAAAATCATTTTTGAAGTTCGGTTGTCTTTTTGATGTATAGAACAGTTCTTTTGTGCCTCTTGCCTCAATTGCAGCAATTTGGGAAATAATAACTGGCAAGGTGGCATTGATTTTTTAACAAAGCAGGAGTATGTTGTTGTTCAAAGAAAAATCTCTTAAACAATTTTTTTTTTACAAAAATGTACTTTATTCTGGTTTTAACTTTCTAAAAAAGCAAAAAAAAACATCAGTTAAGTCTGTAAGTATCTAATTTTAAGAACCAGACTTGCTAACAATATTGATGCACACATACATAATTGCCCCAGGAATATAATCACATTTAATCAAACTACACATGTGTAATGAAATAGCCAACCTGAATCTAGCATTGGGTTTAGATTGGGAATTAATCTGCTGTCTGTCTGTCTGTCTATCTATCATCCATCATCTATTAATCTCTACTGTCTGTCAGTCAGTCTGTCGGTGTGTCAGTCTGTTGGTTTATTTGTCTGTCACTGGAATGGGTAAAAACATGGCTTAATTCCCTTGATGTTGAAAGCTGGATCTATTATGGTGTGCTGAAAAAAAAAGTATATGCTGTTAACATGTCAGAGACTCTCAGATATGTCCCATAAATTACTGCAGCTTCTCCACCCTGCATAGAGCAGAGCAGAGTCACTATATCAGCCAGTTACAATATGTTGCTAAACTGGGGGGAAGGGACAGGTAGATGGATTGTTTCTGCAAATGCAAAATTACATGTGACACAAATTACCCTATCAACTAACAATTTTAGTGTGTTGGAAACCCATTATGTTTACTGAGACCTTCTGAGATTGTCTGAAACCTTTTGATGTACAGTATATGAGTTCAGTAAAAGGACTCCCGAGGACGGTAGAGGACAGGAAGGCCTGGAGGAACGTTGTCCAAGGGGTTGCGAAGGGTCGGACATGATTTCGCAACTAATAACAACATATGAGTTCCACAATTTCTCACTGAATGTTGCTCTAAAACTTCTATTTTTCTAAAGCATTTTTAGGTCTGTCATGGAAGCCCGTAATTTGTGTAAGGAACCTCAAAGGAAAAAAGACTAATAAGAAATATGAACATAAGCATCTAAAAGGGGGCGTTTGGCTAGAGATCTACTTTCCTTAAGATTTCCTAACTCAGAGATGTGTGTAGAAAAAAAATTCTTGCTTAACGAATTTGTTTCAAAAGTGCTATTATGACCTGAGAAACATAAAATCAACCAAGTGGTAAATAACCCTGACTTTTCAATTCCTGTTTTTATGAATTCCATCGCCAAATGAATTCACAAAGATTGGGGTTTTTTACTGCAGTGTGGACCTCATGAAAGTGCATTTCTACAACAATACAGGATATTAGACATTTTCATCACATGCATTTTCTGAAGCTCTTTAAGTTTGACAAGCCTATGTCCTACCATGGGACATCATGCAGAAGGACACTCACTGGGAGATGTAAATTCCCAAGACTGAAGTTTGTTGGTAATATTGTATGTCCCAGATGAGAATAGCTGAACTTTTTCAGAGAATTTCAATGCAGGTGGGTGTCATAGTTCCTGGCAAAGTGACATACATCAGTCAAACAAACAGGCTTTGGAAGAAGCAATTGGACTTTTGCAGGAGAGCCAGCAGAAGGAGGCTGACAGGTGAGGATAAAGTGGTTTTCGGCACTGAGCAACTGCTGAGCAGAGTCGGAAGAAAATAATAACCCAGGTAGAGCACCGGTGGGGAACAATGACCCTTTTATGACTTGTGCACGTCAACTCCCAGAATTCCCGAGTGTCAGTCTAACTTCAAATGAACACCAAATGAATGGTGGATAATCGAAGACTACCCCGTAAAGATGGCAGCTTTGATTGTGTAGGCACCATTCCGCTTCTCTTTTAACATCCTCTCCCTGGGATTTGCCATAAGTAGTTGAGAAATGGGATGCAAGCAGGGGTGGGCTGCTATAGGTTCGCCTGGATTCGGGAGAACCCGTAGCTAACCTTATGGCCGGTTCAGAGAACTTCCAAATCCCACCCCTGGCTGCCCTGCCCTGCCCAGCCTCCCACCCCGCCCCTCCCAGGAGCCTCCATGTGGCCCATTTTGCATGCAACGTAAGTGCAGGGCCTGCACGGAGGCTTGGGGAAAGGGAAAAATGGTCCTCCAGGAAGTTTAGGAAGGCTGGAAATGGACCTGTTTCTGGCCTCCGGAGGGTCTGTGTAGCCCGGGGGAGGCAGTTTTTGTCCTCCCAGAGGCGCGAGGAAAGCTTCCGGAGCCTGGGGAAATGAAAACTACCCGTCATGATATATAGGAGGCCAAATAGGCCATGCCCACCATGGCCACACTTAACCAGCAATTGGGTAGAGAACCTGCTGCTGAAATTTTTGAAGCCCACTCCTGGATACAAGGAAGCTGTGTAGCAGTGGTAGGTTCCGGATCCCGTTGCAACCGGTATGGTTGCAATGGGGCCCGGCATCCTCCACATGAACCCTCCAGCGACACCTCTGCGAACCTCTGTGATGCTCCAGTTGCTCAGAAGAGCGTTACACAGGTGCGGTACATGCTGTGCGCATGCACGGAAGCGCTGAAGAGTTTAAAGACAGGTAAGGACGACGGGCGGGCAGGCGGGCCCTCTGGAGCACCCTACCGGAATGGTACCCAGTGCTCTGGGGAGACACCGGTACACCCCTACTGGGGCGTACCGCCTGCAACCCACCACTGCTGTGTACCCAGAGCTAATCATGAGCCGGATGTAGGAAAGATGCTTCAAATGTGAAAGCAGGAGTGAAGTAATGTGATTAGATCATAGACTGAGATGAGACTTTTATTAGGAGAACACAGAACTGGGAACCTTCCAAAGCGATCTGAGTGAGCACAGTTGTAGGGAGGGAATGAAATATCAGACTTTGAAAAAGATGTAAAAATATGGTCTTGTTGATACAAATCATCAAACGAATGGACAAGGATCACATTTAAGTAGTCTGCTTGATGCAAAGAGATTGATCAGCTCTAAAATTAAAACCTTGAGTACGAAAAGTAGATGAGAAGAGTTGGTTAGGCGGTGGCACCGTGGTTAGAGGGCAGTACTGTAGGCTACTTCTGCTGACTGCCAGCTGCCTGCAATTTGGCAGTTGGAATCTCACGAGGCTCAAGGCTGACTCAGCCTTCCATCCTTCTGAGGTGGGTAAAATGAGGACCCAGATTGTTGGGGGCAAATATGCTGGCTCTGTAAACCACTTAGAGAGGGTTGTAAAGTACTGAAAAGCATTATATAACTGTTATTGCTGTTAGCTTAGAAATGGAATTTAAGAAAATAAATTCTAAGTCCCCTTATCCATAAATGATTTTTTCCTCAAGATTTGTATTAAAAAGTTTTAGAGAAAAAAATAAATTTTCTTTTAACTGTTCCACGCATTCCTAATCAACCCTATTTGTGAAAGGAGGCAGCCCCAAAGTAGAAAATTAAAACATATGCACAGCACGTTTCTCCTAGTAATTCTTAAAGTGGCTGAGGTCAAATCAAAATTCTGCAAAGGAGAATCCCCCTACAAAAATTGCTGATTGATAATTTGTTAAGAAGTTCAGTTCGATCACCTGGGCCCGAGAGCAAATGACATGTTTTTATTCCATGGCATTTGCTAAGTAGATTAGAAATGCCAAGCTTTTGTATTATAATCAATAATGCTTCGTGGCTGGTCACTGTGATTTTTTTAAAAAGGCTTTAAACCTGAATGGTATGGTTAGAGATTGAGAGTCCCTTGGATTTGTCTTTCAAAAGGTGCTTTAGAGTAGTGTTGGACTGCAGTTCTTTAAAACAGATGGATTATTATCATCAACAGAATTGTATCACAGCGGCCAGTTGTTTCGCTGGATTTGGCATTAATTACTAGTCAGGCCCCACTCAGGGGCCTAGGACATCGTAACGTATTTTCGTAATATGTGTGCGGATCCAAGCAGTGCGGCCTTTTGCATTTGACTGATGGTGATTTTGTCAATTTTTAACTGTTTTAAATGTAATTCCAGTGCTTTTGGAATAGCACCCAGTGTGCTGATTACCACTGGAATTACCACTGCTGGTTTGTGCCATAATCGTTGGATTTCGATTTTTAAGTCCTGGTATTTCGCGATTTTTTCATGTTCCTTCTCGGCGACCCTGCTATCACCTGGTATTGCGATGTCTATGATTGTAACCTTGTTTTTCTCAACCAGTGTGATATCTGGTGTATTATGCGCCAGTATTTTATCCGTTTGTATGCGAAAATCCCACAAGATCTTGACCATCTGACCCTTGATGACTTTTTCAGGCTTATGTTCCCACCAGTTTGTTGCTGTTTTAATATTATAATTTTTGCACAAATTCCAGTGGATCATTTGTGCCACTGAATTGTGCCGCATTTTATAGTCAGTCTGCGCGATTTTTTACAGCAGCTGAGTATGTGGTCAACAGTTTCATCAACTTCTTTTCAGAGTCTGCATTTGGCATCATCAGAGGATTTTTCGATTTTGGCCTTAATGGCATTTGTTCGGATAGCTTGTTCTTGCGCAGCCAGGATTAATGACTCTGTTTCTTTCTTCAATGTACCTGCTGTTAACCATAACCAAGTTTTTTAACTATCCACTTTATCTTTTATTTTTTCCAGAAATTGACCATGTAATGCTTTGTTCTGCCAACTCTCCATTCTTGATTTTATCACATCTTTTCTGTATTCTTGTTTCGTCTGTTGGGCCTTCAGTAGATTTTTGTTCTTTACTTCAATTAATAGATGTTCTTGACTTTCTTTTAAATAATCAGCCAGTGCATGTTTTTCTTCTTCAACTATTTGCTTCACTTGTAATAATCCTCTGCCACCTGATTTTCGGGGTAGGTATAGTCTATCAATATCACCACGTGGATGTAAACTGTAGTGCATTGTCATTAGCTTCCTGGTTTTTCGGTCCAAAATGTCCAAATCAGCTTGTGTCCAGTTAACTATACCATCTGTGTATCTTATAACTGGTATTGCCCAGGTATTTATGGCCTTGATTGTATTTCCACCATTCAATTTAGATTTCAAAATTTTGCTAACTCTGTTGATGTACTCTCCCCTGACAATAGTTTTTACTTCTCCATGCTTGATGTTATCCAACTGCAAAATGCCTAAGTATTTGTAGGCTTCATTTTCGTTGCATTTAATTAGTTGGCCATTGGGCATTTCAATTCCCTCATATGTAGTGATTTTGCTCCTTTTTATGGATACAGTGGCACATTTTTCCATGCCAAACTGCATTGAAATATCGGTGCTGAATACTCGGACTGTGATTATTATTATTATTATTATTATTATTATTATTATTATTATTATTATTATTATTATTATTATTATTGTTGTGAATATATCTAGTTCATCTTCCTCCTCCTATTTTCCCTACAACAACAATCAAACAAGGTGAGCTGGGCTAAGAGAGAGACAGTGACTGATCCTCCAGCTGCCCATCATGGCTAAGGTGGGACAACAACTCATAGTCTTCCAGTTTCTAACCTGGTGCCTTAACCTCTGGACCAGGGGTATCAAACTTGTGGCTCACGGGTCAGATGTGTCCTGCACTGGCCATGCCCATCCCCAGTTTAGTGAAGGGGAAAAAAGTTGTGATACGTCACATGATGACAAGGTGCCATTGCGAGTTAAACACCCTTAAAGTTGTTTCTAGGGTGCAGTGCTCATCTCCGTTTCAAAGAGCCAGCACTGTCCAGCACTGTCCAAAGACGTCTCCGTGGTCATGTGGCCGGCATGACTAAATGCCAAAGGTAGACAGAACGCTGTTACCTTCCCACCAAAGTTGGTTCCTATTTTTCTACTTGCATTTTTACATGCTTGCGAACTGCTCGGGTGGCAGAACTTGGGACAAGTAACGGGAGCTCACTCCATTACGCGGCGCTAGGGATTCGAACTGCCAAACTGCCGACCTTTCGATTGACAAGCTCAGTGTTTTAGACACCCTTGCTCTAGACAAACTTATCGTTAAGTATGAGACAGCTCCAGAGGCAGTACTAGGATTCCAGGAAGAAATGTGGTGTTTTACAAGGGTTTCAGGCAGATGTTAGATTAACACTTCTGTATGCTGAAGCAGCGGTCCCCAACCCCTGGGCCCCAGCCCACTATTGGGCCAAGGCCGTTCAGAACCAGACCGAGGAAGTGATGGGTGAGTGCCCATCACTCCACTTGCGACAGCAGCAAGTGCCTAATGTTCACATGCCCACTCGTGTGCAAATGGAGCTCCGTGTGCACACACACTTGTGCACTTGTGCTCATGTGCAACCATCCCCTCTTTCCCCCCCCCACCTCACTGGTCGGCAAAGCCAAAAAGGGTGGAGACTACTGTTCCAAAGCATATTTTCCTGATTATTTTTTGAGCCAAAATAATTGGCTTTTATTTGTTCCACTTTAAAGCTTCCCTTGGTTCACCCCTCTGCCCTCATGTACTGGACATGCATGCCAATTTAGGAGAAGCCCATAAATAGGATAAATTGAATTCTAGTCCAAAGCAGCTTTTGTCATCACAAAACCACCATTTTTTTAAAAAAAAAATGTTATTAAGTTTCTCTTTTCTTTCTTCTTTTACTCAGGATGATTGGGAAATAAATGCAGTGTGTAACCCAATTTCCTGAACAGTGACTTTGTGCATCAAAGTTCTGTATAATGATGGATGCGATCATTTATGCACAGGTAGTCCTCTGGTTACGACCACAATTGGTCAACATTTATGTTGCTAAGTGAAACATTTGTTAAGTGAGTTTGCCCCATTTTACGGCTTTTTTGTCACAGTTGTTAAGCGAATCATTGCCTTTGTTAAGTTAGTAATGTGGTTGTTATGTGAATCTGCATCCCCCGTGGAGTTTGTTTGTCAGGAGGTTGCAAAAGCTGATCGCATGAAATGGTGTAGGGTCTCCTTGGGCGGCAGGGGAGGGGGTTGGACAAACTTGAACATTGGGCACTATCTAATAAAATGAAATTCAATGGTGAAATGAGTAAGGTTCTACATTTAGGCAAGAAAAACGAAATGCACAGGTACAGTATAGGTGGTACCTTGCTCAATAGTAGCAACTGTGAAAGGGATCTTGGAGTCCTAGTGGACAACCATTTAAATATGAGCCAGCAGTGTGCAGCAGCTGCCAAAAAAGCCAACACAGTTCTAGGCTGCATCAACAGAGGGATAGAATCAAGATCACGTGAAGTGTTAATACCACTTTATAATGCCTTGGTAAGGCCACACTTGGAATACTGCATTCAGTTCTGGTCGCCACGATGTAGAAAAGATATGGAGACTCTAGAAAGAGTGCAGAGAAGAGCAACAAAGATGATTAGGGGACTGGAGACTAAAACATATGAAGAACGGTTGCAGGAACTGGGTATGTTTAACTTAAGAGAAAGAAGGACTAGGGGAGACATGATAGCAGTGTTCCAATATCTCAGGGGTTGCCACATAGAAGAGGGAGTCAAACTATTCTCCAAGGCACCTGAGGGTAGAACAAGAAGCAATGGGTGGAAACTAATCAAGGAGAAAAGCAACTTAGAACTGAGGAGAAACTTCCTGACAGTTAGAACAATTAATCAGTGGAACAGCTTGCCTCCAGAAGTTGTGAATGCCCCAACACTGGAAGTCTTCAAGAAGATGTTGGATAGCCATCTGTCTGAAATGGTATAGGGTTTCCTGCCTAGGCAGGGGGTTGGACTAGAAGACCTCCAAGGTCCCTTCCAACTCTGCTATTGTATTGTATTGTAAATGACCTACAGGTCCCTTCCAATTCTGCTAATCTGTATCTATATGAGCGCGAGACACTGCAATCGTCATAAATATGAGTCAGTTGCCAAACGGTTGAATTTTGATCATGTGACCACGAGGTTGCTGTAAGGGTCGTAAGTGTTCAAAGTGGTTGTAAGTTACAATTTACGGTAACAGTAAATTGCAACTTTGAATGGTCACTAAATGAACGGTTGTATGTTGAGGACTGCTTCTATTTATTTATTTATTTAATTTCTACGCCAGCCATTTCACTCTAAAAGGCAACTCTGCAGCTCTTTTGGTACGTGAGAAACATCTTTCTCGGTCCATAATTCTGCAGAGTGAGGCTAAGAACAACAAAATAGGGAAGAACCATGTCTAAAAGCACTGCACTCTAATTGGTATTACTCTCTGACCTACCCTGATCCCTTCTGCTTAAAAACGGTTTCTGTTGCTATGGTTATATTAAACCCGTTTTACTTCTTAACCCAGCACCCTTTTCCAAATTCTGAATGTATTGCATTCAGCTATTTATTTAGAAGCTTTGCCAATAGTAGAGATCTAATCACCCCAATCTCTCTTCCGTCTTTTTTGAAATCATATTTTTTTTTTCTTTTTACGACCCTGTGTAATCTCTTAATTCCTAGAGTTGGGGTATCTGAATGGGGATTGACATGGTCCTCCTAGGGCAGGGATCGGCAGAGTTAAACACTCAAAGAGCCACAAAGGGCCTAACCAAAAGCCCCCCATTCAATTCTGGAGCCGACCAGAAGTCTGATTCCCCCACAATAGATTCTACTCCTAGCGCGGTGTCCTTTTTCCTCTACCTGTCCTAACCAAAAGCCCTAACCCTATCAATTGTGGACTCAACCGGCGACAGGGAGCCACAGCAGAGGGAGGAAAGAGCCACATGCGGCTCCAGAGACGTGGGTTGCTGACCGCTCTCCTAGGGCCCACAGGATGCTTAGATCTACTTCCAGGTCACCTTGGAAACAGTGAAGGACCGGCCTGTGGTGCCTCAGGAGCCCGTTTTTGCTGACAGAGCACTCAAGCCATCACAGGCGCTCCTGACACTAGTGATGTTGAGGCCACACACACCCTGCCCCCCATTCCCCCCCCCCCCAAGGTCAAGCACAACCCTGATGTGGCCCTCAATGAAATCGAGTTTGACACCCCTTTCCTAGGGCGACCAAAGAAGAGAAGAAACACGATGGTGAACGTACAAAGCAGAACAGAAACTTTCAATATGAAAAGCTCAAATTCAATTCACAACCTCTGATGTTTGGGATAATAAAGTAGTGTCACGACCTGCTGCTAGACAGTTCAGAAGGACAATGTTCAATGACCTGAGTTTATATAAAACAGTTACAGACATATTGATTTAAAAATGCTAGGCAAAACGTCTTGCATTAGGTATCCAAGAGAGAAATTTATTTTCCATTTTGACTCAAGAAGCAACAGAATTGGCTGCTTAATATTAGTCTTTTACTCAGACTTGAACACTGGACCCTATCTAACAAAATTCAATGTAGAGAAAAGTAAAGACTCTAGAAAGAATGCAGAAAAGAGCAACAAAGATGATTAGGGGACTGGAGGCTAAAACATATGAAGAACGGTTGCAGGAACTGGGTATGTCTAGTTTAATGAAAAGAAGGACTAGGGGAGACATGACAGCAGGGTTCCGATATCTCAGGGGTTGCCACAAAGAAGAGGGAGTCAAACTATTCTCCAAGGCACCTGAGGGTAGAACAAGAAGCAATGGGTGGAAACTAATCAAGGAGAGAAGCAACCTAGAACTAAGGAGAAATTTCCTGACCTTTTGAACAATTAATCAGTGGAACAGCTTGCCTCCAGAAGTTGTGAATGCCCCAACACTGGAAGTCTTTAAGAAGATGCTGGAAAGCCATCTGTCTGAAATGGTATAGGGTTTCCTGCCTAGGCAGGGGGTTGGACAAGAAGACCTCCAAGGTCCCTTCCAACTCTGCTATTGTATTGTATTGTAAAGTCCTACACTTAGGCAAGAAAAACCAAAAATGCACAAATAGACTGGGTGAAGCCAGGCTTAATAGCAGTGACTGTGAGAGGGGTGTTGGAGTCTTAGTGGACAACCAATTAAATATGAGCCAGCAGTGTGCAGCAGCTGCCAAAAACAGCCAATGCAATCCTAAACAGAGGGATACAATCAAGATCAAGTGAGGTACTAATACCACTCTATAAAGCCTTAGTAAGACCACACTTAGAATACTGCATCCAGTTTTGGTCACCCCACTATAAAAAAGATGCTGAGACTCTAGAAAGAGTGCAGAGAAGAGCAACGAAGATGATTAGGGAACTGGAGACTAAAACATATGAAGAAAGATTACAGGAACTGGGCATGGCTAGTCAAGTGAAGAGAAGGACCAGGACCAGGAGACATATGATTGTTGTGTTCCAATATTTGAGGGGCTGCCACAAAGAGGAGGGGGTCAAGCGATTTTCCAAGGCTCAACCTAGATTTAACCTAGAAATAAGGATACATTTCCTGACAGTGAGAACAATCGACCAATGGAACAGCTTGCCTTCGGACGTTGTGGGAGATTCATCACTGGAGGTTTTCAAAAAGAGACTGGACTGCCATTTGTCAGAAATGGTGTAGGATCTTCTGCTTGGGCGGGGGGTTGGACTAGATGACCTACAAGGTCCCTTCCAACTCTGTTAATCTGTAATTTGTAAATCTTCCAAACTGGGCAGACACTGCCAGTTCTCGGTTTAAAGAACTGAGCACAGGCTAAACTGAACATCTCACAGAGATACTTTGCAAAGGAAAACCAGGTGTAATCAAAAGGACATTTAGGAGGAGGGGGCATACTAGTCTATGGCACCCTAAAATCAGAATTAGCCTGTTTAAGTTGAAATGAAAGCGAAGGTTGGCTGTGTAGATATGCAGGTTACAAAAGCTTTCATTTTGTTTCACATATCAGGTTTTTAAGATGTTGCATTTGTTAACTGAGGAGATATTTGTAATTTATTTCCCATGTAAACTGCATCTGCACATCCAACCCATCCTTCCCCCTTTCTCTCTTTCTCAACCCTGGTTAAATCCTACATTGTTTACCCACACAATATAGCTGACAGTGAGCTGCGGCACACAAAAGCTTGTTCCTTTTATTAAAATGTATCAGTTGGAAAAGAGGCTACCAGGCTTCTACCAATATTTGGCTGCCTGAAAGGACAAAGTGTACTCTTGTAGATTGAAATTCATTCATGAAGCATCTATTTAAAAAAGAGATCCATGTAACAGCTTATTAAATATCAGATTAAAACCTTATTTCTGCCTGTTGATGGAGGACATACAAAATGTTCATTTCCAAAGTTCAAGAAACATCAGCTCTATTCTAAACCAAAAATTGAGTCCACATTGAAAAATGGAAGGAAGGAAGGAAGGAAGGAAGGGAGAGAGGAAGGAGGGAGGGGGGAGAGGGAAAGGAAAGATGGAGGGAGGGAGAGAGGAAGGAAGGAAGGAAGGAAGGAAGGAAGGAAGGAAGGAAGGAAAGAAAGAAGGAAGGAAGGAAGGAAGGAAGGAAGGAAGGAAGGAAGGAAGGAAGGAAGGAAGGAAGGAAAGAAGGAAGGAAGGAAGGAAAATATTGCAAATGGTATAGCAAGAATAGACCACCAGCAGCATTTTTGGTAGGGGAAAAAAATCTGTTATTTTTCTGCAAAATGGAGATTGTTACTAAAAATCCAATCCATACAGACCCCAAATTTCCAAATTTGTGTTCCCCGTTTAATTCCTCTCTTCTGCCTATCCAAATGCAGGAATGGAGTGATAATCTATTGGATTCATCCGTTCCACTTATTGGTTTCAGAGTAGAAATTTTATTGTCAGTTCGTGAAATGGTTTATTGACTAATCCATGTGCCCTCTTCTATAATAATGCGACACAAGACTTTTTATGTGGCATAAAAAAGTATTTTCTCTAAAAAGGAAAAGAAAAATAACTTGAAATGTATGTTTATAGCTTTGCTTCTTTCTTGCCCTGTTGCGTCTACGTAACTCATTTTTAGCACAAAGTAGGTGGTTTCTATCTTATAACTGCTGCAATCAAGAGGCACATATGTCCTATTTCTCAAAAACAAACTATTTTATATAGAAGCATTAATATATTTTAGGTTTTCAATGTATACATATTAATACCGTATGAATTAAAAACACTGAGATAGTTACTATAGGACTTAAGTCATTCTGCTAGTGTCTTGGTGATCTAATGTTTCACTTTCATATACATCTCAATTAGGATAGGATCAATATACTAGCTCTGTCTCCATTATACAATACAATACAATACAATACAATACAATACAATACAATACAATACAATACAATACAATACAATACAATAGTAGAGTTGGAAGGGACCTTGGAGGTCTTCTAGTCCAACCCCCTGCCTAAATTCAATAAATAAATAAATAAATAAATAAATAAATAAATAAATAAATAAATAAATAGGCAGGAAATCCTATACCGTTTCAGACAAATAGTGATCCAACATCTTCTTAAAGACTTCCAGTGTTGGGGCATTCACAACTTCTGGAGGCAAGCTGTTCCACTGATTAATTGTTCTAACTGTCAGGAAATTTCTCCTCAGTTCTAAGTTGCTTCTCTCCTTGATTAGTTTCCACCCATTGCTTCTTGTTCTACCCTCAGGTGCCTTGGAGAATAGTTTGACTCCCTCTTCTTTGTGGCAACCCCTGAGATATTGGAACACAGCTATCATGTCTCCCCTTTTCCTTCTTTCTCTTAAGCTAAACATACCCAGTTCCTGCAACCGTTCTTCATATGTTTTAGTCTCCAGTCCCCTAATCATCTTTGTTGATACATGATACCAATTCTCTGTAACTAGCAATTGAACATAGACTGCAACATAGAATGCAAGCAATAGCAACAGCAATAGCACCTGGACTTATATACTGCTTCATGATGCTATGCAGCTCTCCCTAAGTGGTTTATAGACCACAAGTCGTAACCCAACAATCTAGGTTCTCATTTTATTGACCTTGGAAGGATGGAAGGCTGAGTCAACCTTGAGCCAGTCAAGTTGAACTACTAGCAGGGGGCAGAGCTAGCCTGCAATACTGCATTCTAACTACCACGACAGCTCTTCATTTACCCAGTACAAGAATATAAGGAAGTTGATGACCAAGTTCACAAGTAGAAAACATCATTGGCACCTTACAGTTACCCACTTATCATCTTTGGACTAATCTAGGGGACTTTTAACTAAAGATGTAAATAGGATAAGTCCAAAAAATATTAACTTGAATGCAGAGTTGCACTCAGCAATCTTGTGCTGATGCTGGAAGAACAAACTGGGGAGACCAAGATTCTATTCTACTTTCCTATTTCTATTCCTATTCTTCTTTCCCTTTGTAAGCCACACCCAAAGTTTGGTGTGAAGGCCTTCTCTAGAAAATCTTGGTTGAGGTGCCGGGCAATTCATTCATCACTTGGGGACAGATTCAGGTTGTCTCTAGAAGCTTCTGTTGTTGTTGTTGCATTTCAGTCAAATCTAATTTATTGGCGCTGATTGCGCACTACGTTATAGAAGGTTAAAATGCATTTTGCTGTATTATGAGAGCCATTATCTTTATATGCTGCCTGAATCAGACTTTCACATTAAATGGATAATGCAGTTTAGTTGCTTTGGAAATTAAAGCATAATCTAGTATATTTCTTTAGGTACACGGTGTTGTGTAAATATGGCCACTCTATCTGAAGTGACGTTCACTGACATGGTGGTTCTATCATGTGATAGCAACCTGCTATGATTTCAGGGGGGGGGGGATCCAAATTACAAATCCTATACATGTTTGCTCCAAGAGTGGTATTCAGACAGTTCTGACCAGTTCAGGCGGAACCAGTAGCAGCGACTGCCAGAGACTCCGCCCACCTGCCCCGATGCCATGCGTGAGCCCTGTGAGTGACGTCTGCATGCGCGCTCACATTTGCAAGCTGGTAGGGAAAGTAAGTGAATCCCACTGCTGGTTTGTTCAGAATATAATTATGTCAAATATCAAATATCAAGTGGTGGGTGGGTGCCGTGTACAAAGCAATTTTTAGGATTTAGCATGATTACGTAGGGAGGAACTGCTGCAAAGTAGGAAGACTGGCAGAGAGGATGGGAGGAGGTACTGGCAATAGCACTTAGACTTATATACCGCTTCACAGTGCTTTCCAGCCCTCTCTAAGCAGTTTACAAAGTCAGCATATTGCCCTCAACATTTGGGGTCCTCATTTTACAGACCTCAGAAGGTTGGAAGGAAGGCTGAGTCAATCTTAAGCAGAGGTGGTATTCAGCAGGTTTTGACCAATTCTGGAGAACTCGTAGAGGAAATTTTGAGTGTTTCGGAGAACCGATAAATACCACTTCTGACTGCCCTCCCCCCGATCTATTCTCTGCCTCCCGAGTCCCAGCTGATCAGGAGGACATGGGGATTTTGCAGTAACTTTCCTCTGGAGTGAGATGGGAATGGAGATTTTACAGTATCCTTCCCCTGCCACGCCCATCAAGCCATGACACACCCACTTAGCCACGACCACAGAACTGGTAGTAAAAAAAATTGAATCCCACCACTGAGTCCTTGAGCCATTCAGAATTGAACTGGAGTAAGCAGTGAGTTAGCCCTGCAGTACTATAACAACAACAACAAATGGGTAAACTATGTGGCACATTCAATGAATGTGAGAACATCTACATTTTTTCTCTTCTATCATATTTAGAGGGCTGGAAATTTAAACCACAGAAAAACCCATCTGCTTAGCTTTTTCTCTTCTGAACTATTGATGGAAGAATTTTGAAGCTAGCAGCAATCTCCTTCATGTCTTTGGTTGTATGTGACCAGGGTAGCTCTGTATGAATTTCAAGTTCAGAATAAGATCAATACATTTGAAAAAAAAATCTGCAGATGCTGCCCGAGGCACATCTTTTACTACATCTAAACAGCAGAGAAAAGGTAAAACTTTTCCCCCCGCTATTACTTGGGCTGTCACATAGAGCCAAAAATGTTATATTTTAACACAAATATCATATTTAACTTTAACTTTATTAAAGTTTCCAGCAGCAGGAATAGTCTGGGTGTTAAAAGAAGCTACATTTTTTTTGCAGGGGGGGAGGGGGCTATTAATAAACCAAGTGACAAAACAGGGAAAATTATTATCTTCTGTAAACGCTTTCTTTTAAAATACTGCTAACATAAAGCTCATTGTTAAAGTAATCTTCTAAGAATGAGCTTTTAAAATTCATTATCAATATAGTATCCTTTCTATGAATTTTTAAAGATTTATTTTTTCATGTAATTGTAATCACACACATGGTAGGGGGAAGTTAGGGACAAGCCCTGAAGTTGTGGCCCTCTGTGAAATATCATCATTGGATTAATCGGATTAGTGGTTAAGGTGCTGGCCTAGAAACCAGGAGACGTAAGTTCTAGTCCCGGCAAAGGAATGAAAGGAATGTGATGGCCAGTCACTCTCTCAGCCCAACTCCCTTCACAGTGTTATTGTTGTGAGGAAAACAGGAGGAGAAAGGAGTAGTATACATATGTGCCACCTTGAGTTATTTATAAAGTAATAAAGTTGGTGTAAATATCTAATAAATAAATACAATAATAAATAAGTAATGGAAGAAGAGAAAATGCCTAAGGGAGGAAATGGCAGTTCTTGTGAAATTATGAACCTCTTTAGAAATTTGAGAACCTGTTATGAGAATTCTCACAGAATGGCCACTATAGCCATTGATCAAATGTCAGACTGAAGTTATTGGGCCAGACCACTTCCAATAGTAAATAGGCATTTCTTTACCAAACTAGGTAACATCATCAGTGCTCGTAGCGAGGAATATTTGGTCTCATTTTATATGCTAGTGGCTTGCCCTACCAGTGCCGCTGAGAGTGGTTTTGGTGTTCCCTTGATTAGACTATTGCAGTGATGGCTAACCTTTTCTGGACCGAGTGCCCAAAGCAGATGCACCCCCCACACAGGTGTCCCTGCACATTCCTCCTATGCATGCATGCTTTCCTCCCACATGCGTCCTGCCCCCTGCATATGCACATGCCCCCTGAATGTGCACATGCCCCCTGAATGCATCCCGCCCCCCGTGCATGCATGGCAGAGACCCGAAGACTAGCTGACCAGTGGGAGGCATGCATACATGTGCAGCAGAGCTGAACTGGGGCAATGGCTCATGTGCCATCAGAGAGGGAGCTGCATGCCACCTCTGGCACATGTGCCATAGATTCGCCATCATGGGGCTATTGTTTGCTATTAGCTTGTTTGTCTGAGTTGCCAGTTCCTGGATTGGAGTATTGTTTGCTTCTTGATCTAATGGTATTCTTTGCTTACCTGGTTGTTGATTGCTGGTGTGGAAGTGTTTTGGTCTTTTTTGTTTTCTGCTTTCAGCTACCAATTCAGATGATGGAGAAAGAGGGGGGAGGAGGGGGGAAGAGTGGAGGAGGAGGAGGAGGAGAAAAGATACTTAGGGCTAGCATTTTGCTTTGCAGCATCATCTCAAAATATTAATTAAAAGAAAAATAAAATTAGAAATGCTTTAGAAAATGCATTAGGAAATGCATTCTTTTATTTGTTTCTTTAAAATAGTTATGTAACCACCTGCTCAAACAATTCTAGACAGCTTACAACCAATACAATAATATAAGACCATAGCAATAAAAAGCATCATTTAACATTGCAGAATGTAGCAAAGCTTGACCATATTCATTTATGTAATTCTGTTTGTGAACATTTTGTATATTTTAGTCTGCTTTGTGTGGGTTACAAACTTACATAAAGGTCTTTAGCCTCGTTTTTTTAAACAGAAAAGACAATGTAAGATGTTCTTGTCAAGAATGGGGACCGGTATGTTATTCTGTGGTTTCTTGTGTCCTCTTCAGCACTAATTAAAATTCAGATATTATTTAACAGCTTAGTGTTCACAGAAATAATTTGTTCTTTGTTGTTTATTTTTGGATGTTATGTAAATGAAAATGTATGTGTATACATAAATATATATGCATGAATATTCCACACACAACTCAAAATACCCATTTTCTTTTAATACAAAGTGGAAATGCAAAGGCATACATAAGATAATTGCTTACAGTTAAAATCTTCACTTATTTTCTTTTCCAGATATGCTGCATTTTCATTTCTTCCATCGGCAGCTTAGTATTTTTAAGATACCTTAGATTCTACTATTCCCTAAATTTAAATTGTTGGTCCTGGCTAAGATGATGGCAGGGAAATACACCCAACGATGGCGGAAAGAAATTCAGCAATAACTTCTATTTGACATTGTCTGTCATCTTGATGTTCCAGAATGGTAATAAGTGTGATCAGTAGAAATATTGGCCTTCAAAGCAGTGCAAAGCCCATCATGTGGTCCAGGAGTCAGATGGTGGATTGGCAAGTTTGATTCAACTATTGTTGTCTTTAGTTCAGAGTAAAAATTATTGATTTAGAAGACAGATTTTATTTTCCAATACTGCATAAAATTTCTGTTACAGGAAATCGCTGGTTTAGAATAGAAGGTTCACTTTGAAATACTGTGCATTGCTCCAAGGCAGATATTTTATAATTTTGAAGAGAAGTGATTTTGAAACACTGCTTATTATTCTTGACTTCTTATTGATGGGTACCCAATGCAAACGGGCCATAGCACACAATATATATTCCCTTTATAGGTTTTCACTGCATTAATATGTAGATGAATCATGAAAATCATGAATCTGAGTTGGCAGATAAAGTCATCCATCTCTAATGACTTCTTTTGAGAAAGTTCAAATATGATAACCCACTTAGAAAAGGCATAAATATTACTTTGTGGATTTAATACAATGCACTCCCTTCAAGTGAGTACTGTATTACATAGACATTATACGGTGCACAGAATTGATGTTTCTTAAATGGATAGTCAACCAAATTTTTACCTACTATTACCAACTCCGGCTTGCAAGCCGGGTATACTGCTGTTTTACTAAAGGCATTTGTTATTTGTATCAACACTGGAATAGCAAGTGAGGTTTTGAAATAAACACAAGAATGTTATCTGCAAATAAAACCAGTTTATGATCAACTGAACTATGCACCATTCCATAAATTTCTCTATGTTCTCTCACTCTGTAATTGCCCAAGTCAAGAGCTCTACAGAAATATCAAAAGCAAGGATGAAAATAGCAGTATGCTTGTCTAGTAATGGGAAAGTAGGAGAAAACATATCATTAAACTTTATTGTAGATGTGGACAACTCATATAATATCTTGATCCACTTTATGAATTTCAAAGGAAGGAAATCCAAACCTGTTTCATACAGCAAATATGTACTGCAAGTATCTTTTGTAAGAGTTTTACACACTGCCCAATGGTAAGATTACAAATTGGTCTTCATTTTTATTCAAGTCCATTAAATCTAAAGCTATCAAAGAATCAGAACTATACATAAGATTTATTTCTCAAGCCTAAATACAAGAATCTAGTCAACTAGAGGTCAACTCTAGAGGTCAACTCTAGGACGGGGATGCGGTGGAGGGGGGGGAAAATAAAGGTCACTTGAGCAGAGGTTGTCCTATTACAACGGTCGTGGGGAGGAGGGGATGCGAGGACAGGATAAGATCCCAAGGTCGGTTGGGAGACCGTGGCTGCTGGTTATGCCCGGTCGTTTGTACCAACCCCTGCAGTCTAGGTGGACAGGTGCTACAGAGCCAGGGCCTGCGGCTGATGCTTTGCAACGCAAGGTCTGTTACCAACAAGGCCCCCCTCATTAATGAGTTGATCTCAGAGGAGGAGCTAGACCTTGCTGGGATAACGGAGACCTGGTTGGGCCACGAGGACCTGACCCAATTAGTGCAGGGCCCCACTCACGAAGGGGGCCACACACTGGACCTCATTTTTGTATCTGAACAGTGGACGAGTGATCTGGGAATAGGGGACTTAGTCATCACACCCCTGTCATGGTCAGACCACTCATCCCTCCGGCTGGACTTCCCTAGCGCTATCCCCCACCGCGAGGAGGCGGAACCAGACTCTACAAGCTGGTACTGCCCCAGGCACCTGATGGAATCGGATAGATTCCAGACGGAGCTTGGGCCAATACCTGTAGCCTTGTCCCGCTCCCGCTCCGAGGACCTAGTGACTGCCTGGAATAGGGCGACGACTGGGGCCTTGGACCAGGTTGCGCCTTTGCGACCTCTCCTGCGGCATCGACCCGGGTGCGTTTCAAGGTATTGATTACCATCTTTAAAGCGCTCCATGGCATAGGACCTAGTTATCTGCAGGATCGCATCCTACCACACACGTCCCTGCGACCTATCCGCTCACACAGGGAGGGACTGCTCCTGGTGCCGTCCGCTAGGCAATGCCAGCGGGCGACACCTAGGAGTAGGTCCTTCTCTGTGATGGGCCCAACCCTCTGGAATGACCTCCCCCCCGACATTCGAACTACCACCGACCTCCGTTCCTTCCGTCAAAAGTTAAAGACTCACCTATTTCAATCAGCTGGCCTGGCACTCTCTTAGTTTTATCTCCCGGGGATTTATTTTAATGGGGTTTGGGTTTTTAATTGGGGATGTTTTTTAGGGTTTTAGAATATATTTATTTCTTGTACAGCCTATCTCCTCCATCCAAATGTATTTAAGTGTTTTATGATTGTATTTTTATCTGCATTGACTGTACACCGCCCCGAGTCCCTTCTTGGGAGAGGGGGCGGTCTAGAAATCCAAGAAATAAATAAAATAAATAAACACTAGATTGGCACTAAATAAGAGTCAAAAAATTCAAGGGGAGGCTGGACTTGGAGTATTTATGGACATGTAACGGCTCTAGGCTGAGTCCCTTCTTGATGGTGCCCCCTGGTTCTACCTCCTCTTTTCTTACAACAACTAATTCAATGATATTTACTGCTTGACTAGTTTTTATAAATCCTGCCTCATCACTTTTAATAACAAATGATGTCACTTATTGTAATCTATCTTGTTACAATCTTTGTGCCAATATTAATGAATGAGATTGGATGATAATTAGGATATTAGGTATGGTCTTTACCTGATTTTGGTAAATACTTTAAATATCTCTGATAATATTTCTTTACCAATTATCTTTTATTATTATTATTATTATTATTATTATTATTATTATTATTATTATTATTATTATTATTATTATTATTATTATTGAATTTATTGAATTTATAGACCGCCCCCTCTCCCCGAAGGGACTCGGGGCGGTGTACAGACAGAGCTAAAAAACCATATACACAATAAAAAATATATTAGATACCCCTTAAAAACGAATTAAATATAGAGTCTGTACAATAATAGTAAAAATTAAAAACAGCTTAAAAGTCTACCCCTAAAAATTTAAAAGACCGGCCAGGAGGATTGAAGATTAAAACTATGATTGGGCCAGGCCAGCTAATTGGAACAGGTGGGTCTTGAGTTTCTTGCGGAAGGAGCGGAGATCGGTGGTAGTTCTGATGTCGGGGGGGGTGTCATTCCAGAGGGTCGGGCCCATCACAGAGAAGGCCCTACTCCTGGGCGCCGCCCACTGGCATTGCTTAGTGGACGGCACCCAGAGGAGTCCCTCTCTGTGAGAGCGAATTGGTCGCAGGGATGTGTGGGGTAGGATGCGATCCCGCAGATAGCTAGGTCCTGTGCCATGGAGCGCTTTAAAGGTGATAGTCAACACCTTGAAACGCACCCAAAAAGCCACAGGTAGCCAGTGCAGCTCGGGAAGGAGAGGTGTTATATGGGAGTACCTGGTACTACCCATGATTGCCAGCGCGGCCGCATTCTGGACCAGCTGCAGCCTTCGGGTGCATCTCAAGGGGAGCCCCATGTAGAGAGCATTGCAATAGTCCAGGCGGGACGTCACAAGCGTGTGAGTGACTGTGTGAAGGGCGTCCCGGTCCAATAGGGGACGCAATTGGTGCACCAGGCGAACCTGGTGGAATGCCCCCCTTGCCACGGCTGTCACATGGTCATCCATCGACAGCCGGGCATCCAGGAGGATGCCCAAATTGCGCGCCCATTCCACGGGGGCCAGTTGTTCACCCCCGATGGCCAGTGATGGAACCCACTGGTTGAACCGGGGCATCGGTAACCACAGCCACTCCGTCTTGGAGGGGTTGAGTTTGAGTCTGTTGCTTCCCATCCAGACCCGTACGGCCTCCAAGCACCGGGACATCACTTCGACGGCATCGTTGGGGTGGTTCGGGGTGGAGATGTACAGCTGAGTATCATCAGCATACAGATGATACTCCACCCAAAACCACGAATGATCTCACCCAGCAGCTTCATATACGTGTTGAACAGGAGAGGCGAGAGGACCGACCCCTGTGGCACCCCACAAGTGAGTGGCCTCAGGGTCGACCTCTGCTCCCCTGCCAGCACTCATTGTGTCCGGCCGGAGAGGTAGGAGGAGAACCACCGCAGAACGGTGCCCCTAATTGACAAAATATGGGCACCAAAAGATCTATAAATGTTTTATATCACTCTATTAAAAATATATCCAATCCTGGTGTTTTACCACTTGACATTTTCAAAATTATTCGTTTTATCTTTACCTTAGATAGTGGGGCAAATAGAAATTGTTTTTGTGTATAATCTAAGTGTATAATCTAATCTAAGGTTTATATTATTTAGAAAGGCCACTATTGCCCCATTCAATATATTCTCGGTTTTACTACCTAATTGTAAATAGAATTTTTAAAAATGGATACTATACCACCTTTGAAGTTTTATATATTTGATCGCTCTAATAATTGATATTAATAATGTACATCATGATGTATGAGGGAAAGATAATTTAATTTTTGCTATGGTAAATATCTGGATGGAATATGGTCCAGATCAGTGGTGGGATTCAATTTTTTTTACTACCAGTTCTGTGGGCATGGCTTGGTGGGTGTGGCTTGGTGGGCGTGGCAGGGAAGGATACTGTAAAATCTCCATTCCCTCCCCACTCCAGGGGAAGGTTACTGCAAAATCCCCATTTCCTCCTGATCAGCTGGGACTCGTGAGGCAGAGAACTGGTCAGAACCTCCTGAATACCATCTCTGGTCCAGATTTTCAGGAGAGAGGAGGTGTATTTTAGAGGAGCAAGAGACAACTTGGTTCAGATAGATTATTTGATAGAAAAAGGGTGAAGACAGCTCCTCCATATAGTTCCCAGGGGATGTGCTTTATGTTTGCTTTAGTTTTGCAAAATTCTGTCTATGGATGAAGAACATTTTTTTTTAAAATCCACGTGGAAGAATCACAATGTGTCTTTCCTGGTCTTGGAGATCCTGGAAATATCAGGACACCCCAAAATCACTGGATTTTTTACAATAGAGAACACTTGAAATTTATCACTACTTTCCTTACTCTGGCATTAGGTGGGAGCTAAAGTTGAATGTGGTTTTCCAGATTGTCAACAGCCTATGCAGAAAGCAGACATTTACAGATTGGCTGAAGTCCATACCTGGCAGTCAGCCAAAATAATTCCTTAACTTCTAAATAAGCACTAATTATAGCAATACCTCCTAAAGACAACTAATATTTTTTGTATCGGCTTTGATCAGTTATAATTATTTTAGTGAAAAAAGAGTGTAAAGGATGTGGGAGGATAAGGACTTTAGCATTGGTGAACAAATTCACAGGCTGTACCCAAGGGAAACTGATAGCGAAGCACATAATTATTGCTTTTCCTATCATGAAATATACCACACAATTTTACCTTCGCCCACTTCTCTTTCTTCAAATTAGGAAGAAAAACAGCATTCTGCAATTTAACCTTTATTAAATTAAAAAACCCAACAACAAATTAAAGAAGTGCAACTTTATGTTGTTGCTTTGCATATTTGCAATCTTATTTACAGACTACCAAAGATAAATCACAGAGTCTAAAGTCAAAATACATAAGTCTACTAAATAATTCAAGTTATTTAATTACTCTCTTCTTTCTAGATCAAAGGATATTTCAACATCATGTTGGATTGTCTCACATTGGAATTGGATGTCAAAAGCAAATTTTTAAAAAATATAAAAAGCTTTTGAAAACCTTTTCTGTCGCATCTACATTTTCCAGTTAATTAATGCTAGGTTTATTTGTTTTCTGATGTAAAAAACAAGGTGGACAGTTTTTCATAATTCTGTAAGGTCCCCTTACAGACAAAACATTCCAACTATTATTATTTTTTTTTCAAAAAACATAGCTGTGTATCTGAGCTAAATTTCAGTATGTATTTTCCCCAGTTTCAAATATCAAAATATTGTTTTGAGGGCAGCCTTAGGGAAAAACAGCAATAATAAAAGTCCAATTTTAGTTGCTTTGTGATTATACAATATATCACATTGTTGTTTTGTTTATCAATATGAAAAATGGAATTTCACAATTGGATAATAAGGAACTGTAATGACCATTGGACACTATGAGGTTTCTACTTCCATAATTGTGAAACAATTGATTTTTTTTAAAAAAAAAAATCCTAAGATCACATATTTGGGGACAATAATCATGTACTCCCACTTATTTTAAAGAAATGCAACTGAAGGTTTTTGAGCAATCCTAAAGACATTTCTCTAGATTCTTAATAGAAGCTATAAGATAATCTTTTCCTACTTTTCAAAGTCAATTGTAAATATGCCATTCATTGCAGAATTTGTGGTAAAAAGTATGGTCCAGCCACACAACAATGATGCATAATTTCTAAATATCCCAAAGAGCTACCTTAAAAAGATAATGGAAATGACCAAAGCACAAAAGATAGCATGATTTAACTCTAAATGGTGCTCAGGAATTAAAGCAAGACTGGAGTGTCACAGACTAGAATAGAGTAGAGTAGAGTAGAGTAGAGTAGAGTAGAGTAGAGTAGAGTAGGGTAGGGTAGGGTAGGGTATAATAGGGTAGGGTAGGGTAGAGTAGGATAGGGTAGGGTAACGTAGGATAGGGTAGGGTAGAATGGAATGGAATGGAATGGAATGGAATGGAATAGAATAGAATAGAATAGAATAGAATAGAATAGAATAGAATAGAATAGAATAGAATAGAATTCTTTATTGGCCAAGTGTGATTGGAAACACAAGGAATTTGTCTGATTATGAGATTGTATGATTGGACACAAAAGGAAAAGCTTGGAAATACGAACCACGTTGTTTTTTTAAAAAAAATATAAGGGATTGGAAAACGGTCAAGAAAGTTCTTCACAGTTACATTTAAGTTCTCCAAAGAAAACTTCAAAAAGAAAAAGGAACGAAAGACACATTCAAAAGAAAGTTGAAGAAGAAGAAAGAGATGGCTTAGTATCCCTGCAGGATAGTTGATCATTAGGGGAAGTCACTATATCAGGAGCTCATCTGATGCAAAAAAATAAAATACACGGAGGTCATCTATTTTTATTGAATGTTGCATAATGTTCTTTAGAGTTCTTGTCACATATATATTTTCCCTTCTTTTAAGATACCATGGTCTGAGTCAGTGACCATGACTCAGATGTGTCTTTTTGAAGAAGAGCAGTGGTGAACTTAAAGGCAAGCTGAAAGGCTACACATTGAGTCACTCTATCTAGTGTCCAGAATCTTGGATGGTACATATTTTAACCTAGACTGGGTAATGCCATTTTAGTTGTTGCATAATATTCAAGAATAAAATGATAGATACCCTGTTTTGTTTCAATTATGAAAAAAAAACATTGCTGTCTTCACATTATTTATTTAGCTGTAGCAGCTCTACGGGCATATTCCCAATGACTCCTATTTACTTGGGAGTCAATCAAATGAATTTCAAAGGACTTTCCTTTGAGTAAAATTGCACTGAAAATGAAACCTGGAAAAGGTCTTATATTTAAATAAAAGAGCAAGAAGCATGTGCTCTTTTCCAGACTGTCCTGAAAAGGAGTGGCCACTATTTTAAGAAATCACTGAAATTAAAGTGACCCTAAAGTGGAAATAATTTATGAGAGTAGTGCATACTTGTTTTTGGCACAGCTGCACACCCAAAGGACACGAAGGAATTGCACTTTGGAAAAGACACATTTCCGGGTTCTGGTGCACATGCGCACCCATCAATCAGCTGGCTGGTGTGCATGCGCACACTGGTTTTTGGCACAGCCGCACATACAAAGGACAGCTGATTGTTGTGTGCCCATGCACACAAGAAACCCTGCAAACACCCCTCCCCTTTCGCTCCTCTTTTATTCCCTATGGGAGGGGCCATTCACCATCCACCTGTGTCCTTACTGCCAAGTCGACCCTTGTTTCTTAGCTGTTCCCTTCATCTGGCAACTCTGCGCATGCGCACACTGGAAACAGGCTCCAGCTGTTTGTCTGAGTCACTGATGTCTGACTCTGAAGGCAGCTGAGAACTGTCAGACGGCCCTGGCCCCATCTTTGCCTCCAACACAGAGCACTCATCAGAGCCTCCCCCAGACTCCAGGCCTGGCCCATGTTCCTCCCCAACCTCCTCACTGTCCGAATCTGCTGCCAGCTCTGCTGGCTGCTGGCAGGCCACAACAGTGTTATCTGTATTCATCCAAAAGCTGAACATCCTTAAGAACATTATGATGCTACAGTAGACCACTTTGGCGCAGTCAGTCATGTATACCATGCATCTGGATCCCACCTCTGATGTTTTTTTTTAAAAAAAACAGTGTGATCACATGAAACTTGGCTGTCATTGGAGTGATCTACCTTCTTTGAACCTGGACAAAGGCTACATCTTTGCTTCGTGAATGAACAATGGGAAAGCCTTACCATGGTTAATATAAACCTGTCCTTTCCTTCACTGCCAACCCTTGAACTGTATGACAGTGGCTAAACTAAACCTCTGCCTATAAAAATGGTGTCTGCAAGACTTGGATGTTGAGTTGAGAAGATTGTTGTCCTATGTGCAGGAGTCCCCAACCCTCAAGCAAAAAAAAAAATCAATTCCAGTCCGTGGCCTATTGAGAACTAGCCACACAATACAATAATACAATACAATAGTAGAGTTGGAAGGGACCTTGGAGGTCTTCTAGTCCAACCCCCTGCCTAGGCAGGAAACCCTATACCGTTTCAGACAAATGGCTATCCAACATCTTCTTAAAGACTTCCAGTGTTGGGGCATTCACAACTTCTGGAGACAAGCTGTTCCACTGATTAATTGTTCTAATTGTCAGGAAATTTCTCTTCAGTTCTAAGTTGCTTCTCTCCTTGATTAGCTTCCACCCATCAGTTGGAGATGAGTGGCAGATGAGCAAGTGAAGCATGAACCTTACTGTAAACTGTGCATGCAAGAGACTTAGGTTAGGTGCAAAATCAACCCTCCCCTCCAATCTGTGGAAAAAATTGTCTTCCGTGAAACTGGTCCCTGGTGCCGAAAAGACTGAGGGTTGCGGCTATTTTGTGATTTTTTGAGTGAAAATATCCAAACACAGTCCACATCAATTTGCTGACTTTTAAGATGTCAATTTGCAGTGGTTTCATCTTTCACTGTGAGGATCTGTCCTGAGTAGCATGATGAGGTTCATGCTATTCATGTCCCATGATCCCATGCTTTATTGAACAAAAATAGTGATTCTTAAACCTAACTTATGATATCTCTTTGTTTTGTAAACCCTAAAGGCTTACTGTACTTATACCATAACTAGCCACATGCCTGTTTCTATAGAGCAGGGGTGTCCAAACTTGGGAACTTTAAGACTTGTGGACTTCAACTCCCAGAATTCCCCAGCCAGCTATGCTGGCTGGGGAATTCTGGGAGTTGAAGTCCACAAGTCTTAAAGTTCTCAAGTTTGGACACCCCTGCTATAGAGGTAATTCTCAACTTACAATCATAACTGGACCAGAATTTTCATTGCTAAGCAAAGCGTTATGTGAGTTGCTCCCAATTTTACAACTTTTTTTTTCTATGCTTAAAGGAATCACTACCGTTGTTAAAATGAATAGCACAGCATCCTCCATTGACTTTACTTGTTGGAAGAAAGATGGAAAGGTTAAAAATAACAATCATTTGATCCTGGAATTCTGTCATAAATACATGCTGGTTGCCAAGCAACTATATTTTGATCATGTGACTGTAGGTATGCTGTGACAGTTGTAAGGGTGAAGACTGGTTGTAAGTCGCTTTCTAATTTTGAATGGTTTTAAGTTACCTCTATGCTCTGTATCAATTTCTAATGATTTATCATTAATTATTATGTATTTGCATACATTTTTCCCCCAGTCTCCTTTACAGACAGGTTCAAACTCCCTATAATTATCTAGAGCAGGGGTGGCGAACACGCGGCTCGCGAGCCGCATGCGGCTCCCGGCCAAAATAAATGAGGCTCTTTGCCTCTTATCATTATTTAGTATACTGTGGCCCGGATCGCGCGCTCCCTTTCGGAAGCTGGGGAGGTCCTTTGCAGGCAGCTAGAACGGGCCGCCTGCAAAGGACTTCCCCAGACTTGCTTTGAGGAGCACGGGGCGACTGAGGCTAGTTGTGAAGCCCCAAAGCCCCCACCGCCACCGGAAGAACTGCTGCCACCTCCTCCTCATCCTCCTCTAACAGGCAGCACTGCCGGATTTGCCGCCCGGCGCTGCGGCTGAGATGAAGCCGCCAAAGCTCCAGCCGGCATCTCCGCGTGTGGCAGCGGTGCCTCCCCTCCGCTCGGAGCAGCTGAGCTCAGTCAGCGCTGGGTTACCCCTGCCCCCTCCTCCTCCTCCGCCGTGCTTTTGAGGAGCCATGAGGCTGCAGGAGCCAGTAGGAAGGCGGGGGGGGGGGAGCAGGGGAAAAAAAGCCTCATGGCTCCTCAAAAGCACGGAGGAGGGGGAGGGGGCAGAGGTAACCCAGCGCTGAGCTCAGGAGCAAATCTGGTGATTCTGTTGGAGGAGGAGGAGGAGGAGGAGGTAGCAGCAGTTATTCTGGTGGCAACTCGTACTCGTCGGCATCTTCAGCAGAAGCCCTGCCCACAATGAAGAAAGCAAAGATGGAGCAGATCCACGCAGATGACGTTGCTGCAACATGACTGGAGGAGGAATTCTGGGAGTTGAAGTCCACAAGTGTTAAAGCTGTCAGGTTTGAAGACCCCTGGGGGTCTTTTTCCCTAAAGGGTTAGGGGTGCAAGGATCTTGTAACTTGACAGCTTTAAGAGTTGCGTGCTTCAAATGCCAGAGTTTCTGAGCCAACATTTTGGTTGCTAAGCAGGAGCGTTGTTAAGTGATACTGATATTATATAACACTTTGAATTAAGCGGGTACCTTGAAGAAACATAACTTTGAGTTTCAAATAATACTGATTTTGTTGTTGTCTTAGGTGACATCTGTGAAAAAAATTCGGGTGCTCAGGCATGAAAATGTGCCGCTCAAACACTATACTTTTCTGCTCACATCGAAAAAAAATTAGAGGGAACATTGCTTCCGGGTCTGTTTTGGCAGGTCACTGCGTGGTGTGGCTCTCTGACTCTCACAGTTTAAAATTTTGGCTCTTTTTGTCGAACTTGTTCGCCACCCCTGATCTAGAGTAATAGGCTTAGTGTATTTATTTTATTTCTTTGATTTGTCAATCGCTTACAGGATAAAGATATATTAGAATTTCATGAATAAATGGGTACAGTAAGACAGGGACGGTAGACACGATGGTGTACTTATGCACGCCCCTTACAGACCTCTTAGGAATGGGATGAGGTCAATAGTAGACAGTTTTAGGTTAAAGGTTTGGGGATTTGAAGATGTAACAACAGACTCATGTAGTGCCTTCCAGGCATTGACCCTTCTGTTGCTGAAGTTGTATTTTCTGCACTCAAGTTTGGAGCGGTTTACCTTGAGTTTGTATCTGTCGTCTGCTCTTGTATTATTGTGGTTGAAGCTGTTATCCCACTCTTTGGCTACTCTCTCACTGGTGAATTGTGGGGAAGGGTGTTAGCTGAGTTGTAGCACCTCTTAGCAAAGCTATAGTTACTTTAGGTTTAGCAGGCTTCATTGCTGGCTAGAATTTTAGCATTTTCGGCCAATTATTACAAATGCCATTCTAAACTGCTGGATGGACTTTAGCAGCTGACACTCCTTCGCTCTCTGACTAGGAGGGGGGAGATTCATTTCAGCCAGCAGCTGACCGCTGGTTGCCAGAATTTCTGGAGGAATTAGCATGGCTACTATCCAATTCCACACTCCTGGTTGTTGTTGTTTTACATAGGCATTAATGTGCTGCATATTGCACGAAACCAACTTTGTCACTTCCTTCTCTTTTACTTGCAATCCCATCCTCCACATCCGCACCCACTCTCAAGTCCTGCTGTGCTGTCTCCTCTGATGGGGAGTTGTTGCTAAGAAGGATGAGCAAAGCATTTCGGCAATGTATGCCAGACATCTATATTTCCAGCATCTCAGCTGCCTAGCTAAAGCAAGCCGGCAACTGTACTGGGGAACAGCAATATAGAAAGATGCTAGAGACAGATGATGTTGTGGTCTGCCAGTGGCCTGCATAGCTGGCAGCAGAGTCAGTCAGTGAGGAGATTGGGGAGGAACATGGGCCAATCCTGGGCTCTGCATCAGAGGCAGAGAGGGGGCAAGGGCCATCTTGTAGTTCCTAGTTCCCATTGTGCGTTCCCAGTGCACACATGCGCAGAGCTGCCAGAAGGTAAGAACAATTAAGAAAAAAGGGGTGACTTGGGAGTAAGGCATGGAAATGATTGGCTCCTCCCACAAGACATAAAAGAGGAGCAAATGGACGTGAACCTTTGCTGGAAGCAATTAGTTCATTCTGGTCAGTTCAAACTCTGAGAACTTCTGTTTGACTTGCTACGTTTCGTCTTGCAAAACTAATTGGCAATTAGGTCTCTGGCAGCGTTTCAAGGGAGATAAAGGTGGATGTTTATCAACATTACCCTGAAAGACTTTGGCAACTCGAGCAGACATCTATCGGACTCTTCACAGACTGTTTGTGAATCATTATGGGCTGTAAATGACCATAATTCACAGCCGTTTAAATAAAAAAGGATTTGGGGGACTAAGAATGTGATTATGCTTTCTCAGGAAGCCTAGGTCAGAACAGATGATCACTTCAGTGACAATGGCAAAGACATCATTTCACACTGTGCTGGAGAAGGCAGTAGGAAGCCATTACTATAATTTTACCGAGAGAGCCACATAGATAGAAATGCTTTATGCTAGATGATAGGTCTGTCAGGCTGGGTTGCACTCAACATGCTAGTGAGGAATCAGTGAAGCTCTTTCAGAGTACTAAGAAGTATTTACAATGCAGGTAGATGAAAGCCTTCAGGATGTCTACTGATGTTGCCATAAGGGAAATGAAAACCCTCTTGTAAAGTCAGAATTACAGTAGGAACATGGAAGATGGAAGATTTGTTGGATATGTTCATTGCCTTAAGTTATTTGTAAAAAAATAACAAAGTCAGAATAATACAAATAAATAAATAAAAATAAAAACCCCTACACCTCTTATCTGTGGTCTGAGCCACACACACCAATACCTGGATATTCCTGATTTCCCATCTTAGTCTTACAATGTTGCCTTTTTTCCCACCAAAAGAATGAAGTAGTCTTAATCATCATTAGCTTTACCCATTGAAGGGCATGCATTTTCCCTGTTATTCAGATACCATCCAAAAACCGCCTCAAAATAAGGAATTATGCTTTGCCACCAATTCATTTAAAGAATTTTTGTCACCTACTAACATCGGTGACTGGCAGGTATGATCTGAGCTAAGTTTCAGAGTTGTTGAAAAGTGGGAAACTGGAGAACGTAGAAGTAACTAAGCAGAGGACAGAGGATATTTTCTTTTTCAATTTTTAAACTTGGGAGATGGCCCAATGAAGGATGGGAGAGGCAGACCCATCAGGCTAGATAAATCACACCCTGATGATATTACCTAGTTGGGCATGGAAACACCTGCAAGAAAACAACCAAGCTCAGAAAGCATCAAGGACTCCAAAGTTCTGAAGTCAGTCCCACCTCTTTTCTGATTAATAGATTCAATCTATCTAGGGGTAGATGGTGTACTGAAGGGCAATGATCAACAGTAAAGAAGGAACCATCTCCTAAATCAAGACAACACCACTTGGCAGAAGAGATGCCACAGAGGCAGAATAGGAACTGGCAACAGATAAAGAAAACAGCATGCCAGTATTTGTGTACGTGTCTTGCCAGATAAAGGATAAGTAGATATTATTTTACATCTGTAGTAGAGAAAGCCCAGAGCTTTCTTGATCAGAGAAGAACAAAGAAACATTGCAAACATTGCCAGGAATCAGGTATTTCACGTCACCACTAAAATGACACCTGTTTTTAAACTGGTAAGGCAAGGAACGCAGTGGCTCAGTGGATAAGTCGCTGAGCTTGCTGATCAGAAAGGTTGGCAGTTTGGTGGTTCAAATCCCTAGTGCAGTGTAATGGAGTGTGCTGTTGTCCCAGCTTCTGCCAACCTAGCAGTCCGAAAACACATAAAAAATGCAAGTAGAAAAATAGGGACCACTTTGGTGGGAAAGTAACAGCGCTCTCTGCGTCTCGTGGAGACGCTCTACCGGCTTTGAAACAGAGATGAGCACTGCCCCCTAGAGTCAGGAATGACTAGCACATATGTGCAAGGAGAACCTTTACCTTTAAGGCAAGGAAAAAAAGAGAGAAAATGTCTATTATGATATCAGGTCACAAAGATATAATATATACTCTTGCATCACAAATTAGGATATACGTATGTAAGGCTGGAGTTTGTATCATGACATTGCACGTCATTTTGACATCATTTCAGTTGAGCTATGTTTGCCTCAGTCCAAAAAAGCTAAAATATATCTGAGCAGCATTTCATAAAAACTATGATTGACTTTGCTTTATTTTGTTTTATTTCTCAAAAGATTTCAGCTTGCCTTGCCTGACGTTTTCTCTACAGCAAAGCAATGGAAGAGAATGATTGTGGTTCAGTTGAACTATTAAACCGAAGGTATTTTAAAAACGCCCTCAATAGACACATGTCAGACAATGTTTTTTTTCCAAATCCACCAGGTAAAGGAACACTTCACTTTAAAAAGCTACAATGGTGGAATGATGGGAGAAAATTACTTTCCTGTTCTTTTCCTCTTAAAAACAGAAAACCTTCAGTTCAAAGAGATTTATTTATTTATTTTCTTAAATAGAATTATTATAGCCATCATGAAAATTCTACAAATAAACATAAAATTGAGAGTTTAGATTAACAGGCAAGGGGGAGAAACACAGTTGTGATTTAAATGAAATTTTCTCCTTCCTTTTCCTTTCTGCAAGGAGAAAGTATAGTTAGTTAGGGGATCTTGATATTACCTGAACTTGCTTACACACTGATAATGTTACCCAGCCAGGTAACAAGATGCCTTCAGGAAAACAATGAAGTTCAGAGAATTCCAACAACCCAACAGTTCACCCCTGAATTACATATATTTTCAATTAATGAAAGTACCCTTTTCTAGGATATGTAATGATTTGGGATACTGCCCTCTGCATATGTATTTCAAAGTATCGTAAGCTCTGTGACATATTATAAGTTTAAGCAAAATTGCCCTGTCTTGCTTGGTTGATTTTGCTGTCTGTTGGATTATTTTAAGAAATCCAATTTGGTATACGGGTTAAGGCAACAGGCTCGAAACCGGAAGACTGAGTTTTAAGCCCAAAGCCAGCTGTATGCATTGGGCCAGTCACTTTCTCTCAGCCTTAGGAATGAGGCAATGATAAACCACTTCTGAAAAGAATGCCCCAAGAAAACAGGCAGTCTCTGAGAATTGAACACAATTGAATGAAAGGAGAAAAAGAGAGAGATTGTTTTAGCCTGGGCTGTTTATTGATTTAATGCTTTTAGCTATTTTTCATGTTTAATTTCATTTTCTATGCCATCCAGAGTCCACTGGAATTGCGCGGACAATAAATTAAATTTAACAGCAATGGCAGTAGCACTTAGACTTATATACAGTTAGCACTTAGACTTATATACTTAGACTTTACAGTGCTTTACAGCCCCCTCTAAGTGGTTTACAGAGCCAGCATATTGTCCCCAACAATTTGGGTCCTCATTTTACTCACTTTGGAAGGATGGAAGGCTGAGTCAACCTTGAGCCTGGTGAAATTTGAACTGCCCAATTTCAGGCAGCCGACAGTCAGCAGAAGTAGTAGAGTACTAATACTACTTCAGTTACTACTACCAGAGTACTGCACTCTAGCCACTGAGCCACCATGGCTTATGTAATGATAACTTTTTTTAAAAAACCCTCTTTTCTAAATAAACATGCTTACAAAATATAGGCAGATATCTTTTAGCAACCACAATTGGGATTAGCAACTCACTTGTTAAGCAAAGAAGTTGCTAAGTGAAGCCGTGAAGCCGACAGTCTTACTTCAGCTGTCCTTTGCTTTACAGACCTGTTTTAAATGAGAAGATTGGTTCAGGATCCAATCTGGGTTGGTAGAGAGAAGTTCCCTGAAGATGGGCTCCAGCATGAGTCGGAAGTTAAAACCTCTGGTCCTGGTGGCTCAGTGGTTAGAGTGCAGTACTCTAAATTGGATCCTGCAACATTATGCTGGGACACATACAGGGGTGAAATCCAGCAGGTTTGGACAGGTTCTGGAGAACCGGTAGCCGAAATTTGAGTATTTAGGAGAACCAGCAAATACCACCTCTGGCTGGCCCCAGAGTGGGGAGGGAATGGAGATTTTTGCAGTTTCCTTCCCCTGCCACGCCCACCAAGCCATGCCCACAGAACCAGTAGTAAAAAAAAAATGAATTTCACCACTGGACACATATATTCGCCTTCATTCGTGAGAGTAAAGTAGAATAAAATATGGATTAAAATATAAGAATGAAGACGTGGCATAAAAGGGACAGTTAGAAGCTTGCTTAAAGGGACAGGGAAATGTCATCAGCCTTCAACCACAACATGTTCCAGCAAATGTCCCTATGTCAAAAGTCCAAAACCACAAGGTTCAATTAAAGTTCGTTAATGGCACGTAGTCCATACCTGTAACAAAAGGAGAAGTAAGACCCCCCATCTCCTTATAAGGCGTTTTCCTCAAGATAGCCAATAAGAAATGAGTTAAGTGTTTCCGTGTTACACTGTCTTTGAGAATGTATAAGAATGCGTGCATCAATAATAAAGATTGTTCAGAACTTGCAATGTTGGCCATGGGCTAACGTTTCTGAACCTGGCTGCCAAATAAACTTTTCCTGTATCCTGAGAAGTCTAAGCCTGTCATTTTCTGCAACCAGAGATTAGTCATAAAGTTACATTTTCTTCCTCCTGGCAACTCTGAATAGTCAGTATACAAGGCAGTCATTAAATGAGAATTATCATTTAATAAGTTAAATATCTGTTCATGCTCAGAATGGAATAACTTCATTTGAAAGTAGATGAAAGGATGATGTGACTCCAAAACTGGACAGATTGTTTTCTGTTCCAGAAGGTTTACTTTAGAAAACTACTCCCATAATTGGTATGGTAAAATGGATATATTCCGGAAGAAAAATAGTAGATTGCATCATTTGGATTTTGTACAGGATTGAATTGCATGATTGCATGACACACTGAATGGAAGTGCCTGATGAATTGGAATAGGATGTATCAAATTTACCTTGGCAACTGTACCTACTTTAACTTGCTGAAATCACAGCAACGTGAAGTTGAATTTGACTAGTTCACCAAAAGATCCCCAGGGAATTCAAGGTCTGTAAAAGAGTGTGGAGATAATAAAATGAAAATACTGATAGTGATGTGAATGATATATTTTTTACTTATTATTATTATTATTATTCCAGTTTTCCACATCACTGTGGCAGCCCTGAAGATCCAAAAGAAAAAATGGCCTCCAGGGCTGATAATTATTTTGCTTATATTTTACTTCTTATAACTTATTTATATTTATATTGTTAGGATACTGGTGGTGCGTTGTCTTACTAAGAGTCTATAACCACCAGTATTAGTGCACTGTATTACATTATACTGTAGTACTTTTACTGTTGAATTATCACCCTATAGGAGAAGGACAGGCATTGCTGGGGGTGGAGTTAAGCATGTCATCAGCATAGAGTCATGGGAAGACTGCTATCATGTCTCCCCTGGTCCTTCTCTTCACTAGACTAGCCATGCCCAGTTCCTGTAACAGTTCTTCTTGCAGATGTGGGGACCTGTATATTTCATGAGCGAGAATGAGAACTGAGAAAATATCTACAGACCCCTCACACGTTGGACATAATCTATCTCAACTTCTCCCCTCAGACACCACTATAGGGCATTGCATGTTAAAATAACTACACAAAGATAGTTTTTCCCCCATGCCATCATTCTGCTAAACACCTAATTCCCACAGCACTGTCTTATGCCTAAATATATTTACCCATGTAGTAGCCTATATTACTATTTTCTTTCCCATCTTCTCATCTTTCTCATCTTCTCATCTTTTTTACTACCTTCTCCTATTGGTATCCTATGACTTATTACTTCTTGTTTACATCTTATGATTTATGGCTGTATCTTATGATTTATGATCTATGACGTATCATCTTGTTGTTAGTATGTACAGCTCTCCAAATCTAACCTCTCCTGAATTCCATTTACCCTTATCTGGCACCAATTCAATATTAAACTTTAGTTGATCAGATTCTGTCATCGCTGATCTGATCGACAATCCAGAAGGCCCATAGATCATAGAATAATAGGGTTGGAAGCAGATCTTGGAAGTCTTCTAGTCCAATTCCCTGCCCATGGCAAGAGATCATATGCCATTCTGGACAAAAGACTGTCCTGACTCTTCTTAAAAATTGTGATGGAGCACCCACAACTTACACAGCTAACACATTCCACTGATTAATTGTTCTTACTGTCAGGGAAGTTCTCCTTAGTTCTACCTTGTATCCAGAAGCTGGATTTAGCAGGTTCTGATCAGTTCTGGAGAACCGACAGCAGAAATTTTGAGTAGTTCGGAGAAGTGGGAAATACCATTCCTGACAGGCCCGACCCCATCTATTCTCTGCCTCCCGAGTCCCAGCGGATAGGGGGGAAATAGGGATTTTGCAGTATCCTTCCCCTGGAGTGGGGAGGGAGTAGATATTTTACAGTCTGCTTCTCCTGCCATGCCCACCAAGCAATGCCCACCAAGCAATGCCACGCCCACTCAGCCACACCCACAGAACTGGCAGTAAAAAATGTTGAATCCCATTACTGCTTGTATCTCTTTTTAATGATCTTCCACTCTTTATTTCTCGTACTATTTTCAGGTACTTTGGAGAGTAGGTTGATACCCTCTTCTCTGTGAAAAAAAGTGTCAAAAAGATGAAGTGTCTGGTTAGGACTTAACAATATCTCACAGCTACTGAAACAATATTGTATCCTAAAAATTAATTTTATGTATAACATGCATTTTGTATCTTCTGTATATCTCAGCTTCAAACATAAAGAGAAAATTCTGTTCTGCCTACAATCCAATAGACTCAGTGAGTCAAGCCGATATTACTTAATTACATGCACTGATGACCTAACAGGGCATAAGGCAGCTTCTAATGATTTACACCATATGGGAGGCTGACAGATTGTTATCAGTTGTCCCAACATAAGTAGCCACATTCTCTTCTGTGCAGCTCTATAATTAAGTGGCCAAATAATATGACAATGTAATTGCTTTGCTTGATTTCTGTATTCCAAAGACTCATCTAATTTCAGTATTCTGGGTCACACAGTGGCCAGTTAAGACATTTTATAGGGTCATGAGAGTAAACAAGGGATAAGTATTAGCCCAATTCCGCTCTTATTACACAATACCTGCAAATTCAAATTATGCTGCTTGTGATTCTGTATGTATCCATCAGATTAGTAGCCATTAACAATCCAAGCCTCCCTAAACATATTTAACCTCCCTTTCAAACCAGCAAAATTGGTGACCGTCCTTACCTCTGATAATATTGATGTCTGTCTTCCAAAAATGTACTGTATGAAAAGAGGTGAAAAGGTGAAAAGAGTAAGGTTCTACATTTAGGCAAGAAAAATGAAATGCACAGGTACAGTATAGGTGGTGCCTTGCTCAATAGTAGTAACTGTGAGAGGAATCTTGGAGTCCTAGTGGACAACCATTTAAATATGAGCCAGCAGTGTGCAGCAGCTGCCAAAAAAGCCAACACAGTTCTAGGCTGCATCAACAGAGGGATAGAATCAAGATCACGTGAAGTGTTAATACCACTTTATAATGCCTTGGTAAGGCCACACTTGGAATACTGCATTCAGTTCTGGTCGCCACAATGAAAAAAAGATGTGGAGACTCTAGAAAGAGTGCAGAGAAGAGCAACAAAGATGATTAAGGGACTGGAGGCATATGAAGAATGGTTGTAGGAACTGGGTATTTCTAGTTTAATGAAAACTAGGGGAGACATGATAGCAGAACTAGGGGAGACATGATAGCACTGTTCCAATATCTCAGGAGTTGCCACAAAGAAGAGGGAGTCATACTATTCTCCAAGGCACCTGAGGGTAGAACAGGAAGCAATGGGTGGGAACTAATCAAGGAGAGAAGCAACTTAGAACTGAGGAGAAATTTCCTGACAGTTAGAACAATTAATCAGTGGAACAGCTTGCCTCCAGAAGTTGTGAAAGCCCCAACACTGGAAGTTTTAAAGAAGATGTTGGATAGCCATTTGTCTGAAATGGTATACGGTTTCGTGCCTAGGCAGGGGGTAGGTCTAGAAGACCTCCAAGGTCCCTTCCAACTCTGCTATTGTATTGTATAAAGAATGTTTGCTGTATTTCACTATTGCACATTCTACAGCAGGTGTGTCAAACTCAAGGCCCATTGGCTGGATCCAGCTCATGGGGTGCTTAGATGTGGCCCACGGAACTGACCTGGAAACAGCAAAGGATGAGCCCACGGTGTCTCTGCCAGCAAAAACGGAGCTCATGGAGGTCTGCGCAACTCCCAGGCTTTGTTTTCGCTGGCAGAGGGTTGCAGGAGGTGGTTGCGGCCTCCCCGGGATCAAAGACAACCCTGATGCAGCCCTCAATTAAATTGAGTTTGACACCCTTGTTCTACAGTATATATCAACTAACACACTGAAGAACTATTGCAATGACTTTAGACTCTGGCCCAGTTCATGCTAAAAAAGAAACAGATCCATCCTAAACAAAGCGATGATCAAATTGTAGTCATTCATCTTCCATCTCAGAATATTAACAAGGTGTGTGAAAATACCCCTTGACAAGGACCTTGGATTGCAGAGAAGATACGAAATATATGAAATTATAAAAGGCATTTAACATCAAACCATTATTGGGCATTTAAAGGTATTAAAATGCATTGGCAGACTGGTAATATTGGGAACAATAAGACGCATCGCGCGGGTAAAAGCAGTGTAGCAATCAGGCGTTATAGAAACCGAAGAGAGTAAAAGCATGATGCATAGTACAGCAATCAGAGCAGATGACAAAGTAATTGCTAGTCAGGGCACTCAAGTAGGTGGCTTATTGCCTTGAAAGGCAAGAATTAGGCTTCGCATTCTGAATATACAAATGAGAAGTAATTAAGTCACTGCTGAATATGATAATCACAAACAATCACAGAAATCAATAACGAAGAGGTCTTAGGAACCACCAGTCCAAATCTCATCCTCTCTGTAGGAAATCTAGAGGGGTGGCATCCTAACCTTTGCTTGAAGGCATCTAGTGTGTGTGAGAGAGAGAAAGCTCACCATCTAAGCTAAGTGTATGATTTTTTTAAAATATAAAAAAGAATCAGTCCTATTAATCAGAAAGCTATTCAGCCCAAAGGGACTGTCCTGTAATTTAATGCCATTAAAAATTATTCCTTGTTCTCGGGCTGCAGAGTATATTTTCTATCTTTTATGAGATTCAGGTGGATAATAATAATAATAATTTAAATTTATTAGCCGCTCCCTTTCCGAAAAGGACTCGGGGCGGCGTACAATGGAGTAAAAAACATATAACATTTACATAAATCCATGACATACATAAGTACAAAGACACACATGTTCGGAGGAGGTTAACAGATACAATACATAGACAATTAAAAACCATTAAAATACCCTAATTACAAAACCCCATGTACAGTCCAAATTCAAAATGTTAAAAACAGACAGTCAGGAGGAGTACGAGGAAATTACGATTGAGCCAGGCCAGATAGTTGGAAGAGGTGGGTTTTCAGTTGTACACGGAAGGAGCGGAGATCGGAAGTAATCCTGATGTCCCGGGGGAGGTCATTCCACAGGGCTGGGCCCATCACAGAGAAGGCTCTGCTCCTGGGTGTCGCCCCCCGACACTGTTTGGCGGTCGGCACCCGGAGAAGTCCCTCTCTGTGAGAGCGGATTGGTCGTAGGGATGTGTGGGGCAGGATGCGATCCTGCATGTAACTAGGCCCTGTGCCATGGAGCGCTTTAAAGATCATAATCAAGACCTTGAAACGCACTCGGAAGACCACAGGAAGCCAGTGCAGCTCGCGCAGGAGAGGTGTTACAGGGGAGAATCTAGTCCTCCCCATGATCACCCGCGCGGCCGCGTTCTGGACCAACTGTAGTCTCCGAGTGCATCTCAAAGGAAGCCCCATGTAGAGAGCATTGCAGTAGTCCAGGCGAGACGTCACCAGCGCATGGGTGACTGTGCGTAGGGCATCCCGGTCCAATAAGGGGCGCAATTGGTGCATCAGGCGAACCTGATGGAACGCCCCCCTTGCCACGGCTGTTACATGGTCATCCATGGACAGCCGGGCATCCAGGAGGACGCCCAAATTGCGCACCTGTTCCATAGGGGCTAGTTGCACGCCCCCATGTTATGGATGTTATGGATCTTGAGCAGTGGTGGGATTCAAAAAGTTTTGCTACTGGTTCTGTGGGCGTGGTAAGGTTACTGCAAAATTCCTATTTCCTTCCGATCAGCTGGGACTCGGGAGGCAGGGAATAGATGGGGGCGGGACCAGTCAGAGGTGGTATTTACGGTTCTCCGAACTACTCAAAATTTCTGCTACCGGTTCTCCAGAACTGGCCAGAACCTGCTGAATACCACCTCTGATCTTGAGCCTGCAAAAGAATGGTATACAGCAAGTCCTCGACTTACAACAGTTTATTCGTTCAAAGTTACAACGGTATGAAAAAGTGACTTATGGCCGTATTTCACAGTTACAACCTTTGTAGCATCATGTGATCAAAATAGCGATGCTTAGCAACTGACCCATATTTATGATGGTAGCAGTGTTCCAGGGTCGTGTGATCCGATTTTGCGACCTTCTGACAAGCAAAGGCAATGGGGAAGCCAGATTCACTTAACAACTAATTAACTTATCAACTGCAGTGATTCACTTAACAACAGTGGCAAGAAATGTCATAAAATGGGGCAAAGCACACTTAACAACTGCCTCACATAACAATTGATATTTTGGGCTCAGTTGTGGTCATAAGTCGAGGACTGCCTGTAAACATTGGGAGTATGGCTCAAGCATCTGCAAAAGGTGCTTTGAGAAGTGTGCATGTCCTTTTGGTGATGGAATTTCTTATTTACTAGGGCATGCTCCCCGCCCCCCGATTTCTCCCTGGTTGTGCTCACCTCGCGCTGCAGCAAATGCGGTGTGTGTGTGTGTGTGTGTGTGTGTGTGTGTGTGTGTGAGAGAGAGAGAGAGAGAGAGAGAGAGAGAGAGAGAGAGAGAGAGAGAGAGAGAGAGAGAGAGAGAGAGAGAGAGAGAGAGAGAGAGAGAGAGAGTGAGTAAGGGGCAGCAAGATGGGACAGATCAGCTGGGAGGCTGGCAAAGAAGCTTCAGTTTCCCCGCTGCCGTGACTCTTGGAGGAAGGAAGCAGGGATGCTGGCCAGTGCTCACTTCCCTTACCGCTTGCCACCACCGCCTCTGTGGCACAGAGCCTTACTGTCCTGTCCCCGCTGGCTGTAACCTGGGCCCCAACTGCCCTACTTAGATGGGCGGCTGGGCAGTAAAGCGGCGAGGGGGCGAGCACCACATTTTTGCGATTCTGTGGGCATGGCTTGGAGGCCATGTGTGTGTGTGAGTGATGTCAAGTAGGCCACGACCACTCAGTCACATGTTTCCCCCCACCTAGCCAAGCCCACAAATCCAGTAGTAAAAAAAATTGAAACCCACCCCTGGTTGAAAGACAAGGATTAGCAGTATGTGCACTCATTCTGCAAATGAGTTACATAAGTGCACATGAGTGCGCATTCAAATTCAAGGCCTGTGGGCTGCATCCAGTCTGCAGGGTGCTTAAATCTGGCCCATGGGGCCACCCTGGAAACAGCAGAGGACCAGCCTGCAGTGCCTCTGCCAGCAGAAACAGAGCTGGGGAAAGCTGTGTGCAGCCCTCCCGGGTTCTGTTTTTGGCTGTGACGGCCTCCTGCAGCCCACTGCCAGTGAAAACAGAGCTTGGGAGGGCCACGCACAGCCTGAAAAGCTCCATTTTGTCTGGCAGAGGCTGCAGGAGGATCCCCCCAGCCCCACACAGGCCACCACAGGTGTGCCTGGCATGAACGATATCCAGCTGCCCATGCCCACCCTGGACACACATGAGGTCAAACACAGGCCCTCAATGAAATTGAGTTTGACACCCTGTTCTAGAAGAAGGAAGAAAAGTAGCCTTTTTTGAAAGGATGTAACCTAAAGCCATAGCAGAAGAAGAAGAAATACCTAGAACAGGGCTCAGAATCTTGAACATTGAAAGAGCCACAAATGTCCTAACCGAAAGCCGCCCTTTCAATTCTGGAGCCGACCAGAAGTCTAGTTCTCCCACCATAGATTCTCCTCCTAGCATGGCGTCCTTTTTCCTCTACCTGTCCTAACCAAAAGCCCTAACCCTAACCCTATCAATTGTGGAGCTGATCGGCGACAGGGAGCCACAGCAGAGGGATGAAATAGCCACATGTGGCTCCAGAGTCGCGGGTTGCTGACCCTTGACCTAGAACAGTGATGGCGAACCTATGGCACGCGTGCCACAAGTGGCACTCTGAGCCTTTTGTCAGGGCACACGAGGTGCTGCCCTGTTAGCTGGCCAGCGCGCATGCGCGTGCTGGCCAGCTGAGTTCACCTTTTTAAAAGCTATTTTTCGCCTTCCCCAGGCTCCAGGGGCTTTATAGGAGCCTGGGGAGGGTGAAAAGAGCCTCCCCCGACCCCCCGGAGGCCCTCCGGAGGCTTCAGGGACCGTCCGAAGGCTTCCCTGATGCCTTCGGAGCGCTTAAAAAGACCCTCCGAGCAACCCAGAAGTCACTTCCGGTTTGCTCAGAGGGTGGTTTTAAGCGCTCCGAATGCTTCAAGGAAGCCTCCGGACGGTCCCTGAAGCCTCCGGAGGGCCTCCGGGGGGTCAGGGGAGGCTCTTTTCACCCTCCCCAGGCTCCTATAAAGCCCCTGGAGCCTGGGGAGGGCGAAAAAAGCATGTAAAATGGGGGGGGCGTGCATTGTGCGTGCATGTGCACTGGGGGGGTCGCGCGTTGCATTATGGTTGCGGCACGCCCACACTCGACCCCCCTTCGCTCCCCCCACTTGTGGCACGCGAGCCAAAAAAGGTTCGCCATCACTGACCTAGAATAAGTAGTCAATAAGAGTAGACATTAGACATCTTCTTTCTTAAAGACAAATATGATAGCATGGTCTAAAGGTAACGTGTATTATAAGGAAAGAAATCAAGCAAACTAACACAACACAACACCATTTTTTAAAAAATGAAACTGAAATTACATGGACTATTTTTGGCTCCAGTATGGACCCGTGTCATATAGCCCAGGAATTCTAAGCAATTACTTTTAAAACTAAGCAATAACTTTTTTTGGGGGAAAAGTATCTAGCACAGATGAATTGGCTAGACAATTCTTACCACAGAACACTGTTCTGGGAAATGTGGTCTGCTGGAAAATTGGGAAGCTGTTCAATTATTTGGCACAGCTCTCAGGAAGCAAGCAAGTTTAACCATAGGAAATCCTGTCCATTCCTCTGTAGAGTAGTTATTGAGTGGAACAGGGAGCAGACATCAAGCACAATTGTCTATTCATTTTTTAAAACTTCAGTTTTCTTTTTTTTAATGTTATAAAAATCAGGCATCAAATCATATACCCCACACCTCAATAAGTTCCTTTGTACGAGTGGGGATCTCTGTTAGCTTCCATTCAAAATGCTAGTTGTACAATGTTCACTGCTCGGGTGGTTTTGGAGGAAACTAAAAGAGTAGACAATTGCTGGATGCAGTCCGCAACGAAGGATACGAAGGCCCCACCATACTATATCTAGCAGAAATAGCCCCCAGATTGTGTTCATAAAGCACACACAGTTAAAGAATAAACAAAAATAATTTGCATGCAGGCAAGTGGTGTGAATTTTTCAGAGAAAGATAAGCTTATGCCTTCAAATCCTCCCCAGATATAGAGTACTCTGAATTCAGAGCTGGCCAACTTCCATTTATTGTGAAGCAAATTAAGATGTTATCTATACTACAGATTATCTAGCATGTTACTTGTCTCCAGCAGAGTTTTTCTTTTTTTCATACAAAGCATTTTAGTGGGGTGAAGTATGGCTGATTGGCTTATAGGTCTGAGGCACAAAGAGAAATGATAGACTGTTTCTGTTGAAAATATTGTAAAGTATTGTCACAACTGATGAAGCTCTTTGGATGAGAAACAAATTCTTCTTCTTCTTCTTCTTCTTCTTCTTCTTCTTCTTCTTCTTCTTCTTCTTCTTCTTCTTCTTCTTCTTCTTCTTCTTCTCTATACCTCCTCCTCCTCCTCCTCCTCCTCCTCCTCCTCCTCCTCCTCCTCCTCCTCCTCCTCCTCCTTCTTTTCCTCTTCTTCCTCTTCTCTTACTTCTACTTCTTCCCTTTTGAGATATTGCTGCAAAGGAACATTTCTGACCAATATGAGAGAGCAACCAAGTGCAAAGTGCAGAAGCTACCTGCTGGATGAGGCAAACATCAAGGTCCGTTAGCCACAGCAGGCCCAATGTTGTTGACATTGTTTGTCCACATCTTTCTTCTCTTTCTTACCATGTCTGGTATTCCAACCCTAAGTGAAGTGTTAAGTCAAGGCTGCAGCCATTAAAATTACATTTTAATGTAATTAGCACATTAAAGGGTTTTCCCTGCTGTTTTTGCCCATAAGGAAATGTGTATGACCATGTTTTCTACAGTATTGTTTTAATTACTTTGTAAGGGAGATTACTTTGCCATTTGCAAACTCCATGGAATATTTCCAGATTTGCTAACTCGGTCTGCATTGATCTTCCCTTGCAAGACTTACCCCTTTGGTTTATTTGGAGGTGGGTTAAAAGTGACAAGAACTCTGCCATTTTTCTTCTTCTAGCCAAATGACTGGGGAGGGGGAACACTAAAATCTTCTCCCTATCACCTGGGCTATTTTTGACTGAGATTCACCAATCATTCAGAAGGCCAGTAAACCCAGTGGTGGGATTCAGCCAGTTTGCACCTATTCAGAAGAACTGGTTGTTAACTTTCTAAGCAGTTTGGAGAACCGGCAGTTACAAGGACAGACTGACCCTGCCCCTCCCCTCCCAGGAGTCTCCGCCCGGCAGTGACGTGCAGTCAGGTGAGGCAAGTGAGGCAAGTGAGGCACAGCCTCACCACTCTCATCATGAAAAAAAAAGTAAAAGGAAAAAGCTGAGCTAGTTGCTGCCTCACCGTGGATGACTCTGCTTAACCTCACTGGTGCTCTCCCTCCCCAAGTGTAGTGACTTCCTCCCCAGGCCCCCATTCATTTCTCTCTCTCTCACACACACAGCTGGATAAAACTATATAAAAATCTAGCCCAGCTTCACTGATTACAAGTTTGAAAAGGCAACGTGGCTCCACCTGCAATCAAACTACACTTGGGGAAGGAGAGCACAAGCGAGCACTGAGGAGACCACAGGAGGAGGCAGGAAGCCAGGCAAAGAGCCATGTTGTAGTACACACACTTCCCCCCAGCCTCTTTCTTTTGGAAGGCTGGGCTCGGCTCCCTTCCGGCTTCTCTGCCTCTCCTCTCACCCCAGCCTGCCAGCAGGAGGTGGTGGGTGGGCTTTATTGTGTTCCAGGCATTTCCCACCCAGACAGCAGGCTGCATTTGCAATGGTGGAAGTGTTTGGGAAAGGCAGCAGGGGAATTGGGGGGGGGGGGTGGCAGAGGAGCTGCTTTCAAGCCACTGGAAAAGATATCCAATCCAACTTTTGTGTGTGTGTTGGGGGGGTTTGTTTGAGAGTGAGTGAGAGAGGGAAGGGGTAGGAGAGATAGTCCAATCCAACTTGTGTGTGTGTGTGTGTGTGTGTGTGTGTGTGTGTTTGAGAGAGGGGGAGGAAGGGAGAGAGGGAGGAAGGAGGGGAAGGAGAAGAAAAAGAAAAAGAAAGAAGGAGCAAAGGAGAAAAACAAATGCTGTCGCTTTAAATTGGAACTGAGCATGCCTGGCTGTGGAATTCTGGGAGTTGAAGTCCACAAGTCTAAAAATATTTGAAACTCAGCACTGTGTCAGTGCCTCACCAGTCATAAACCTCACCGCACGTCACTGCCGCCCGGTCCGTTTATCAGGCCAGGTAAGTGCAGAGCCCTTATGGAGGCTCTGGGAGGGCGAAAAATGGGCCTATCAGAAGTACTAGAAGTCTGGAAAGGGTCCTGTTTCGGCCTCCAGATCCCGGCGGAGGCTGTTTTTGCCCTCCCAGAGGCTTGAGAAAGCCTACGGAGTCTAGGGAGGGCGAAAAACGGGCCTCCCAGAAGTACTGAAAGTCCGGAAACGGATCCAGCAACTAGGCAGACAAGAGGTTGCTAATTTTTTTCAATCCCACCCCTGGTTACAGGTCTAGGAGAATTGGAGGATATTTGATGTGGTCCTTCCATCTGCTTCAACATGAGTTCTATGGACAAGGTGGAATAAAGTAATTATACCTGTTCTTCTGAGTCAATGGCTCTTCTGATGACAAAGACTCTTGGCAGATATCCAGTGATACTTATTCATGAGGCCAGGCAAGCTTTTAAATGCTGAAACTCTTAACATATCATCTTTATAACCTCAGTAAGCTGGTGGAAAGGCAGAAGGAAAGATTGACCACTGAGTCATCCAGAGTGGCAACTAGCAACTCCATTTTTCAGCAAAGGCTCTGGAACACTAAATCATTCAGAGACGCCACAGACAGACTCATTTCTTAGTCTTTTCTTATTGTTCACACATTTAATATATTTCTCAATGCATGGTAGCAATGCATCAAAATACCTACCCACACATTTGGCACTTTGGCACTGCTGATTTTAAAACATGAACAAATATATGGGTATGTCAGGTTCCTTAACACATTCGGGTGGGGTGGGGGAAGCTCTATAGAACGTGCATTGTGAAAATAATTCAATTTGTTTCCTCTGAAGAAAATGGTTTAAGGCAGTTTGGAGGTCCTAAAAACTTCTCCTAGAGATAACAAACGACAAAGCAATACCCAATGAATGAGGCCTTTTTAAATTCCCCAAATATTGAACACAATGAATGTAGCTGCTGACACCTTGTGGCATTTCTGCAAAATGTCAACATTTGATTTCAAATCCTTTTTTAGAGACAGTGAATTTTCTCCTGCCGTGGGTTAAATCCTGATGTTTAACCAGAAGATTGGTAAGAAGGCATTGGATGGTAGTGTCTATCTCTTTCTGTTAGTGCATGGTAAATAGCATTCTATTTTCCCATGTAATGCTTGAATGTGTAATATTGAACTAAGCAAACGTTTGAATTAGTCACAAAAGAGTTATACTTTGCTTTGCCTTGTCTCTGGTAGGACATCTCCATTGAGTAGGTTGATATTTCCCACTGTCAATCTAATAGACTTGGGAAACAGATATTTCTTAATTCAACACTCTTTGACAAACAAATATTCCTTAATCTTACTGGTCTAATTTTTGGCAGAACTAGACAAAGTATTCCAAAATAAAATGAACTGATTCCTTGGCAAATTTCAGAGTGATAAGACCATCAAAAAGGAATCTGATAAATGGTGGTTCAGAACTTCAATGGAAACTTAACCAAGAAGCTTCTCCATGCTTGCTCTCTTCAAAGAGGTCCAGCAGCCATAATCTATTTGATTGTGGGATTCCTTGACTGGCGGAAGGAGATAAGCTCTTTCTTTCTTTGTCTTATGGCATTTTTCAGTGTTCTGGGATATGCTTTGATTGCTGTCTTGAGTTTTGTTTATGTTTTTCAGCATTCTTGAATATCGATCGATCAGCCTCAGGTTACGTTATTACGATAATATCTTACACTGTCTTGCAATAATAAATCCTGAACTTAAAAATCACAGTTGTGACCAGAATTTCCATTGCTAAGCCAAACAGTTGTTAAATGAGTCATGCCCAATTTTACCACCTTTTTTGTTAAGCAAATCACTGCCGTCATTAAGTGACTCATGCAGTTATTAAGTGAATCGGGCTTCCCCTATTTACTTTGCTCATCAGAAACTGGTTGGATAGGTCACAAATGGTAATCACTTGACCCAGGCAGCTGCAACCATCTTAAATGCATGCTGGTTGCCAAGGGCTTGAATTTTGATCACATGACCATGGGGATGCTGCGATATTCATAAATGTGAGAATCAGTTGCAATCTATTTTTTTAATGGTCGGTAAAAGAATAATTGTAAGTTGAGGACTACCTGTAAAGTCCTATGTACTCATACTAGTGGGATCACAGCTTATGGATCAAAAAATACCTGTGTTTCCCCCAAAATAAGAATGGCCCCAAAATAAGCACCCAGCCATATTTGGGGGGGGGGGTCTTATTCCTCTCCCATTACGGAAGGCCCACTTCTTCTGCTTAGTGGCGGCAGGGAAGGAGACAATGTGGTGTGCAAATGCTGCCACTGTGAGGCATGGGGGGTGGATCTGCCCCACACCTGCCTACCTCAGGGCCCCCACAGCTAAGCCCATCCATGCCCCAACACCTGCCTCACCTTGCAGCTGTGGCACCAGCATACCATTCAGCCTCCTGCTCCATTGCGGCCGTGAGCAAGCAGAATAAGTGGGACAGCAGCCACATGGGCTCCTGATGCTCATGGCTGCCAGTGATGCTGCCATGAGACAGGTTTCGGGATGTGGGGGGCCTGGCTGTGGAGGTCCTGAGGTAAGCCAGTGCAGGGAATGTAGGGCAGCTCCAAACCACCCCACCTCACCTCATCCTTGCGACACCGCGAGAAACCAGATGGAATGGGCGGGTGCCCAGCTGCACAGACTCTTAAATAGGGCTTATTTTTGGGGGGGTAGAGCTTATATTGCCGTGTTTCCCTGGTCTTATTTTCTTTTGACCCCTGAAATAAGCGCTTGGCCTTATTTTGGGGGAGGTCTTATTATTTTTGAGGTGCAGGAAGCGGCGACTGTGGTCACCTCATGGCTGCTGCTGTGTTGCAATATTTTCACGGAGGGCTTATTTTCAGGGGAGGCCTTATTTTAGTGCATGTGCTCAAAAGCCCGATTGGGCTTATTATCCGGGGAGGTCTTATTTTCAGGGAAACAAGGTAGGTACACACCTAAAACATTCTAGGACTTATTTTCAGGATATGTCTTATTTTCAGGGATACATGTAACTCAAACCTGCTGTGATGGGACCAAGCAGTACACCATTTTGAAATAAATATACGAAAATACCAAATTCATTTATTTCCATTTATTCCTGTCTGTTCTTCTCCAAGTGAACCTAATGTGATACCGACGATGTAGTTACCCTTGACTCTGGCAGTAGGAAGAGAAAAAGAATATAATATTATTTTCTTCTACTTTAGCAAATCTGACCTCGTCGCGGGGTGACCACAAATGGATTGCAATTAAATTATGCTGTCCATCATTTAATACAATACGATAAATAAACTTTCACGGTAATTTTCTCATTTCTGGCAGCAAAGAACTATCATATCTACCTCTGCATAGAATTTTCTCCGTATAAAGACAAGAGGGAATTCATCTATAATTGAAGCAATGGTAATGTAAATGCTTCAGCAGCATGGGAATCCCACTGATGTAGGAGGTGAATAACAGGCACAAATTAAGACATTAGTTGAAAATGTTAGGAACATATTATTAGGGAAAGATGTCATTAAGAAGGTGGTTGCGAATATACAAAGGAATAAAACAGCCTTGCGGTTGGTGACATATAAAGCAAAACTCCCATTCACTTTTCAGTTATTGTTCAAATTCCAAACCAAGGCTAATCTTTGCAGCTGATATTTAATATGATATTTTGAGCATTTTAGGGGACGTTCCATGGGAAGACAAGTGGTTTTTAAGTAGGCATGGGATTTTTCCTTGCTTATATCTACATATAGCATAAATATTTCTATGCTATCTCTTTTTTTTCTGCTGTGTTTTGAAAACAAGGCCTACATTTGATCTCCCACCCCTGGTTGAGGCTACCATGGATTGTCCTTAGCTGGACTGGTTTAAAATAGCTTTTTCAACCTTTACCCCAACACGCATTTTACGATGCATACAATCCAGCATGCTTCACATCAGAGGTGGTATTCAGCAGGTTCTGACCAATTCCGGAGAACCAGTAGCAGACATTTTGAGTAGTTTGGAGAACCGGTAAATACCACCTCTGCCTGGCCCCATCTATTCTCTGCCTCCTGAGTCCCAGTTGATCAGGAGAGAATGGGGATTTTGCAGTAACCTTCCCCTGGAGTGGGGAGGGAATGGAGATTTTACAGTATCCTTCCCTTGCCACACCATGCCACGGCCACAGAAATGGTAGTAATTTTTTTTGAATCCCACCACTATTTCACATAGTTTTCCATCAAGAGCATTACATGAAGCACATCTTTAAACCCCAGAGGACATGTTCTCTTCCTTCCTGTCTCTGGAAATTGTCTTCCACAACCATTCCTGTTTAAGCAGCAGGAGAGTCTGTTCACTCAATTGAGACTCTCCCTCATTACTGCAATGTTGTAATAACAGAATGACAGTGTTGGAAGGGACCTTGGAGATCTTCTAATCCAACCCGCTCTCAAGCAGGGGATCCTATTCCATTCCACACAAATGGCTGACCAATCTCTTCTTAAAAGCCTCCAGTGATGGAGCATCCAAAACTTCTGAAGGCAAGCTGTTCCACTGGTTAATTGTTTTCATTATTAGTACTGTAAATTTGTCCTTAGTTCTAGGTTACTTCTCTGCTTGATTCGTTTCCATCCATTGTTTCTTGTCTTGTCTTCTGGTACTTTGGAAACTCTTTCTATCTATATTTATTTGTATTTATTAATTTGTCAAACATGTACAAGATAGCACGCATAAATATAAACATGGATATAGATGAAAGAAATAGATGGGGACAGTAGGACAAGGACGTTAGGCACGCTGGTGCGCTTATGCGCTCCCCCTTTATGGATCTCTTAGGAAAGGGGTAAGGCCCATGGTAGACAGTTAAGGTTGAAGTTGTGAGGGGTAGAGGATGTAACAATGGAGTCAGGTAGAGCATTCCAGGCATTGACCACTCTTGCTGAAGTCATGTTTTCTGCAATCGAATTTGGAGCGGTCTATCAGGGCTAGATATAGCACATAGCAAAGCAGCCCTGGCCGGAGTAGCCGTGATGGCACAGTGGTTAGAATGCGGAATGGCAGGCTACTTCTGCTGACTGCCGGCTGCCAGCAGTTCGGCAGCTCAATTCTCACAGGCTCAAGGTTGACTCAGCCTTCCATCCTTCTGAGCTTGATAAAATGAGGACCCAGATTGTTGGGGGCAATGTGTTGACTCTGTAAACCGCTGAGAGAGGGCGGTACTATGAAGTGGTATATAAGTCTAAGTGCTATTGTTATTGCAAACTAAAAAGAGTAGTTCAGGTGTTGCTAAGGGGTTTTTCCCGGAAGTTTGGGTTAAAACAGAGGTGTGATCTTTTTCTCTTTCTTCTCCACTCTGTGTAGTGCCAGGTTTTCATCCCTTGAAATAGAAAGCAAAGACTATTAAAGGAGAGAATTGGCATTCCAAGGCAGCCATGGGAGAAAGGAGGAAAAGGCTGGGGGTGCTTACCACTTAAGAAACTTTCAGAAACAAGTTTGATAAACACGTGAATTTATTTATTTATTTTTATTTATTTTCTTAGATTTTTAGACCGCCCCTCTCCCAAAAAGGGACTCGGGGCGGTGTACAGTCAATAATAAAAACATTCACAATAATTAAATACGTTTAAACTACATTTAAGATACATTGGAGGAGGAAATAGACTGTGCTAAGAAATAAATAATTCTAATCTTAAAACATCACAAATAAAACCCCAACCCTAAAATAAAATAAATCCCTGGGAGGTACAACTAAGAAAGTGCCAGGCCAGCTGATTGAAACAGGTGAGTCTTTAACTTTTGCCGGAAGGAACGGAGGTCGGTGGTAGTTCGAATGTCTGGGGGGAGGTCATTCCAGAGGGTTGGGCCCATCACAGAGAAGGATCTACTCCTAGGTGTCGCCCGCTGGCATTGACTAGCAGACGGCACCAGGAGGAGCCCCTCTCTGTGTGAGCGGATAGGTCGCAGGGACGTGTGTGGTAGGATGCGATCCTGCAGGTAACTAGGTCCACTGCCATGGAGCGCTTTAAAGATGGTGATCAATACCTTGAAACGTACCCGAAAGGCCACAGGTAGCCAGTGCAGCTCGCGCAGGAGAGGTGTTACGTGGGAGTAACGTGTACGTCCCATAATAGCCCGCGCGGCTGCGTTCTGAACTAGCTGCAGTCTCCGGATGCGTCCCAAGGGAAGCCCCATGTAGAGAGCATTGCAGTAGTCCAGGCGAGACGTCACCAGCGCATGAGTGACCGTGCGCAGGGCACTCCGGTCCAGTAGGGGGCGCAATTGGCGCACCAGGCGAACCTGGTGGAACGCCCCCCTTGCCACGGCTGCCACATGGTCCTCCATTGACAGCCGGGCATCAAGGAGGACGCCCAAATTGCGCGCCCGCTCCACAGGGGACAATTGTTCGCCCCCTATGGCCAGCGATGGAGTCAGCTGGCTGAACCGAGGTGCCGGTAACCACAGCCACTCGGTCTTGGAGGGGTTGAGTTTGAGTCTGTTGTCCCCCATCCAGACCCCGACGGCTTCCAAACACCGGGACATCACTTCGACAGCCTCGTTGGGGTGGTTTGGGGTTGAAATATACAGCTGAGTATCATCAGCGTAAAGATGGTACTCAACCCCAAAACCACGGATGATCTCACCCAGCGGCTTCACATATGCGTTGAACAGGAGAGGCGAGAGGACCGACCCCTGTGGCACCCCACAAGTGAGTGGCCTCAGGGACGATCTCTGCCCCCCTGTCAACACACATTGCTTCCGGTCGGAGAGGTAGGAGCCGAACCACCGCAAAACGGTGCCTCCGACTCCCATCCCCTCCAACCGGCGCAATAGGATACCATGGTCGATGGTATCAAAAGCCGCCGAGAGGTCTAATAGGACCAGGATAGAGGAGCAACCCCTATCTCTGGCCCTCCAGAGATCATCAACCAACGCGACCAAGGCTGTCTCAGTGCTGTGCCCGGGTCGGAACCCGGACTGGCGCGGGTCTAGATAGTCGGATTCGTCTAGGTGTCGTGGGAGCTGCTGCGCCACCACATTCTCAACAACCTTCGCCAAGAAGGGGAGGTTGGAGACTGGACGATAGTTAGCTAGCTCCATTGGGTCGAGCGCAGGCCTCTTGAGCAAGGGTCTCACCACCGCCTCTTTCAAGGCGGTTGGTAAGTATCCCTCACTCAGTGAGGCGCTCACCAGGCCCAGGAGCCAGCCTCGTGTCACCTCCCAGGCTGCCAGTACCAGCCAGGAGGGGCACGGGTCCGTTAAACAAGTGGTGGGTTGCAGCCGTCCACGCAGCCTGTCCAAATCCTCGGGGGCAACAGAGTCAAACTCCTCCCAGAATGGTCTCTCAAGACTCGCTGTTGGCGGCTCGTCTGGTCCACTGACGGAGGTCCACCCGCTCCGGATCTGATCGATTTTGTCCTGAAGATATTCCCCAAACTCCTCTGCTCTACCCTGTAAGGGTGTCTCCCGCGCCCCCTGCGATAAGAGGGAGCGAGTCACCCTAAACAGGGCGGAAGGGCGGTTATCCGCGGACGCAATAAGAGCAGCACAATGTCTACGTTTGGCTGCTCTTATTGCCACAAGGTAAGTCCGCAAATAGGCTCTTACCTGTGTTCGGTCAGATTCGGAGCGCGAGGATATTTTTGTTAAGTATGCTTAGATTTTCTCACGTAGAACAGAGAGAGATATTGGCAACTTATAACAGTTCGCTTAGGGACTTTTCAAAGTTGCAACAGGACTGAAAAAAATGACTTGCCACTGCTTTTCACCCTTACGACCGTTTTCAGCACCTCCATGGTCACATGATCAGAATTGGCACCTGATTCTTAGTTATGGCAGTTGCAGTGTCCAGGGGTCATGTGCAGGGGTGGGTTGCTCCCGGCATTACTGCTGGTTCGGTGCGTGCCAAAAAATTGTGTGCATTCCCATTTGCACAAAAATAAGTCGGCGCATGCGCAAAATGTTCAAACAAGAAAAAAAATTAAATTTGTACAATAATAATAATAATAATAATAATAATAATAATAATAATAATAATAATAATAATAATAATAATAATAATAATAATTTTATTTGTTAGCCGCAACCCTCTCCTGAAGGACTCGGGGCAGCGTACAATCAAAACAAATAAAAAAAAATGACAATTGTTCTGCCCATGCTCAGAGCCGGAAATCAAGATGGTGGCCCCGTAGGAGAACCGATTCAGGGGTGTGGCAGGCCTGGGTCACTGCCAGTTCCAGGGACCCAGGCTGCCAAACCACTACCGGTAGGAACCCACCTCTGGTCATGTGATAACCTTTTGCAAAAAGCTTCTGACAAGCAAAGTTAATGGGAAAGCCAGATTCACTTAACAACCATGTCACTAACTTAACAATGGCAATGTTTCACTTAACAACCATGTCACTAACTTAACAGTGGCAACGATTCACTTAAGAACCATGTCACTAACTTAACAGTGGCAACGATTCACTTAACAACCATGTCACTAACTTAACAGTGGCAACGATTCACTTAACAACCATGTCACTAACTTAACAGTGGCAACGATTCACTTAACAACCATGTCACTAACTTAACAGTGGCAACGATTCACTTAACAACCATGTCACTAACTTAACAGTGGCAATGATTCACTTAACAACCATGTCACTAACTTAACAGTGGCAATGATTCACTTAACAACCATGTCACTAACTTAACAGTGGCAACGATTCACTTAACAACCATGTCACTAACTTAACAGTGGCAACGATTCACTTAACAACCATGTCACTAACTTAACAGTGGTAACGATTCACTTAACAACCATGTCACTAACTTAACAGTGGCAACGATTCACTTAACAACCATGTCACTAACTTAACAGTGGCAACGATTCACTTAACAACCATGTCACTAACTTAACAGTGGCAACGATTCACTTAACAACCATGTCACTAATTTAACAGTGGCAACGATTCACTTAACAACCATGTCACTAACTTAACAGTGGCAACGATTCACTTAACAACCATGTCACTAACTTAACAATGGCAACGATTCACTTAACAACCATGTCACTAACTTAACAATGGCAACGATTCACTTAACAACCATGTCACTAACTTAACAATGGCAACGATTCACTTAACAACCATGTCACTAACTTAACAATGGCAATGATTCACTTAACAACTGTGGTAAGAAAAGCTGTAAAAAGGGGAAAACTAACTTAACAAATGTTTCTCTTAGCAACAGAAATTTGGGGATCAGTTGCAGTCGTAAGTCAAGGATTACCTGTACACACAAATTGGACCAATTTTTGTTCAGCTTCGATGCTGGATATTAAAAATGTTTACAGCAGGTGGCACCCTTCTTATTCAGGGCCTTCCTATGGCAGCAATTTTCTCTCTCACTTTAACTTCCTATTTGCTTGCTTGAAGTTACTTTTCAACAGAAAACTGAATTTTCAAGGTTTGTGGATGTCATTTCATACCCCGATAGTTATCATTTAGTGAGCACAATTGGGACCAGGAATTCAGGTATTAAGTGAGACTGTTGCTAGGGGAAACTTCACAATTTTACAATCTTACTTCAGCTTGCCTTTGCTTTACAAACCTACAAATGTAGTAAATATGAAGATGGAGCATACTTTTTTTCAGCATTGTAACTGTAAACAGTCATTAAATGAGTCACTTGTACTCTGAGTACAACTGACTTATTTAATGACTGTTTACAGTTACAGTGTATATTCCAAGGGACACTGCGGCTCACTGGCTAAGATGCTGGGCTTGTCGATAAAAAAGGTCGGCAATTCAGCGGTTCGAATCCCTAGTGCTGCATAACAGAGTGAACTCCTGTTACTTATCCCACCTTCTGCCAACCTAGCAGTTCGGAAGCACATAAAAAATGCAAGTAGAAAAAATAGGAACCACCTTTGATGGGAAGGTAACAGCGTTTCATGCACCTTCGGCATTTAGTCATGCCAGCCACATGACCACGGAGATGTCTTCGGACAGCACTGGCTCATCAACTTTGAAACGGAGATGAGCACCGCCCCCTAGAGTCGGGAACGGCTAACACATATGTGCGAGGGGTACCTTTGCCTTATAGATATACCACTGATGTAGTGGAGGTATAAATAGGTTAATTTCACACTGCTACAGTGTAGTCCACACCTTTATACTTTGGTGACTTCAGTGAAAGAGTATCGTTCATTTAATTACAAATTAATGGGTGTCTTGATGGACTCTCCCACATTAATATTTGTGGGGTTGTAAACTTGATTGGTTATGTGCTATCAAGGAAGTAATTGACTCTTAGCAATCACATAGAGTTACTCCATGACAATTTTTTTTATATAGATTGTCAGTCATCCCCGGTCATGGTTGTCTCAAAGCTGCTCTTGGACTATGTTTTTTCCTTGAGGAAGAAGATGTACCTCTTCTCATCCAAAAGGCTTCATCAGTTCTGACCATCCCTCACCATCATTCAATCAGAACTGATGAAGCTTCTTGGATGAGAAGCGAAACATCTTCTTCCTCAAGGAAAAAAAATCATATAGTCCAGTTGCCTTTTGAAAAAGCACCTTTGAGACAACCATGATAATTTACTTTACTTTACTTTTATTCATATTTATAGACCGCCCCCTCTCCCAAAAGGGACTCGGGGCGGTGCTTGTCCTGGTTCTTCCAATGGTGCATCCCAGGAGTGGGATTCTCCCATTTTGGACTGATTCGGGCGAACTGGTAGCTCCAACGATCAGCTGGGAGCGAACTGGTTTGTGCCCGACGATCAGATGGGCCCACCTGCCTGCCCGTGCTATTTTCCTAACTTTATCTTCTCAGCTGATTCACGTGGCAGAGCAGATTCCTGCGTGAATCAGCTGTGTTACTCCTCCAAAGAAACCTGGAAGTAAAGATTGGTTCAGACTGCGCATATGCACGCAGCGTAATCATACGATCACCAAACCGGTTGTTAAAACTGGGAGGATCCCACCACTGATGCACCCTTTTTGTAATGCATACTGTAAATGTAGGTGGTCTGAATATATATCACTGGTCATAATTTTGTAGGTCTGACATAACTGTACATGCAGTTCAGGGGTGGGTTCTTGCCAGTTCTAACCTCTTCTATAGAAGAGGTTCCACAAATCTACAGTGCCGTTTAGAACCAGTTACAGTTCCCTCCCCCCACCCGTCTGCATATCATCAAGATGAAGAGCGAGAGGAGGAATTCTGGGAGTTGAAGTCCACAAGTCTTAAAGTTATCAAGTTTGAACACCCCTGGGGTTTTTTTTTCTAAAGGGTTAGAAGTGCAAGGGTCTTGTAACTTGACAGCTTTAAGACTTGCGTGCTTCAAATGCCAGAGTTTCTGAGCCAGCATTTTGGTTGCTAAGCAAAAGTGTTGTTAAGTGAATTTCGCCACATTTTACAAGTTGGCCATGCCCACCCAATCACATGGCCGGCAAGCCACTCCCACCCAGTCACATGGCCGGCAAGCCACCCCCACAAAGCAGGCCACACCTACAGAAGAGGTTCTAAAAAAATTTGAAACCCACCACTGATGCAGTACTTAAAATCCTGTGGGCTATGAATTTGGACCAGAATAAGTCTGCATCTTGGCATCGGATAGGATTTATGACTTATAATTGTTTAGTAAGAACAATAAGCTTCCTTTATTTTAAAGCCCATTGTGAACATGAAGGACGCCTGAATCAATAGAAATAGCTTTTTTGTTAAAAGGACAAAGATCCTTTTAATGAAAGAACCAAGCATCAAAACAAAAAAGCTGCGGTATAAGAAGACTTCTATTCTAAGACACAGGTAAACCCTTTTGGGGGTGTATTTGGAATTTAGAAAATATATTGCAGGTGCTATTGTAAAATGGAGACTGTCAAATGATGATCATGGGAAGACAAATGCCAGAAACTGCATGTGGTTTCAAAACTGATATTTTTTTATAAATGAAAATTAAATCAAAATATTATATTAATATTTTATTAATATTATATTGAACACAAATTTATATATTTATATATACATACACACACGGACACACACACACACAGACAGACACACACACAATATGTTTAAAATAAATGAAAATAAAATATATATGGTTGTTCCTGCACCACTTTTTTAATTTTCCCTTTTGCCTTTTTAGGAATAAACATGGACTCATTTACCTCACCACTTTTATGTGTGTCTTCCCAGATCCTGAAGATAAAACTCAAATACTTTGGCTACCTAATGAGAAGGAAGGATTACTGGAGAAGAGCCTAATGCTGGGAAAGATTGAAGGCAAAAGAAGAAGGGAACGACAGAGAATGAGGTGGCTGGATGGAGTCACCGAAGCAGTAGGCGTGAGCTTAAATGGACTCCAGAGGATGGTAGAGGACAGGAAAGCCTGGAGGAACATTGTCCATGGGGTCGCGATGGGTTGGACACAACTTCGCAACTAACAACAAAATAGCTATACAATTGGTAGGGAATGATCCAGTGATTGTTCCTTTCTTTTTTTGTGTTTCCAACATTCTGTCACCTTGTTTTTTCTTTGGATCAGCAAACCAAAATCTGTCTATGTAGAGCAGTTTAGTTAGGAAAATGCAGAATACAGAAGGGAAAAAGTCAAGCATTTCATCCAGATTGCATAATATGAGCAGGCACTGTCATGGAATAAGCACTACCCAAATAGAGTATTTTATGTTCTGGAGGCAGAAGAAAAGTATCATTTGGAAAACAATTGAAGCTTTGAAATCTATGTTTTAAAACAGACAGGAAAAATATTAATAGAGTTTGCATCGTTTGTATTTCTAACATCCTTTGGTGAATAAATATCCTTCAATATCAGCTTCTCCTGAATTAAGAAATGGAAGTTTGCAAATAAGACAATGTATATTTTAAGAAAAAGTACATACAAAAGTGTACTGTGCCAGAAGAAGTGTGTGCAAAACGATGTATAATGGAAATGCACATTTATGTACATGTATGTCTATGTGGAGAGAAAGAGAGGAGAGAGGGAGAGGGAGAAGGGGAGGGAGTAGTATTATGTAGTATTCATAAACCATTTTGCTAATATCTTTCAAACATTCACAGATCCAGGAAGAAACAAGACAAAAGAAGAAGTTTACTCTTGGATAAATGAGAAATTGAGCCAAACTGAAATTGAAAGATTTGCCCATCCCTAAAAATAATCTAGCAGATTATGTTTCTAACATCATATCATGTTCGCCATTTTAGAGGAACATTCATGGTCACAGAAATGATGCATTAAAACATTTAAATATCAATTAACTATTTAGAAGCTGCGCGCTTGTTTCTACTTTCCTGCCAGTTTCATATGAGGTAATAAAATATGTAAGCAGCAGTTAGTATCTTGTTATGGTTCCCTCGGTGTCCTTTTGCTCACAATGCAGAGCAAGCTGCATCACAGATGCTCTGTTTCAGAAGCGTAGTAGGAATTCTAGCTTTCTTGCCCAGATAAAAACTTTTAAAGGGGGGCTTTTTACCTAGAACTATGGCTAATCCTTTTGAACCTCACAGCAGAAAAGAAGGTCCAGGTGGCATTTTGAGGACCTCCTTGAACCTAGAAAGGGGCAAGGTAACTGTTAACGCTGAGTGACAGCCCACCTGCATTCAGCAACCCTCTATAAATACATTGGAGAGAAAGAACTGATTGCCTCAGGAAGACAAGTGCCCTTTCTATGCTTTTAAATATTTTATAACTTCATGAGGCAGCACATAATGAAGAGCGGCCAATAGGACAACGAGACAACAAACGATAAGGTTACTGCTACCTTTAATAGCTATGCTGAAGAGGATGTTTCAAGTAATGGTGGGGTGGTTTTTTTTCCAGCTCTCTATGATATGCTGCCAGACATTGCCCCAAACCCTGTTTCATGCAGCAATAGCAAGAGGGTGATGCCATACCAGATCCTGAACCAAAGACGTCCGTTGAATTCTGCAGGCAGGGTTGTTTCTACAGGATTCAGTGGAGGCTTTGGTTGGTGTTTTGCAGCAAAACCAAATCCTTTTTGCAGACAAGAACAACTAGCCTGGTTAAAGCAAAGATTTATTGTTACCTTAACTTTTGTGGATCATCGTCCTTAAGTGAAATGGACTATTATATTCAGGTGAGTCTGCTATAATAAATTGGTTCAATTTTAAAATGGTTATAAGATTCTATTTATTCCTATCTCCATGGGCCTTTTCTGAATGATAAATTCTAGCTATCTTGCCTTGAGTTGGCTCGAAACAAGACTAGCATGAAATTTGCTGTCCTGATTATTAAGGTGAACGTTGCTTCTACTGCCTCTGTTTCAAACCCTAATGGATCCTTCGCATGCTGAGACTTGGACAATCTTGGAACAAGAGGAGAGAGCTTATGTTAACACGGGGAGAGCGAAGGACAAGAGTAGCAGTTTGGTAGTCAGGCTAGGAACTGGGATACAAAATCCTAGGTACAAAGCAGTGGTGGGATACAACCGGTATGGGTGTACCATGCCTGCTGGGAGTGCCAGGTACCATTCTGGTACGGTTCTGGTGCACCAGAGGGACCACCTGCCCGCCCGCTCTCCTTACCGCTATTTGACCTGATCGGGGCATTTGCGCATGCAAATGGCGCCTGTGCGACATTCCGCCGAGCAGCTGGAGTGTCGCGGGCAAAGGGTATACATACATGCGCTGTGCGCATGCATGTGGTGGGCGCCTGGCCCCGTTGTACCGTACCAGTTGCAACGGGATCCAGAACCCACCACTGGTACAAAGCGAGCTCACACTGTCCCAGCCCTAGATGAAGGCTATGGCAAATCACTTCCAAAAATCTTGCTAAGAAAACTGCAAGGCCAGGAGTCAACATGATTCAAACACACACACATACATGGAGAGGTGTGAAGTGGGGAGGAGAGGGAGAGGGAGAGAAGTGAGGGAGGAAGAGGGAGGGGGACAGGGACAGAAACAGGGAGAGAGAAAACTAAGCAGAATGTAAACCTATCTTACCTTGGACTGGAGATGTGATTGGAAGAAAGACGAGAAAATCCATAGTAAATATTTCTAATTTCCATGACTATTATATTTGTTTTATGTAGGGATGTGATCAGTGTTCTGATCTTCAAGTTGTTGCTTACCTTCAAAAAAGGTACTTACAACAAAGTAAGTGCTATTACTTTTTCATTATTGGACCACTGCAGTTGGAAAGGAAGGATAGCAGATTTTTTTTTTGGGGGGGGGATTAGAGGTTGAATCCAGTGGCATGAAGTAGTGCAGGCAACTACTGAGGTCTCTCTACAAGCTATACAATACAATAGCAGAGTTGGAAGGGACATTGGAGGTCTTCTAGTCCAACCCCCTGCCTAGGCAGGAAACCCTATACCATTTCAGACAAATAGCTATCCAACATCTTCTTAAAGACTTCCAGTGTTGGGGCATTCACAACTTCTGTAGGCAAGCTTTTCCACTGATTAATTGTTCTAACTGTCAGGAAATTTCTCCTCAGTTCTAAGTTGCTTCTTTCCTTGATTAGTTTCCACCCATTGCTTCTTGTTCTACCCTCAGTTGCCTTGGAGAATAGTTTGACTCACTCTTCTTTGTGGCAACCCCTGAGATATTGGAATAATGCTATCATGTCTCCCCTAGTCCTTCTTTCTCTTAAGCTAAACATACCCAGTTCCTGCAACCGTTCTTCATATGTTTTAGTCTCCAGTCCCCTAATCATCTTTGTTGCTCTTCTCTGCACTCTTTCTAAAACCTCTACATCTTTCCTACATCGTGGCTGCCCAACAATAACCTCTCCCTAGTGTCATACCACTTCTGTTTCTTTTTTATCTTCATATCTGAATTAGCATTACCATCTCTTGAACACGTATCCAGCAATCCCCAGTAATAACCTTATCCAGAATGAAGATGCAGCACTGCCTGAAATAGCTTACACTTCAGTGTGTGTGATAGTATAGACTTATGCTTTGGATGATATTGGTCTACATACCAGGTTGGGTGGGTAAATTTGCCGTCTTTCCTTTTTTCTGGAAAGATAGTAAACTAAGCCTCAACAACTGTTTGATAAGTGGGGATGCTGCAGCAACAAAGACGGGTGTTCTGGCATTAAGGTAGCATCAAATGCCACCTCCCCAGATAAAATGAGGGCATGAGATTGCCCAAATGTGCTCTGAAAGGCTGGTCTTCCCAAGGAGACCTGCAAGATCTGAAGAAGTTCTGCTCCTTTTTTTTTCATGTTTCATTTATTTCATTTATATTACTTTCCATTTCCATCAAACAATGTGTAATCTAGGTACAGTTATTTGAACATTCATAAGGCACATATTTGTTATTATATTCATCACAATAATGTTAATAATATAAAAATATATTAATATAATTATAATAATGCATAACATCTTCATCATCAAATTCTCTCCACATTAACATTTCCTCTTTTTATGCCGCCTCTTTCTTTCTGTTTCTAGTGTCTAAACATTGATAAAATATATCTCCCGTCAAAAAATATTCAGTTTTTATCCTTAATAAAAAAGAGTTCATTTCTGCACATTCTAGTTTTTTCTTGATTACATTATCATCTGATGGCATCTCATCATTTTTCCATTGTTGTATAAATACAATTCTGGCTGCAGTTACTATACGTAAAACCAGATATATAGCCTTTTTATCATATTTTTCTGGTAGAATGCCCAATAAAAATATCTCTGGTTTCAATTCTATATCTGCTTTATCATTTTTTTCCAACGAAGTGTGGAAAAAAATCCATCAACTATTTTTTCGCTTTTGGACAAATCCACCACATATGACAGTATGAAGCCAATGGTTGATTACACTTCCAACATTTGGCAGATCTGTCTTTATACACTTTAGCCAATCTTGCCAGTGCAAAATGCCATCTATAAAACACAGAAGTTCTGCCTCTTGTGAGTCTGAGCATCAGGGAGCATGGAAGATACAGCCGCGGTGGCGCCTGCAAAAGGACAGTGAGTTTGCAACAGCCCCCGGTTTCTTAAACACATTTTGAAGACAATTATTTCATGTTAAAAGAGATCTTCAATGCAGCAGAGCAATCAAGCCAGCTGGTGGGTGATTCTTCATCCCATATTAAGGTTTAGTGCACAGGAACAATTTAAAGGATTAAAAAATAATTAAAGGGAAAAAGCTTGCCAAGAATTTAAATTTAAAAAGTTTAAAATAAACTAAGGAGACAGTTGAATTTGAGTTTACTTCTTGCAAAGTGTTTATTTTTAAAAGTAAACAATTAATATATAACTTTGAGGGAAAGGATTTTATTTGGGTTAATTGCAGAGGTGGTATCTTCCAGTTCACCCTGGTAGCAGCGGGAGGCTCCGCCCACCTGCCAAGACATCACCACAGATGCTTTGCACATGCTCAGAAGCACCGCGAGCGAGTGAAGCAAGTGCATGTGCGCACACACGCTCCCAGTTCCAAACCAGTAGCAAAGGTAAGAGAAAATCATTACTGGTTAATTGGTACAATGAATGGACAGCTTTGGAAAATAGAAGTTAAGGGGAAGTTTTGTAAAAACCATCTGACTAGAGAACTATGATGTGCTGAATGGGACTAAATATTTAATGATTTAGAGAAAGCAAAGGGAAGTCCCTCTTTTACTTTCATTTCCCTCTTCTGGATTGAAATGACTGCTATTAGAAAAGTAGAAAATCAGAAGTGACCGAAAAATGGCATTACAGTTGATGCATTCCAAAGGATTGTTGAGAAATTGGGAAAGAATGTTATGACAACTGCACCTTAAAAAAAGCAAGACAGGAAGAAAATTGACTTGTTTGAGCTGTGTTGCTGGAGAAAGCTCCCGCATATTCCTTGGGCAGCAAAGGTGACTAACAAGCAAGTACTGGAGCATATAACACCGGATATGTCACTAGAAGGCAAAATCATGAAACTGTATCTCACTTACTTTGGCCATGTCATATGGGGGAATTCACTGGAGAAAGCAATTATGTTTGGAAGAGTAAGCAGTAAAAGCAAACCAGGCCATCAAGGAACACAATGGCTGGACATGATCAAAGGAGACAACAGCCAGAGAACAGAAAAACTTAAAGAAATAGTGCAAGATCAGAAGATGCGGAGAGACCTGGCCCACAGAATCACCAAGAGTCAGATCTGACTGTGAATGCATCATTTAAGAAGATCTGAAAGAAGAAACAATTAATCAATGGAACAATTGGAAGTTGTGAATACTCCAACACTGGACGTTTTTAAGAAAATGTTGGATAGCTATTTGCCTGAAGTTGTGTAGGGTTTCCTTCCTAGGCAAGGGGTTGGACTAGAAGACCTTCAAGGTCCCTTCCAACTCTGTTATTCTAAATAAAAGAAAACGTAGAAGAACTTGAATGACAAATGAGTAGCTTGCAAATATAAATGACATTTTGGTACATGTGAAAGTTTGGAAGCATGGATTTGATAAGTATACACTGAGACTTTAAGCAAATGTATTTTCCTACAAGCTGCAATTTAAAATAGGTTTTTTCAAAAAAAAAATACTGTATTCAGAAACTAAGCCCATTAAGCAAAGCTTATTCCTAAACAAATGAAAATAAGATTGCAACTTCATATTAGAAAGCCAAGAATTCATTCCACCTCCTTCAAAAACAAACATAAAATAAACCTTCAACTAGAATACTATATAATGAATCTCCCTTGTATGTGAGTAAGATACAAATGACTCAATATAACATAAGTAAAGGTGTTTCTTCAGTTACAAGATCTTTACAAGAGGAGGAGGAGGAATGGGGGGTTTCAAGCTACAGATATACTAGCTTTCAACCTGTCGATTTAAATGCAAATAGCCAAATGATATGTAAAATTCACTCTGAGAGCCTTTTCAGGCGAGAAACTCATAATTATTATCCAACTTCCCAAACCATCAGCATTAGTGTTAGAACTATACCGTAGCTAAGCTAGTATCAAGCAGGAGACGTGGTGGCACAGTGGTTAGAATGCGGTAGTGCAGGTTAATTCTGCTTACTGCCAGCAGTTTGGCAGTTCAATTCTTACCAGTTCAAGTTTGACTCAGCCTTCCATCCTTCTGAGATTGTTAAAATGAGGACACAAAAGAGGCTTCCTATTTTTATACCCTAACCATTTCCCAAGTATAGAAGAGCTTTTTCCCTGGCTCGCTTCAATGTCTTGCCCTCAGCACTTCTGGATGGTCGTTTCAAGAGGCTCCCGATTAATAAGCGGCTGTGCCCTTGTGACAGAGCCGAGGTTGAGACAGCGGAGCATGTCCTTCTATTTTGCCCTATGTATAGCGCGGACAGATCTAGGTTACTGTCTCTTCCTGAAATCGTCCCTTCTGGTCCTGATGGCTGTGATTTGTTTGTGCATTGCCTTGGGGATGTCTCCTCGTACATCACCTCTCAGGTTTCCAGGTGTTTCTTGAGAGCTGTGACCACTAGAGGAGAGAGCTGTAACCTCCCTTAGTTGGGCTTTTGGTGACTGGCTGCTGTGTCTCTTTTGTAGTGGTCGTGTTTTGGTCTGTGACTGCAAATAAAGTATTATTATTACTAAAAAAAAAAAAATGAGGACACAGATTGTTGGGGGCAATACGCAGACTCTGTAAAACTGCTTGGAGAGACCTATAAAGCACTGTGAAGCGGTATATAAGTCTATGTGCCATTGCTATCAGATATGTTCCATCCACTTTAGAAGGAAGGGGATTTCAGAATACATTCTGACCAAGCTTAATGAATCTTTCTGAGCTTTGTTCTTCTCTGCAGATTCTTCCATTGCATCTGAGCAAGTGTGTCCTGCAGCTGCTGAACTCTTCCCCCCCCCAACAAATTTAAACAAAAAAACCAACAACCCCAAAACAAAACAAAAATGCCCATCAAGATTCTTAGTCATACATGTCTTAGTTATCCCAAATATGCTTTTTTCAAAAGGCAACTGGACTTTTTCTCTGTATAGTAATAGCACTTGGACTTATAGTGAGTCCTCTTTTTACAGCCCTCTCTAAGCAGTTGGCAGAGTCAGCCTATTGCCCCCAACAATCTGGGTCCTCATTTTACTGACCTCAGAAGGATGGAAGGCTGAGTCAATCTTGACCCAGTGAAAATGAACTGCCAACCTGCTGGCAGCCGGCAGTACCGGTAGAAGTACCCTGCAGTGCTGCATTCTAACCACTGCGCTATCGCGGCTCTTCCTTGAAGCTGTTTCACTTCTCATCCAAGAAGCTTCTTCAGTTCTGATTGAAGAAGCTTCTAGGATGAGAAGCGAAACAGCTTCAAGGAAAAACAAAGTTTGAAAAAAACATATTGGGGACAAAAACAACAACAACAAAAGAGCTCATTATGCTTAAAGAAGGATTTGAACTATGAACTCAACGTCACAAAATGGATATGCTTTAGGAGGGGAGAAATATGGGCTAATACCTACATAAATAAATGATACATGTTGCTGATGAGAAGAAAGAATCTGGACTCCAAAACTCCAAATACACTGGAGTCCTGGTGGATGGAGTTAAGGTTACCAGGGTTGATTACCATCTTTAAAGCGCTCCATGGCACAGGACCTAGTTACTTGCGGGATCGCATCCTGCCCCATACATCCCTGCGACCAATTCGCTCCCACAGGGAGGGACTCCTCCGGGTGCCGTCCACTAAGCAATGCCAGCGGGCGGCTCCCAGGAGTAGGGCCTTCTCTGTGATGGGCCCAACCCTCTGGAATGACCTCCCCCCCCGATATTAGGACCACCACCGATCTCCGCTCCTTCCGCAAGAAACTCAAGACCCACCTAATAATAATAATAATAATAAATTTGAATTTATTAGCCGCTCCCTTTCCAGGCAGGACTCGGGGCGGCGTACAATGGGCATATAGAACATAGAAACATGTGTACAAACACATAAACATACAAAAATACAAAGACACACATGCACGGAGGAGGTAACCAATTACAACATTTAGACAGTTAAAAATCACCATTAAAATACCCCAATTGTAAAAAACCCAATGTACAATTAAAATTTAAAATTTAAAAAGACAGTCAGGAGGAGTGAGAAAAATTACGGTTGAGCCAGGCCAGATAATTGAAAGAGGTGGGTCTTCAGCTGTACACGGAAGGAGCGGAGATCGGAAGTAATCCTGATGTCACGGGGGAGGTCATTCCACAGGGCTGGGCCCATCACAGAGAAGGCTCTGCTCCTGGGTGTCGCCCCCCGACACTGTTTGGCGGACGGCACCCGGAGAAGTCCCTCTCTGTGTGAGCGAATTGGTCGTAGGGATGTGTGGGGCAGGATGCGATCCTGCATGTAACTAGGCCCTGTGCCATGAAGCGCTTTAAAGATCATAATCAAAACCTTGAAACGCACCCGGTAGACCACAGGAAGCCAGTGCAGCTCGCGCAGGAGAGGTGTTACAGGGGAGTATCTAGTCCTCCCCATAATCACCCGCGCGGCCGCGTTCTGGACCAACTGTAGTCTCCGAGTGCATCTCAAGGGAAGCCCCATGTAGAGAGCATTGCAGTAGTCCAGGCGAGACGCCACTAGCGCATGGGTGACTGTGCGTAGGGCATCCCGGTCCAATAAGGGGCGCAATTGGCGCATCAGGCGGACCTGATGGAACGCCCCCCTTGCCACGGCTGTTACATGGTCATCCATGGACAGCCGGGCATCTAGGAGGACACCCAAATTGCGCACCTGTTCCATGGGGGCTAGTTGCACGCCCCCGATGGCCAGAGATGGAAGCACCTGGTTGAACCGGGAGGCCGGAAGCCACAGCCACTCCGTCTTGGAAGGGTTGAGTTTTAGTCGGTTGCCATCCATCCAGACCCGTACGGCCTCCAAACACCGGGACATCATTTCGACGGCCTCATTGGGGTGGTTCGGGGTGGAAATGTATAGCTGAGTATCATCAGCATACAGATGATATCCCACCTGTTCCAACTAGCCGGCCTGGCCCAATTATAGCTTTACCTTCTAATCCTCCTGGCAGTTATTTTAAACTTTAGGGTTTTTAATTGTTATTTTAATTCTATTGTGTTGATTTTGATAAATTTTATAGTTGATTTTATGTAATTGGTTTGTAAGTTTTTATACCTCCTCCATGTAACATGTAATATGTTTACGTTTTGATCTTTGAGTGTACACCGCCCCGAGTCCCTTTGGGGAGAGGGAGCGGTTAACAAATCTAATCAAATCAAATCAATAAATTTGGATAGCCTTGTGGCAAAGGAAAATGTCAAGGGATCGAGGGCCCTCTCATGGATTCTCAACAAAGTTCTTCTAAAATATGTACTGATTTCCCTTTCTAACCCCAAAATCCAGTCTGTTGTCCTCAACGTATGACTACAAAACTCATGTTCAAGTGAGTTTCGACCCATTTTACGATCTTTCTTGCCGCTAACGTTAAGTGAATCACTACGTTAAGTCAGTAACAAGATTGTTAAAGGAATCTGCTTTCCTCATTTGCTTGTCAGAAGGTCGCAAAAGGGGATCACAAGATCCCGGGACACTGCAACCGTCATAAGTATGAGTCAGTGGCCAAGCATCTGAATCTTGATCATGCGACCATGGGGATGCGGCAACAGTCGTAGGTGTGAGAAATGGTCCTACGTCACTGATGCCAGTGATGTTTTTTTCAGTGACGTTGTAACTTTGAACAGTCACTAAATGAACTGTTGCAAATTGAGGACTACCTATACAGTGAAAGCAAGAATGAAATGCTCATTCCAAGAAACAGAGAGTACTATCTGGCATTAAATGGGGTGGAAAAACCATGTGCCGTTAGCAAGCACGTCTGCTAAATATATTTTTGAGTTGGGCTTGGCACTTCTGTTCCATAGCAACAGTTCTCACTTGTATCGGCTTAGGATACAAAAGGCATGCTGCCATCCTAACAGATGGGTAGGAATAGAAGCATGCCAGCATCCTAGTCTTAGCACTGACTTAGGATAATGAGTTTAGCAATATTTGGAGACATATTGCAATGTCTCACTAGCATTAAACTATTCCAGTTGAAAGCACAGGGCTGAATGGATGAGTTGAGAAGCATGGTTTGTGATTTGTTTTCCTAACTAAAAAAAGAAAAAAAAAGTTTTGCTGGGTTCAAATGGGATTATTCTTGGGGGAAATCTATTTAGGCTTGCAACTTTAAAAATGTATCAAGTCAAAAGAAAGCCACATGATGCCTGCCATTGCCATACCTTTGATAAAAGCTCCAGATAGATTGTAAGGGATCCTAAAAACATAACAGTGGTCATAATCTAACAACGTTGCCAAATCTTATGGAATTTTGTGTGTGGTTCTTTTTAAGATTTCAGCTTTTTTTTCCTTTTCTTTTCTAACTTCTAGAACAATTGGCATCCCCTGGTAAAACCTACTAAGAGGCGCATAAAGAAAAGTACAAAGTCAAGAGCTATAAAATTCCTTCTGAGTGCAATTCAGCTAATGTTCTTCTTCCCATGGTGCTTAGTCCTACCATTGAAACCCAGGGAACTTAAAAGCAGTCGATTCAGCAGGATTGCGCCCTTAATTAACACTTGCCTGCATGTAGGCCCCATTGCTGCCATTTTGGACTTCGTTGTCGTGACTAAATAGATTTCCACAGCACCTTCGCTTTCGCAGCAGGGAGAATGCCAGCTGAGATATTGATGAATGCTAATTCCTGTGTGCTGAAGTTAGCAATAGGACTAGCAATAGCACTTAGACTTATATACCACTTCATAGTACTTTTACAGCCCTCTCTAAGCGGTTTACAGAGTCAGCATGTTGCCCCCAACAATCTAGGTCAGTGTTTCTCAAACTTGGCGACTTTAAGTCCTGTGGACTTCAACTCCCAGAATTCCCCCAGCCAGCTATGCTGGCTGGGGGATTCTGGGAGTTGAAGTCCACAGGACTTAAAGTCGCCAAGTTTGAGAAACACTGATCTAGGTCCTCATTTTACCCACCTCGGAAGGATGGAAAGCCGAGTCAATCTTGAGCCAGTGAGATTCGAACTGCCAAACTGCAGCTAGCCGTCAGCTGAAGTAGCCTGCAGTACTGCCCTCTAACCACTGCGCCACCTCAGCTTATTGACTTCAGTGAGTTACTGAACTTGTGAGAAGTGCTTGCTGAAGGTGGTGTCATATGTTGCCATAACAACAATCTTCATTATGGTCACAGACCAGCACAAAAGTGAAACATTAAAATAAAAATAAAATATTAAACGTGTCATCTCAGAATGTCTATGGAGCTTGTTGGTCATGGTTGTCTCAAAGATGCTTTTTTTCAAGAGGTGACTAGACTTTCTGGTTTCTCTTTGAAGTGGTTGAGGCCACCTGGAGGTTTCTCTGTGTCCTCAATGTCACCTGAGTTGTGCAAATGGGTGTGGAGCCTTCTTAGAACTGCTGAACCTCCAAGTGGCCTCAACGACTGGCTAAAAGAATGCAAATGACCAGCTGTCTGCAAGAGGTATAAACCCTTCCATTCCCCACCATTCAGTCAGAGCTGAAAAAGCTTCTTGGATGAGAAGTGGAATGTCTTCAAAGAAAAACCAGAAATTCCAGTTGCCTCTTGAAAAAAAACACCTTTGGCTCATCTCAGAATGTTTTAACGTATATAATTATCTGGAATCTCAAATAAAGAGGGAGGGATAGCTGCACCTTATGCATAATGGGCTTATTTCTAGGTAAAGGTATGACCTATTTTTTAGTAACTGTTCAAAGTTTATTTTTTTAATTTTTTTAATTTTTTTTATTTACAACCATGTAAAATACACATACACAAAACTTAGACATACACCACATTTACACCATACAATACGAACAGGAGCTTCCTGTTCTTTCTAACAGCAATTGCCAATCGATATCGCTCACCTTATATTGTTTCCCCTTCTATTATATTTCATTTGCATTTCACCATTCTTAACCCTCTTATCTTACTCCTCTTTCTGCTATATTGACTGATTACCTCTAGTAAATTTAAACCACTTGGATACATATATGTGTTTTAATTCTCCTTAACTACTATTTTTGGGCTTTGTTGTCTTCCTTCATAGATCCTTGTTTCTTTCCTCCATCCACCTATAGCATTTATCCCATATCTGGTAGTATTCTATTTCTTCTTTTCCCTGGATTTCTTTTGTTAATTTGTCCATTTCAGCACAGTCCATAACCTTTCTTATTATTTCATCTTCACTTGGAATTAATATGTTTTTCCATTTCTGGGCAAAGGCAATCCTCGCCGCCGTAATTATATGTAATATTAAATACTGAATTTCTTTTTTTATATTTCGCAGTCATTATTCCTAATAAAAAAAACTTCAGGTTTCCATTCTATTTTAACACCTGTTATTACCTCCAGCCACTTTTTGATCTTTTTCCAAAAATGTTTAGCCTCCTCACAGGTCCACCATAAGTGATAGTATGTTCCATGTATTGATTCACATTTCCAGCATTTTGGGGAGGTATTTGTTGAGATTTTAGCTAACCTTGTTGATGCCAAGTGCCATCTGTAAAACATTTTGTACTGATTTTCCTTGTATGCAACTGATAGTGTCATTTTTAAGTTTGTTCCCCCAAATTTTTCCCATTTATCCAATTCAATATTAGTCAAAGTTCTGTGCCCATTTTATCATTTGTTCTTTCACGATTTCCTCTTCCATTTTATGCTTCAGGAGAAATATATATATTCTCCCTATCATCTTTCTATCTGAGCTGTGGATTATTTTATCCAACTCGTGTGGTTCTGTTTCGATGTCATATATTTTAGTATCATTATTGTGTTTAGTTTTGATTTGCAAGTAGGTTAGCCAGTCAACTTTCATGTTTTATTCTGCCAATTCTTCAATTGTTTTTAAATTTCCCTGTCCATCAATTATGTCTCTGTATCTTAGCATTTTATTCATATCTATAAAATTTGGATGGATCGTCCTTTCTGTCGGTGATAGCCAATTCGGGATTTTCACATAGTGGATTTTTTTTATTTGAGCCAGTTTTGCAATAACGCTCTTCTAATTAAATGTTTTTGAAATTATTTGTGCATTTTATTTTTATCATCCCATAGGAATGTATGCCAACCTGCTTGCAAATCATGGCCTTCTAAGGTCAGAATTCTTTTATTCTTTAGCTCTTTCCAATCTTTCACCCATGTTATTGTTACTGCTAATGTGTATAATTCCCAATCTGGTAATGCTAAACGTCCCCTCTCCTTGCTATCTTGTATTGATAAAGTAGAATAAAATATGAATTAAAATATAAGAATGAAGACGTGGCATAAAAGGGACAGTTAGAAGCTTGCTTAAAGGGACAGGGAAATACCATCAGCCTCTAACCACAAGATGTTCCAGCCAACGTCCCTATGTCAAAAGTCCAAACCACAAGGTTCAATTAAAGTTCGCATAAAGACACGTAGTCAGTACCTATGGCCCAAGACAAAAGGAGAAGTAAGACCCCATCTCCTTATAAGGGTTTTTCCTCAAGGTAACCAATAAGAAATGAGTTAAGTGTTTCCATGTTACGCTGCCTTTGAGAATGTATAAGAATGCGTGCTTCGATAATGAAGGTTGTTCAGAAATTGCAATGGGCTAGCTTTCTGAACCTGGCTGCCAAATAAACTCTTCCTGTATCCTGAGAAATCTAAGTCTGTCATTTTCTGCAACATTGACTTTAGTTTAATCCTCGCTTTTCGTCCTTGCCAAATGAACCTAGCGGTTATTTTGTTTAATTCTTGAAAGAAAGTTTTACCTGGGTTAATAGGTGCGGCTTGCAACAAGAATAAGATTCTTGGTAAAATATTCATTTTGACTGTGGATATACGTCCCATTAGTGATAGCTGAATATTTTTCCAGCTTTCTAAAGCTTTCTTTATTTGTGTCACTAGTTTATTATAATTATCGTCCTTAATTGTGGAACATTTTGCCCTCACCCAGATCCCCAAGTATTTCACTTTCTTAGTTATTTGCATTCTAGTTGCTAATTCCAGGTCTTCTTCTTGCTTTTTTGTCATATTCTTGGTTATCATTCTTGTTTTACCTTTATTGATTTTTAATCCTGCCACTTCACCATATTCTTCTAATTTTTTAATTAATTTCAGACTGGATTCTAATGAATCCTCTAGAACAAATACTAAGTCATCGGCATAGGCTTGGGCCTTATATTCCTCGTTTTTGAGTCTCAAACCTTCTATTCCCTGGTCCTTCCTAATTTCATTTAATAAAATTTCCAGGGTTAATATAAACAGCAAAGGAGAGAGGGGGCATCTCTGTCTGGCTCCCTTTTTTATTTCGATCTTCTCTGTTAGTTCTACGTTCATCAGAGTTCAAAGTTTATTTAACAACTGTGCAGGGGTGGGTTACTGCCGGCATTAATGCTGGTTCACTTCGCACACGTGCCAGGTGTGTGCTGCATGCGCATACCCAGTTTCCTGTTAATTGTTCTGCGCATCTGCAGAACATTTAATAAAGGACTAAAAACATGCTGACAATGGCAGCGGCGACTAGGAAACTGGTTCGGGGGCGTGGCCAGCCTGGGTCACTGCCAGTTCTGTGATCCACACCAACATACCACTACCAGTTTGCTGAAAACGGTGCGAACAGGTAGCAACCCATCTCTGCAACTGTGGTGAAAAAGATTGTAAAAATCAGGCACAATTAATTTAACAAGTTGGCCTCCTCAGGGTGCCGTCGGCCAGACAGTGTCGGCTGGTGACCCCCAGGGGGAGAGCCTTCTCTGTGGGAGCGGCTTCCCTCTGGAATGAGCTGCCCCCGGAGCTTCGCATAATCCCTGACCTCCGGTCCTTCCGACGCGCCCTAAAAAGTTGGCTTTTCCAGCAAGCCGGCCTGGCCTGTTAATTTTAACTCATTTTTAAATGTATTGTTCCATAAATTCGATTTGTTTTTTTGGATATATATTTAATTTCTTTTTAACTTTTGGGATGTGTGTTTTTAAATGTTGTACGCTGCCCTGAGTCCTTTGGGAGAAGGGCGGCATATAAATCCAATAAAAACAAACAAAAACAAACAAACAAACAACCTTCTTGTTTAGCAACAGAAATTCTGGCGCCCAACGTGGTCATAAGTTGAAACTACTTCCAAATGTGTGTCTCATTTGGATTGTTTTAAGAAATAACTGAGTGTTAAACTGCCATTAAGACTGTATCTTCCTGTTCTGAGTGTGACTTTTGAGTAAAATTAGCTTGAATTTTTTTTTAAACTGTTTTTTTAAAAAATAGAAAAATACATAGTATATTTCTGAATATATCCACGGTAATATGATTACTATTAATAATCCAATGTTACTTTTGATTTAACATAGCATGATTAGATTTTCTCATGCCTCTATAAACTATGCAGAACTAGGCCTGATAGGGATCAGATGCAAACTATTATGGTATTACATGACTGTAGGCTAGACTGAGAAGTCAAAACATATCCTGGAAGAAGACAACAGCAAACCATTCCTCTTCTGTTACCAAGACAAATATACAGATGTGTTTCTGAAGTTACCATGAGCTTCATTAGAATATCTTAATTTTGTCAAAAAAGAAAAAAAATAGCATGCTGTTTTGATTGCTAAAACAAATTAAGTGTTGATACAACTTAAAGTTGCATATATCGTTTTTGTACTGCTGGCTCATATTCACTTGGCAATCAATTACAGGCAGTCCTCGAGTTACGACCACAATTGAGCCCAAATTTTATGTTGCTAAGTGAGACATTTGTTAAGTGAGTTTTGCCTCATTTTACAACTTTTCTTGCCACAGTTGTTAAGTGAATCACTGCAATTGTTAAGATTGTAACATGGTTGTTAAGTGAATCTGGCTTACCAATGACTTTGCTCATCAGAAGTTTGTAAAAGCAGATCATATGACCCGGGACATTGCAACCGTCATAAATATGAACCGGTTGCCAAGCAACTGAATTTTGATCATGTGATTATGGGGATGCTGCAATAGTTATAAATCACTTTTTTTCAATACCACTGTAACGTTGAATGGTCCCCAATTGAACTGTTGTAACTCAAGGACTACCCATACTATTCCACGATTTCTTCCACAATTACCATGACCAAACTATTATCATCTCCTCTACTATACATATCTATCTGATTTTTGTTCCTTCACTGAAAATATTCTACTTCTCTCTATTAATTTCCTTGTATTTCTGTTAACTACCAAGATAGTTTTAAAAGGTATTCCTGTCTTCCTGTCTTCTGACCCAGCCTTAGCAGAACCAATGCACAAACTCCTTGTCCTGAAAAAAAAACCTCTTTATTTAATTACTGCGTATCCATGGCATGCACACACAGGAAAGTCCAGGCAATAATCCTTCCAAGGGTTAATTGCAATAACAAACCGTAATTGCCAGGCCGAGAACTTCCAGTCGCAAAGCTGCCAATTAATTCCTGGCAATAAGTATTTGAGGCATATCTTCCTAAATAAATCCAAAGGGGTTGTCTCCCACGACGCCACTCCCCTTTTGCTTCTCTTTATTCCCCAGCCAGGGAAGGGCCATTCAGCATCCACATGTGCTTTTCTTCCTGAATTGGCTCCCCATAATTAATTGTTCTTATCTCCTATAGCAGCGATGGCGAACCTTTTTTGGCTCGCGTGCCACAAGTGGGGGGAGTGCAGGGGGGTCGTGTGCGGGCGTGCCGCACCCATAATGCAACGCGTGACCCTCCAGTGCGCATGTGCGCACAACGCATGACCCCTCCCATTTTTACATGCTCTTTTCACCCTCCCCAGGCTCCTATAAAGCCTCTGGAGACTGGGGAAGGCGAGAAATAGCTTTTAAAAAGGTGAACTCAGCTGGCCAGTGCGCGCATACGCGCTGGCCAGCTGACCGGGCAGCGCCTCGTGTGCCCTGACAAATGGCTCCGCGGGCCACTTGTGGCACGCGTGCCATAGGTTCGCCATCACTGTCCTAAAGCTCTGGGCATATGCACATACGTGCATATGTGCATCTGGAACAGGTCCCAACTGTTCCAGACTCTTCCTTGCTTATCTCCGACTCCGAAGGCAGCTGGGGAATGTCAGACGGCCCTGGCTCCTTCTCTGCTTCTGATCCAGACCCTCCATCAGAGCCTTCCCCAGACTCCAGGACTGGCCCAAATCCCTCCCCAACCTCTTCATCGTCCGAGTTTGCTGCCAGCAGAACTGGTGGGCCACAAAGCTTCTAAAGTAACAGCTATCACTCCCAATCTTATGATATTTGCACGTTTGCTAAGTATTCTCTCCATCTCTTTCTCCAAATCCAGTCTTCCATGAGTGAAAGACCCAAGATTGAATGTTGCTGCTCAATTCATCTCTTCAGTTTGAAGAGGAACTATTGATTCACACCAGGGGTGGGTTCCTGCCAGCTCTAACCTCTTCTATAGAAGAGGTTCCACAAATCTACCGTGCCTTTTAGAACCAGTTCTAGCTCCCTCTCCCTGCCCGTCTGCACCGCGCTTGCCCCGCCCTCCGCTCACTGATCGGCTGGTTCACCAATCACCCTGCCCACCTCTAAGAGTCCTATCTAAACCTTAAAGTCTTAATTTGACAGCTTTAAGACTTGTGTGCTTCAAATGCCAAGTTTCTGAGCCAACATTTTGGTTGTTATGCAAGTGGCTTGCCAGCCATGTGACCGAGTGGGAGTGGCTTGCCAGTCATGTGACTGGGTGGGCCTGGCCTACTTGTAAAATGTGGTGAAACTCACTTGAGTTGCACCACATTTTACAAGTAGGCCAGGCCCACCCAGTCACATGACTGGCAAGCCACTCCCACTCGGTCACATGGCTGGCAAGCCACTCCCACCCGGTCACGTGGCAGCAAGCCACTCCCGCCCAGTCACATGGCCGGCAAGCCACTCCCACAAAACAGGCCACACCTACAGAAGAGGTTCTAAAAATGTTTGAAACCCACCACTGATTCACACAAGGTCTCTTAAGGAATGATATTCTGAACCAGCTATGCAGTACTTCTGCTTAACTCTCATGCTATCCAGCCCATTCCTAACTAGGTTAATAAAGAGGATGTTCTAGAGTACTTTGTCAAATGCTTCAGCCAAATCAATATGCATTATGTCTACAGCCTTCCTATAATTGGAGAGAGTTACTCAATCAAAAAATAAGGATAAGAAAAATCTGATCTGAGCAATTCCATGCTGCCTTCTGACAAATACCTCATTGTTTTAAATGACCAGTTATAGAATAACGGAGTTGGAAGAGATCTGGACTAGATCATCTAGTCCAACTCCCCACCTACACCATTTCTGACAGATGGCAGTGCAGTTTTTTCTTGAAAGCTTCCAGTGATGAACCTCTCACAACATCTGAAGGCAAGCTGTTCCATTGGTTGATTGCTCTCACTGTCAGAATATTTCTCCTTATTTCTAGGTTGAATCTCTCCTTGATCAATTTCAATCCATTATTCCTTGTCTGGCCTTCATGTGCTTTGGAAAATAGATTGACCCCTTCCTCTTTGTGACAGTCCTTCAAATATTGGAAGACTGCTATCATGTCTCCCCTGCTCCTTCTCTTCACTAGACTAGCCATGCCCAGTTCCTGTAACAGTTCTTCATATGTTTTAGTCTCCAGTCCCCTAATCATTCTGGTTGCTCTTCTCTGCACTCTTTCTAGAGTCTCCACATCTTTTTTTGTAGTTTGGTGACCAAAACTGGATGCAGTATTCTAGGTGTGGTCTTACTAAGGCTTTAAAGAGTGGCACTAGTACCTCACATGATCTTGATTGTATCCCTCTGTTAATGCAACTTAGGATAGCATTGGCTTTTTTGGCTGCCACTACACACTGTTGGCTCATGTTTAATTGATTGTCTACTAAGACTCCAAGATCCCTGTTCGATACCTGCTTTCTTTATGATCTACTGTAGAAGCTTTGAAGGTTATCAGTCTATAACTTTGTGGATCATCTTTTTTTCCCCCTTGGAAGAAAAGAACAGCATTTGCCTCCCTCCCATCAACAGACACTAGCTAGCCCTTTTGTAATGATAAACTTCACAGAGTTAGGACTTTAATTTGTTTTGGAGAACTGAGGTACCTAGTATTTGCAATTAGACTGAATAGTCAAGCTAGGACCTTTACTGCTTATCTTAAAGTGTGAGCAGGGAAGCATAACGGAATATGATTCTTTAATAAATTCACCCCCACCCCCACCCAAAAAAAGATTTAAGATGTAAAGCACTTTAAACTGAGTTCTGCAGTGCTTGGCAACTCATGCAGCTGTTCCAAGAAAAATATTGTTGGGGAGTTCTATATTACATGCATAAATTTGATCTAGTTTTTATTCAATGTAAATCTAATTAATTCATAGGTCATTTTCATCCTGGCCTTACCCAATTTGTGGAACGCCATGCCAAAACCAAGTTTGGCACCAGGCCTAAAAAAATTTGTACCTCCCTAGCTTATCCATTGCTGTACTTTGGCAACAGCATCCTCCACCAACTGAAAACTCTGAATAATATTTGAGGCAACGTTGGGCTGAAGTCTGAAGTTCCAATTCCCTGAAATTGGAAAGCAGGTCGTCTCTTTTTCTACCTCCTTCACAGGACGTTTTAGAATTAATTTCAGATTTACCTTGGTTGTGTATTTGTGTGTGATGATTGTGAGAAGTCTAAGTGGGTTGGCATTTTGAGTTGTTTTTCTGTCACCCATCTCTAGCTCACTCGGCAGCCCCCCCCCTTCCTGGTTTGAAAAACGACAGATGGAAAAACTCCGTCTACAATGTTTTCCTTTGCATTAAATGCTGGAAGGGTGGAAAGCTCAGGAGATTGCGTGGTTTGGCAGCCGAGAGAGAAAAATCTAACAAGTGCCTCTCTCAGAAAGCAAAAAAAAAATAAAAATTAAATAATAAGAAATGGCATTACTGTAGCCTTTCCCTTTAGAATCTGTAAAACTCAGCTGCCTGGATCTGTTACTACAATCTGGTTAATTAGAGAGCCAAGTGTGCTTACTTGTATTTTCCAAAAGCCCTAGGGGAAAGTAATAGGGCTTATTCATCCTACATTTTGGTAAAAGCTAAAGACCCTGAAAGAAGGCAGAAAAACAGAGAGGCCGTGATTTTTACTATTAGTGCTACTATAATTGGCTTGGGTTCAACAAAAATGTGGGAAAAAAAGAAAGTAAGGGGATTAAAATTTGGGGCAAACTGATGAGAGACTGTCGACAGAAGTGAGGAAATGGAGAGCGAGAGGCCTTGTTTCTTGGATCTATAATGGAAAGAAGTCACAAGCAGAGGAAATAAAATCCTTGGGGAGGCTGAGGTAAACTGAGGCAAAGTTTAAAGGAAAATAGGCAGAGAGATGCAATTATGGCTGAAAACGAGGAGACTCCCTGTTGCATAATCATTCAACTTGCTTATCTTTCACAAAGATGTTGTAGGGATACATTTACGGCTGTTTAATCAAAGCAGGTAAGAAGCTTGGTTGGGTTCATTGTGGCGCAACATAAAATAGCCTATTTGGATAATTTGGAGAGTAGGATTGTGGTGGATAAAAAGGCAATAAATCCAAACTAGACTGTGTTGTTTCTCTGTGTCATATAATAGACGTGGGTATATGCATAATTTTACATTTATTTATTTATTCTGTCACGTTTTGTAGTGTATTGTAGGACTCAGAAATCCATCATAGCAGGTGTCCAAAATGTCTGTCTGCCTCCGCAGAGTTTATTTGGCTTTTACACAGTTTCAACAAGCAAAGCAAGAGCATAGGTAGCAACAGTATTATAATTGGCTTATTCTCCTTGTCAATCTCTAAGACCATCCCAGCCAGGGTAGAATCTCACATAACACAATAGTTCCTGGTACTGCCTGGTTCTACTAATTACTCATAGACAGTTGAGGTAATCGGTTACTAAGGCGCATGGCAGTTTTCTGCTCATGTCTGTACATAACCTTTGTATAGCCTCTACAGTGTATATTGGAGGTGGTGACCCTTGGAGAGCTGTATACAACGAAATTTCATTTTAATGTGTGCCAATTAGTGTACATTCAAAGGGACAATAAAGTTATTCTAAGTCTAAGTCTAAATAACCACCAAAAGTTGCTGGGACTCAAATATAAATTTATTACAAAATAAATCAATACATTTATTCTAAAATAATTTATGTAATCATTACCATAACTAAATGAATATTCTGTGATTCAATATGCAAAGCTATAAAACTGGTTAACTTGGTAATCAGTTGGCAGGAAGAATTCCCTGTCTCAGGGACTTCCTAGAATTCAATACATAAAGTATCACTGGTTCAAGCAGTATGTTCAGAATAACTGGAGATTAAAGTAATATTCATTTTTTAAACTTGCTTATTTATAACTCACATTCTTCTTTTGTGCAGCTTTCCTATTCATTACAGGTAGCCCTTGACTTAAGATCAAAACTGAGCCCAAAATTTCAATTGCTGAGCAAGACAGCCATTGAATGAGTTTTACCTCATTTTATGACATTTCTTGCCATTGTTGTTAAGTGAATCATTGCGGTTGTTAAGTTAGTAACATGGTTGTTAAATGAATCTGGATTCCCCATTGACTTTGCTTGCCAGAAGTTTGCAAAAGGGGATTGCATTACCTCGGGACATTGCAACTGTCATAAATATGTGCCAGTTGCCAAGCCTCCGAATTTTGATCATGTGACCATAGGGATGCTGCAACAATTCTAAGTTTGAAAATCAAATGCAGGTCACCTTTTTCAGTGAAACTGTAACTCCAAACAGTCACTAAAGAAACGGCTTTAAGTTGAGGAGAACCTGGAAATGCATCCTCTAAAAAGGAAGGGAAAAATCACATAACTGAATGAATAGAAAAACATGTGCAAAAAAACATAAAACCACAAACTATTATCCTACATTTGCAAACAAAAAAACACACCCTCCATTCTTCCCTTTCCTTTGATCTTCTTATGCCTTCAGAAATTAAACATACTGTATTTTTTGGAGTATAAGATGCACCTTTCCCCCCAAAAAAACAGGGTGAAAATCTGGGTGCGTCTTATACACTGAGTACAGCATTTTTGGCATCCCTGTCCCCTTCACCAAAATGGTTGTGTATAAGCTTTGGGAGGCCTGCAAAGTGCTCCTGGGGGGCTGGGAACAGCAAAAATGAGAAGAAAACAGGCCTTTTTGCTCATCCCCCCCCCCCCAGCAGCCACCAGGAACACTCTACAAGCCTCCTAAAGGCTATGCATGCCCTTTTTTTGCAAAAAACAGGCCTGTTTTTTGCAAAAAAAAATGGACCATTTTTTGCTCGTTTTGGGGGGGGGCAGCCCCAGGAGCACTTTGCAGGCCTCTCAAACTCTCTTCATGCCCCGTTTTTCAAAAAAAATGAGGCGTGCAGAGGGTTTGGAAGGTCCCCAGAGTGCAAAAACCTTTTTTTTAATTTACTTTTTCAAAATCTTGGTGTGTCTTATACTCTGAAAAATGTGGTACTTCTGACTTTTTGCTAGTAAGATTAAAATTATGACAAGTGATACTGAAGGGTTTTTTTGCCAAATTATATTGCCTGTACCAAGCAAACAAAATACATCTACTTTTCTATACTCATTTAAAATTTCTTTTCTGTCACTCTTCTAGACCTTTGCCCATCCTGAAGCTGATAACTTCATCATGCTCTGACAGCACATAAATTCGATGATTTTCATTCTGATGTTATTTTATAGCATTACCTCACCGTGTACAGAAACTCTGAGTTAATATATATTATTTTTTTCAAAGGGGAGGAGTGGATTACAAGGACACTGCAATTTTCACTGCAGTGTCCTTGTGCTCTCTTGCTCCCTCTCAGTCTCTCTCTCTGCTGTTTTTCATTCTTTTTCACAGAAAAGCGAATTAAGCACACTCCTCCTGCTATTATATTACATTTGTTGTTGCTAGTTGCGAAGTTGTGTCCAACCCATTGCGACCCCATGGACAATGTTCCTCCAGGCCTCCCTGTCCTCTACCATCCTCTGGAGTCCATTTAAGCTCAAGCCTATTGCTTCGGTGACTCCATCCAGCCACCTCATTCTCTGTCGTCCCCTTCTTCTTTTGCCCTCAGTCTTCCCAGAATTAGGCTCTTCTCCAGTGTGTCCTTCCTTCTCATTAGGTGGCCAAAGTCTTTGAGTTTCCTCTTCAGGATCTGGCCTTCTAAAAAGCAGTCAGGGTTGATCTCCTCTAGGACTGACCGGTTTGATTGCTTTGCAGTCCAAGGAACTTGCAGGAGTCTTCTCCAGCACCATAGTTCAAAGGCCTCATTTCTTTGGCACTCAGCCTTTCTTATGGTCCAACTTCCACAGCCATACCTTGCAACATAACTTGCTACCATATTAATGGAAATTAGGGATCTGTTACCAATGTTCTGACTGACGAATCCAACCAAAGCAAGCACGGACAAGACCTTCCAATCTCTCAATGCAAAACTTTATTGAGTACATCATTTTGGCACTGATGAAGGCAAAACCAGATCTACTCAATTCCCGTGCAAACCCACATAATGACAATATAGATTTCTCCCTTGTCCCCTATTAGTGCAGGTCCAATTGAGTGTCATGATATTGTTAGGAGAAAAAGTCTCTGGTCTTGGCAAACACCTGCCAAAGTGTCATTGCCCCTCACGGCTCGTCTTCTTGAAGTCTGGAGCCTGCATTCCATTTCACCCTTCCCTCCCCACTGGTTCTTTGGCAAGTTGAGAAGTGATAATAGTTGTAACAGAATAAGCATACTTTGAGCTTGACATCTGTGAGTACAATGTGCCATTAAATCCAGAGCATCCTATGTTCCCCATCTATAGAAGGGGATATTTGTCGCTTATGGTTGACTTGTGAGGTCCTTGTTATTCTCAGAGCCTGGTTGTTTTTATGCAGATGTTTCATTACCAAACAAGGTAACATCATCAGTGCAGGTGATGAAACATCTGCAAAAAACCACCAAGCTTAGAGAGCATCAAGGACCTCACTGTTCTCCCATTGCTCTTTCCTTTCCTTTTCTCTTTCTAGCCAATGCATCACCTTTAGCTAATTTTGCAACATGACATCACTAGCTGAAAAGTGTGTATGCACTTCCAGAAAGGAAAGGGATTGGAAATATATTTAAATGCAGATGAGAAGAGAATTACAGCATAGATATTGTTAAGGCGTTCAAATATTACAGCAGAAGCACTATTAGAGTTTAAAGACTCCAGCAGCCTTTAAACTAGTTTAAAGTCTTTAAACTCTAAGCTGGACTCTTCAGCTTAATTTCTCTTTTCTACCTTATTTGGGGTTTTTCTCTTTCCACACTCAATGTTGTTCCTCTTTTCTCTCTCCTTTTCTACTCCTCCTTAATTTCTATATACATACACATCAGTGGTGGGTTGCTAACCAATTTATTACTGGTTCACTTATGGTTATGCGACCAACACTTCTGCGCATGTACAGAAGCATCCAGGCAGGGGGTGGGTGGGGCGGAGCTTCCTGCCACCACTACCGATTCGGCCGAACTGGGCCGAACCGGGAGCAACCCACATCCAATACGTATACTTTGTTAAATTTCTACAAAACATAAAAAAAGAAAAACAACCAGAACTTATTAAAAAGGAAAAAGGATATAGGGAGGAAATGTGCAAAGGAATAAAGAAAAATAGAAAGATACACAATAAATTTTGATCTAAATTCAATAACACTTGCTTTAAATAAAAAATAATATTTCTATAATCATAAACATTTCTAACCATTGAATCCTAAAATTAATATAGCATTTCTTTCAGTTTCTAGCAAAAAACTCTATAAATGTTTTCCACGTAGAGCAAAGTTTGATAAAGTTTCATCTGATTTCTGAAGATTGTTGAGTCTGATTTGCCATAGCAGTTGGAAGATTTAACTGTCTGGTCTGATCTTAAAAAACCTAAGCAAGGTCAGACCTTGTTAATATTTGGAAAAAAGACCACCAGGAAATTCCTGAGGTATAAGCTATGTTGGAAAGCTGTAAAAGCATCTCAGAAAATAAGAATACAGAAAACTGTATTGATATGTCCATTGAGTCACTAGAAGTGGTGAAGTTTGACTTGATGAAATCTTCTTTAAAAACTCTAGAATTTAGGAAGCTACTACTGTTTAACAATTGTTTTCTATTATTTATGCCTCAGAATTGGGAAACTGTGATCTAGGAGATGTAAAATAGTTCTCATGTGTTTCCGATTCTAGGACTGAATAATTTAAAATTTCATATACTGTATGTTACTAAATATAGCAAAAAGAAAATGGAAAAACACAACTATAACTGATTTTATGGGATAAATCCATGGGTTTGAGAATATAGAGTGAGGGGTCTTTTTACCTGCAAAAAATAATTTAAAAAATACAATCACATCTACCTCAAGTTGCAGCCACAAAATTGTGCCAATAGCAAAAAAAAAACCCACTTCTTTTTTTTTGCACCAGTTTGGCACAGAAGAACTTCAGGTGTCCCAGATTTTGAATCAGTCAAATGTAATTCCTTTAAAATTCTGACATTGCATAAGAATGCCAACTTGGTGTTTTAACTCCACACGAAGAGATGTAGCACACCTAACAAATGTCAGGAGTTTTCTTTAAGATAAGAAAGACACACACATCAAAACGTGGTTCCTAAGGTCTAGCTAAAAAGTTTCTACAGCAACTAACTGTTGCTTCGGGGAATGGAAATGTGTAATAAAATGGAAATACGGCCGTGCTAAATCCTTAAATTACTCAGGTGGGTGAGTCACCTGTAGGAGGTTTTGGGGTCTTAAAGCAGAGCATGATATTCTGTACTATAAAAATACAGTAGGTATGAGTCTGAGTGTTATTTCTTTCTTTCCACCCACTGTTTAGACCAGTGATGGCTAACCATTTTGTCATTGTGTGCCAAAAGCGCCCCTGTGTTCGCACCCATAATGGCATGCATGACATCCCCATGCCCCATTTTGGGCCTAGTAGGCCTCCCTGCAGCCTCCAGGGACTAAAAACGGGCCACAGGGGAGTGCCCTCCCTCCCATGCATGTGCGCTAATGTTCCTGCCCCCTGCTCATGTGCACACAACCTCCTGCCCATGTGTGTACATCTCCTGCATGTGGCCACCCCCCATGCATGCATGGCAGAGACCTGAAAATCAGTTGGCTGGCAGAAGGCGCATGCGCATGTGCGGTGGAGCTGAGCTGGGGCGACGGCTGATGTGCCCGCAGAGAGGGCTCTGCGTGCCACCTGTGTCACGCTGACAGAGGTTCGCCATCAAGGGTTTAGGTTAAAAATCATAAAGGCCAAGTTTTAACAGTACCTCTCAGAGGATATGAAACAATAATCTAAATCAGGAGTGTCAAACTGGATTTCTTTTTTCTTTTCAAAGAATTTTTTTATTTTTTTATTCTCCTGCATACCACTTTAAATATACATTCACATGACTGTTATTCTCCTTTACATCTGTCATTCTTACACATTTATTATTTCATTTAATAGGTTATATATATACAGTTTGGGTTACATTATTTACCATCCCTTCCTCCTTTTGTAACCCCACCTTGTTTTCCCTTTCTTTTCTGGATTTCTTTGAGGGCCAGATCAGCATTGTAGGAGCCTCTGTGGGCTGGCTGGGGGACGGGGGGGGGGGAGAGAGAGACGGGCCAGCTGGCCTCCCACAGCACTTTTGCCAGCCAAAATGGGGTACGGGGGGCACACCCCATTTTGACTGCCAGAGGCACCGTGGGGCAGTCCTTTCCTATTTCCAGGCTCGCCCTGCATGCCCGATTTAAGCATCCCGTGGGATCTGGCCCATGGGCCTTGAGTTTGACACCCCTGAATGATTGCAAATGTAAAAATAATACTGCTTAAAGGATTGACAGTAATTTTATTCAATGAGTCAGATGTAGATGATGTCTCACAACATTCTTTGTTTTAGATTAAATCCGTGGAATTTCCAGATATAATGTAAAATCATCCTTCCAGCAACCGTGAATCACAGAGGGTTAGATCATGGCCAGAGGGACAGAGGGAATGCCATGATACTGGCCACACAGGCAGGCAGGGCTATTCCCTAGGACAGATGACTGGAGAATTCTGGGAGTTGAAGTCCACAAGTCTTAAAGTTGCCAAGTTTGTGGACTCCTGCCCTAGGAGAAAGCTCATTATGGTGGTCATGGCCACAGCAAACGTGTTCTTTTTTTTAATGGACTACCCAGAAGCTAATGTTGTTTTTTTAAGCTTTCAGGGAAAGTAAATGTTTCTACTGAAATGTGTAAAGGTTTTTGGTAGCAATGCACGCTGGTCTTGTTCTCCACTGCAAATTGGTTATTAATCATATCTCTGGACAAAATAAACAAATATCTAAAGAAACAAAAAAAAAATTTAAGGATGAGCCATGATGGCTCAGTGGTTAGAATACAGTAATGCAGGTTAACACTGCTCACTCCAAGAGTTTGATTCTGAACAGCTCAAAATTGACTAAGCTTTTTATATTTCCAAGGTTGGTAAAATGAGGACCCAGACTGTTGGGGACAATATGCTGACTGTGTAAACCACTTAGAGGGAGCTATAAAGCACCATGAAGCAGTATATGAGTCTAAGTCCTATTACAGAAGCACAGAGATAAATTATATGGAGCTATACGACTAAGACAAGTTTATGAAGCTAAAAAAAACAACAACAGATGGATAATCCGTTTCTTATTATAAATGTTTTGAAGATGAACTTTTATGACCTTTATGAAATGTTATGAACTCTGTCTTATAAGGAGAAAAGATGCTAGAGGATAAGACAGCACTACTCTTCGATGAGAGATAAGGCTTTAACAATAAATTATAGACATCATTATTGATTAATAATAAGTTGTTTATGATTGTGACTGATAGACTGAAAATGATTCTGCAAGAATTTATTCATGAAGATCAATCTGATTTTTCCCCCCTAATAGACAGTAAAAGGACAATATTAAAAATATGTTGGACACTTGGAACATTTGCAGCAACATAATCGAAAACAAGCTGCATTGATTTTCTTGGATGCAGAAAGGCATTGACAATTTCAACTGGGCTTTCTTGTTTAGACTTTTGAAAGATAAGAACTTTGAGAGAAGTTTATAAAATGGGTAAAATCGATTTATACCTCACAGAAAGTAGATCAATTTATATAACAATTGTTAATGGAGATTTAACAAAAGACTTTTGTTATACAAAAAGGAACAAAACAGAGATGTCCACCATCTCCTCTCTTGTTTATTTTGGTTCTTCAAGTACTGAATAGAAATATAAAACAAGATTAGAAGACTATGGGAGTAAAGATTGAAAAAGAAACTTCTAAATTAAGGGCTTTTGTAGATGATAGGGACTGGTTTCAGAACATCCTTTAATGGGAATTGAAACATTCATAGGAAAAACAAAAACAAATCTGGTGCATGAGCAAGTTTTAAGATCAACAAACAGAAGACGAAGATGTTAAAAAACATGAAAATAGAAGATCAAACAGAACTGATGCAGCAAGTGAGTTTTAAGATTGAGAAGAACATAAAATATCTGAGTGTCACTCTGACAAATATGAATGATATGTTATTTCAAAATAATTATGTTAAGACATGGAATAAAATTAAAGACATGTTAAGATGGGAGAAATTACTATTGTCATTGCTGGGAAGAATTTCTATGACAAAAATGAATTTCTTGGCTTGAATGATGTTTTTGTTCCAGACAGATATCTATTTTGACAACTGGTACAATGACAAAATGATGTATCTAAACATGCAAAAGAAAGGATTGGATTTACCTGAATGGAAATTGTATTTTGCATCTTGCTGTTTCGCTTGAATAAAAGAGTAGGTGCTGCTGAGTTAAGGGGTTTTGCATTCAAGACTTTTATTTTTTAATTGAAAGGGAATACAAATCAAAGCAAAAGGAGAACAGGAGGTAGAGGAATGTCATTTGCCATTGGTTTTATTATTTACAGCAGGAGTGTCAAACTTGATTTCACTGAGGGCCGCTTCAGGGTTTGACCTCAGGAGACTAGGGTGGGCATGGCCAGGGGACTGGGGTAAGCTTGGCCAGCTCAATGTCACTTGTGTTGGGGGGTGCCTGTTGTGGCCCAAGCACTCTGCCAGTGAAAAATAGAGCTCAAGAGGGACATCTGTGGCCTTCCTGAGCTCCGTTTTCAGCTGCGACAGCGTCCTGCAACCCTCTGCAAGTGAAAACAGAGCCTGGGAGGGGTTGGGCTCTCCTTTGATGGAAGTTTTTAAGAAGAGATTGGACAGCCATTTGTCTGAAATGATAGATGGTTTCCTGCCTGAGATGGGGTTTTGATTAGAAGACTTCCAAGATCCCTTCCAACTCTGTTATTCTGTTATTCCTATCTGGAACTTGTTATTGTTATTCACCCATTCTGAGGTGATTGTGCCTGTGAATAGTTATTAAATTATTGGTCATAAGTTGAGGACTACCTGTAGGTTTTGGAGATTTCAGAGTACAGCTCTTGTCAGAGAAGGTAACCGTGAGTAAGGTATTGGATTTGGTGTTAGGAAATTGCTAGGTCTGAGCAACTGAAATGAAAAATGTCAACAATCTGGTTCCTAAGCAATTTTCATTGCATTCATTTACATCTTTAAGGTTTTCCTGTGTTTACTGTTCACTGTGGTGGTGCAAGAGAAGAGGTAATGTTCAATTAAACATTATGATAATGAGAAAGATACATTTTTCTCCCATAGCATGAGAAATCGGTTGTCTACCAGTATGGTTCAGCAACGAAGTATTATTTCCCTTTCATAAAAAATAAATTCAAGAATGTTACAAGACATTTGTAATTTTAAAAAAATATTTTCCAGAGTGGGTTTGCAGGATGGTCCGGTGATGGTATTCTCACAGCCAATTGACCTTGAGACTGGGTTGAATCTGAAGCCACGTCTCTGGGCTCTTCTACTTTGATTCCAGTTTCAATCCAGTCTGGCCAGCATAGAGATTAAAAAAAACTTAAATCCTGAAAGAAAAATACCATTACTGGACCCTCCTGCCTTCCAGGGACCCTACCTCCTCCTTTCGTAAGTTCCCCGTCGGTGGCTGTGGTTTTCCAGCCGCCTGGGGCTTGATTTTTTCGAATTTGGGAGGCTCCGGTGGCTGGATCACTGCTCCGGTGGCCATTTTAGCTGGCGACCATGTGAATCTAAAACTAGTTACATTTAGTGAAATTTAGTGACAATAGATATGGTTAAATAATCAACCGATAATGATAATAATGTATACATATGTATTGGTATGATAAGTAGTAATTGGATATGAATATTGAATGGTACCTATGAAAGGAAGATTAGAAATTATTTGGTTATATATAAACGTTAATAAAAAAGAACTAAGTTGAATTTAGCTAAGTTTTGATTATTGGGGGGGAGGAGTGCTATGATAATGGATAGAGTTAAATGAAGGAGGGATAATGATAACAATGTCCATATATGTGTATGGGTACAACATAAGGAAATTGGATGGAAATTGTAAACAGTGATTTGGAAAAGAGGATTAGAAATTGTTGTTACTAAATATTATTGATGTTTAGTCAGAATAGGCAATAAAGATATAGTGTTATTGGAGGATATTAGAAGTAACAAATGAAATGCCAGTATGTGGTCAGGTTTTAAATCTTGGGACATTTTATGATGAAGGACGTTCAAACAATTATAGTCAAATGAAAATGGAGGTATGATGATGGTAATATGTATAAAAATATCCGATTTAAAATACTTGAGTTAACGCGAATTTTGTGACAACAGTGGAAGAGACGCACAAAAGCTTTCTGTAACCAACTGATACACTTTCTACAAGACGTAAAGAAGGAGGATTCTTTGTGTTGTGTTTGTTTTGAAAATTTAAAATAAAAAAAACTTTTAATAAAAAAAACTATGCTTGTATTGCTGCTTTATTTTTATAATGTTTTTGTACAACATTTTAACTTCAGTGGGTTTTTAAATGGCATTTAAAGTTAACTTCTAAGACACTTTCAAGATAGTGCTTCCTTTCTCTCTCTGTCTCCTCAACTTGTTTTAACTGTAATCATGTATTCTGACCTAGGCATCCCAAGATCATGAAGCAAACTCCTCGTCCTGATAAAAACCACTTTTATTTAGGTTAAAGGGAATTCCTCTCCAGCAAAGTCCCAGCAAACAGTCTTTATCAAACTTGGAGAGCTGCCAGGTCGATAGCTTCCAAATGCCACGCTGTAGCAGCAATTACTTGGCAAGAAGTCAGGAACAGATCTTCACAATTAATGAATTGAACTAACTGTCTCCTCCAAACTCCCCTCTCCTTTCGCTCCTCTTTATTCCCTATGGGAAGGGCCATTAACTGTCCACCTGTGCCTTTACTCCCAAGTCGACCCTTGTTCCTTAGCTATTCCCTTCTCCTGGCAACTCTGTGCATGCACACATCGGGAACAGGCTCCAGCTGTTCTTCTGCCCCACTGATATCCGATTCCAAAGGCAACTGATAACTGTTGCTCAGTCCTGGCCCCATCTCTGCCTCTGAGGCAGAACTCTCATCAGAGCCTTCCCCAGACTCCAGGACTGCCCCATGTTCTTCCTCAACCTCTTCACTCTCTGAGTCTGCCACCAACTCTGCTGGGGAGGGGGGCACAACATCATATTCGGTGTTGATTTAATTCTTGCAGTTAAACTCCGCTTCTTGTCATTTCAATAGGCTCTTTTCTCATTAAAGTGGCTGCTTTGAGAGTATATGGCTGGTCCAAAGTCACCTAGAAAACTCCGTGGTTGATGGGGGGACTTGAACCTGGGTCTTTCCGATTAATACCACACTAGCATTCAGAAATAGTTACTTAGAAAATTTTCATGTCTCAGTGGGTACTTTAACCCTGGATTCACAATTCCATTTCAATAGTCTACCCTCAATGCAGGTAGACTTCAACTTTCATCCCTTTGTTTAGTGATCACTCAAAGTTTCAATAGCCCTGGAAAAGTGACTTATGTCCAGTTCTCCCACATATGACCATTGTAGCATCCCTATGGTCATGTGATCAAAATCCAGGCACTTGGCAACTGGTGTGTATTTATGACAAGTTTCTGACAAGCAAAGTCAATGGGGAAACCAGATTTGCTTAATGACTGCATGGTTCACTTAAAACTGCAGTGATTTGCTTAATAGCCCTGCAAAAAGAGCATAAAATGGGGGCATGGCTCACATAACAACTGCCTTGTTTAGCAACAGAAATGTTGGGCTTAATTCTGGTTGCATGTCGAGGTCTATCTGTATTGCAGTTTATTTTGTACTTTATATGTAAGGGGAGAAGGGTACTTGCTTAGAGTGTTAGGGAGACAGAACATAAGGTATTTCCTATATACAGTATATATATGGCTCTGTGTGTTTGTACGTCCCAGCATAATTCTGGAACACCAAGCAATTTCAGCCAAATTTGGTACACAGATAACTTATTCTCTGGAAACAAATACTGTGGTGGAAATGCACCCTAATACTCCATGGGGTGTATGTTATGTTATGATACAGCCTGTTGTGCCTTCAAATGGCTTTTACTGTGCTGCCGTAAAATGCTTCTACTGTACAGCGCAGTGGAGTCGCTATGGTAACGGCTTCACACTAGTCCACAAGGGGGCTCCCTCTGGTAAGGGGGGAAAATCCAACATTAGGAATTATGTTTGGTCCAGACATTTTCTCCTATAAATAAATACCTGGGCAACACCAGGTTATCAGCTAGTATATTTATAAAATGGACTATTAAGAGTTTGGGGCAATAGCCTATCTTAATCCATCTTGTATTTTACTCTACCATATCCTCTATCTGCTTATCTATTCATCAGAAATTGAGTAACACTTATTGTTTTAAACAAAATTGATTCCAGTAAAGCTGATTTTCCTATTGAACAATGAGGATGCCGGTTGGAAATTATAAATAAAGGAGAATATCTGTAGTCCAGGGCTGACCTGAGGGGTCCTTGTTGCTCTCTGAACTTGCTTGTTTTCTTGCAGGCTTTTCATTACCCAAATTAGGCAACATCATCAGTGCTAGTAAGGAGTGTGGTTTGCTGTCAGTTTATATATTGATGTCATTTTATAAGCAGAATATAAACTGACAGTAAACCGCACTCCTTACTAGCATTGATGACGTTGCCTAGTTTGGATAATGGAAACATCTGCAAGAAAACAAGCAAGCTCAGAGAGCACCAAGGACCCCTCACAAAATATAAAGAAACAAACCCCATTTTACCAGACCTAAATAAATATGATTCTCTCACATCACTTGGCCAACTGCTACAAAAGAATGCATTGTACCCATTGTTTTTCTTTCTGGGCAGAAGTGAAGTGAAGCCATTCTTTTATCGAAGACATACTGTTTTCTTTCTGGACACAGACAAAATGCTGCTCCTTTGTATGCGTACAGTCACCGCAAGCCTTTATAAAAGCTGATTTGCACATGGTGCTCCATGGCACAGGATACGGCAAATGACATACATAATTAATAATGCACCAAAATAGCCTTTAACATTTTGTTGTTTCCGTTGGGCATTGAGTAATCAGCAAGAGACTGATGCTCTGAAGATAAATATTGCTAATTACGTCAGGCCACTCTGGCATGAGCGCTGAGGCTTACTTACATTAAAGTCACAGAGAGATGTTTCATAATCCAATACTGAATATAAGCACCCCTTGTAACGGAGCCCACCTGCAAAACAGAGACAACCAGCTCTGCCTCAAAAGAAAAAGTCATAAATTAAGAGAACGGTGAGATTCAATGCTTAATCAAGCTTTTACATTGAATGGACCTTATTGGTAGCAGTTGTATATATTGTAGCACCATATTGAAAAATCCTCCTGCATTTTTTTTCCACCGGTTCTGATTCAATTTGATGAGAAAACAGATGTTTTCAACATTTCTTTTAAAGGAGAAAGGGAAATTGGGTTAGTTCTGATGGATAGAGCATGACAACCTCATTTTGTAGCAAAGGGACTAATGCAGAGGTGGTCTTGAGCATGTTCTGACCAGTTCTGGAGAACCGGTAGTGGAAATTGTGGGTGGTCAGGAAAACCAGTAAATATCACCTCTGAGTGGCCCTGCCCCATCTATTCTCTGCCTCCCGAGTCCCAGCTGATCAGGAGGGAATGGAGATTTTACAGTATCCTTCCCCTGGAGTGGGGAGGAAATGGGGATTTTGCAGTATCCTTCCCCCGCCATGCCCCCAAGCCACGCCCACAGAACTGGTAGTAAAAAAAATTGAATCGTACCAGTGGACTAATGGGGATGTGTGAATGCCCTGTTTTTCATTGATAATGGTCATTTTCTCTGGTTTCCTATGCTTGAATTACAACCCAAGGAAAAAAAATTGGGAAAAAATATCTTCCAATAGATGCCTTCCAAATTGGAAAGGATATATAGGATAAGGGGCATTATCTTACAGAGGTCACAGTCTACAAAAAAAAAAAAATTATAATTCAGATTGCAAAAAATTGCAGACTGCTAATAGGCACTTTACAGCAAATCAATAAAGTCAGTAAATTCATTCACCTTCCTAAAGCCAATGAATCTTTTTGACCTTATTCTATCTCAAACCAGTCAATCTGAAGTTTACAACCCGAAGGACAACAAATCAGCGCATGGAGAATCCAGGAAATTGAAAAAGGTTTCAGCGACAATCCAAAGAAGATCAAGAGATAGACATATGCAAGAAACATATAATTCAGTGACACTGTGTAAGTGGCACATTGATCACAACTATCTCCAACCCAGCAAATGATTTTTTCCCCAGCAGCTTCACATAAATATTAAACAACATGGCTTCTTCAAAGGTATCTTTGCTCAACCATAAAAACAAATAAAATTACAAGTTCTCAGTGGCAAGATGGAATCCTTAGAACTGTGATGGCGAACCAATGGCACACAGAGCCCTCTGTGGGCACGTGAGCTGTCACCCCGGCTCAGTTCTGCCACACATGCACGCATGCCTCCCACCAGCCATACATGCATGGGGTGGGGTGCATGGGGAGATGCGTGTGCATGCATGGGGGGTGCACATGCAGGGGTCTCATGCGCATGTGGTAGTGCATGCAGAAGGCCTGTGCACATGTGCAGGGGCGGGGCACGTGCATGCAAAGGGGGCATGGGAGTGCACACACATTGCACTATGGGTGAGTGCACGCACAATCTTTCGGCACTCCATGCCGAAAAGGTTAGCCATGCCGAAAAGGTTAGCCATCACTGCCTTAGAAGGAAGAGATCCAACATACAAGTAGTTGACACGATTAGATATAAGATCTTTATTGACTTCTTCATGGGACAAACAGAAAATTGAGGCGATGGCAAACCTCTGAATTCTTGAGCTGCCCAAAATGAAATCAAACCTGGCAGGAATCTAAATAATCTTCTATGTATTACCCTCTATCCTCCACAATGTTACTCCTATAATATCAGGCAGCAACTAAAATTACTAGAAAACAAGGTGGATATATATTGGATTAGTCCCATTTGGTCCCTACAACAAAAAGTCAAGGAGGTAGGTTGGATTGTGAGAGAGGGTAGCAGGAAGACAATTGATAAATAAACAATCAACTACAATACAATACAATACAATACAATAGTAGAGTTGGAAGGGACCTTGGAGGTCTTCTAGTCCAACCCCCTGCCTAGGCAGGAAACCCTATATCGTTTCAGACAGATGGCTATCCAACATCTTCTTAAAGACTCCATCTAAGGAACTATTAATGCAGACAAATAATCAAACAGTAAACGCCACCCTAATCAAGGAACCACTAAGAACACTCTCACCAACACTGATGGGGCAAGTCACCTATGTATAAACAGAGAACAGGTCTACTCCCTTCTAGTACTAATAATGTTACCTAGCTGGGTAATAAAATGTCTGCAAGAAAACAACCAAGCTCAGAGAGCACCTAGGGCCCCAGAGTCAATAATCAGTTCTGGTTTGAAGTGATCTTGAATATGAGTCTCTGTGTTCTAAAATATGACTAACGTTACCTCAAGAGTTTTTCATTTCTTGAGGAGGAGAGAAATGAGGAGGGGAGAGGGGAGAGAGTAGAAGGAAAGAGGAAGGGGAAATAGAGAAGGGAAGGATGACAGAGGGAAGAAAGGAGGTAGGGAGGGGGAGGAGAGAGGGAGAAGAAAGTGATGGATAAAGTACAAATATGGTGTTCGGAGAGCAGAAGAGCCAATAATTGTTTTGGGGAGTTGATGGTAAGATGAATTGATGTAAACATTTAATAATACAATATGATGTTGGCTATGTAATAGTATACATGTGATTATATGTTATGAAAATTAAAAAAACTTTATAAAAATAGTTTTTCATCTTTTCACAGCAAAAATAATTTCAGAAGATTTTGCCTGATAAAGATGTACCATTACATTTTATAGTCATCTCCCCGCTAACCTCATGTAAATATATCTCTCCCCTTGGTCTAAGGGAAAGCACTGCAAATCCATCTAGTATAAACCCCTATCAATAAACCAATGAAATTATCAGTCATATCCCTGGCATTTAAAATCCATGGAGATATAGTAGTACATCCTCTGTAACAAATTTTCCCTGATTAATGACTGAATATTTAGCAGGCTGAATACCTAGCCCAGTGATGGCTAACCTTTTTGGTGCTGAGTGCCCAAAGCACACACATGAAATTTCACAATGCAATGCAAGGGCCCCCGTATATGTGCCTCCCATCCCTATGCATGTGCCCCATGCATGTGCCCCATCCCCACGCATGCGCACACACCCTGCCTTTCACATCCCCCACACATGCATCCTGCTCCCTCCTCACCAATTTTTGACTTCCAGGTTGGTACAGGAGGCTTTCCAGTCCCAAAACGGGATGCGGGGGCGGGTCTCTCGTGGCACCCACACACCCAGTTTTGGCTTCCAAGTTGGTGCAGGAGGCCTTCCAGCCCAAAATGGGTGTGGGCACATGCTCATGCATGCAAACCCCCAAAATGCAATGCAAGTCCCCTGCATGTGCCCTGCACATGTGTGGCAGAGACCCGAAGACCAGCTGACTGCAAGAGGCATGCATGCATGCACCGTGGAGTTAGGCTGGGGCGACAGCTGGCATGCCTGCAGAGAGGTCTCTGTGTGCCACCTGTGGCATATGTGCCATAGGTTCCACCATCACGGACCTAGCCTGTTAGGACTTAAGGCAAGATTTTGGCAAAGATGGACAAAATTCATGGAGACCAGAGTAAACAAGCGAAGATGCAAATTTTCCAAGGACACACGAAATACAGTGAGTGGAATTTGTGGGAAGGAGATCAAGTCCTCCCACCATACAATCTTCCCAATAATCAGGCAGAGGGTTAAAAATGACAATGAGAATGACCAGAGAAAGATTAAAATGCAACAGGAGAAAAATCCAATCAGGTGAACATTCCTCCCAGTCTTAACTGGAGGCCTCTTCGGTCATATTAGGGAGTGGGGGGGAATCATTTTGTCCATGAGATTACAGTTTCCATCAACAAATGCTAAACAAGCAGCATACTGAAACTCAGCAGGATGTCTGACTGGAAAAAGTGCATATTATTTGAATTCCTAAAAAGTACACATGCTTTTGAGGTACGAAGTCAAAGTCAAAGTTTTCGTATGTAAGGGGTTTTAGGAAAGATTTAGTGTAGTGACCTTCAACCGCTGACTCTGAGTTGCACTGCCAGAAATAAACTTCACCTCCGCTTCGAGGAATTGCCTCTGTACCAATAAAGGAGAATATTTGTAGCTCAGGATTGAAATGATGGGTCCTTGGTGCTCTTGGAGCTTGGTTGCTTTCTTGCAGATGTTTCATTACCAAACTAGTTAACATCATCAATGCTAGTCATCACCATGATGTTACCTAGTTTGGATAATGAAACATCTGCAAGAAAACCACCAAGTTAAGAGAGCCCCAAGGACCCCTCAAATGCCTCTGTGTTTTATTTCTGGCTCAGAAACAAACCTGATAAAAATTTCTTTCCAACAAGCCGAATGTGTTAAACAAAACAATAACATTCCTTGACACAAATTAAAGATTCTCTGCAGTGCAGACTTGCCAGGGATCCAGCTAATGTGGAACTAAATTTAGAACCAGGAGTAGTGAAGATTCGACTTCTAAAACTACTTAGCTAATGATTTTCTGAGGTTATCCAGCCATAAAGCACTAAGGCGATACCCTAATAAGCTAAACAGAAAGGCCAAGGACTCTGAATCATTTCCCGTGAATAGGCTATGACCCAAAATAAAGATATTTACATGGATTACATCACTGGCATTTGTTACTCACAAGCATTGCTTTTTCTCTCTCCCTCAACACTGGCTTTGTGATATTACATTTTTATTTTGGGGTTCCTTCATAATATACAACTGTTGAGAAGTGTATATGCAGTAAGACATACTGTATATTGCTCCCTTTGTTGTTGATCCATATCATTTGTCAAGATATTCCTGATACTTTTCAAACATCTTTTGCAATGGTTTGCAAATATTAATGATCCCGTAAGCCTGCAAGACGTTAACAGAGTTGAAAACATAATGATGTACTGTGATGAAATTGCAAATCCAGAGTAGAAGAAGAAGATTGAATAGAAGGGAAGCAAATGATAAGGACAATAGGAAATGAGGCAAATGGATTAGAAAACGTGGAGCTATTACAATCAGTTGCAGTATTTGCTCAGAGTTATTGCCTGCCAACTCTATATATTTAGGTTATTATAAACCAAATAGGGAAGATTCCATAATGTATAAAACTATAACTTCCACATTTATCTTTTTTTAAAAAATTTTACAATACTGTATTTTACAAAACCTCTGCCTTGATTGCTATCAGCCAGCAGAATTTATAAAAGTCCTACAAAACCAGGGAACTTGTGGGCCAGCGTCCAAATATACTTGGAAGTCTACCAGCCTGGGGAGAATCACAAGGCTGGTTGAGCATAATGGAACATGTAGTCCAACACACAGGAGGGATACAGATTCGAGGAGGCAAGGGTAGTTTGGTCTTGGTTAGCCAGCATGATCATTTTAAAGGAGGCTATCTCATTAACCCTTCAATTCCCAAATCCACATCTTGCAATATTAATGATGATCCAATAATCACAGGCTGGTGAAACAGACAAAACGGACCTAAGCATTTTTTTTTAAATTACCGTTAAGCTCATTGCCATGTGACTGCATATTTGGCATACAAAGGAGATTTGGATGCATTGTGTTGGCAACATGGGATGTATACCATTCTCAGATAAGTCTTTTAAATGATACAGTCACTCCTATTGAAGTAGTATTAAAACCCATTCAGATATTTAAGTTAGCTACACACACACACACACACACACACACACACACACACACACACACACACTAATGGCTGTTCCTTGACATGCTGTAAACTTAAAGCTTCATTTTTCTGTCTCTCAGAATGTTTTATTTGCAGAACTTGAGATACTGAACCAACTATAAGCAGTTTCTTTTTCTTTTTCAGAGACTAGGTGAGAGAACATTAGTCATTTTGAAAGATATAATTATGTAACAGATAAAACTCTCCAGACCCAAAATGGGATGTGTGGGGGGGCAGCCCCCCACGGCCCATTTTTTCTCCCAGGAGGCTTCAGGGAGGCCTACTAGGCCCAAAACTAGGCGTGGGGGTGTCACCCGCGCAAGCGCGGGGGGCCACAAAAGTGGGACGTGGGAACTGTCCTGCATGCATTGCATTATGTTACCTTTTTAAAACAGCAGTCTCCCTTCAACAACATCATACATATCAACACCCCCCCTCCCCCCCTCCTTCCTGGCCTTTATTCCCCATAGTTCTGAAAACCTGCTTTGAAGTCGTCTTTGTAATACTGAAGTAAGATCTGTAAGAAAATAGATGTGTTCTCCCTTGGGAGAGAAAGTTCTAAGGAATGGGATCGTTTCAAGAACAGAGAGCACCATCAGTCAGAAGAGAATTGGTGAAAACTAAGCAGCATATTTGTTAAAGACACTTACTGTCCTCCACCAAATCCTGCTATGCTGCCTCATTGTAGCTCTGTGTGCATTTGTGTGTGTGTGTTCCTGGAAGCATGACAAAAGTATGCCAGAAGTATATGCCAAGAGTATAGGCTCCCAGCAAGGTCACCCAAGTCATGAAGATAATCCCAGCTGCCAGCTGAAGCAAGCAGGTGCTTACATTGGACAATGGTGATATAGGAAGATGCTGGAGGAAGACTCATCAATTTAGTGACGATGACAAGAGTCCTCATTTCAAACTGTGTGGGAGCAAGCAATAGCAAAGCAGTGCTGTATTTTATCAAGAATACTACATGGATATAAAATATAAAATAGTTATTGATGATATGTGGGATGATGGACCCCTCCGGTCAAGTGTCCTTTAACGTGCTTCTAAGGATGAGTGGAGGATCTTTATTCATTACTAATATCAATAGTATTAATAATACAGCTAGTTTTAAGACTTGTTCTTAGTGAAGTGGCTGGTTAGAAGACAATCAGAAGGTAAAGGTAAAGGTTCACCTCGCACATATGTGCTAGTTGTTCCCAACTCTAGGGGGCGGTGCTCATATTTCAAAGCGAAAGATCCAGTGCTGTCAGAAGACATCTCCATGGTCATGTGACTGGCATAACCAAATGCCAAAGGCCCACCCAGCGCTGTTACCTTCCCCCCAAAGGTGGCTCCTATTTTTTTACTTGCATTTTTACATGGTTTTGAATTGCTAGGTTGACAGAAGCTGGGACAAGTAACAGTAACAGAGTTGGAAGGGATCTTGGAGGTCATCTAGTCCAACACCCTGCTCATGCAGGAGACCTGTACTAGGGATTCAAACTGCTGAACTGCCAACCTTTCTGGTCGACCAGCTCAGTGTCTTAGCCAATGAGCAATGGGGGCTCACTCCGTTACGTGACACTAGGGATTCGAACCACTGAACTGCCAACCTTTCTGATCAACAAGCTCAGTGTCTTAGCCACTGAGCCACTGCGTCCCACCAAATCAGAAGCTGCAAAGGCATAATCATAGCGGGAACATGGAATATAAGAACAATGGACCTGGGAAAGCTCAACACAGTATAACATGAAAACAAAGCAACTCTACATTTATATGCTAGCCAACAGCCAGTTTGAAACAGACTGGACACTAAGTAGTTCACACTGTTTATACCTCAACACGTGTAAAACAAATAAGGGAAGTTTTCATAGTCAGAAAGGAGTATAGTAAGGATACTGTATCCTTACTTGGATATAGTAGATGCAGTCAATGACCAAACAGCATCAATAAGATATTGCATAGACTCTTCAAGATGTACAGTATGTCTTGAGTCTTACCAATGCGTGAAAGTTGTTTTACCAACCTTACTAACTGAACTAAACTGACATTGTAATTACCAATAAAGATAAAGAGACATACTTGAAAGCCCTCCACCTATGTGGACTTCAACTACTCAATTTTTCATCAATGGTTCTGTTAGAAATTCTGAGAAACTAAGCCCATGCATCTGGAGAGCACCCCGATTGTGGGAATATGTATTGAAGACTGATAGGTAGATCTATTAGTTTTGATCCATTCTTTGTTTGGGACACATGAGATAAGGAACTGATAAGAAAAACATCATGGCATTAATTTTTGGTTTCTCTTTTTGGAGGATCCTGCCGTGATAGGAAAGAAATTTCTGAATAAAAATGATGGTAGTTTATAGAGAGAGGAATATCTCCTCTATAATAAAAATAAACATAACTTTTGGTTATTAGTCAACACCATCTCTATTTCCTCTTTCTTAGGAAGGAGCAGATGACCAGATAAAACTGTACCCATATAGTTGCTAGGTAATTGCAGCGTATATCCTATTTCTCTGGCTCGTATTTTGCAAAACAACAAACTGAAGTTGCTATGAATATGCAGCAGGGATTCAAGGAAAAACTGTCAGATCGTAGAAATACAAAGCAGAAAGAACAGTCTTGAATCTCTTTGAACTTACAGAACAAAGGTAAGCTTCTTTTGGAAATCATTTAGAGTTAGAGATCAAACATTTATTTACTTTGAGACCTTTCGGATCTCATTTCTGAGCCTATAGTTGGATATAGAGATTATCAAGAATGCAATCAGGACCATGGACAGCTCAAATAGAAAATTCATGCAAAATCCATATTGATTCATCAATTTGTACTGAGGGATTAAGGTAAATTCTTCCTGACGATGTTCAGCTTGATGCCTCATGTCTACATGAACCATGCTTTGGAATTTCCTGGAAGAACTACAGGCAGTTCTCAACTTACAACCATTCATTTAGTGACTGATCGAAGTTACAAATGGCACTGAAAAAGGTGACTTATGACCGTTTCCCACACTTTCGACTTTGATCGCATGATCAAAATTTGTACACTTGGCAACTGGCATGTATTTATGGCTGCTGTCTCCCAGGTTCATGTGATCGTGTTTTGTGACCTTCTGACAAGCAAAGTCAACGGAGAGCCAGATTTACTCAACACTCTGTTACTAACTTAACAACGGCAGTGACTGACTTAACTGTGGCCAGAAAGATCATAACGGGGAGGGGGGGACTGGAGTTAGACTCAATGACCAGGACTTGACACCTAGCCTGGAAAGAATGTAATCCCTAATTGTTCACAGAGCTGTACTTCTTGCTACCTGCCATCTGTCTTAAGACAGAACTCCTGCTCTGTCTCTGTAATTTAGCAACCCTACAAAAAAAAAAATCTCCACCTTCTCAATTAATGACTGTCAGCTGAACTTGTAACCTGCCTCCTCTGCAGCTATTTTGCATTTGTGATACTGTGAACTGTCAGAAAAATCTGTTGCCTTTTGGATGCACGGGCAGCCATTTCACACCATCTTTTGAGTCCTCTGTGAGTGGGGAGTGTCCCTGTGTGCCCCTGCGAAGCCCCCTCAAAATTGTGAAAAACCAAACGAGGGAATTTTGGCTCTTTCTCAAACTTTTCTTCCTTCTCCCATTGCCTGATTCATCTTTTAACCAGCTTTATTTGTGGCAACACAAGGCTCTGTGTTGCTATGCTTTTTTTTTTTTTCTCACCACCTCCACATCTTCTGCAGAACAAAAGTATGCTATTATAACAAAGCATAAAATGGGCCGGAGTATTTTACTACTGACAATTTGAAAACAAAGTGAGAAGGGAGAGAAAGACTGGCACATTTTATCAGGTTGTGCAGGTGGCTAAAAGTTCCTAAGGTGATGAATATCTCCAATTCATCTTTCTTTTTCTTTTAATCTCCCCTCTTTCTGTGATATAAGCTCGTTGTGCCAATGAGCAAACTGTGTAGTTTCTCTTGAAGTTTCCGTTTCAGCCTCACAGGAATAGTATAAGCTGAAAGAGGCAATTAGCCCACTTCTGTATCTTAGACATGCTTGGTTCTCTGTGTGTAGCTTTAATTTGTGGTTCCTACCACTCTTTGAAGGGACGCAGTGGCTCAGTGGCTAAGATGCTGAGCTTGTCGATCAGAAGGATGGCAGTTCGGCGGTTTGAATCCCTAGCGCCGCGTAACGGAGTGAGCTCCTGTTACTTGTCCCATCTTCTGCCAACCTAGCAGTTTGAAAGCATGTAAAAGTACAAGTAGAAAAATAGGGACCACCTTTGGTGGGAAGGTAACAATGTTGAGTGTGCCTTTGGCATTTAATCATGCCAGCCACATGACCCCGGAGATCTCTTTGGACAGCGCTGACTCTTCGGCTTTGAAATGGAGATGAGCACTATCCTCGGGAACGACTAGCACATATGTGCGAGGGGAACCTTTACCTTACCACTCTGATTGAACACTGATGCAAATAAATCTGTATGGAATTACACTGTCAGCCATCCTACATGATGCTCAAGGAATTTTATTCTAAATCTGGTTGTTTTCTATAAGCACTTGTGTCCTAATAAAATTCCTCTCAATAAAAATCTTCAGGTTTTTAAACAAAATTAAAGGCTCCTCAAATCCAGACCTTTTTCACCATGTAACTCTCCAGAGCAAAATGCTATGGAGTTTTAGTGAAAAGCCAATGAAAGGATCTTCCCCCTCCAACCTGGTGCTCTTGACCTCTGCCTAGTATTCCAGACCCTGTAATTCCAACGCCAATGCTGGATTGGCATCATGAGAACTGAAGTCCACCAGATCTGGAAATCTTCCAGGTCAACAAGGTAGCTTTCATGTCTCATTAAAGAGAGATCCAACTGGAGTTAAGGAGAAATTTCCCAACAGTGAGAACAATTAATCAGTGGTACGGCTTGTCTCCTGAAGTTGCTCCATCGCTGGAGGTTTTGGTTTTCAATAAGAGTTTGAAAACCTGCAAAGGTATTAAGCAGAGGTGTCAAACTCACGTCATCATGGTGGTGTCAGATGACGTATCGGGACATTTTCCCCCCTTTGCTAAATCGGGCATGGGTGTGGCACATCTGGCCTGTGGGCTGGGAGTTTGACAGCCTTGGTATATGGTCTCCTGCTTGAGCAGGGGGCTAGATTAGAAGACCTTCAAGGACCCTTCCAGCCCTAGGATTCTACATTAATATTTGTTAAGTGAGCTTCGCCCCATTTTATGACTTTTCTTGCTACGGTTGCTTAGTGAATCACTGCAAACGTTAAGTGCATAATATGGTTGTTAAGTGGATCTGGCTTCCCCATTAACTTTATTTGACAGAAGGTTGCAGAAGGTGATTGCGTGACCCCAAGACACTGAAGCCATCATGAATAGGACTCAATTGCCAAGTCTCTGAATTTTGATCCCATGATCATGGGGATGCCCCAATGGTTGCAAGTGTGAAAAAATAATCACAAGTACCTTTCTTCAGTACTATTGTAATTTTGAAAGGTCGCTAAATACATTGTTGTAAGTCAAGAACTAACTATTGTTGTTGTTGTTAGTTGCAAAGTCATGTCCAACCCATCGCAACCCCACGAACAATGTTCCTCTAGGCCTTCCTGTCCTCTACCATCCCCTGGAGTCTGTTTAAGCTCATGCCCACTGCTTCAGGGACTCCATCTGGGCACCTTATTTCTCTGTCGCCCCTTCTTCTTTTGCCCTCAATCGTTCCCAGCATTAGGCTCTTCCCCGGTGAGTCCAGTGCAGTGGTGAAATTCAATATTTTTACTACCGGTTCTGTGGGCGTGGCTTGGTGGGCGTGGCATGGCTTGGTAGGTGTGGCTTGGTGGGCATGGCAGGGAATGGATACTGCAAAATCTCCATTCCCAACCCACTCTGGGGCCAGCCAGAGGTTGCATTTGCCGGTTCTCTGAACTACTCAAAAGTTCCATCACCGGTTCTCCAGAACCTGTCAGAACCTGCTGGATTTCACCCCTGGATCAGTGGCATTCTCCTCTGCTTGAAAAATTCCTTGGCACGTGTCCCTTCTTCTTTTCCTCCAGATCAGTGTTTCTCAAACTTGGCGACTTTAAGTCCTGTGGACTTCAACTCCCAGAATCCCCCAGCCAGCATAGCTGGCTGGGGAATTCTGGGAGTTGAAGTCCACAGGACTTAAAGTCGCCAAGTTTGAGAAACACTGCTCCAGATGAAGCAACTTCTCTAAAGATATCCCAAAGATCCTTTTTTTGATTTCAAGGGGCAACTGGACTTTCTTGTGTCCAGTTGCCTCTTGAAAAAAAAAAAGCACCTTTGGGACAATCATGACCTGGATGACTGAGAATCTCAATAGACTTCCCTAGATGTGCAGGAAAGGGGAGGGGAGCAGGATACCGAGCCCGAAAGCCGTTCTCGGGCTCAATCCAAAGCAACCTCCTTAGACCGCCGCTTGAACGCCAGGACCTGACCTCCGATGCTGTCGGCTTTGCCGTGCGCAGCGGGACTACATCTCCCAGAGTGCCCCGAGTGCTCCGCCCCGCCGGCTCATCCCAGTTTCCCCGCTTCTCCACCGGCTCCTCGCCTCGAGGGAGGCAGGAGGAACGGAGGGGCGCGGAGAGGGGACCGCGACAACAAGTTGCGTCCCGGTGGAGCCAGCGGGGACGGGCAGCGGCGCTTCCCCCCCCCCAGCCCCCCCTCCCCGCCGATGGAGTCAAAGCGCTGGAAAAGGTCCGTGAAGAGGGCAGGAAGGGACTGATGGGGCGCTGCCTGGAGATTCAAAGGGACGGGAGTTTTATCTCTACTTTCCTAAGCCCCCGGGACGGTCTCCGCCCACCCCACCCCCCCATTCCTGTCACCCGGTGAAATGGGGGGGTTAGACCCTTGGCTAGGTATGGACAGTAAAAAGAAAAAAAAAACACGCGCTGAAGCTAAAATAGCAAAAGCGGACGGGATTTCTACCCCGCGCGCTAAGAGGAGGTGGGAGAGGGGGGGGAGGCAGACACCCCCTCGGGTGGAAAACGGCGAAGCTTCGCAAACCGCTTCTTGGTGGGGCTTTGGACGCGTGGGGGGAATGTCGACGCGGCTTTTGGATGGAGCGGCAGAAATCGCCAGGCGATTCCCTTTCCCCGTCTCCCTCCGCCTCATCCCGACCGGCGGGGACGGTCCGTTTCAGGTGAGCCCTTGTGGTCCGCCTCGCGGCTTTCTCTTCTTTGCGCTTAGGAGGGAAGCGGAGAGCTGCCCCGTGGAAGCCTCGCCTGGTGGTGATTTCACCGGCAGCTTCTCTGCTCGGAGGCTGGGAGATGGGATTCCAGGAAGTGCTTCGCTCGCTCGCTCTCTCCCTCCCTGTCCCTCTCTCTTTCTCCTTCCCTCCCTCTCTCTTCCTCTCTCCTCCCCCCTCTCTCTCCCTCCCTCTCTCTCTCCCCCTCTTCCTCTCCCCCTCTCTCCCTCTCTCCTTCTCCCCTCTCCCTCCCTCCCTCTCTTCCTCTCCCCCTCTTCCTCTCCTTCCTCTCCCTCTCTCTCTCTCTCATTCTCCCCCTCTCCCTCCCCTCCCTCTCTCACTCTTCCTCTATCTCCTCCCCCCTCTCTCCTCCCTTCCTCCCTTCCTCTCTGTCTCTCTTCCCCTCTTTCCTCCCTCTCTCTCCCTCTCCTTTTCTCTCTCCCTCTCTCTTTCCCCCCTCATCCTCTCTTCTCTCTCCATCTATCTTTCTCTCTCTCTCTCCTTCTCCCCTCTCCCTCCCTCCCTCCCTCCCTCTCTGTCTCTCTTTCCTTATCCCCCTCCCTCCCTCTCCTCCCTCTCCCTCCCTCTCTCTCTCTTCCTGTATCTCCTCTCCCCTTCCCTCCCTCTCTGTCTCTCTTCCTCTCTCCCCTACCCATCTTTCTCCCTTTCCTTCTCTCTCTCTTTCCTTCTCTCTCTCTCCCCCTCTTCCTCTCTTCCCTCTCCATATCTCTTCCTCTCTTTCCTTCTCCCCCTCTCTCTTCCTCCCTCCCTCCCTATTCTCCCTCTTCCACCCTCTCGTCTCTCTTCCTCTCTCTCCTTCTCCCCCCCTCTCTCCCTCTCCTTCCCTCCCTCTCTCTCCCCCTCCCTCCCTCTCTCTCCCTCTCTCTTTCCTTCTCTCCCCTCTCTCTCTCGCCCCCTCTCTTTTTATTTCCTGGGATGCTCAGATTTCCACTGGAGAAAACAGATCCTGGGTGACTTGAGGGGAGGGATTTGCTGGCTCCTTTCTGATTAGATTTTTGCACTTGAGTCTGGGCGAATGTGAGATGCCAACTTTGACTTTGCCCTTTTGGAATGGCATCTTGCAGGGGGTTGATGGGTTTTGCCCTTGAGTGCTAGAAGTGGTGAGGGATGTGTGTTAACTGAGCTGTCTTCTTCTTCTTTTTTTTCAAAATTTGCAAAGGGTTATTTCTAAAAGCCGATTAGAGTTCCTAAATTGGTTTAAGATAAGCAGAGTTTAGCTTTCAGTGACTGGTGAAAGCCTTCACATTGGCTGTTCGCTTGCAGAGACACTGGATAAAAATCAGGGTAATGACTCTATAATCTCTGTTGCAGTTTGGCTATATTTCCTTTGTCTCACAACAGATCTACCCATGAAGCTGCTTCTTCTCTTCCTGTGGCAACTGCAGGCTCAAAAAGAAGTACATTTGTTTAACTGAATGGTGGTGGTGACTGAATCGGAAGCCAGCAAAATGGGAGCCAAAGGTCAGAAGTTGCGGGTGAAGCCCCCTTACAACCGCTGAGGTGGCAACCGGCTGCGCTTGCCAAAACTACTAGTGATGTAAATGGTCCATTGGACCTGTGCTCTGCAGCACTCATGGCATGTATGGAGGTTTTGCACGTTGCCAGAGAGGGAGCTCCATCTGCTGAGTGCCACGGAGTAGGTTGGAGCTTGCACGCTCCATCCTGCCAGGGTCAGCCTGATGAAAGTGGGGCGAAGAATAGATTCCTAGTTACGACTGCTGAATGCTGCCAGCAGAATTGCAAAGCAGCTGAACTGGTAGACCCTGCTCAGCCTTCTCTCGCCCTCCTTGTGGTATCATCCTTGTCCCCAGAAATTACGACCGCCGGTCATTTCCCCTGCTCCAACTTTTCAAAGGAAGAGAAGGAGACTGCCTCCAAAAATGTCTGTTGCTGTGAATCGGAGACGTCCTTCACTTGCGTGGATGAAAACACCAACCACCTAAATCACCCGGGGAATCTTGCCCATCGTAGCTGTTGCCAAGACCAAGAGTTCCTTCCCCATCCTGACCCTGACACAGAGATGCCTTCAGAATGGCCCTGTGATCCACCTTCCATCATTTCCGAGGAAGAGGATGATGCTGGCTCCGAAGCCACTGGCGGAAAATCTATTGATTACAGCTTCATCAGTGCCATCTTGTTCTTGGTTGTTGGGATTTTGTTGGTGATCGTTTCCTATGTGGTGCCCAGAAACGTAACTGTGGATCCTAGCACAGTGGCGGCACGGGAGATGGAGCGCCTCGAGAAGATGAGTGCCCGGATTGGAGCTCACCTGGATCGGTGTGTAATTGCTGGGCTCTGCCTGTTGACCCTGGGAGGCGTTGTGTTGTCCAGTTTACTGATGATGCAGATGTGGAAAGGAGAACTCTACAGGAGGAGCCGATTTGCAGCTTCCAAGGAGTCAGCCAAACTGTATGGATCTTTCAATTTCCGAGTGAAATCCTCTACGAGTGATAATATGGAGTTATCACTTGTGGAAGAGGAAGCTCTTGCTGTAACAAGTTAGCCTGGCCTTGAAGCAGCAAAAATGGGGGTAGGGGGATAATTTGCATTAAATGGAAGCAAAAGATCCTTCGAATAGCTAGCACGACTGACAAAAGTGCCTTTGCCAACCCATGAGAGGAAATTTTGCTTTATAAAGGTGTATGATTTGAAGCAGGGGGAAAAGAAAAGAGAAGCACGCTCAAAGTAGGTTCTACAGGCAGCCTTTGGCTTCCAACCACTCCTTTAGTCACCATTCAAAGTTACAAGAATAAGAGATTTATGACTCATTTTTTCACACAACTGTTGCCGTGTCCCCACGGTTACTTGATCGAAATTCAGGCGTTTGGCAACCGGTATGTATTTATGACTGTTGCCCTGCCCTGTTTTCTGGTGATCATCATTTATAATCTTCCCTGACAAGCAAAGTTAATGGGGGAAGTCAAGTTTGCTTAATGCCCGCATGATTCCCTTAACAGTTGCAGTGATGTTTAACGACTGCGGCCAAAAAGAAGGTTGTCAAACAGGATGCAACTCACTTCACAATTGCCTTGTTTACCAACAGAAATATTGGGCTTAATGGCGGTCATAAGGCGAGGACTACCTGTACTGTCTATAGAAAGCATATAGCTGTCTTGGTGTACATAGAAACCAGCTATGGTGAATTTCCAACCATGTGAACTCTGAAGGAAGCTTCATTCAGAATTGTGATAAGTCAGCAGGGTGATTCCACATCAAACTGTCTACATAAGAGTTCCCCAACCTTTCTGGCTTGGCAGTCCAAGGGAGGAGGGGCAGGCGCCTTCATGCGTGTGAAGGGGGCTGCAAGAACGCACACCCACTCGTGCCAGCATTGAGTGGCCGCTTGAGGCCCAGTTCAAACATGCACATGAAGGTCAACACTGGTGCAAGTGGGGGAATGTGCTCACGGTTGATGCTAGCGCCTGTGCCATGCTCACAGCAACATGGCTGCGTGACACCGTAATTGTTGTGGTCCACATGCACATGAACTGGCCAACCACTCACACGGCCAGGCGGCCCACAGGTTGGGGATCCCTGGTCTAATCAGACTTCAACCACTATTTCATTTACTTAGTTCCTTATTCACAGGATTAATATTCCAACTTTTATCCAGGACCAGTTTCCAATTGTTCACCCACATCATCGGCCCCATGAGGCTTGCTTCAATTTCAGCTACAGAGTTTTCCATGATTGAGAACGGACTTGAACCTTGTCTAGACCCTTAGCCATTACACCATGATGGCTACTCTTGTAACCATCAGACAAGCTTTCAAGGCCAGGTTGGAGTTGCAATTATTATGAGCTGCAAAGTCAGTTTTGTGGAACCAATTCAGGGCATTGGGGGAAATGAAAATGCTGCTCTTGAATTTATATCTAGACCGACTATTTCAGTTTCCCACACAATGATGCTATGCTGAAGACGTTGGAGGAAATGGAAGTGGCAACGTGAATAGTTAGGCAAGATATTGTGAGTCTTGTTGGGTTGTTAGGATTCTAGCAACTACTCTTAGGTGCTGGATTCTGTCAGTGGCCCTGATGTGTTATATGGGTCCTCTGTTCAATTGCATAGTGTCTTAAATATATGAAGAGGCCATCCCTGATTAACACCATATCATTGCAGAGCAAGCTGGGTTATGTAGAAAGTCAAGAGTGGTTCTCTGTTGTTGAGAAGACTGGGCATAAGATAATTCAAGGTACAGGAACTCAAATTGTAATTGAATATTAGGAAACTAAACACTTAAGTATTAAAACAGTTGGGAATGAGAATCAGTTAGCCAGAGAAGTTTACTCAATTGCAAATTTATGTTGGAGGGCTGGTGGTAAGGTGGAATAGAGGCTCTATGATCTCAGTAACTTGTGCCAATTCTAAGATTAGGTGCCCAGGTTCAACTTAGCATCTCGGGCAAATGCAGTTGTTGGTTCTTTAACTGACTTTGATTGGGTTGTCAGCCAAGCCTAGGTAGACAAGATCAGAAAAGGCTACAGGAAGCTTAGAACTATACTTTATTAAGAGAAGGTACAATAACATGCTTTTGTAAGCCTGGATGTGCTATCCTTTCCCCTTCCTTCCTTATACTCCAGTGGATCAGAGAACTGTTTGCTTGAGGCACTTCCAGTTATTATCTTACCTCCCAGGACTTAAAGAAAGTCTCTGCCCCCTGCCTAGATAATAGTTTTGACATATTTCTATCAAGGGGATTTCCCTTACTACAAGGGCGAATGTATCCAATTTGTATTGTATGTTCATTAAAATAAGCATGAAATGGAAAGCATGTTTTGTTTTGAACCTGGAGCAAACAGGTTGTTTCTTGGAAGTTCTGCCAAGTTTCTGGCTGGGATATTGTCTGGCAGAAAACCTGGAACAAATTAGACGTTCCAGATTACAGCTGAAACAAAATCCAGGCAAAACTTATAGGGCAAGTAGAGCAAAGTTAGAGCACTTCTCCCCTCTTCCACATTGCCTGTGCACTGATCCACCCACCAATCTTCTTGCAACCTTCTTTTTTCCACCTCTCTTTATGCTGTGCTTTAAGCCAAGGACATTGGTGATGGCAGTAAGGGGAGGTAAGGAAAAGAGGGCAGGCAGGCTAATTGAATATGTTGATTTGAAGTCAAAGACAGCTGTGCAACTATCCACCCAGTCACCTTCCCATAATCCTATCAGTGCCTTCTCTGTTGTGACTCCTGCCATCCATGCTTTGGCTCTATCCCACTCTACCACCCAAATATTTCTGCCTAGAATGCACAGGTTTTGTTCTGCATACAAAGGACTAGAAACTAGCTGATTGATGCACATAAAGTAAAGGTAAAAAGTAAAGGTTCCTCTCGCACATATGTGCTAGTTGTTCCTGACTCTAGGGGGCAGTGCTCATCTCCATTTCAAAACCAAAGAGCCAACGCTGTCTGAAGACGTCTCTGTGGTCATGTGGCCAGCATGACTAAATGCCAAAGGTGCACTGAACTTTGTTACCTTCCCACCAAGGTGGTCCCTGTTTTTCTACTTGTACTTTTACATGCTTTCAAACTGCTTGGTTGGCAGAAGCTGGGACAAGTAATGGGAGCTCACTCCGCTACACGGCACTAGGAATTCAAACCGCCGAACTGCCGACCTTTCTGATCGACAAGCTCAGCATCTTAGCCACTGAGCCACCATGTCCCTATTGATGCACATAGTAATTCATATATAGAATAAACTGCCAGTGGTTAGAATGCAGTCTTGCAGGCTAACTCTGTCACAGCCAGGAGTTGGATTCCTGACGGATTCAGAGTTGATTCAACCTTCCATCCTTCCAAGCTTGGTAAAATGAGGATTCAAATTGTTGGGGGTAATATGCTGACTCTGTAAACTGCTTAGAGAGGGCTGTAAAACACTATGAAGCAGTAAATAGAAATAGAATAACAGAGTTGAAGGGGACCCTCGAGGTCTTCTGGTCCAACCCCCTGCTTAGGCAGGAAACCCTACACCACTTCAGAGAAATGGTTATCCAACAGCTTCTTAAAAACTTCCAGTGTTGGAGCATTAAGTCTAAATAAGCCAATGTTATTGCTATTACTATTTTGAACTGCTAGATTTAATAGCAAGACATCATGTGTTGAAGGACAAGCTACTATCTGTTCATATCTAGACCAGACTTGATATATGCTGGCATAATTCAAAATAGGCAAGTTTGAACAACTATAATTTCTGTGAGTCCTGAAAAAGTTTTTGATATGGTTTATTGGAAGGTTTTTGAGGTTAGCTTTGTATAATTTTGGAGTGATGTATTTTATTTAATTCTGAAATAATAGATGGTTATTTGTGGTGCCAGAGATAGGCTCACTAAAAAAGAATAATGGATAATCTGGAGTTTTGAATGTGGGATACCTTATGTTCCATCATTTGATATTGCAATCATCATGTAATGTGCCAAGTTTATTGAATTAGTCCCATATCATTAAACCTGAGATGCTATCTTGACTTTTGCAAATTTAGTAGACCATATGTATGTGATAGGGTAGCACTTCCTATTTTTCTTCTACATCAATACTTTTTAAACCTGGCTAAATTAAGATGTCTGGACTTCAGTTCTGGCTGGAAGATTCTGACAGATGAAGTCCATCCATCTTAAAATTACCAAGTTTGAAAAACCTGGTGTAGGTTATGTCTATATTCTTTTCCAAAGAAGCCCTATGATTCTCCAGTTTTAATAGAACAAGCAATTCAGAGAGTAATATTTGGGCAAAACATTACTAGTTTTGTAACATGGTGCTTTCTACTTTCTGTGGATTTTTTTGTCTCAGTAAATCCATAGTTCTCTCTCTACCCCACTCACTTCTCTAAAATATGAATAGTTTGCATTCTAAACCACCTACATCACAATAGCATCCATGAAATAGTTTTGTAGTACTGCCTCAATTACTACAAATATGGGAACTTGTTAGAATGATTTTTTCCCAGAAGGGTTGCCCATTTACAGCAGATTTGTCCAAAACGTTTTAGGAAGATCGAGATAAGTACTTCAAACATGGATGGAGATGCTTCGAATAACAATGTTCATATTTATCAAGACAGTTCTCGTAATCAAAATGGGATGGATACTAGTTTCTCATTGTGCTGTTCTCTTCTAAGGGAGATAAGTAATGTTATGCAAAGTACAGAAAAGAGTAAGAAATAACACTATAAGCCAATAGAATTAAGGTACAAGATCAGAAAAGGGGAAGGTCTAACTAACCAAGTGAACAGAAGCTTCTACACCAGTGGTGGGATTCAAAAATTTTACTACCGGTTCTGTGGGCGTGGCTTGGGGGCATGGCAGGGGAAGGATACTGTAAAATCTCCATTCCCTCCCCACTCCAGGGGAAGGATACTGTAAAATCCTCATTCCCTCCTGATCAGCTGGGACTCGGGAGGCAGAGAATAGATGGGGGCAGGGCCAGTCAGAAGGAGTATTTACCGGTTCTCCAAACTACTCAAAATTTTTGCTACCGGTTCTCCAGAACTGGTCAGAACCTGATGAATACCACCTCTGTTCTACACGGCCATTTTCAACACAGAGGTCTTACAGCATCAGAACCTTTCTACCACCATTTGCCCATCTTAATAATCCATGTTCCTATCCTTAAGAAACTTTCTACCAAATTTTCAGTTTTATCTATTTGAGATTTTCATTATTTTCTGCATGTTAGATGTGGATGTTAAATTTTCAGATTTACACTCTTTGTTGCATCATTCAATACAATCCCTCATTCAGTGCAACCTCTTTAGGGTTCTCAGCCTATGCCGCATCTATTTTACACAGCATATGCATAATTATATTCCCACCCAGCACATTTCTGTCATCACTCCAAGCATTCCATATACATTTGTCCATCGATACCTTAAGTAACCAAGATGGTACCATTGAGGAACACATATTTACTGTGGCTTGAGCCAATAAAAAAGGGCCCTCAATGGAAGGGATGTTATAGGCTACAAAACTCTTCTGACCCAGCTTCCCCAAACACAACAAACCCTCGGAAGTTAACTCAAAGTTTCCTTTATTAGGAGCCCCAGCAACAAGTTTCTCTCTCACCACGGGCTAACAAGTCCATCTGGCCGGGATATGAATAATTGTCTGCCACATCTATTCATCTCCGGCTCCTGCCTTTTATCCCCAGAGCTAGGATGGGGCTTCAGTAGCAGCAGTGGCTCTTCCTTCCCAAGGATCAGCCCAAGGATTTCCACTGCTCTCCTCTCCTCTGCCTTCTGTGCATGCACACATCAGGCAATGGATCCAGCTCTTCCTCCTCTTCCTCATCAGCCTCTTCCAGAGCTGGGGCTGTTGACTCTTCATCTGAGGGCTGACGGACAGCCCAGGCTCCGCCTCTGTATCTCTTTCTGCCAGCTCCATTCCCTTTTCCCCCTCGGAGCTCTCAGGCTGCCTTGATGCTGACCCTGACTCCCCGCTGCCTCCTCCTCTGATTTTGCTGCTGGAGGGGCCTGCGGCCAACAGGCCACAACAAAAACCAAGAGTACAAAGGGCTCCAGAGTGCCAGCTAATGTAGATCAGGACCCAGGGCTCAGCGGGGACAAAGGACATCTCTTGAAGCTTTCTAAGTCCAGCTACTTGACTTAAATCAGGCTATTTAACTGAACCGTGCAAATGTCATGCTATGAAAGTGTGCTGGTATTTAAAACAAAAGGCAGAAGCAGGCTGCCCAGGTGGTGGTATAATTAGTTTCATAATTCTAAAACACTTTAGACTGGACCATTTTCCAGGTACCTCTGTGAGTTGGCTGGACGGTGATTTGGCAGCCAACAGATATTTGCATATTTCCAAAATTAAGTGTACCAACTCCCTTTAATTTAATAGAGGATACACATGGAAAAGTGGGCTTTCATCCCTCTGTAACCCACTGGGGCATTCTTCTTGATCCTGGCAGCCTCTGAGCTTTTGGCTATGATTCCTTTCCCAAAGCAAAATGGATTCTTGACATGAGATGTCAGGATGATGCAAATGGAAAAAACAAGAGGGCTGAATTGGAATGTCTTCTGCTCTATTTATCACCACCGCACTTTTATTTCTTTATTTCTGTTGGAGCAGTAGAGTAGAGCATCCTTCTCAAAGGGTATTTTTGGGTATTTTAATTGTTTTAATTCTACTATGTTATTTTTAACTTATTATTATTTATTTATGTATTGTACAATGTTTTTGTACACCTCCTCCTTGTCATTTGTTGTATAATGGATTGTACGCCGCCCCGAGTCCCTTGGTGGAGAGGGAGCGGCCTATAAATTGGATTAATAAATAAATAAATAAATAAATAAATAAATAAATAAGATAGCAGGCCGGGTCTGCAAAAAGATAAGTGACTAGAGAGCTGTAAAATGTTTGGACTTTATGTATCATTTTAAATCAGTGTTTCTCAACTTTGACAACTTTTAAGATATTTGGACCTCAACTCCCAGAATTCTCCAAATGGCATTAAAATGTCCACATGTGTCGAAGTTGCTGCTTTGAATAACATTTAGACTTATATACAGCTTCACAGTGCTTTACAGCCCTCTCTAAGCAGTTTACAGAGTCAGCCTATTGACCCCAACAATCTGGGTCCTCATTTTACTGACCTTGGGAGGATGGAAGGCTAAGTCAACCTGGAGCCTGGTGAGATTCGAACTGCCAAATTTCAGACAGCCGACAGTCAGCAGAAGTAGCCTGCAGTACTGCATTCTAATCACTGTGCGACCTCAGCTCTTAATTAATTTCTCAAGCTATTATGTAAGCAAAGCCTTGCAAGATTGGGTTTTTGTGCTGTACTGTTTCTACTTTCCAGAATCCGTCACCAATAGAGTCAGCACTGTCGTAAGAGGGTGCAATAGTGGTTAAAATATCAGAATGATTGTAAGGGTATTGGCTTTTTATTTTCTGTTAAAGTTGGCTATGTTAGCCATATTTCCTTCCAGGCTTGTTTTAAGGATCTGGAAATCCTGGGGGTTTCTACTCCACACAAGCAAATCAAGTAATATAGTAATATTCTTCACACAACCAAGTAGACCACAGTTTGGTTCACTGCGTTGGTCAAACTCGGTAAAAGTAATTATGTCTCTTCTGCAATTGAAGCTTTTCATCAGGCTAAACACAAGTTGTGTTGCATAGGTCTATTGATAATATCGATTTATTCTGTTACAAAATTTGTTACTTTGCATTCATAAAAGTCTGGCCACTTGTTCCCCAATGCTATTGCCTGATTTTATTTCAATCTGTTTATTCTGAAAGAGAATTGTAGTTGAGTTTTTCTTTTCTTTTTTTCCCCAAAATTAATTGCAGGATATGTGATACAGCATGATTCAGAGTTGCACAGTCTTGGAGAAGGAAGCTGTAGATAATTTTAGCTTACTTCTATCTGGATAAAAGTAAAATTTTAAATTTTTCTGTATCTCTTTGATGCTATTTAGGGATATCTAGATATTACCATAATACAGCCTTAAATATAGCTGCATATGCAGCCATATACCGTATCCTTAAACATATTGTTGCTCTTTGATGTGCTTAGTTTAAAACAGAAAGAACAAGGAAATATATATTTATGGGACTGTGATTACCTGTATAATGTCAGAACGTACCCAGAAGTTCACACAAGATGGATAAATAAAGAGAGGTAGCATAGTCTTATGTGTTTAGGTGAATAAGAATTGTGAACTAACTCATCTTAAATACCTGTTGGTTAAATTGGCCACAGCAAAACTAGCTTTGAAAGATGTTTGTTCAATCAAATCATGGTGATTATTAGTGCCTCTTTAATGAGGCCTTGAGTCTGAGACAGGTCTTCATGTGTGTCAGAAGAAATGGGGAAGACGACATCTAGTGCTGCTTCTTGTCATACAACAGTATGATCTAATGCAGTCAAATCTTCCCAAGCAAGACAATAAAAGGTAGTCATGTATTATGGCTGTAGAGCCATCGTTGGGTTTCTTTGGACAAGGATTATGAAAAATCAAACTGCTTCGTTTCCTTGCCACAAATGCCTGAAGAAACAGAAGTATCAGAAATGTCATCATTTTTAAACTGCCAACATTCAGGAGCAATATGGTTTGTTGCACTGACTCACTAAGATTACTATAACCTGCTGTGTCGGTATGTTTCATGGCAAATGACTAAACAAGAGCTTGTACCTGGAATTTCTAATGGTCCTTTACTTGGATTCAGTTTTATGGGTCTGCTTTGAAGATAGTTAGCTAGGCTACAAAGATAGAATATTTCTTAAGAGGTCAGTGTTAGATTGGGTAATGGATAGGCACACACAGGCTTAATGGTAACAACAGCTCTTTATTAAGTACAACAAGTGAGAACAATCCAGCGAAGGTTGGGTCTGACAGCAGCCCTTTTATAGGGAGCTGTCAGACCCTTCGACCAATAGGATTAAATCTCTGTTCCCGCCGGAACAGAGGACCTTGGTGGAAACCACTGTAGTTGGAACAAGTATCTAACAGTCAGAATTAAATTTATTGATTTATTTTAAAGCATCTTTATGCCCTTTTCTCTTAAAAGAGGGTTAATATACTGTATATACTATCAAACATATAAAATGATACTCAGATTATTTGGCAGTCGTAACCTGGCTTCAAAATGTATTCTATTTTAAAGCTTGAGGAAATTCAAGCTTTGAGGCAAGGTTTATATATTTTGGACAATTTTATGTATTTCAATGTTTCTATTACATGGATTCTTGGTGGCTTACAATCATCAGACATAATGCATTGTGTAGAAATACCATAAAACCAACATCCTGTTGGCCAGCTCATTAGCCAGCACCAAAACTATCAAGCTTATCTAGAACTCTGTTTTTCAAAGAGTCTTTTACATTACCAAGATCAAGATTCATGTTTTCTCTAGAAGCTTTTCATGAATTCTGAATTGGTTTTGTTGGCTTTTCCCCCCTGTCAGTCTTTAGCCATCCTGTGAGTTACAACCCAGCAACCATATATTCAGTGGCTGACACTTATTTGGAAAGCCCGATAAGATTTTCCATGAACAGCACAATCTAGAAGGAAGGAGAAGTGGGTTAAGGGAAGGATTTGAGATTTCAGGGGGGGGGGGGAGTCATCATTGCCATCCATCAGTCTCAAAAGGCTATGGTATCGTGCTCTGGAAAGAGGTAAAGCTGGAGTGTCCTCTTCAGAGCACGAGGCCTGGGTAGATTAATATGGAGGATAGACTGTTACCCAAGCAGCAGATCACCCCTCTCCATGTCGCTGAAATAGTCAAATGGAACAGCAGAGCTGATATGATTGGTTCCAGCTGCATCGCAGGAGTTACCAGAATGTGGTTGCTCCAGCTCCGGATTTTGCCTTGAGGTTGACTCCTGAAGCCTTTTCTAGTAGTGGATAGAGCCACAAGGCAGTGGAGGTTTGTAATCAGAGTTTCCCGTCACCTAGAAGATGGCTCTGCTGCTTGATCTGCCAAGTAGAGCCCTCTTCCGCCTTCAAAACCGTTGACCATCTTCTCCTGTAACCCCGGAAAGGGACCCTTATGAGGTGCTACAAGCCGGGCGAGTTGGACCAAGGTTTTTTAAGGAGGTGTTGCTCCTCCCTCTCACACCCTTTATCCTGGCTTGTGACAGGCAGAGCCTGGCTTCCCAAACCTTGGGCCCAGGATGGCGGGTTTGGAGGGGGGAGAGTAATCATCTGACAAAAGTAGCAGTAAGAAGAAAATAGTACTCAGATCTTTAGAGAGATAGCTTCTTGAACACAAAACAGTTGTTCAGCATGTTGTTGGCTACATTGCACACAGTGTGAGCAGTGAGACTTAAAACCCTTTTGTTTGCTTGCTTTTTGATATCAAGCTAATTGCGTAATCAAAGTTTTTATTAAATTTGAAACGTGTTGGATATACTCCCAAAGACGGTTTTTTTCAAAAGGCAAGTAGACTTTCCTTGCTTGAAGACGTTTTGCTTCTCACCCAAGAAGCTTCTTCAGTTCTGAATGAATGGTGGAGAATGGAAGGATTTATATTCCTTGCAGTCATCTGGTCGTTAGCACTATTTCTGAGAGTCAATGAAAAATATTCTCAGAAAAATAATTGACTCTCAGAAAGATATTGCATAATTTACTGTAATTTTATGGACATTGTGTATGCTCTCTATTATGCAGATACGGTCTAATTTACTCTAAATTTGTGGTCATTGTGTATGCTCTCTACTTCTAATCTCCAGGGTATATTTATCCTTACTACTCTGTTTTCTCAAGTCTGTCTGCCTCAGGATAAGATAATAACTTTCAACCCTATTTATTATAGTGACCCTTAATAATTTCCTAAACATTTTTCACCTTTCTTTTTTGGAAAGTGTCTGTGGGAACCCATGCAGTTTTGCTTAATAAAGTCTAAATTTTGGTTGAAAAGCAAAAACATGTTTTATTGTTAACTCTTTTGCCATATGTGTGATGCCTTATAAAAAGATGAATCGTGGTCTGTGGAAGTATAAAATAAACATTTTTAAAACTTGTTGTCAGCACATCTTCTTTCTTAACTTACAGTAGAACAGCATAGTTTAAATTATACACACCATTTTTCACTTGTAACTTTGAATTATTTAAATGCTGGGAATTGAAATCAGTTGGAAAAAGCAGGTACACAAACTTCTGTTTTACAAACCTTACCTTCCTCTTTTAATTTTTGTGTGATCCTATGATTGGAATTATAAGAACACAGGAAAACAAATTTACACTAAGCTCCGAATCTAGCTGCACAAAGTCACAAGTATGCTCATATACCAGACCTAAAACAAATTAACCATAGTGTGGCTTAATATGATGAGCTGGTTAAACCATGCTAAGACTATCTCTGTGTTTCCACAATATGTGAAAATCCAAACTATCAACTCAATTTTTGCATAGTCTACTGTTCTATGTACACATAGCTTTTTATTTGATGATATTTGCCATTAAAAGTTACAAGTATATAGAATCCATTTGCAGCCTGAAAGTAATAGAACAATTGTGCTTTATTTTAATTTGCTGCTCTCGTTCTGTTTTCAAGATTTGGTGGCATGATTGTTGCTATGTTTCCTCTCTCTTTATGGAAAAAATGACATTATTGTAAGCTGCCCCAAAGAGGAGTGGGATCACAATTTTTCTAGCGAACATCTGCTAAGATTCAGTTCCATGTTCTCCAAAATATCTTGTCTCCCAAACCTCAGCCAAAAAAAAATATGTCTTTTCTCAGTGCATGTTTAAGAAAGCCAAGAGAAACTGAGTTAGAGTTAGTATCTTAAAACAGATTGGTTCAGAAACATTTAAATCTTTTTTGGTTTGTTGGTTTGTTCCTGCTCTGATAGATATAAGTAGAAAGAGACAAACTCAAGAATTTGTGAATAAAGCAGTTCTAGCAGCAGGACAACTTCACAGAGAGTGAAATGGCAATAGTTTTATGACATTTGCTGAAATTCGGGGCATCAATGCAAGGTGTCCATGGAGAGAATTCAGCTTTGCCCTGAAGCTCTGTAAAGTTTCACCCATGAGTAAAGCTGTTGTGGCCCGCCAGCAGCCAGCAGTCGCACAGTGAGGAGGTTGGAGAGGAACATGGGCTAGTCCTGGGGGTTGAGGAAAGCTCAGATCAGGGCTCTGCATCGGAGGCAGAGTAGGAGTTAGACAGCAGTGGGGCAGAGGAACAGCTGGAGCCTTGCCCTGCAATTGGAAACTAATTATCTGGCAGCACTCCAAATGAGATAAGGTGTGTGTGCATAAACATTCCTCTGAAAGGCTGTTTGCTAAGCCTTGCTGACTGTGAATGAAAGGAATTCACGGTCATGTACTGTAAATAAAAGAGGTTTTGCCAGGTCCAAGATTTTGCTTGTTGCTTTCTAAGGAAGCCGGGGTCAGAACAAAAGCATCTCTCCAAATTGGATGTATCTAGAATCCATATGCAAGCCTCTTTTTCTCTGTCTAGTTCAAACATTTACCCATCAACATAGTTTAACTGTTGGTGTTGGGCTTCATCCAGAAAGGCTCTGTTGAAATCCCTACTTGAAAACATTGGGTAATTTGGGCTTGTGCCTCCATCCGAAAGAGTTGTGGTAGTGATATAAAAAGAAGAGGAAATGGGTTCTTGTATACTGTTAGTCATCAGCTTATAACCAAAATTTTATAAATATTACCCCTTCCCTTTCCCACCCTCCAACCCACCCTCCTCCCAACCTCCCAGAGCAAAATACAGGGTATAAACATTTAACAATCATACACTAACATAAGCTAACTGATTTTAACATGCTACCTCCTCTTGTGCTTTAATTCCCCTTTTGTTAAGTTAACTTTAGATAAATTGTAACATTCCTTGTGCCTTCACTCATAAGCTAATTGAAAATTTTTAGTCCGATATTTATTTTGAATATAGTCAATCCATCTTCTCCAACTTATATTTCTCATCTGAATGGTCCTTCAAATATGCTGTAATTTTGGCCATCTCTGCTAGATTTACTACTTTTAGCGTCCATTCTTGAATATTAGGCAATTCTTCCCTCTTCCAGTACTGCGCCACCAACAATCTTGCTGCCATCGTTAAGTTCAAAATCAAATTAGTCTCTATAACTGTACAGTATGTAATTAAACCTAACAAAAACAACTGGGGGGGTGAACTTTATCCTTTTTTAAAGTATATTTTGAATAACCCACCATATTTTTATCCAAAATGCTTTGACTTTTTTGCAAGTCCACCATATATGGTAATACGTAGCATCAGCACAATCACATCTCCAACATTTAGGTTGTAAATTCGGATACATACAAGATAATTTTTTGGGATCTAAATGTCATCTATACAACATCTTATAAAAATTCTCTCTCAAATTCTGAGCTTGCGTAAATTTTACATTTCTTACCCAAATCTTTTCCCATGTTTCCATCATTATTGGCTCTTCGAAATTTTGTGCCCATTTTATCATACAGTCTTTAACTAACTCTGTTTCAGAATCTATTTCTATCAGTATATTATACAACTTTTTTATATGCATTTGACTCTGATCCCTAATTTGTTTTACCAAACTATTCTCATTTTGCGTGATACCAATTGAAACACAGAGCCATTTTTATAGACGAAGATGTTCCATTGAATCACTAATAAATCAAACCTTCCTTACCTTGTTGTGATTAATCAAGGTCAGTTATGGTAAGTGGTATTACCTACGTGGGCCTCAATGAGACACTTAAATGAAAAAAAAATAGCCTAAACCCCAGCATGGATAGATTTTCCTGTGATTAAGCTTCTGTTTTTTGCTTAGACGTGGGCATGCATTCCAAGTTTGCATCACACTGCCTTTTACAAGGAAAGGCAGAACATTGTTTTCTCAGTTTGTTTTCTTCTAAAGACAATAATAAGTCAATCGTGAGGTAAGTATCAGTATTGCACTGTATAAATAGCTGTCGTGAATAATTTATCAGGTAGCAGAAGTAGACGTTTTGTGCTGAATTGAATGGAATTCGGTCCATTTGCTTTCAACTGGGACAGCCATTTATTTTAATTAAAATAAAGATTCAGCGTCCTATAGTCACTTGATAGGTTTTTCAACAATCTGATTTTTTTTCAGACTCCCAATGAAATGGGAACATCATTTTTTCTTTCTAATCTGAAGGCATCATTTTTGAGTAGAGCACAATTCTGGCTTGTGGATGAAGTATTGTAAAAGTGATTTGAGATTTGGTTATGGATTCTCCCGTTCCCTAATATGTTTGTTTAATTTAATCGTATTTATTCTTTCTCTAAAGAATTCTAAGAGATTGGAATTAGCTCAAGCCTCCTTCCGGGCAAGTTATTCTGAAGACAAAATCTGCTTTTTTCTTGGAAATAAATTTTTATCACACTTTTTCTAATAATGCTAATAATGGGTTGTTCCTGCTAGCGTGAGTTACAAGGTGTACATTGCTGCAACATTTGAATCTAAATCAGAAACATCTTTCCACTGAAGCAGATTTTCAGACAGAACAAAAACACTGAAATACTTTAAAATTGTTAGTTCCATCCTTCCTGCCTTTGCAATTTACAGTCTGCACAGTCTTATATTTCGTAAAGAATTCTGAACACATCATCACAAGGTTGGAAGAAGAAGTTACATAAAGGATAAGAGGCATTTTAAGATCTATTGATGGATAGTTTTAATTAAGTTAACAATTCAAAAAGAGGGAAATGTTCTCATTTAACAGAAGAACAGGTTTGAAAGGACCTTGGAGGTCTTCTTGTCCAACCCATTCCTGCTCAAGCAGGAAACCCTATACCATTTCAGACAAATGATTGTCCAATCTCTTCTTTAAAATATCCAGTGTTGGAGGATCCACTACTTCTGGAGGCAACTAGTTCCACTTATTAATTGTTCTAACTGTCAAGAAATTTCTCATTAGCTCTAAGTTGGTTCTCTCCTTAATTAGTTTCCATTCATTGCTTCTTATCCTACCTTTAGATGCTTGGAGAATATGTTTGACCTCCTCTTCTTTGTAGCAGCCCCTTAGATATTGGAACATTGCTATCATGTCACCCCTAGTTCTTCTTTTCATTACAGTGGACATATCCAGTTCCTGCAACTCTTCTTGGGAGGTGGACCAATCCCATTCAGGTGAGACTTCTATGTAGATTCTCAGTCATCCAGATCATGGTTGTCCCCAAGGTGCATTTTCAAGAGGCAACTGGACTTTCTTGTTTTTTTCTTTTGAAGATGTTTCGTTTCTCATCCAAGAAGCTTCTTCAGTTCTGAACAGACTGAAGAATTATATTAGCTCTTTGCCTAATCAAGAATTTTGGAGAATTCAAAAGTTTGTTTGTTAGTTTAGGTCATTTTTTTCTCAACCTTGCCAGCTTTCTGATATGTGGATTTCCCCTCTTGGAATTCCCCAGCGAGTATGCTGACTGGGGAATTCTGGGAGTTGAAGTCTACTCATCTTAAAGCTGCCAAGGTTGAGAAACACTGCTTTAGGCCATTTCAGTTGATAAAACTGAATTTTAAATATTTGTCCCTTTTTATGTACTAAGACAGCAGTGCTTTAAAAAATATAATCTGGCACTTCACACCAGAATATATTTAGCAGTTAATTTATGATATACTTTTGTCTGTCTCTCTTTTCATCTTTCTGCATATTATGGGTGTTTTTGTTTTCCTGACAGTAGCTGATTTTTTCTTCATTTGACTTGTAATAAATACATTGCAAGATTATACAATACAATACAATACAATACAATACAATACAATACAATACAATAGCAGAGTTGGAAGGGACCTTGGAGGTCTTCTAGTCCAGGGGTGGCGAACACGCGGCTCGCAAGCCGCATGCGGCTCCCGGCCAAAATAAATGAGGCTCTTTGCCTCTTATCATTATTTAGTATACTGTGGCTCGGATCGCGCGCTCCCTTTCGGAAGCTGGGGAGGTCCTTTGCAGGCAGCTAGAACGGGCTGCCTGCAAAGGACTTCCCCAGACTTGCTTTGAGGAGCACGGGGCGACTGAGGCTAGTTGTGAAGCCCCAAAGCCCCCACCGCCACCGGAAGAATTGCTGCCACCTCCTCCTCATCCTCCTCTAACAGGCAGCACTGCCGGATTTGCCGTCCGGCGCTGCGGCTGAGATGAAGCCGCCAAAGTTCCAGCCGGCATCTCCGCGCGTGGCAGCGGCGCCTCCCCTCCGCTTGGAGCAGCTGAGCTCAGTCAGAGCTAGGAAGGCGGGGGGGAGCAGGGGAAAAAAAGCCTCATGGCTCCTCAAAAGCACGGAGGAGGGGGAGGGGGCAGAGGTAACCCAGCGCTGAGCTCAGGAGCAGATCTGGTGATTCTGTTGGAGGAGGAGGAGGAGGAGGTAGCAGCAGTTATTCTGGTGGCAACTCGTACTCGTCAGCATCTTCAGCAGAAGCCCTGCCCACAATGAAGAAAGCAAAGATGGAGCAGATCCACGCAGATGACATCGCTGCAACATGACTGGAGGAGGAATTCTGGGAGTTGAAGTCCACAAGTGTTAAAGCTGTCAGGTTTGAAGACCCCTGGGGGTTTTTTTCCCTAAAGGGTTAGGGGTGCAAGGGTCTTGTAACTTGACAGCTTTAAGAGTTGCGTGCTTCAAATGCCAGAGTTTCTGAGCCAACATTTTGGTTGCTAAGCAGGAGCGTTGTTAAGTGATACTGATATTATATAACACTTTGAATTAAGCGGGTACCTTGAAGAAACATAACTTTGAGTTTCAAATAATACCGATTACGTTGTTGTCTTAGGTGACATCTGTGAAAAAAATTCGGGTGCTCAGGCATGAAAATGTGCCGCTCAAACACTATACTTTTCTGCTCACATCGAAAAAAAATTAGAGGGAACATTGCTTCCGGGTCTGTTTTGGCAGGTCACTGCGTGGTGTGGCTCTCTGACACTCACAGTTTAAAATTTTGGCTCTTTTTGTCGAACTTGTTTGCCACCCCTGTTCTAGTCCAACCCACTGCCTAGGCAGGAAACCCTATACCGTTTCAGACAAATGGCTATCCAACATCTTCTTAAAGACTTCCAGTGTTGGGGCATTCACAACTTCTGGAGGCAAGCTGTTCCACTGATTAATTGTTCTAACTGTCAGGAAATTTCTCCTCAGTTCTAAGTTGCTTCTCTCCTTGATTAGTTTCCACCCATTGCTTCTTGTTCTACCCTCAGGTGCCTTGGAGAATAGTTTGACTCCCTCTTCTTTGTGGCAACCCTTGAGATATTGGAACGCTGCTATCATGTCTCCCCTAGTCCTTCTTTTCATTAAACTAGACATACCCAGTTCCTGCAACCATTCTTCGTATGTTTTAGTCTTCTGTCCCCTAATCATCTTTGTTGCTCTTCTCTGCACTCTTTCTACAGTCTCCACATCTTTTCTACATCGTGGCGACCAAAACTGAATGCAGTATTCCAAGTGTGGCCTTACCAAGGCATTATAAAATGGTATTAACACTTCATGTGATTTTGATTCTATCCCTTTGTTTATGCAGCCTAGAACTGTGTTGGCTTTTTTGGCAGCTGCTGCACACTGCTGGCTCATATTTAAATGGTTGTCCACTAGGACTCCAATATTATAAAAATGAAGAATTGGATACTAACACAGGAAACATTTGTTTTCTTTCTGTTCCTATCAATTAAAGAGAATCTGGTCTGAGATACATGATACCATACCTGCCAACAGGTTGAAAAAGATTTTATTAACCTCCCACCACTTTTAAAATTTATACATCATTGTGTCTTTCAATCCCTAAAGATATAAATCCAACAAAATGGGTGGGACAAGGATGTTTATTTGACTCTGTGGTATCAACTTTGCCTCATTAAAAGCAAGCAATGCATTCAAACAATGTGAGATCTAAATTCATGATATTTAAGAGCATATTAAAAAGCAGAGACATCACCTTGCCAATAAAGGTCTGTATAGTCAAAGCTATGGTTTTCCCAGAAATAATGTATGGCTGTGAGAGTTGGACCACAAGAAAGGCTGAGTGCTGAAAAATTGATGCTTTTGAATTGTGGTGCTGTTTGTAATTGAATATTTTTCACTATTTGTTGTAAGTTGAGAATTTCAGGAATGGGAAACAGAACAGAAATATTAAAATAAATAAATTTGGGGGGATGATTAAAGATAATGCACTAGAAAGGGAATTACCCTGATCAGTTTGCCTTCTGATAGGTAGAATTATTTTTTCAATATTATATGTATACCACTGGTATAATCACCTAATGATAAAAGCTCAAATTTTTGAAAGTCTTCGTTGTTTCAAGAAGATTATCTACATTTAAGATGTAGACCAATTGATGCCATTGTCAACTTTCACCTTGGACCAAATAGTAGCTGCCAGGACAAAAATTAGGAAAACATATACAAGACACTACTGTGCCCTTCTTTCGCAGTAGTAATGTTTGCTTGTGAGAACATAAGGAAAGCTGAGTGCTGAGGAATTGATGCATTTAAATTGTGGTGTTGGCGAAGACTCTTGAGAGTCCCTTGATCTGCAAGGTGATCAAATCAGCCTATCCTAAAGGAAATCAACCCTGACTGTTCTCTGAAAGGACAGAAACTGAAGCAGAAGCTCATATAGTTTGGCCACCAAATGAGAAGAGATGTCAGTGCATGAGAGTTCATGACTTGGCAGAGACATGATAACTAGGTCAGCCAATGAATAGGCATAGCAACTAAGTCAGCCAATGAAGGCTGTTTGGGAAATTGAAACAGTATTTTCTGTATGAGCAACAAGGAGACAACAAGGAGCCTGGGCGTGGCTTAGCTTAACTTTTGTGCAAATGCAGCAAACCAGTCTGCTGCTCTGAACTGAAACTGTTCTCTTCCTGGCCTATGTTTGTACCCACTTACAATCTCTCTACCATGTTGGAAAACCTGCTTTTGTTATTGTATATTTATTTCATGTGTTATATTATATATAAAGAGACGTTAATGAATCTTGCTGAATCAGTTACCTGTGCATGCTTTCTGGATGTGATTGCTGCAACAAACCCTGACAAGCGAGTACTCATTTCCCTGATGTTGGGAAATATTGAAGGCAAAAGGAGAAGGGGAGGGCAGAGGATGAGATGGTGTGTTGGTGTCATTGACCCAACAAACATGAATTTGGGCAAACTCCAGGAGACAGTGGAGGACAGCAGGGGGAAGTGGCTGATGTGCTATGGTCCACGAGGTTGTAAAAGGCCAAACATAACTTAGGGACGGAACAACAATTCATGATAAAAAGTGGAGGAGGAGAGAATGTTTCACAAAGGAATATGGAGGTCAATTTTCTTAATAAATATCTGCTGTGGGCAGAATTTGAAGATTTTATGTAGCTCCATGACGTATTGCATTTGCTTAGATTGCATTTGGTAATTATTCTGAAAGAATGTCAATGTTTATATCATTCATAGATTTTAACTGTCAGACACTTTGGTATTTATTTCCAGGTTTCAGCTCTTTGCGGTAGGCCAAGGCAGGAAATAGACTTCTTAAGAATGAAACTATATTCAGATAAAATTGAATGTAAGATAAATGCCTGATTCTCTTTTCCTGCCCCTCCTTTTAATACATTCATTCCTGATGAACAATTACCCTTCCCATTCTAGCTGCTATTAGCCTCATAAGTAAGGTCTGGTGGCTCATTGGAGATTTAATAAAAACATCATTACTGATGATCTTCATAATTAGGAAAGACAGCAAGATGAGAGTGCATTACTCAAATACTTTGCTACACATCTTGCCTACTGCTGATGT